>NC_092458.1:105664392-106289114 GCF_047495875.1 Pithys albifrons albifrons | reverse complement strand
TTTGTATTTTGATAATTTTCAGCAGGCTGCTATATGATTGTACATCTGTATTTCCCTTTTCTATGGACGGAAGGACATTGCCCTGTCCAAAAGTCTGGCCATCAAATACCTGTGAAACAACCACTCTGTGTGTGAAATAGCTGCTTCTTAGGCTTCCATTAATTTCTCCCATGAAATTTATGTTCTCTGTCTGTTTGTTGTAGATTACTTCAATTAGTCTACGATTTTTTGTAAGAGACAGTTATAATGGTTTGGGTCTTTAAGTTATTAACGTATCATCCATGGTAATACATGAAATATCTTGAAAATTGTGTAGATTTACTGTCCAAGCAGAATGGATTAAGTACATGTAAATGTACATATTTTGGTAAAAGCTCTTATTGTTAAAGCAGCTGCTTTAATTGGTCTACAAAATGGAAATTATTTCCATTTGTTTCCTATTCTGTAAAATATGGACACAGAATGAAGACTATGATAATGATGATTGCCAGGCTGAAAAAAAATATTTACATTGCAAATAACACCCAAGCACTAGTTAAAGCTGAAAACAAGTATATAAGGAATGACAATCTGTTGGTGTTTTCTAACATATATTTCCATTTAAGTCACCGAAAAGCAACAAAGTTTAAGCGTTGTTTCCATAATTTTCAAAAAGTTGCAATGATCACAGAGACCTGATAAAATTCTGGGTTTAATGCTTTTGTGGATTTTTTTTAAAATAGTTGACATGATGTCATTGTAAAAAATTGTAATAATTGCATTTGCAATTTTTTAGGAGTTCTTTTTGAAGACACTGTGTGTTTCTGTTTACAATCCAAATTTTGGAGCCAGCATCAACATGAATGTTGATGTGAATGCAAATCATTATGTTGATATAGTTACATAATTTTCGTATGCATATTCATTTTCTGGCATGTATTTGGAACCATATTAGTGTCTTTTCTAAAATTTTTTGCTTAGCTGACTAAATAAAGACCTGCCTTCCACTTTTATTTTCCTATGCCATTCTGATATATATCTGAAATAGTTTCTATGTATGGCATAAATTATTAATATTTCTTTCCTTCCTTTACTTACCTGCTCAGCCTCCCTTGTGCTTAGCATGGTTTCTTTTACAACAGTGTCTGTGGAACACAGAAATGAATGTGTTCATTAAAGTATGTCTATGAGAGAGACCTGGGTACAAATTTTGTGCACCTCAAAACCAATGCTCCATATCCCTTATAGTTGTGCTCTCATAACTGGTAGCTACATTATTCATTTTCACAGTTCCTTTTACCTATATTGCTATTATTAATGTGACTTATTACATTTTTCAAATTATGACTTCTTCATAACTTTCAAGTCCCTATGCTTGTCTACCAATGCAGCTTTTATTTGGATATTTTGATTTTCATGATAGCAATCAGAGAGGTGTTTTGATGTCACTGGAGGCGTAATCAGAATCAGGAGCCAGTGCTGTTGCACAACAATTATGAAGACACAAACCCGGCCCAAATGACCAAAAATAAAAAAAAAAGAAACAAAAGAAACAAAAGCAGTGTAGTGCAGCATGTATCAGAATGGCATGTAGTGTTCTAACTATTTATTGTTGCTGCAAGCTCTGTCAGCTTTAGTACATAAATCCCACTTTATTTCTTTGAAATGTGGACATTCTCATGTTGCGCAACATTAACATCATACAGTAACTTACAGATTCTTCTATACAATAATGTTAATATCTTGTGGTATTAATAAGTGGCTTTATTTGGCTCTATTCCAAATAAAGTTATTCACATGTTGTCTAAGTACAGCATATAAATCCAGGATGTTTGACTCACGGTGCTGAGGGATACAGAGTCACCTACAACCAGATATCTGCCTGTTCATCTGGACTCTTATATTGTATTTTCTGATCTGTGTCAGTAAGGTTCACTCTTATCAAGTGGTAAAAGCATCAATTTAAACAATTCATCCAGCCAGAAGCAAACATATCCTCTACCATATTTGGGAAAAGTAGAGTCATAGCAGGGAATGGAAAATATCGAAATGATTTTTAAGGACTTAGCTCTTGAGATAATCCGTTTATCAGTTCTTTTCCAACTTCTGTGTGCAGCTGGTGAATTAGACAATTTGCTCTCCCTCTGTTTTGTACTCAGCATATTTTAAACTTTGATAGTAGCAAGTTTCTTTCCCACTGTACTTAAAACAGTTCAGCCCATTGGTTCTGTCCTCTCTGTTTTATTTGGTGGATAACTTCAGCAAGTCTCTCAGCGTGCATTTTCACTTTGATCATGCCCTTTCCATCCAGTTCAGGGGAATTAGATGGATTCTCAAGGGAGCTAAAGTAACTCTTCAGACTGGTTTTGTTGAGGTAATACACTCATTGGTGAAAAAAATGAAACACCAGTCAGGAAATATACGAGCATACTTGGATTCCTTTTTCACTGGGATAATCCTTGAAAATAAAGCTTTTGTGATGTACATTCATGCAGAATCCTAGAACTAAGTGCACCTGGTAAGCAACAGGCAGCGAGTCAACTTAGAAAGAAGTGTACTGTAGGCAGAGGTCCTGTGGATTGCTTACTTAATACAAAAACAGTTGACTTAAGTAGACTCCAAGGAAATGTATGACAGAAAAGAAGAGTTGATGTTGCAAGTCAGTTTGGAAAGGTTTGGTGGGGTCTTTTTTCATGTCTTTGACCTGATTATCTGAAGCACCAGCAACCTGTTCCAGTATGTAAATCTCTGTGTTAGATGTTCCCTCTAGTACCTGAATTATCTTCTCTTGAGCTGTTTTCACATGTTAAACTTGCAAGGCTTCACACTCCTTTCTTGTTTCCTACCCAGAAATGTGCCTCCAGATTCTATAGCTTACCCTCTTTTGGTGCATAGGCAACCTTAATGTTTATTTTTCACTACTTAACTCTGACCAGCAGTTTAAGCTATTGTTTATCCTATCCTTTTTTTGTCAGATGCTGGGAATTCTGATACAATCCTATATCTGTAATCTTTAAAAAAATAACAAATGAAAGTGCAGTTCTAATGGTGTGTTTTCCTGTTGTATGTAAATAAAACATTTTAAAGGACCTAAAAGATTTGAATTAGTTGCACAGAATACACTTGCATTACAAAGAGTAAGTTCTGTGTTATATTTATTGAAAGAGATGATAAATATTCGGTATTCATTAATATCCATTTCATCTCCACCTTTTCAGGATCAAGGTCATGGGTTCAATCGCCTATGTGGGCCCTTGATTTAAGAGTTGGACTCGATGATCCTTATGGGTCCCTTTCAACTCAGAATAATCTGTGAATGAGTCTGTTGATCTGCTTCATTTCTGTCCAAATCTAGGGCTTTTGGGATCTTGGAAAATGAAACATTCTTTAGAGGAATTATCATAGAAAGATAGAATGGTTTGGGTTGGTTCCAACTCCCCTGCCATGGGCAGGGACATCTTATACTAGACCAGGTTGCTCAGAGCCCTATCCAACCTGGCCTTGAACACTTCCAGGGATTGCCTCAGTCTTGTTTTAAACTCCCTCCTTGTCCACCCTCTGCTTTGCAGTGATGTTTGAAAAAGTTGTTCCATTTCTGTAATGGTGTCAAATGTATTCAGGGACTGTTTATTACAGCAATGCCTGACAGGTATTTGTTAGAAGGAAGAAACTAGTGCATTTTGCCAAATCAACTCTTCAATTTGTCTTGCCCAATCAGATCAGAGGTTTCCACATCACTTGCAAGACTGCTTGGAAGTGCAGTTTATTTAAAGAAAAAAAAAACCACAACTAATTTTCTCCCCTCTTGTGTGGCTATATGTAATCTTTATAACAGCACCTAAATGCACTAATGACTGCCACTGATGAGTTCAGTTTTCTGATGTTATTTCAAAGATAATGCAGTTTGGTAGCAGGGTTTCCCTGCTCAGAGATGAGTTTTGGAGATACCATCAGGTATTGCTACCTTCTGTCAGAGAAAGATTACTGGTTTTGCTTCTGTTTCTTGCTTGTCTTGTGTGTTGTCTTTATTTATGTTGTGTTCTTATTGAATTTACTGTTATGGACAGTTGGTGAGTAAGAGCCAGCTTTCAATACTGTTAGAACTGTGTCTCCATGTAGACTTTTATGGCTATGTATAGAAATATATTGTCCCTAGCTTTTACATTAAAGCTTACAGTATATTGAGAAAGGGTATTTGAAATAATGTATGGGGAGGTTGTGTGTTGATTATAATATTCATGTTCTTTAACAATATTTAAGAAAAATACAAGTAAAGCAGGATCTGGTACTGAAGGTTTTCTAAAAGTAGTAATTCTATTGGGAGATATAGGATGAGGGTGTGTTGTTAGAGGAATCACAGTCAATAAATAGTTCTCTGATTTGTTAGTTTGATTTTTTTTTAATTTAGTCAACATAGACTAGAAAAACAGTTTAAACTTTACCTGTGACAAGACCAGGTACAAATGGAAAGTCAGTGACCATTTGAAACATCTCCAGGTGTGAGAGAGAACAATGAATTTTTGAAAAACCAATAATATCAAGAATAAGTACTAAGATGAGCTACAAGGATTAGTGGAAAAATGATAAAATAAAATTAAAAAAAAAAAGAAAGGACAATATCTGTGAGCGACTTTCTCAGACTTTCCCTTTTAAAAAAGACAGATATAAGCAAAAATTCTATTCAAAAAGCTCTCCAACTTTTAATGAGAAATTTTGGCCAAAATTAAAATATTGCGACCTCTTCATAGATATCAAGTAGCAAAGTATAATCTCTCTTTACTGGAGATACATTTATTTACTTAATGTTTATTCTTTCAACTTTTTTTAATCAGAAATTCAATGTTAGTGTTTGTTCAGCTCTATTCTGTGGAGATTAAAATGTGAAGGGAATTGTAGCACATATTAGAAATATTTGAATCAGATGATATAGGAGTTTTACTGCTACATAAAACCCTTATGGCGAATACTCCAGTGTGAACTGGGAATGAAAGGGATATATTCCTTCAGAAAGAGTGGAAAGTATTTTTCTTTCATTACTGGGCAGCATTTCAGATGAATCACAAATAATTATATATAATATTTAATGGTTAACACATTATAATTATTTGTGATGTACTTTTAGTTATGAATGTGTATAGTAAACCAGCACTTGAACTCCAAGGCCTCGTCTACATGTGGGTCTATCACAGGTAGACTTGTGGATTAAAATAAAGGATTGCTGCATGTGGAAGTAATGTCACTTTTATGTAAGGGCTTTGACTTCTGGCTTCCTTACTGTTGGAGTGGCCTGGCAAAACACAATGTTCACGCTTACATTGAATTCCTTCTGGAAAGTTCAATGAAACTATAAAACAGCTTTTGACTAGTGAAAACAAATTGTGTTTCTCATATAAAAGTGAGGCTCCGAGAAGATTGGAGGTCAGAAGGTAAATTCAGCTTCCTGCAGCAAACATTTTTTGATCCGATTGCTGTTCAGGAGATGGGCCCAGCTTTCTCTTGCAGTGCATGTTGAACTAAGAGATGTCATCTAGCTAAAAATAACTATAAAACCTTCACCAATATGCTTTTACTTTGTGGCTTTATCTTTTGTGTTTTGTATGTGTTTGAAATTTTCTGTGAATGGATCACTCCTACACTGTAGAAAAAAAATAAGGAAAAGGAATGGGAAAACTGAAGTGAAGAAATATGATTTGGTAGGAAAATCATGACTCAGTAACATAGGAAAAGAGTTTGGGAAGAGACAAAAACAAGAATTTCCACCTCAAATCAGAACTACTAGAATGAAATCGTGTCAGAGTTGGAAGTAGTAAAATTATTACTTTACATTGTTTTGGAAGTGGTTTCCATTGATTTAATCATAAACTTTCCAAATGCACTCTTATTCTGCTGTTTTCACTACAGTCCCTGGCTCTAATTAAAGCATGGAGATTTGATTTTGGAACCTGATACCTTGAAGCCGTTCTTCTGGACTCTGTTAAAGGTTTGTCAAAATCTTCTTTAGTGTGCTGAACTTGCCAAAAATCTTGTGAGAAGCAGTTCCTTGTTAGGGGATTTTTGGCATCTGTTCTCCATACTTAAGAGCAAAAAGTGCTGAGACCATGAGCTGGCAATCAGGTGAGGTAAATGGGTGGAAGACACATTTTTCTTATATAGAGAGCATCCCTCTTTTCCCCTGTGTAAGACATGCAAGCATTGCTGGCAATAAAATGGATGTTTCAGCAAAGCACCCATGGACTCTCAGTCTCTGGGGGCACAAAATTACCCTCTTATGTTCTACAGGAGCTTCTTCCATCAATGCATTTAGCAAGTGAATGTTGGACCTTTGAGCTGTCTGTGCTCTACTACAACATTGATGGCAAAAATACTTCACAGACGGTTAGGGTGAAACTAATGGTTATTCTTCCGTAATTTGGAGGAGTCTTTGTTTCATTATAGAGGGTCATACCTTGGAAAAGACTCCTCTCTCTTACTGTTTCTTGCTTGTGTTAAAAAGACGAGAAAAGGCAGGGAGATAAAGTGATCACTTTAGACCAAAAATGCTCTTAGTTTATCCTTTCTTCTCCAGAGAAGAGACTGAATAAATACTGTTTATTTTCCAAAATAGAAATCATAAAATTAATCTAATTTTTAATTTTGTTTTCTTTTTTTTACTTTTCTGTGAATCCAGCCACTATAGCCTATAATGATACCATGACTTTCCTGGCTGGATCCAAAGTTGGTTTTAAGGTCTTTTGCAGTTTTTAATTACTGATTTCACTTTTGTTTATTGATGTCACAGATTTTTTGTATTTATCAGTGAAAGGGTGGGTGAAGAGATCAAAGCAGACATAAGAGATTAAACTCTAGTCTCAATTAAATAAAACAGTGCATACATTATCACTAAAATGGTTTATTTTCTAGTCTTTGATTTGTTGTACCTAGTTAATTATAATGTACAGGCATTAAAAATTCCCAGCTTCTATTATTAGGCTTTGTAAGGTAGGACCTTATTCCACCACTTAATCTCACTTTGAACAGTGCCTTTGCACACAAGAATTCTACTGTTGCAGTGATTGAGATACTTATATGGCAACAAAGGGCTCAGGGAATGATGATGTTTGATTCCAGACTTGATTAGTGAGATGCAATGCTTTGAAAATGTTTAAGTAGGTGGGTAGCGTGGCAAAGATTTTACAGATGTATCATGCAGAAGTTAAAGCACTCGTTATTTGAAAAGCAAAAGATAAATGCCTTCAGCTTAGAAAGGCAACACGATACCCATTCTTGAATATCTCGCTCTGTTTGTTCTGAAGTGGGGATCCAGCTGATGATCATGGAAATCAAACAAGCTGTCCTTCTCCTCACATTCATAGCATATTGAATACATCATGGAAAACCTGTTATGACAGTTGTAGTCATCTGTTACGATTTTGGGAAAATGGAACATCTCATTCTTCTGGTCCTTCTCATGTGTGCCCCGTAGGCAGACATGTCATTCCACTGACTCGAACTGCCTCCTGCTTCCCTTATCCATTCAAGTTTAACTGGCTGTTTGGAAACTTTCGCTGCTAATGGTGGCTATTTAGAGGTGTGATGGACTGATAATTACAGTTGTGCAGGCAATGCTGCCTTTCAAATCTAAGGCAGGTTTGGTCAAAGTTTAGCAGTTTTCTGCCACACGAGCTGTGTGAGACTTTGATTTAGGTGCTGTCAGAGGTGACTGAGTGTATTCAGGTTGCTTTGGTTTCTTTGAGAACCTTTGGCACAATTCTTGGTTTCTTGGATTTTCTTTCTAAAACACCTTAGTAGCTCTTGAAATATGTGCTGAGATTACCATCCTTTCTACCTCTGAATTTAATTTGTGATGCAAACTAATAAAAGTGATAAAAATACAGACCTTTATTGTTAAGATTTGATAGTAATGTAGAAATCTATCCCAGAGCTGTGGCAGTTTTAGCTCAATCTGTGGGGTTAATGTGGGTTTTGCCAGGTATCCTGGGGATTCGTTATGGGAAAAGAAATCCAACTTTATATGAAAGTCTGGTGGTAGAATGACTTAAACATGTGCTGGAAAGGGCTATAACTAGCATGCCTGGAGGTGTTCCCCTTGAGGTTCTGACTGCCCTACAGCTATCCTTGTTATATATCCTGCTCCTCTTAGAATTTTCATTTTCTTCTTGAGGTACAAAATCAAGTTAATTCAGTCTTTCTGTTTATGCATAATCATGAAATTTTGCAAATGAAATGTTACAGAGTGTGATAGGTCCTCAGAAAATCACTGAATTTATGAAAACCAGTTTTGACATGACTTCTTTAATTTTATATGCCTTGCAAAAAATTGCATCAAGTTTCTGACTGCATTTGAAGTGGTTCCTTCTATTGTCTCTTAAAGAATGGGAAAAAAGGTTGTGTTTAAAATTGAGTTATTAGGGCTCACAGCTCCTAGCAGTCTCTTTCTTCAAAGAAATGACTATATTTATGCTTTTCTTGAAAACCAAAAGCAGACTATAGCAACTGAGCTGTTAACATTTCCAAAACAATTATTATTTTAAGAAAAGTAAACAAAAGAATGACCAAACACAATTCAATTCTTACAAGGGAAGTGTGTGTGGTCCACCAAGAAAAAATAATACACAAAGTAAAAGAAATCTTCTAATAGTCAGTTTGAGTCTAGTGAAGGTATTTGCATATGATAATCACAGAATCATAGAATCATAGAATTGAATTTATTGGGTTGTAAAAGACCTCCAAGATCATTGAGTCCGACCCTTGGTCCAACTCTAGTCCATTTACTAGATCATGGCACTCAGCGCCACGTCCAATCTGCGTTTAAAAATCTCCAGGGATGGTGAATCTACCACCTCTCTGGGCAGCCCATTCCAATGCCTGACTACTCTCTCTGCAAAGAATTTTTTTCTGATATCCAACTTAAATTTCCCCTGGCAGAGCTTAAGCCCGTGCCCCCTTGTCCTATTGCTGAGTGCCTGGGAGAAGAGACCAGCCCCCACCTGGCTAGAACTTCCCTTCAGGTAGTTCTAGACAGTGATGAGGTCACCTCTGAGCCTCCTCTTGTCCAGGCTAAACAAGCCCAGCTCCCTCAGCCTCTCCCCATAGGGCTTATGCTCCAGTCCCTTCACCAGCCTTGTTGCTCTTCTCTGGACTCGCTCCAGCACCTCAATATCCTTTCTGAACTAATCTTTCTGCCTAACAGGTTGTTAGTATGAGAAATCAAGCTATCCTATTTTGCCTTTTTCTCAGTATTACAGAAGGGTTTGTATGTAGAAATGTGTGCGTTTATCACATGGTTCCATAACAGCTCCATTTTAAACACCCAAAACCTTTCAACAAATGAATCCTTACCTTCTAAAGTTTCCCTTAATTGCAGTGGCTGGACCTCTTTTTCCCCTGACAAATTTTCAGGTCAGGAGCTTTGAGCCTTTTACCTTTTTATAGTCTCTGGAGGCCTTGTTGCTCTGGCTGAATAAACCAACACTTGGGTCACCCTTTTCTGGGCTTACAGGACAGTCTTAGTTTGAACTACAACATGTGGCTGAATCAAAACCTAACAGGCATGATGTCTTTGTTTGAAAAAAAACCCAACTGTTATTTAAACAGTGTAAGAAATACATTAAAGTAGTGTATTTCCTTATCTCATTTCATGGAACCTCTTGGTGAAAAAGCTGAAGTTGGTTATGGCACTTAAAAGTCCTCATTTCTCTGTATCAGGGACTTCTAGAATATGGTTTCTCCAGTCATATTCCTTCAGCTCTCTTTTTTAAAAAAAGAAAACCATGACTAAGATTCACTTTATAAATTCTGGTAATTTTTTGGTAGATGACTTCCTGACTGGTCTTATCATATGATTAAAAAATAACTTATCATCTAATGTATTAGTAGCTGCTACATCCATGCAACAAAGATTGGGATGAGATGCTACTACTCCTTGTATCCCAAAGGATATTTAATTAATTATTCAAAGAAACTATTCTCCAAACAACATTCACCAAGATTTAATGTTCCCTAGCTGCCAACCCTGTCTCATTTTCCCATGGGTGGAAATTTTCTGTTGGTTTGATGAGAAGTTCACAAAGACAACACAGGAGACAAATGCATTTCATTCATAAAGGAGTTGGCAGTCGGATGCAGATACACAGAAAACTGTGTGTGTGTGCGCCTTGGCTTCACGAACAAAGATTTGGGAAGGTCTCTCCCCACGTGGGTGTGCCCTTCCAGCCTGCACAGTGGATTTTAGGTGAGGCTCAGCGTGCGCAGAACTGTCTCCACCGTTTAAGTCCTGAGGTTCATCTGCCACGGCCGAGCGAGCTTGGACAGTGCCAGTGAAGTCTTCAGGACTAGAACCTACAGCACCCGGCATTTCCCAGGAGGTCTCCCATCCAAGTTCTAATCCTAGGCTGACCCTGCTTAGCTTCCGAGATCTGACGGGATCGGATGTCAGGGGATGTGGTCAGAAAAGTCAAGCTGTCATTAAGGGAACCGTATGAATATGTATGAGCGCTTAAATGCCTCTAGGTAAATACATGCAGGACGGGGAATAAAGAAGAGGAGTTAGAGATGTGCACCTGCCTGCAGGACTATGATCTTACTGGCATCACAGAGATGTGGTGGGATGGCTCTTATGCCTGGAGTGTTGGAATGGAAGGATACAGGTCCTTTAGGAAGGACAGGCAGGGCAGAAAAGGAAAGGGTGTTGTCCCTTTGGGACAATGACCAGCAGGAGTGCATGGAGCTCTGCCTGAGGATGGATGAGGAGCTGGTTGAGAGTTCATGATTCAGGATTAAAGGGAGGGCAGGGGCAGGTGACATTATAGTGGGGTTTCCTACAGACCACCTGACCAGGAAAGCTTAGCAGATGAGGCTCTTTATAGATGGAGAGGAGCAGCCTCATGTTCATAAGCCCTTGTCCTCAGGGGGGACAACCACACCAGGATCTGTTGGAGGGACAACACAGCAGGGCATAAGCAATCCAGGAGCTTCCTGGAATATGCTGATGGCACATTCCTTCTTCAAGTGGTAGAGTCAATGAGGAGAGGTGCTGTGCTGGACCTTGCTCTTGCAAACAAGGAAGAGCTGGTGGGGAATATGAAGCTCAAGCGCAGCCTGGGATGCAGTGGCCATGAAATGGTGGAGTTCAAGATCCTTAGGGCAGTTAGGATGGGGCACAATAAGCTCCCTACCCTGGACTTCAGGAGAGCAGACTTTGGCCACTTTTATTTAAAGGTATTTTACTTGGTAGAGTATGATGGGATAAAGCCCTGGAAGGAAGATGAGCCCAAGAAAGCAGGTTAATATTCAAGGATCACCACTTCCAAGCTCAGGAGTGGTGCATTCCAACAAAGAGGACACCAGAGCAAAATAATATGAGGCCTGTGTGGATGAACAAGTAGCTACTGGGCAAAAAGGAAGCCTATAGAGAGTGTAAGCAAGGACAGGTAGCCTGGGTTGAATACAGAGAAATTGTCCAAGCCACTGGGGGTCATGTTAGGAAACCTAAAGCCCCAATAGAATTAAACCTGGCCAGCAACATCAAGGGGAACACAAAAAGCAAATATATGTGCATCAAGGAAATTATGAACCTTCTCCAGAAGGAAATGGAAGAGCAAAAGGCTGAGGTATTCAGTGACTTTTTTGCCCTGGTCTTCATGAATGTGCCCCAGCTATACCCCCAAAGTCATTGAAGGCAAAGGCAGGGACTGGAAGAATGAAGAACTACCTGCTGTAGGATAAGATTCAGTTCAAGACCATCTAAGGAACTTGAAGGTGCACAAGTCCATGTGGCCTGATGAGATGCATCTGCACGTTCTAAGAGTTCTAAGGCCAAGCCAGCATCCATCATATTTGAGAAGTCATAACAACCTGGTGAAGTTCCCACTGACTTAAATGGGGGGAAACATAACCCTTGTTAATAAAAAAAAAAAAAAATTGAAAAGGAAGACCCGGGAAACTACAGGCCAGTCAGTCTCACCTCAGTGTCTGATGAGATCATGGAGCAGATCCTAACTATCCTAAGGTAACTATCCTAAGATACGGGGAAAACAAGGACGTGACTGGTGATAGCCAGCATGGCTTCACTAGGAACAAATAATGCCTGACAAATTTGGTGGCTTTCTATGATGGGCTTTGCATTGCTGGATAAAGGAAGAGTGACTGAGGTAATTTATCTGGAGTTGTGAAAAAAGCATTTGATACTAAAAATCACAACAGCCTTAACTGGAGAGGCACGGATTTAACAGATGGACCACTTCATGGATAAGGAATTGTCTGTATGGCTGCACTTAAAGTGTTGTGGTCACAGCTCAATGTCCAGGTGGAGAGCAGTGACAGCTGGAGTTGGTATAGGCACTGACATTGTTTAACGTCTTTGTTGGTGACATGGACAGTGGCATTGAGTGCAGCCTTACCCAATTTGTCAGTGACATCAAGCTGTGTAGTGTAGTCAATATGCTGAAGGAAAGGGATGCCATCCAGGAGGACCTCAACACACTTGAGAGGTGGGTCTATGTGAACCTCCTGAAGTTCAGCAAGGCCAAGTGCAAAGTGCTGCACCTGGGTTGGGGCAATCCCAAGCACAAATACACACTGGGAGAATGGATTGAGAGTAGCCTGGAGGAGAAGGACTTAGAGGTGTTCCTGAGGATGCTGGTGGACAAGAAGTTCAACATGACCATAAATGTGCTTTTGCAGCCCAGAAAACCACCCATGTCTTGGGCTGCATCCAAAGCAGTGTGGGCAGCAGGAGAGGGAGGGGATTCTACCCCTCTGCTCTGCTCTTGAGACCCCACCTGCAGTTCTGCCTCCAGCTCTGTGGTCCCAGTACAGGAAGGACACGGACCTGTTGGAGGAAGTCCAGGGAAGGGCCATGAAAATGATTAGCAGGATGGAGCATCTCTGCTGTGAGGAAAGGCTGAGAGAACTGGGGTTGTTCAGCCTGGAGAAGAGAAGGCTTCAGGGAGATCTTATAGGACATTGCAGTAAATAAAAGGAGCTACAAGAGAGCTAGAGAGGGGCCTTTTCCAAGGGCATGCGTGACAGGAAAAGGCAAATTACTTTAAACTGAAAGAGAGAAGGTTTAGATTAGATGATAGAAAAATTTTCTTACTGTGAGGATGATGAGGTATGGATCCCCCAAGTGTTCCACGTCAGGTTGGATGGGGCTCTGACCAACTTAGTGTAGCAAAAGGTGTCCCTGCCCATGATAGGGGAATTGGAATGAGATGACCCTTCAGGTCCCTTCCAGCCCAAACTAGTCTATGGTTCTGTGTTTATCAGTAGAATTGTAGTACAAAGGAACTCAAATATTTGAGTGAATTTTTATTTCTTCTGTTGTCAACTCAGTCTGTGTACCAAAGAGCATTTTAAAGACGCCCAAATTTAGAGAGTAACAAAACTCTTACAAACTCTGCTATAGTTATGATTCTAAAGATTTAAGCCATGACAAGCTCCATGACAGCATTTGAATTTATTTCTTTATCATTTCACTAGCAGCTCTTCTTAACACTGGTGGCTTGCCATGGTGACACTACTTGTAAACTGGTGTTACCAGATGCACAGCAGTGTTGGGAGATTCCCTCCTGAAGGTGTTTTTTGGAGGCCACAGAGGCCACATCTGAGGAATGAAGAACCTCTCTTGCTTTTAGGTTACAGGCCTAGAAAGATGTAGTCTTGTAACCTCTTTTTTTTTTTCACTGTAATAATATTTTACCAACTTTAGCTCTTACGACATTGCAGTACTATTCAAATCATCTGCATAAAACATACGGACCAAACTGTGCTTTGAAATGACAAATAATATGGATCACATTAAGGGAATTAGTATAGAATAGGGCTGCCTGCCACTGAGTGTTCTCTGGCTTCTACATCTCATTTTGAGACATATAAATTGAATTGTTTTTGTGAGAGTTGAGCCTTCCAACATGTATGTCTCAACAAGTCACTTTCCTGATTAACCTTCATTTGCTCAAGAGGAAAACTCCAACACTGGCCACTACTCAAACTGAATATTTCATGTACTGAAAGCAGAAAACTTAACTACTAAATATCTTACACAGTGATCATCAATCTGTGTCCTGGATTACTCTTCATCTAAAACAATTACCCTTTCTGTGTCCTACTCCTGTCTAGACAAGAACTCCAACAGAAAATAATGCCCAACAAAGTCAGAAAACTCTCAACACAATAAATCTGCTGTACAGATTATTTTTTATCTTATTTTGAAGCTGCACAGGTTTCAAGGCATGACTGTTGTCAAAAAGAGTGCCAGCTAGAAAAGTGAAGATTGTCTTGGTCTATTCTAGACAGTTCAATTTCTGTGATGATATTTGTTGTTATTTGAGTAAACTTTCAGGAATAGCAGGCTTCAGTACTTTTTATAATTTCATTTTTTTCATAATTTCATCATGTCTGTGTTCTTTAGATGAAAGAGTAGTTTTCCCAGTAGACCCAGAACTGAGCATGCTCATGGTTTCAACACTGGTCGTGTACCATGATAGTACTACTGTCTGTCTCCTTCTACCCTTGTATTTATGCACTCATTCTGCAGATTTTGAGCTTTACCAGCATTTGCCCCAGCTCTTCTCATTTAGATTTATCTGCCACTTTGTTTCTATTTCAATACTGTTTCCTACTTCACTCAGCATCTATGCATGTGCCCTTCCTAAATTAATGGAATAGAAAAGGCTTTCTTTCAATCAATGATTTATTTTCCAATTGCAACCATTCTGAAATCTGGAAAGATCAAATTGCATTTTCATATAGTCCAGAAAGTTGCTAAAGAGACTGAAAAACTACTCTGCGTTCCCTTTTAAGAATGTTTCTCTGTGATTGCTTCAGCCTCTGTTCACTGTAATAAGTGTCATAACTCCATATTGTTTATTAAGTATCCTAAAACTTGTAATTTCTAGTTGTAAACAAATACAATCTTAACTCTTTTGGAAAAAGTTGCTCTGTCTTGTGCCTGCTCTGGCATAATGCTATGAGTAACAAGTTATTTGTGTTCTTAATTTTACAAGTAATGTTTCTACCTGATCTAAAGAATCCATACTGAATACCAATGCTTCAGCATTCAGTAAAAATAGTAACAACTGCCAACTGTGCCATTGTTAATGCATGTGTCTTCCTTTTAGTTTCCTTTCCTATGAGAAGTTTCCCTTTCCTTTCTATGTATCTTCTATTTAGTATTCCACACAAAGTTGATCAAAGACAGTATATTATTTTTGGTTTCTGTGCCCACAAGTGATCTTGCAGCATGTCAGACAATTTGCTGCAAGCTAAAGTAGTCAGAAGCAGGAAATTAAAGCAAATAATTCTGTTTGGTTTTGGAATAAAAAGTCAAATTGTGTTTATGTACAAAGAAACATAAAAAATCATGTCTAAATAAACAGAATATTTCCTTTCAGGTATTTCCAAACAAAAATAATCCTCTAAGTTTAAGATAGAGGGTGTCAGGTTACTCAGGACTTCTAAAGACAACCTCAGTCCTGGTGTCAGATATCTATGAACCACAGCTAAACTGAACAGCTTCAGCACTCCATTGGTGTTGTGATTAAACTCCTGAAAGTGCATAAGAAATTCCTGATATCTGCTGGAAGAGGAGGTAATTTTCAGGTTGTCTTGTTCATGTCCATATTGATAAAAGAAATAGGATCTGGTCATTATTTTTGGTTCTAGTATGTGAGTTGTCCATGCTGTTTAATTGTTTGCATGCTCCCTGACACAGTTTTCGCTTGTGGCTGAAACTGTCTTCAGCAATAGCATGGGCCAAGCAACATGATATGGCAGTATGGACATGCATCCTATTTTTAGGAAACAGAATTAACTGTGCAGATGTGAGTCTTGCCACTTTGTCCTCTGCACCTCAGGTTTTCCCATTAAGACAATACAATGCTTCTTTTGGTCTTTCAATACCCCTCTTATGGTGCTAACAGGCCAAGCTGTCAGAGTGAAAATAGAGTTGAGTTTTCTTCCAAGTGTCTTGATCCAAAGCATAAAGCTTCAACCCCAAGGCAGGTTACTGAAGTGTGGCTTGTGTTGGAGCTTTCCAAGGAACTGTTGGAAATCACCTTGTGCTTCATTAGAAGTTTGCTTAAATTCATGGTGGGTTTGTTGTTATTTTTTTTTCATTTAATCTGCTTTCCTTTCATAATTTGTTTTTTAATGGAATTTCTGGTTCTTTTTGCAACTCTAAACATCATTACTCCTCTCATGACACTCAGAGTGAGATGTTGAAGTATTCTCTTTAGGCTATTGATTTTTGAATAGAGAGTGCCAGCAAGCAAGGCAACTTCACAGAAGGTTATCCTTTTCATGTTGTAGATCTGAGACCACCAGCTATCTTTTCCTAGACATGAGAAAGTCTATTTGCTGATAGAAAATAATTTCTGCCATTTTCTAGACAACATCAAATGAGTAGAACAAATTAGGCCTTGCTCCACATTGTGGAGATGAACTCATATCCAGTACTAAACCCAGCAGTGAATCCCATCTTATTTAGGCTAACCCAATAGTACTGCTGTAGCACTGAATATGGCATTGTAACTGAACAAAATGGTTTTTTTTTTCTGAAAGGACAGAAGACCAGAGTCAGTCTGTTTTCCAAAACATATATGAATTTTAGAGCCAAGTATTTTTGAAAAGTAGTGGGGAAAAAGAAAAACATCCACCCATCTTCTATGAACATCTCCTCCCTGAGAGGAAGAGATAAAAAATATCAACATATGTTAAAAATAATAATTAAAAAAAAGAGAAAAAGCAAATAAACCCCTCAATTTCAAAAAAACATTTCAAACATCAAGGTTTAAAGTTAATCACAGACACTTAAATAAATGTTTGGCTTTCAGGTATGCTGACCACCCACAGCTCTAAAAGTTTTTAATTAGTACTTTGACTCAGAAATGAAGTAATTTCCACTTTTTTTTTTTTTTTAAGTTTAAGCAGTACAGTTTTAAATGTAGTCCATGAAACTCTCAAGTTCCCAATTTTTATAAATATATTTCCGTAACATGACAAGAATCTATATCCAGATGTGGACTATGTGCAGTAATCTGTTTAAAAGTTGACTCTAAAGTACCTTACACAAGACAGTGCTACCATTAAAGCAGTGTTTGAAGTTCTATGGACTTCATAAATGAAGACTAAACATTGTGAACATGTATGACTGTGAGCAGTAAACAAAGTCCTTTGCTTTGGAACTGCATCATATATATATATATATATATAAATATATATATATATATATATATATATAAATATATATATATATATATATATATATATATATTTAGGTAATGCTAAACCTAACGTGGGAAGAAAATTTGCCTCTGTTTTTCCAAACATGAATGCTAACCTGCCAAGGTTTAACCACAGGCAGTTCTATTCTCACAACTGCCTATGTAAATACAAAATTAGAAGCTCTGATGCAATCAATGGTGTATTAAAAGCAGAATTATGCCCAGGAAACCTGTTTTTGTTAGCTAACAGAATTGAAAGGAATTTGGGTTTTTTAGTGTCAAGACAAAAATGTCACAGGAAATAAGTTGGCAAATCTGTTATAAGTGGATCTGCATTGATTTTCATTATGTTACAATGTGACCCATTGCATTCTTTGCTCAGCTTGCTTCTCACTGCAGAAGTTGTCTTCTAGCTCATGTGGCTGTACTGACAGTGCTTTTAGCAAACTTGGGTTGAACTTTGCAATGAGACAGACACTTAAGTGCTCAAATTCAGGTTCCCTGCTTGGGAGGACAAGATCAGCAGCAGAGCCTGGAACTTTGTTTCCACATTGCAGCCCACATGCATGAAGCATGGGTTGATTGTTCCTGTATGCACACTCCAAGCCCATACTGTGATGACTGGTGCGTAGCTGAGTTCAGCCGTGTCCTCATTAGATTTACCTACAACCTTTCATCATACCTCTGTTTTTCTGATTTTCTTATTCTTTATTGTCAGCAATTAACTGCATCTGATTTAGATGGCTTTAAAAATATTTTTTTCACATTCCTCTGTCTTATTCTCCATAATTCCTTACACTGGACATAAAGAGTAATCTACAGATGCTGACTTGGGATATATTTCCTACAAGAAATGTCTTAGTGACCAAGTAATGACCGTGTTGAGAAGGCGAGCTGTTTAGATTGGATTCTTAAAGATCCAATAAACAAAACAAAACCCTTGTGAATTTTGAAGGTAAACACATGGTTTCTGCCACATTTTCTTTTCTGCAACAGTTGCACTCCACTTTGGTATGAGTCTTGTTTCAAAGCAGAGATAGTTTCTTATTATATTGATCTGTTTCTCCATAACCCCATCACTTCAGTTTTTCACCAGCAAGGGAGCATTCTGCTCTTCATTTTACCTTAGTGATTCTTTTATTTTCAAAGAATGGGGTTTTTTGTTATTTTCAGTTCTAGAAAAGTTTTTTTCTAAAATAAACTAGATTTTCTGTAACTTTAAAATTATCTTATTTCTTTACTTCATTTTGAAATTAAGCATAAACCCACTATTTTGCGCTCTCTTTATATGTGGCATGCCATAACAGCACTGGCTCTGAGATAATTTTAAAGGTAAACTATATAACAAATCAGAGATGTCTCAGAGCCCTCTTAAACCTTCACTTCCATTCACAGAAACCTTCTGTACTTTTGGAGCTTGTTCCATATCCAGAGAATAAAAAGATCCCTCAAATTACTGTGATTTGGTTTTTCCAGACTTTAACTCACTCACTTTATTTGAAGCTTAACTTGCCTTCCTTACGAATTCAATTTCATTAGAAATCTTCTTTCAGCTAATTCTTCTTTGGTTACATTTTAAGTATTTTGTGTGGGTAACTCTTCTTCAGAGTCTTCTCCAGGCTGTGGGCTTTGCAATTCAGACTTAGGAACTAGATGTTTATTTTTCATTGTAAATAAATAAAATTATGCATACATATTTTCTTCATTTGAATTAACATATTGCCTAAATCCCTAGGTTGTATTATGGGTACCATTGCATGAATTGAACTCATAGGATTGTAAAGGCTGTTGTTCTAACTGCACATTTGTGCTTGTTTCATCCAATAAATCTTAAAATTACTCCAAAACCAGAAACCAAAAGAAAACCCTGTCTGTGACTTTAGAGAAAAATGTAAAAGGGACTGACCAAAACATCCTTGGAGCTGATGATAATTTTATCATAGATGCTTTTTTTTTTAAATTTCAACAAACATTCAAGACAACAGCAGAATCTTTCTATGAAAAATAATTTCTATCAGATTCCGAAAGATTGCTGACAATGTTCTGGCAGAGTCAAGGTTAGAATGAAATTTTTCAAATATGACTAGCCTTTTTTGTAATGAAGGGATTCAAAACAATTGCAGAGATTTGTGGGGTTTCTTGGGGTTGTGGTTTAAATGAACACAATTCATTGTCAGAATTGAAGCTCCCCCATTCATCTCTTGGTAACAGGTGCCATTAAATAAAGTACATTCTTTCAGATGTAGTTTTATTTTTATATGCTTTGTCTACTGACAAGGAAGGAAGGGTATTGTAGATAAATACAGAACAACCTTTGTTGGAATTAAGCATTGTCTTTATGCACACTGAGTAATGCTTTTCAGTGATCTCATACTGACTCAAGAAGAACTATAGGCAAAGTAAGGCTTTTACACAGAAATCTGGGCATGCCTATGTAGTGAAATGTCTTTACAGATTGCTTCAAACATCAAGGATAAAAGCATTTGGTGAACTACTGGAACAGGTTGCTTGGAGAGGTGGTAGATGCCCCATCCTGGGAAAAACTCAAGGTCAGGTTGGATTGGACTCTGAGCAACGCTCAATTATGTCCCTGCTCATTGCAGGGAGAAGCTGGGCTAAATGAGCTTTAAAGGTTCCCTTCAAACCCAAACCATTCTCTGATTCAGTGATTTGGTTTCAATCCAACAAAGAACTTAGGTTTTCATGTATTGAGTGCTTTAGATGTCCCAGGAGAAATTATATTATGAGCAGTTTTTAACTGCTTCAGACAAACTAGGTCTTGGACCTAGTCACTCCAGCATGGGACACCCTTGGAGGGTTTAGAATTGCTTTCATGAGACTAGGAAGAGGAAAAGCACATCTGTACTCAGTATTCTAATAAGAAATGACTGTCCAATTTTCTTGACTTTACATGAAATAACTTATACCATTATGCACTTCTCAGTAGGTAGAGTCTGTCTCACCTCCTCATTTGCTATAGTTATACAAGCATCTCTGAATAAATCCTTTACCATTGGTAGTAACCTGAAATTGTTCTCTCACATCCTTGAGTTCAGTGTAATCAACAAATAGTTCATTTATCTTCTGGTAAGTAGTTTTCCAATAGTTCATTCATAAGGAAGATCAGCTTGCAGTACCTCTTAAAACTTAAGCTCCTCGGTTTCATTAAGTTCCTTTTACTTTTAGTTTTTCATTTTATTTTTTTATTTCACAAAGGTTGGGTAGGGTGTTAAGGACAACTGCAAAAACAATGAGATTTTAAAATTACTCTCTAGATGCAATTCAGTTGAGCCCATTATGACTTCTGAATTTGATTCCTGAACTTTTGCATGAGCTGTCTTTTCAGGCAGGAGAACTTGATTTTTCAGGTAAAGCCAGTAAAAAGAAGATAATAAAAGAAATTCGTCAAATTCATCCAGTGGTACCAGTAGTTGTGAGATTTTGAAATATCTTTTCCTTTCAATAGGTGGCTTATTTTTAATTAAATTGGCAAGACTTCAATTATCTTAAGTAACTAAATACATTATGTATTCATTTAGAGAGCCTGTATTGAGGCTTAGTACAAGTTGCACTCATTTTGACAAATTTTAGGCAGAAAACTTCTCAGGGGAGTCCTGCTTTCTGTCATTCAAAAAGCTTTTATAATCATTTAGTCCAAAATGGTGATGTAGGCCGAAGTTTGAATCCCTGGCATATTGCTATAATGCTGCATTAGCTTAATCCTTCATTTTCTTGTCAATTAAGGACTTATCTTTATTCACAGATTCACTTATCTGTTATTCTTAGAGTATTTTAATGCTAGTAGTTAAAATCCCTTTGTTTATGGCAATAAGGCACCATTGAGTTTGTGAACTTTATAAAACCAACCTCTGCCAATTTTGCTGTTTGAGAATTGCTGTAAAGGAGTGTTCCCACAGTAATTACTTATTCCAGAGATGTTCACTAAAGAATGAAGTAAGGGGAAAGTGTATAAAAGAATTGTGCACCAACTGAGGCAAGTTTTACCCCTCACCTTCCCAGCAACTACAGGGCATTTAAAAAAAAATCCTTGCAAAACAGTACACAAAAATCTGTTGTCTTTAATGTAGTTGCATATAGTGACTTTACAAATATTGGCAATTACTTAAGGTATTCACATTTAAATTAGATCTGGCCAAAAGGTTGGGAAAAAGTGAGGGAGGAGAAGCAGGGGGGTTGGCTACAGCTTTTCAATGTGGGGCTCAGCTGCCCATCATTACTGTCTTTCAATGGTTTGGGTCATGGGTAGTGTCACTCATTTTAATACACACTTAGTCACATTGATGTAGGTATGGTGGCACTGAGATAAAGAAATATGTGATAAATAAAAATCTGAGCAAAATCTTTCCAGTTGGGTATATCTTATGGCACACATGCTGCTCTTTTTTTTAACTTCGTTACTTTTGAAAATGTATTTTAAGTTAAAGTGTGGGGTAGGAAGGAAGAGAGTGTGCTATTAATATTCAAAGGCAACTGTGGAATGCTGCCATGAGTCTGTACTTTGAACATTTCAGTTCAGCTGTACTTGTAGAATGTGCTTAGACTAGGAAACCATTGTGGAAAGTTTTGTGAAAACTTTAATGAGGCCAGGAGTTTACCCATGGCAACTGCCCCAGTCACTTGAAGCATCATTTCTGAGAAACAAGTAGCAAACCTAGAAGCTTCTATTTTGTGCTATCTCAGCATATCTGATCAACAAAAAGTATAAAACAACACCTTCAAAAATGGAGGAAATTCTGCCTTGGAGACCCTTAGTGGAAATACATCATCTTTAGCGTAACATAGAAAAGACAGAAAGAAAAAAAAAAGTGTGTAAAGTTCAATCCACATCTGAATTTTAGTATTAATAATGTAAGAGTTAGATGTGTTCTGCTTTTCAGGCTTCAAGGGCCATGTTTCTTCATGGGTAATAAGGCAGATTTTGGTTGAATAGAAGGGTTCTTAAACAGTGTTTGCTGCTTTCTAATGAAAGAGATATGAGCCAGTTTTCAGATGTCAGAACTACTTGAAGCCCAGCACTATTTTCAGTGGCTTCACCTGAATGGATGAGCTCTCACAGAATTTCACAGAATATTCTGTGTTGAAAGGGACGCCCAAGGTCAGACATGAATCAGTCAGGGAGAATTTGGGTTGTAACTGAAATGGCTCTGTGCTCAGTCATCCTACTGGTGCAGAAGGTCTCCAGCACCGTGCCAAAAGGAGAATCTAAAATACCCAGATCTATTCAACTGTTAAGAAATTAAAAATGTTTTTTTAGGATTTAAAAAAGTGATTTCATTCTTACTGCACATACAAGCTATTTCTTATTGACTTTAAAGGATACCTAATATTTTATTTCTGTTTCTATAACACAATAGATGAGTGATCTTGGAGGAGAGGGCATGTAATGCCGGTGTTACTGAATTCAGTGGAGAGTGAAAAAAAATACCTGTGGTTGAAATTTTGGTGTTTAATACTTTAAGCTACACCATAATCAAGTAACTACCATTAAATGAGGAACTTGTCTTACAAGCTTGGTGGTGATTCAATCTCCTTGCTTTTAGCTAAATGAAGAAGAAAAGAAAAAAAAGGAAAAATGGACCTGTTCTAGTGACTTTGTTCAGCTGAAGAAGTTGATGAAGATTTCTCCTGATAAACTGAAACAGTCACTTTTAGGGTGGTCCTTATATTTTCATTCATTATGATTGCTTCAAGAATAGAGCTAGAATAATTGACTAAGCAAAAAAATTTGCTTTGTAAATAGTCAAATATTATCCTCAAGCCTTGTAAGAAAGGATCCAAAGATACTTTATTAAAAGGAATTTTCCTCAGGGACAAGCTTTGCATGCTAGTTTTAAAGACCAAGTTTAATAGATACCTTCTGCGTTTCAAAATATTTCAGAACTGGGTTAGTAATTGGACTTTAACCTAGAAAACTGGGTTCTCTCATTATTGATTTTTGCAAAGGATGAACCATTATTCTGTCATTTACTTTTTTGCCTACAGCTTAATGGCAGAGGATGGCCTGATGCTACATTTTCTGCAAGATGGGAATTGTCAGCAGAAAGATCACAGTTTAAAACTGATCCCTTCTGTCTGACTATCTGCTATGCTGTTCAAGACTAAATTAGTGTATTTTCTGAGAGTGCCTGGTTTTGAGAGCTGTTATATACCTGTCACACCAGACAGACAGACATTCTGTCTTTGTTGTGAACCACAGTGATCTCTAACCAACAGAGGTTACCAAGAAAAAGTCTGACTGCTGGTTCTGACTGACCTGTGTACTAAACCCTGAGTCTTGTGCTCGTCTTCCTGGGTGAACTCTGACTCCAACTCTGCATTCCTCCTGTGTTATTTAAAAATGACATTTGCCTGCCAGAAGCACAGCATGAGCAATAGCTGTAAAATGTTGCCTAAGGATGGAAATGCTACTGAGAGAGTTTCACAATTTGGTGAAATGCTCTCTTCCAAGGGAAATACTTTGCATAGCATTTGGTTGAAAACAGGCACTATTTCAATTACCCTTGCCTTTTAAAAATTATTTTTAACTGTTTTTGTGAAAGTTGGGATCATGTGAACTGTCCTTCTATTTTAATTATTGAATAACTTGATATATATATTGCTTCATAAATTCTAATCCCTGGCTTGTTTAGGAAGGCAGTAACATACACTTGGTTTAGGTTACTGAGGAAAAGCAGGTGACCTTATACATATGCAGCTATATCATTTTTCAGAATTTTCTATGATGTTCCTTCTGTGGAATATTATGTTAACGTGCTATTTTAGTAATGAAAGTGTAGATTGTAAACTATAATCTCCTCAACCACGTCATGCTTCAGACTCCATTAAATGATCTCCATCTTATCTTTTAAATGATCAGCACAGCAAATACCACTAAACTTGGGGATAATTCACTTGTCATAAACAAGCATTTGTAAACTGATTCTTCTCCAGAATGCTGCCAGTTTGTGAAGCAGAGAATTCAACTTGATCCTGCTATTCAGCTCTGTGGTGTAATCCAAATGATGCAAAAGGAGACAACCTGAGCAGAACTTGATAAGTTAATGCACTTGATAAGTGCATCTTTCCTCACTGTACCAAAGGTGGGGTTTATTCCTTTATTGAATGATGAGTGGTCCATAGAAACACTTTGCCCATTAATGAAATTGGGGTTTGACAAGGTAAGTGGTGTATATACTAAAATTTCATATTGATTGTCAGTTAGATCACCCAAGAATTTGTATCACCCCTGGCAAAAGTCAAATGAGTCATATTTGAGCCCAGGTGCTGATGGCAGTGAGTGGGAAGAAGCTCACTGATCCCTTTCTGCAGGGCAGGCAAAGAGTAGTTGTGTGCAAGGCTTGGCTCATGAGAAGATCTGCAACTTGTAAGTCTTTCATTAAAGAACACTTTTCAGCAAGTTGCAATAACTAGCTGTGAAGGAACCTCCCCTAGCCGAATCTGTAAGGTGCACTTTATCTTAGAATTATAGAATCTGTTCCCTTGTATAGCATGGACAAATCTGGCACTGGAAGCAGATAATATTTTCCTTTCTCCAATGTGTATCTCACAATCTGAAATCTGCTGGGTGGGTGAACCAGTTTTGAGAGTCCAGGCAGGAGCATCTGATGTATCCTATTTGTCTCTCATAACACATATCTGCTAAGTAGTTTCCCAAAGATCTAGTAGATTTAAGTAAACCATTAAAAAAGCACCAAGTGATTTTAAATCTCATAATAAAAGAATAATTTTGAAGGGATAGTCCCGATGACTTTCAGTGGAAACATGTAGAACCTGAATTTGAGATGATGTTGTTGATGCTTTGAAAGCCCTTAAACACACAACCTTCAAGCTCATAAATACGCTTTTCTATGCCTTAAATATGCTTGTCCAGGCACCTCTGCATCTTATGAGTTATAAGCAGCCACAAGGATTATATCTCTGGTATGACCATCTAATGGTTGTTATTCCATGTCTTATAAAAAAGTTTTCTGCTGACATACTTTGGAGCCATAAGTGTCCATGGCTAGATCTTTTTACTGTATGAGAATGTGAGAAATGCAGCAGATTTGTCTGCATGGCTGCCTTTTCCAGACCTCAGTATACCTTGCAAATATAACTGCATTAGTTCAGATACAGGTAATGTCTTTGTCCAATGCTTTACAGGTCATAAATTTAAGTTAACATAATGAATACAGACCCATTTAGAATGAAAGTAGCATGTTGGGCCCTTTTAAATATAATTTTTATATTTTCAATGTATTATTGTTTGTATTTTTCCATTTTATGTCAAAAAGTATGTTTCACAGTAAGATAATGCAGTTTCCTTTTTTGTCAGTAGATTCTTGAAAAAAGGTCTAATCTAACTTCACTTTCTCTTCCCTTGTAAAACATATAATCTGTAGAGTGTCTAGTTTTATTTTAGTCAGTTTTAGAGGCATATACTCTTGTGCCATCAGGGATGTGAGATTTGCCAGCTATGAGTAGCATAGTTCAGCCTGAATAATGATGTTAGAGCTTGGATTTTTCTTTGCTCAAACTTTTCCTTTGGATGCATTCTTCATGTGGATTTTGTTACACCTACAAAAACATATCACATACATGCAGTACAATATCTAGCCAATTAGTAAGATTATTCTTCTAGATAAAAACTGAAATGGTTGCAAAATTGTGCAGAGTTCTCAAATCAGCAAAATTGTACTGTAAAAATTATGATTATTTAAACACGTTATATTCTGAAGACATGCAATGGTTTTGTAGGCTTTTGAAGAATGTTTCTGCTTCCCAAATATTTTAACATATCTTTCAGAAAAGTATTTTACTCCTTGTTAATTTTAAACAGAATAATTAGAATGAGTTTTTCATGTGGGCCTAAGTCACTATTGGTATCTTGTATGTAAGAAAAAAACCTACACTGCACAAACCAAACCAAGAGCTTTTAAGTCCTTTTTTATTCCTGATCTGGGTAAATATATAAAGAGTAATATGTAACATACTCTGCTGTGAAAGGCTTGTGACTGAACATCCCCCTGTGGTGAAGTCAGGAGAACCTAGAGATGATCTGGTCCCTCAGAATGGGTGATGTAAGATAGTATTAGTCTTGTGAAGGCAGGGTCATAGAATATTGATGAAAGCTGATGTAATTCATGGACTGGGGGAGTTAATTAGCAAAGGCCAAGCTGTACTGTTTACATTACATTCAATGAACATAAAGAACACTTAATTTCTGTTTAAGAAAATTTCCAATCACAGTACTGAGATCATGGCACACCACTACACTCTTGAAAAATCTGTAAACCTCTTTACTAAGTCTATGAAATACTCATAAATTTGGGAAAATTTCTTCTGGTGTGAAGAATAGAGGCATGTGGTACATGAGATGGGAACCACATAAACTTCAGGATAATGTTTATTCACAAAAAGACTGAATTAGGTGGGGTTTTAGTATTCATAGTAATGACTTTTTTAAATGATTTTCTATACAGATACTATTTTGTTGTTGTTGCAGAATATGGGGTAAAATTTCCTTTGTCAAAGAAGATAGTATGTCCCCCATGTCTAATATTAGCTAGGCAGTAATAAAGTGTGCCAGTCTGCCTGCTGTATAGAGTCAGTAGGAACTCAAATGCCTGTTCTCCACCATGAACCATTTCATCTTATATTGTTAATTTTGTGCTTAAAATTTTCCTGACTATACCAAACCAGCATAAAATCATTAGCAAGTCTGTTACAAAGCATACTTTATTAACCATATTTTAATTAAGAAGATGAGTTTGTCCAGACTTGGTCAAACTTTAAGAAAGTAGAATTGTACCAACACTGATGAGTGGAAAAGAAAAAGAAGAAAAAAAAAAGAAAAGGCATAAAACCCCCAAGAAGTTAATTTAAGGTATCTGTATTTTTATACATGGATGATAGCATTTTGAAGGTATTTGATTCCTGTTTGTGAAAATGCATCAGTTTTTTTTTCCAGGGGATTATTATGTTCACAACATGTTTATGTGAACAAAAAGTAGTAGTAATAGTAATAATAATAACAACTCAATTATCACTGACAGTGTCTATCTTAATAGTGGATTGCAGTCATAGCTAAGATGTCCTGTGCAGGTAATGGAATGATGAGTTATTCTTTCTATGTACAGGCATGAGTTATTGCTTTGTGGGTTTAGTGTGTTTTTTTTCTTCATCTGCTGGCTTTGGTATTGATGCTGCTGCTGTTCTGTAACATTCTGATACCAGTTACAAACCTCAGCCATGGAGGTTTAAACTCCACTCTAGTAAAGACTGTGTAAATTTCAGCTAGAAATTTGTTTTAAGTTTATCTGATTTCTTAAAATCTGTGGAGCTTGCAAGAACTCTAATGAGTTCTCTGCTCTGGTTAGCTGGCAAAGTTGTAGCAATATGGCCTCAAATATAAAGCAGTTTTAACTTTTTGAACTGTAATGCAAACCCATCTTTGGCCATCTGTGAACCTTTCATGGGGGTGTATTTATTCTGGCAGTGTCATGTCATGCCTAGCATGGTGACACTGAGTGCAGGCAGCTCAGAATTTATCTTCACCCTGGAGTCTCTCCCTGCCTGGCTGTTGTGTCTGCCCAGCAGGCTCAAGAAAGAACAAGCTTGGAGCACCCTTCCTTGGGAGGAAAGGAGGTCAACAGTTGCTACTGAAACTGGGGTACGCAGTTTAAACTAATTTATGGCCAACCAACTCTACCTTTCTTTCATATACACATGCAACTTTTCCTTAAATGTGGTGGAGTGTAATTGTACACACACACTCTCCAAGCATGTTAAAGAACACAACCTCCAGTCTTTTTCTTTTTTTTTTCCTGTGTTTTCCCAATGGAAAAATGGCCTGAATTTGGAATACAACAGTTTAGAACTTAAGTCTGAAAGTTCCAAAACTCTTTCTGTCCTGCTTCCTTTTCTGCCTCCTCTCTTTTCTCATCTGGCTTCAAAGAACATGCTGGGGACTATAGGCTAGTGCAGAGTTTTCAGTTGACAATAACAAAGTTAACTTCTGTTTTGAGAATCGAAAATACATTCTTCAAAGTTACAAAATTATCGTGAACCAAAACTGAAAGCCATGTAAAAATGTGCTTTGTTATGTATATTTTTTTCTCTTAATTTTAACTAATTCTCTTTGGTCTATATATAGTGGAGGAATAATAGGTCATGGTACCAGTAGGATTAATTGAGTTTAAGTAATCCATTAAGAAACAATCTGTAAATGTATTTTTCAGCACATAAGGTTCAATAATTCAAAGCAGTGGTTTGAAAGAGCTGTTTGATTCTTCATTTCATTATGTGCATAGGATGATCATAGCCCTATGTTGTTTCTTTCACTTCTCTATTTCTAAATGTCTTAGAAATTCAGACTTACAAGGTAGAATATAAAGATAATAAGAAAATATAAAAACTACCAGGTGAAAATTACTGAGTAGTTTAGAAAGGAATAAATACAAACACTTGGATTTTTCTGGGATGTTGAAAGCATATCACCAAATTTTGTAGCAATTGACAGGTTAAGAAGAATGCTGTGAATGTTTGATGATTACAGCAGAAGTACTAAAGTGTGAAACATTCATGGGAGTTGGTAGGGTACAGACACGAGCTTACATGGAGAAGACAAGTAAAATAAAACCATACAGAGCTTAAGAATGGGAAATATGGCAAAACCTGAAGACTCAGTGAGGTAAATAATGGTTCCTCATCCTTTCATGTATTCTCTCATTCTTTAGTGGATCAGGCCATTGACTATCCTAAGCCAGAGGTTATATCTGTATGTTTGTGTTAATAGGCTGTCATTTACCTTCTTGCACATATTTTCAACCTTTTTTTTTTCTTTTTAACATCTACCCTTATTGAAATCTTCTGTGTTTGGTTGCAATGAGTTCCGGGATTTAGATATGAGCTGTGTGGAAATGTACTCCTTTTGTACGTTTTAAAGCTGCTGCCTGATAATTGTATTTGAAGCTCTCTATTGGGAAAGAGAGAACTATCATTGTCCCTTGCATTCTCTATCCTGTTAGTAATTTTTATAGCTTTTTAATTTATCTTTGTACAGAAATGTCCTTACACCATAGATCATCCTCTTTGCTTTTCTCTCATGGAGTTCTACTCCATCGTTTTTGGCAAGGTTGCCAGAATTGTGCCCAGACTTTATCACAATGACTTTATATCTTTTGATCTTTATTCTTTCTCTTAAGTTTCTAGTCTTCTATGTGTGTTTTTGACACCCACTGGACATACATTGGTATTCTTGTAAGTTTACAGACAATAACTCTCCTAAATTGTAATAGCCAAATAATATTGCATCAGTATGTATGTGTGTATTTCATTAGGTACACAGAATAGATATAAACTTTCATGCAGATATATTTATATATCTCATCCATATATATACACACACATATATATGCTTACATATATGCATAAACATATATATGCATAAACATTTATGTATATGCATAAACATATATATATATGCCAAGCCATGACCTAATTTGTAGTCAGATTGAAATTTAACAATAAAGGTTTAGTCTCCTGCCATGCTGTGTCTTTACCAGAAGGGTCTCTTGTTTTCCACTGCACTGAAATATAAGAGATGGTTTATAAGATGACATCAGCAATTCATGTGGTCTGTGCCATATGTTTAAATATTAATCATCAAGATTCCTTGATAGGGCTGCAGGTTAAGAACCTGAAGGACAGTTGTCACTGCCAGAAGTAATTTTGTTTCTTTTCCTTTGAGTTTTTTTGATTGCTTAATTTACAGCAGTGTGGTAGACATACATACTGCTCTCAACACACTGTGCTTGGTGTGTGTCTTGCAGGTCTAATGAATATTAGGGATGCATAAATTTCTTTATCTACTTTTCTTTGTTGATGGGTATATTAGGGCCAGCATCCTTGGGCAGCAGAGTCTGGTTGAGATTGCTGGAGTGCCACTCATGGTGCCCAGGTCACGACTAATCCACAAAGACACATGGTGGCTTAGTCATTGCTCCTGGCATGGTTCTCTCCCCTGTCTCTCACTGCATTCAGGCAGAAATGGAGGAAAACTGAGTCATACTTTCCCTTCATGAGAAGACAGGCAAATACAGTCTGCTTTAAAACATGGCAAAGTTTCCCTAAAATTATCCTCAGTAGAAACCCAAGGTAAATAAGCAAATTTTATTTCAAAATATTACCCATCAGGACATGACTAATTTTAAGCTTTGCCTGGAAGTCAACACAGTCATTTTTATAAATACACTGTCTGCACTTTACCATATTGCTGTCATAGCTGTCAAAATATGCTACCTTTATTCCTGCTCCAGGCATGGTTGGAATGTTAGTTAGACAATTAAGGGTAGTCCAGGTGAATATGCCGGGTTTTGATGTGTTTGGAGGGCAAATGCTGCCTGAGAAAAGCAGTGAACTAAAGAAAAATAGAAAAGTGTGCAGCAGTGAGGTTGGAAGCCTCACAAAAGCCATCTACCTAAACCCCTCAGTGTGCTCTCGGTCATATTTCTCATCCTGCAGCCCTTGAGGTGGCTATTTCTGATCCCAGGTTCAATCCTCATGGCATGCAAAATATTAGGCAGTTGTGCTTTGCCTTCCAGTTGCTTGACCTTACCTGGGTGACTTATGCCCTAACAAGCTAATTTATGTTTCCAACCAGTGTGTACCCACATAGGCTTTTTACTCACCTTATTCCTAGATCATAATAATTGTATAGAGGACCAAAGTTCAGTCCCCATTTTATGCCAAAACCTCTAAAGTTCCCAAGCAGGCAAAGTAGGTAAGTCTTACTGGGCAATTTTATATATATATATAATTTTTAAACTACGATGAGATTCCTTTATGGTTTGGGAAATGCCAAGCACATGTGATTGGTCTTTTTCCTTTCTTTTGCATTTGTTCCCTGTTTTGCATCATATGCTCATTAGAATGTAATGTGGCTGTTGTTTAAGTGAAGTGGCTACAAAGTTGATGCAAATGTAACACACTTCAGCGTTTTGTACACAGTTCTTTCAGACTTCTTGGATTTGTGGGATGTTTTGGTTTGGTTGCATTTGGAGTTTTTTGTGGGGGTTTGGGGAGGGGGTTGGGCTTTCTGTTTGAATGTATGGGGTTTTTTGTTTCCTTTGTTGTTGTTTTCTTACATGCCAAAACACAGCTGATGAGGAGCGTTTTCAAGAGCAGAGAGGGAAAGGGATCTCTGCTTCTCATGACCCACAAGAGAACCATCTCCCATTTATTCTGACATAGAGACATAAATGAGACCGGGAAAAAATATCCTTCATCTTCTGAGTAGCCCTTTGGCTTCTGCCCGTTTTCCTCGGTTGATTTCTTTCAGTCTTCCAGAAGATTCCCGTTTCTGAGGGACGCAGGGACATCCCGAGGAGCTGGCCGCTAGAGGATGCTCCTGGTCCGGCGTTGGAGAGCAGCGTGCCCGGGGCCGGGCATCCTCCTCCTCCCGACACAGACCCCAGCCCACTTCCCTCTTCATTCTCCTCCCGACACAGACCCCAGCCCACTCCCCTCTTCATTCTCCTCCCGACACAGACCCCAGCCCACTCCCCTCTTCATACTCCTCCTCCCGACACAGACCCCAGCCCACTCCCCTCTTCGTTCTCCTCCCGACACAGACCCCAGCCCACTCCCCTCTTCGTTCTCCTCCCGACACAGACCCCAGCCCACTCCCCTGTTCATACTCCTCCTCCCGACACAGACCCCAGCCCACTCCCCTCTTCTTTCTCCTCCCGACACAGACTCCAGCCCACTCCCCTCTTCGTTCTCCTCCCGACACGGACCCCAGCTCACTCCCCTCTTCATCCTCCTCCTCCCAACACAGCCAGCTCCCCGGAGAAGACATTGCCTGGGATATATAAAATACAACTTTGTGTTGGCGAGAACCAGGGCTTTTCCGCTGTCAAAATGGAAAAGAAAATTTATCCAATTCACAGACAAAATTGCAAAATGTTAATAACAATCAGAGAAACACATTGTAGGAATTGGAATGTTTTTCTTCTGGTGAAGTCCTTGGGCTTATTTAGGTGATCCTGTTAGTGCCATATTTTCAGTGTGCCCAAAGTATCAGAGTCCTGCTCTGGATGGTCACACCCTGGATATTCAGATGTTCAGCTAGGTTTAATTTCTTGTCCAATCTTTTTAAGTGATCAAAATTTCAGTGCTTAAATGAGACTTAAGGTTTATTCTTCTATAAATATAATAGAAAGGACATTTGAAATTAAAAATGGGGACTACTTAGCATGTATAGTTTTTTCACAAAAGGCACACACATGGAATTAATTCTGTATTTTAAATAAAACCAATGCACATCCTCCGCTACAAAAAACCCCCAAACAAGCAAAAAACAACCAAATCAACAATGCCTTAAGTAGAAAGCAAAGCATAAAGTTAAAAAAAAGTTATATATGGAAATATTCTTCTAGCTTTCTATTGATCTTCCAAAATTCCATTGTAGCATAAACAAGTTCTCTGGCATATAGAGCACAGGATTTCGTATGGCAGTAACATGAAAAAATAAATAGACTGTTTTTTAGGTAGCAAAGCAGAGTTGTAAGTTAAAAAAATAGGCAGATTTGAGGTCATCTAAGATAGCTCACTTTTTCATGGGCAGTAGAACACAGTCTTTAACTATGTAATTATCTACTGCCCATGTCCTCACCTTCTGTGGGATTCCTGCCTTATCCAGAATACAAGTTAAACCTGTCCAGAGATATATAGGCTTGTGCAGTAGAAGAGACTGTTCATTTCTTGGATGGTGTGTAGTATATAAATCAAAGACTACAGGAAAGGAAATATATAGGTGAGAAGTTAGATAAGACTGAAAAATAGAACTGTAGTCTTGTCTCTGCCACAGATGTTTAGTAAAGTCAGTAAATTTTTCATATCTTGCGTGTATTCCCCAGCTTCTTCGTGCTGACTGTGAGATCCTACACTCTGATTAATCAGAAGAGTTGAACGCCCACATCTACTCCTGAAGTCACTAGAGAGTTGAGTCTACAGAATAATGAGCAGTGCTATCTACTATTCCAGTTCATGTGCCAGATGTCTCAGATTTTGTGTACCTGTATCTTTCTGACTGTAATCTCTGTGCACATCTCGTGTCATCAGTAGAAGATGGATGCTGACATTTTTCAGTCTGCAGTAAAAATAATATGTCTGAATCTCTTGTATGCTCTAATGGTGAGCACCAAAGAATGGCCTGGGCAATGAAAATAAATTTGTCTTCAGAATCTCATATAGAAAATAAAGGCCACTACAAAGGATTGCAAAATGAGTAATGCAACAAAACAATGTACTGCAGAGTGAGCTGCTCTTAAAATGAGCATTGTCTATCCTGTGCATTAAATAAAGCAACATTAGTGCTAAGTGTTAAAGACTGTATCCTAAACTATTTATAAAACTTAGATAAGCACTTAGGCTGAGTTTAAATTGTGCATTAATCCTTCAGTTTCAAAACACATGGGTACTGAATTCTGTAACCTGGCTGATATTGCTTAACAGTGTGTGTAGGGTAAATAAAAAGGAAACAACCCAACTGCCCTCATTTACAGCAGGCTAGTCCTTGCTAGTAAGGAAGGTTGTGCAGCTTCAGGTAAGATTCTGAAATATGGTGTAATTCTGATATTTTCCTCTTTTATTTAGTTCCTTGAGTAAATTGTATAAGAGTGAAATCCACTCCCTGCCACAAGGAGGAAGGAACAGAGCAAAAATTCATGTAGGAATGGGTCTGTTTTCTCTAACTACAGGCTTATATGCCTTCCATAGTCACTATTCTTAATATGTTCTTCCCTTTCTTATGAAGAAGAATAGAGTTCCTGTGTTCCTGTCCCTTATTCCTGCATTTCTGTAGACAAAACAATTTTATGGTGTGTGCTGAATGAGTTTGCTTCCCGATGCTCAGGAAGCATCTGACCTGTGGCACATGCATTGCAGAGTCAGGCAGGGTGATGAGCTGTGTCTTTCCAGAAACATTAGACTCAGCAGCAAGTTTGCAGTGATGTTACATGGGTAGTTACTCCATGTTTGCTCTTTTGCTTTCCTATGCAACTTGTGTTGTGTTCAGAATTTTGTGAGCTTGCAGTTATGCAAATCACCCTCTAAACTATTGCCAAAAGATGCCAGAAGATTTTCAGATGGTGCCATGTGAGTGTGATAAGCTAAGAAACCTCCTGTAGATCAGCCAGTGCACTCAGCTGCCTTCTTGTTTTTGTAAATTGTTTTTCCTGCTTGTAAGGTTTTTGAACATGCACATCCATCAACATTTTAAAAAAGGGGTTGAAGGTGTAATTTATAAAATATAATTCATTCATAATTTACCCGTTTGTAGTTATTAGGAAGCAAAAGATGTCTGGTTTTGTCTTTGTGATTTGTGTTGGAATATATTTGCTGGAAACAGAAGTATGTGATTTTTATCTGTAACATTCTTTTTTGTTCATTATTCAACTGTGTTTTGTTTTCTCCCCAGTGTAGTTGTCACAGGAGTGGAAAAGAAAGGGAACCTCATAAACAGTAATTCTGGAGCCTGCCTTACAGCTACTTGTCTTTTCTATAAAAATAAGCTGGATATACCTACAAACTAAACAGAGATAGGGAGATAAATAAAAATGTTGGGAGACCAAATGACCAAGAAGGTGAAATTATTTTCTCAAGTGATTTAGGAACCACACTCTAATTCACTGCTTAAATTAATATTTAGCTCCTAATTTGCTCCCTCTTGTCAGAAAACCTTCCCAAGAGTTGTAAAAGAATGGTGGTGGCTGTGAAACTTATCTAAGTATTGTTATTATTTAAACAAATTTTTCAACAAATTGTAGATTCATTTCTTGAACTTCATCTTAGAATTAGAAAAATGCTGGAGGCTTTTGAAGTTTCACGTCACAGAGGGAGGGAAAAGAAAAAATAAAAGGAGGCTGCAGAGTAGGAAGATTTCTTAAATCAAGTTAAAATATTTCCATCAGTTCCTAACACTTTGAAAGCTACTAAGGTCGAAGTTACTTTTATTACTTTTGTGGTTTTTCTGCAGTGATAGCATTTTGTTACACCATTGAGTGAGTTACAGTGTGTTTCCCTGGTCTTTTATGTTTGGTTTGATTTCAGTGTCTTGGCTTGAGGTCGAATATATCTTTAATAATGTCTTTTTAAATATGTCCATTTTTATAAGTAAAGGTATTTGAACAACCTCAATTCTAATCAAGTGAAACTTTTTGTGAAGGAATATATAAAATTGAAATTTTGTGCTGTTTATGGTCCCAGAGGTTATGCTGTGAAATGCAGTTAGGCAGGAGGGGAGCATGAAGCCCTGCTTGCACCCTGGGAGAACAGAGGCATATTTCCAAGGCTGTGCCCTCCACTGGTGCTGCTGGCAGGGAATACCATACTGCTATGGGAACAGATTCCTCTAGCCTATCAGTCCCTGTATGCCATGCCCTGATCAGCATTCCTGATTGAGGGTGTCCTTGGGTCTTTTCTTCCTGAAATCCCCTGTTTTACTGTGGGATCAAACTCAGCCAACACTTCCCATGTGTAAGGTGTTAGTACTAGTGTTTTAGAAATGAGTTGTTTTGAGAGCTTGGTCAAAGTGAGTTCAAGAAGATGGGAGGATGGCTCTACCCTGTTGGCAGATGGGCAGCCTTCCCCTCTGGCCACTGATCAATGATGGACCGACAACCTGCTTGTCTATGCAGTGGTGGTGGCTGCTCTGCCAGAGATGAGTGACTGCTCTGGAGTGGAGACCTGGCTGAGGGACCAGGAGCATCAGCTCCTCACAGTGATGTCTGCTGGTAAGCAGTGGTGATAGTGGGAGTGCTGTTTCCCCATTTTTTTTCTTGGTTAATTCCAAAGAAAATTCATAGGTCAGAAGAGTCCTGTGGGTAATTTATGAAGTCACGTGCAACCAAATATGCACTTTGGCCATTTTTCATGCATTTTGCAAACGATGGGTCACACAGTTTCACTAGAAGGTTTTAAAGACTAAATTCATCACAAGAGGCAGCCCTGGTGACTGATATTCTCTGACCCCATGACCTACCAAAGGCCATAGTACCACACTAAATAAAGCTGTCTCAAGCTTATCACTTCTGTTGGGTTCTAAAACAGATTTTAGTAAGATGATCTGGCTTGACTTACAGACTGCAAGGATTTATCTGCCATGTCCTTAAATGGCCAGTTTTAATTAAACTTTATAATTTGTGTTTAAAATGTAATTCATCTAATCAAAATTTGTCCATCTCACTCTTGTAACAAATTATTTTCTGTAAGTAGTAATTTTTCAGCTACAGATCAGAAGGTACTGGTTGACTGGATTAAATTTATTTTTAATATATACATCTCTGTATTATACATAGAATGTGATCTGAAAGCAAGAGGCCCCTCTTTTTTGATGATGTCATGAAGTTCTCCTTGTAAAGTACAAATATCCAAGACATAGGTAGGCTTTTCCAATCCATGCAAGTAAAGATCAGTCCTGAAGGCTGCAATTCAGCATGACAATTTGTGTCCTCCTTTTTTGTAAAAGGCATTGGAACAGCTCTCCTCAGCTCAGTCTTCAAGAAAAATGAATAATAGACAGAATCCTTTTGATTTTCATTCTTTGCTGTCTGATACTTTGCTGTAGGCATTTGAACCTGAGTGAAGATGTAAAATGTTGGGATAGCATCATGAGTCACCAGCACAGTGGGTACCTAAGGTGCCATGAAGAGCAAACTCAGCTCCACTTGTAAAGTCTGGGTGTCCCAGCAATCATGTCAAGCTGAAATAGGCAGGATTACAGCAATGGGAATGTTGCAATTTTCATGTGTGCCTGTGAGTTGGCTGTAACCTGGCACAAATACAAGCAGGGAGCATGGAGAGCAGCTCCTGTTTTCACTTGGCCGTGAGGTGCTGTGAGTGCTGGGAGCAAGGGGAACACAGAAGTCCTCAACTGCTTTCTCATATCTCCTGCATGTGGCACACACTCCAAAAACTTTTTATTTTCATTTACCACTTAGCCAACTTAACTCTTAGATATCTGGCTTTACTATACAGCTGTTCTCCGGTAGGCAACCCACTATATTATGACTCCTCATATAATACACAATATATATATTTAGCGCTGAAGATTGTTCTTGTCATGCTTTTTAATTCACTGTGTTTCTTGCTGCTAGCACCTTTGAAATTCAGTGGATCCCTCCAGGGGTGTCTCAGTCTCCTATTTCCTATCTTCTCTGAGCTATTGCATTACAATCATCTGTCAAAGATGAGTGAGAGTCAAGGAAATGGAGCACCTCAAGTGGCTGACACTGCTGAGCAGATATCCTTCTATTTTTGCTGTGTTCACATACCTCCAGAGTACAGATGTGTCTGAGCTGGATTGGATACACAGAAAGTTTGTAACACCTTCATCTTTTAATAAGAGCAGTCCTGACTGCGTATAAAAATTATGCAATTTTTAACAACTGCTGTCACCTATACATACAGTTCCTTTGTCATGAATGTATTTGTGATGTTGCCTTACAACAGGCATAATTGCATTACGCTGTAGTTCTATTCATTTAATGTGGGAAAAAAAATATTACACCTCTTGCAGATTAGATATGGCAGTGAAGTTTGGAAAGAAATCAGTCTGAGACAGAGGAATCTTCAAACTGCACATACTATCTGCATCCCATATCTCTTCCATAGCAGCATCAGGAATGAGAATGTAGGAAAAAGAAACCATCACAGGGTAGTTGTCCCAAAGGTAGTGGCTGGCATTGGAATCAGTTGTACAGGATCTGTAATAAGTATTTGGCAGAAGTTTAGCTAGTAAAATTGATGATTGCAGCTTAAAGGAAATAACCATTGTCATACCCCAGAATACAGTGTATGGTGCCATCAGCAGCAAAAGTTTAACTAATGCAGGTAACCTATATCCTAAATTAGCGTGTACTTTTCAAGGAAGACTCTCTCACTCCTTTTCCTTGGAATTTTGTAGAAGGGGCCTTATTAAAATAGATTGTAAAAGGCTTTATAAGTATTTTTTTCTTATTCTAAAACAAAACACAAATTTCCTGTTCGTGTCCTAAAAATTTTGAGATGGCTGACTCTATGTTGACTTCCTGGTTCTAAAACCAGTGTTTTATTGGAATCTCCAGTTAAGTCAATTCCTTCCATGATTCATTTCACTTAGCAACAGAAATGTAAGCTATGGCCTCTGGCCCTAATGAAATCCTTTAAATGCAGTCTACATAGCAGAAGGTTAAAGGGGCAAGGCACAGTTTAATTTCGCAATAACACTTTATGGCAGTCTTCGTAAATGTACTTGCTTCTGGAGTTTTCTAACACCCCTCTCTGAAACTGTAGTCAATTTGCAGCTGAGAAGTTGCTGTATTAAAATTACATACATGGGAGAGGTTGGAGGGCAGTGTGATACGGGACCTTCCTGCTAAATTGCTAATCCAAATTGGGCCTTAGTCAATCTCTTACAAAGTTGTCAACATCCAGTGACCTATACGAAATGAATTGGTAGCTTCAGTCCAGTTCCTAGAGAGGTGTGCACATCAGAAAAGCAATCAGCTGGCACTAATTGGCACCCTGGGTAGCAGCCTCAGCAGAGAGCCAAAGGTTTGTAGAGGAACAGAGACTGAAGTGCTCTCTCAACCTTAAAGATGGGTCGGTGTTGAGGGCACGTTCATAATGTCATATGTGGAATTTTGCTGTGCTTCTTGCAATGCTGGACTGGAGCTGTGTCTTGGGAACTGCACTTGCCAGGGTTTTTGTAGAGCATTTTGAATGCCACAGGGCTTTTTAAACCCTGAAATCACTTCAGCTTCCCTATAGATATAAACATGAAGAGAACATTCACTAAGCAATAAGCTGATAGTCTGAGGTGTCAGATGATAACCACTCAAGTTGAGAGATTGCACTGGGAAAAGCAAAGAGAGGTGTATTTGAAGAAAAAACTGTCTCATGCCCAGCATGCCTAAATACTTTGGCTCTGTCAATTTTTTTCATCTATTGGACTCAGAAATGTTATAAATTAGTGCTGCCTAAACATTAAAAATATATTGTTTCAGTAGTAAGTTTGTGAAGTTCTGTTCATTATAAAAGTATAGTAACAGATGGTCTTCCTTCACTGGGAGTTGTTCCCAGACCATAATAATTTCAAAAGTTTGGCTATTATATTCCCAACAACCTTGCATTTAAGAAGTTTATTTCTTGTTTTCTTGTTCTGTTTGCTTAGCTTCAGTCATTCAGGCGAGGTGAAAATAATGGCATGAACTTGGAGCCATCAACCCATTCAACATGAAAAGAGTCAGTGAAGAAGCACTAAACTAAGAAAGGAGTGATGTACCTATCTAGTTTTTTAAGCCAGGTAGTCAAAGGTGATAAGATATATTGTCCAAATTGGAAGTTGAGCAATTTTCTCTCGAACACAAATGAATAGCGAGCAGCAATGACAGATGCTTGATTGTGGATGTCTACTAAGAACAAAAAATAGGATGTTTGATGGAGGTTAGTCTGTTTTACAAAACATTTGGTGTTTTCAGAGAGCAGTTTTAGTCCACTTATGCAGTGTCAATACTGATAAAGACAAAATGAAGGTGTTACATAGGGCCTGTATACTTCCAGAAATCAGAGCATATGTTTTGTCTTCATAGCTTTGCATTACTGGAGTCACCAGAGAAAAAGTAGCACCATTTTCCAGTTACACAGCAGCCCCCTGTCACTGGCTCTGTGCTCTCTCACTGGATGATGTGGTGCACATTTATCTGACAGACTAAAACTGGAACAGCACAGAAGGCAAGGCAGTGTTTGCGTCTCTAAGTGCAGGATCACTGGCTGATACAAAAGATCAGGGAGTTTGGAGATAGACTCTGCTTTCAACATTGCTGAGGCCTAGTGCAAAAAATCACCCTGAAAAATATTGTATTCCTGTGTTTTAATGGTCTGCACTGAAACGGTCTGCTTTAAGTGTACAAAGCTTTACCATTTGCAAATTCCCACCTGTCGTTCCTGTTTCCTGAAACACTATCCCTGGCTGCAGTCTGGACGTTGCCCCGGGTGGTGTCTGACTCTTAACCCAAATCAAACAGTAATTGTTCAGACACTGTCTGGCTCTCATGCAGTGGACATGGAAAGGACAACAGCCTTCTAGTTACCTCTTAGTAAGCTGCTTCTGGAGCCCCCCATCCCATCAGTTCCTCAAGGTATGGGGCATGGATTCAGCCTGGCTTGCAGAATCAGGAATTCCTCCTCCAAAGATATCAAAACAAAACTGTTAAACACTGATAATTACTTGGGAACTGCTGTCTTAGTAGCTGTGTCCACTTTCTGATACTGCAAGAGGTGACACTCTCCATGCTTATGAAATCTGAGAGGCTGTAGCTCAGATGCAAAGAAAAGACTGAAAATATGACAGAGTGCTTGAATGTGTGTGCAGACAACAAGCACTCTAAGCAGTATGGACTGCCCTGCTTGATTTAACCAAATTTCTGCCTTCCAAGGGCAGAATAAGATACGGGATTTATGCCTGGACCCCATTTATTTGACGCTGACTTGAACCTCTTTATTTGGCCTTTTAGTTTGAACTGTTTTCATCTTTGAACTCCATGGAAATAGTGACATACATATTGTGGACCTGAGAAATAATCATTATCTTCTGTGAAAAGGACAGAGAAGTAAATGCTCTTCAAAGAAAAAAAAAAGAAGCAGATCACTGTTATGGAAACCAAAGAACAACGTTTCTGCATTCAATGAAGAGTAGTTACAGTTATAAATATTGGTTTGATTAAGTTGAGAAATTATATGTACATTTTGGAGAAAAGTTTTTGATATTAAGAACAGTTTCAGGGAGGACTCTTGTGATGGTGTACCATCCAAAAGAGGGAACCAGCTAATGAGAGAGATCTCTAATACCTGAGACTACAAATTTTTACTTTCTTCTGCAACAGTTTACAGTCTTATTTTTGAATGCTAGATAGTTCAGTTGTTCTAGTTCGCTTTCCTAGGTCACTAAATTAAGCAGTATAGCTTTAAAATTTCAGATTTTTTGTAGACCTCATACCATCTCTCAAAACTCATGTCAGTTGTGGGGAGGACCAAAAGAATATATGCACACTGCCAAAATAAATGATATCCAGATACCAGAACTAATCTTTTCCTTTGATCTTGTGTATCATAAAATTTCTTTAGTAAAGTAGTGATGAAGTATTTCTGATCATTCTGAAGTATCAGCTGCAAATAGCCTAGACTTGTTGACTTTCAAGATAAATCAGGAAATGTGTTTTTTTAATCTCCCTTCCCAATCCTTAGCAGTCTCCATAGAGAGCTATATAATAAAGCAATTCAGAGTGGCAGTAGCCAATCTCTTTCCAGCACTTACAGCTTTATATGTGAAATTGTGTGACCTGTTTTTTTAGTGTGTGAAAATCTGACTGTGCTGTTACTTCTGAAAGTAACAGCAGAAAGAGATGGCAACTTTTGTCTTACAGTTTTTCTTCACTGGGTATGGGTTTTTTTCCTTGTCTTGTTCTACCTGAAAGTTCACAACTCATGTGCTCACAGAAGATAATATAAAAGCATAGTAATGACACATGGTCATGTCTTTCTTGCTGTGGATCTCCAGCATGGAACTCGTCTACTATTTTTTCTACATTTTACACAAAAGGACCCTCAAATAGCACTGTCTTTTGCTCTGGTTGTTGCTGATCTTGCTTTGATGGTTCCCCCACTTGCCTTTTTGTTGTATGAAACCTTCCTTTTCTTGCATTGTCCATTCACTATATATTTTCAAATGTTTTTACAGTTTCATATTTTATCTGATATATGGTGGATTTTTCAGTACTGTAGAACATGCCCTTCAATTTTTAACCCATAGGGATGTTGTGGTTGTAACTGCAGAAATCACCGATACATGATCTTGAGTTTATGTTAGATCCTTTCTGAGGAGGGTGGGGTTTTTTTGGTTTACTTTTGGGTCATTGCAGGTTTGGGGGGTTTAGGTTAAAATGCAGCCTACCTTTTACCAAACACCTTTACACTGAGTAGCACTTTCTTGTTTCAGGACTTTGTGATGCATACAACCTCACGTGAGAACAAAGCTGAAAGGCTTTTACTAATTATTGCATAAAATCTATAAGGAAGTCAGGTTTTTTATACTCTAGATGGAGATTTTTCAATCAGAAACTGGGGTACAGAAAGACTAAATTGTTTCTTTGTAGATTAAGTATATGGAGTGGAGCTCTGCTCAGATCTTGAGCATGTTCCAAGACTTTTCTTCTTACAAGTGTAGATCATTTTGATCTCCAGTACTAGGGTGGGAAATACATTTATAGCAGGAAAAGCCCAAGTTCTCATTATCCTGGAGAGGTGGAAGAAACTACTGTAACAGTTGTCATGGCCATGTTATTCCCTTTGTTAGTATATTCTGACTCTGTCCTTTTGTGATCAATGGTTTTCAGGAGTGTGGTGTTGGCTTGAACTAAACCCACCAAACAGTCCATCCCTTTTTCCAGGGGGACTGCAGGCAGGATGGCCAGATGGGGAAGGTCTTCTTGCCTGCCCACACATCATTCAGCCAGACCCTTACCTTATCTTTGCACTGCAGTGGGTGTGGAGGCAGTTCCCTGGATGTCAGACTGGAGCCAGGTGAAGGTGGGATCACTACGGGAAGGCAGAAGGATGTTTGCAGTTTCCACAGGTACCACCAGCTACAGAAGAAGAGAGGGCAAGAACTTCCAACTGGGGTTTCTAACCTTGCTCTGGCCTTGAGGGGAGAAAAAGGCATGGCTGCTGCGTACCTGCAACCAGCAATGACTTCAGTAATTTCTGCTGTTGTTGCAGTTTGTGCTGATGTCTCCAAGCTGGAAAACTTATTTCCTTGTTGCTGAGTGTGGATCACCTTCAGATTGCAAATCTGAGCTGATGGTGTCTGAAACTGCTGCTCATTGCCACACTGTATGGAGAAGGTGTGCTTTCTCATGCACTTGACCACAACAGTAATGAAAACCTTTAAAAAATCAGAAGCAATTAAAATAATATTAAACCTAATCAGTAGTCCATTAGTAAAGAATTACCTATTATTCTGTACAAGTGTTTTTGATAGATATCAGGTGGATAAAATATATCTGCTTGAGGTGTCTTTGTCCCCTTTTTAGTTTTTTCGTTGAGCTCATGATTTTATTTAATGGAAGAGACACTTCTCACATATTGGCTTGACAATTTACAAGCATTTGTTTGTGCTGAATTAAGCACATTTCTAAACTTTGTATGTTGCTGCTGACAGTTTGGGGATTGATTTTTGTCCCTAGAGAGATGCCTTTTTGTCTTTACGGCAAATTGAAGTTGACTGCTGGAGCATTCCCTGGTAAGACAGAGAATGTACTTTAGGGATATTTTTCTACTGAGAATTCATTTTTAACTGAGAAGCTTCACCAAGGTCATGTTTTCCATGACACTAAAAAGAAAATAAAAAAAATTTCACAGATAAAGAACTAGCATTAACTTCAGGAAAAAATAGATAGGGGCAAATATTACTAAGATTTTTCCCTGGGAATTTTTCCTAGATATGCAGTAGATAAAAATTCCAGTGTTTTATTCTAAAAACACATGTTAAATGCTGGTGTGGGCAATGGAAGAAAAAGGTTTTCCACATGTTTTCATTTACATTATGACATTGAATTTTAAAACTGATTAACCATTTTTAGGAGCAAAATGTTCTAAAAACAGATTTGTTGCTTGTCCACATTGGCAACATGAGGCAGAGTTTGCAGACATGAACAGGTTAATGTAATGAGCTGTGTGTGAGGATGCAGGATCTCTACCAGACAGGTGCTTTAAGGAGACTTAATGTATATCCAGAAGAGCTAAATACTTTTTTGTTTGTTTTGTTTTGTTTGGTTTTTCCTGCAGAGTCTGTGACTGTATGTGCTGGTCTAGAGTTACACTCTAAACTTTGTTCAACCTATATGCACCCAGTCAGCCCGGTAGAATTTTTGGATATAAACATGATATTCCTGTATTGACAGGGGTGCTGGAATTCTTTTATGTATCTTTCCCTTCAAGGTCTTTTTGGCACTAGATTTGTTTCATTGAAATATTTTCTACAAATGTAAATATTGCTAAAATAAACAGTGTCTGTGTATATATCTGGTCTTGTTTCTGTGGTCAAAATGTATAGCACCTCACACCTGAACAGCAAAGTTAAATCAAACAATTTCTGGCCAGTGGACAGAGGGTTTCTGTAGTGTTTCTGTTTCAATGGGCAGTGAGGGTTTCTGTGGTGGTACCTGGCAGGTTACTAGTGAGGTGATGGACAGACCTCATTAAAATCTCATTTAATGCTTGTCTCTTAGAATGACTGCACTCTCTTTAATCTCTGTCTTCATATTCACTCAGGCTTCTAAGACCCAAGTGACTTAGAAAAATAAATAAATAACCTAAGTCCTTCAATGAGGTACCAGGTGACAAACTCACACCCACTTGTTTTCATGTCTAGGAAATCAAACCAGCTGACGCTGAAGGTTTTCACTGCAATGCATCTAAACAAGATGTAAGGACCAGTTTCTTCAGGAAAGCTTTATTCTGCTGGTTATAAAATCTTCTTAAAGGAGCTGCACATTCTCACAGTCTTCCTTTAAACCTTCTTACCGATGTTCTCATTGAATTTTTGACACATTTGAACCCTAAATATTTGACTTATCTCAGTACATTTTTGGAGACCTGGTTTTCAATTACAAGAATTTTCATTTGCTTTTTTGATTTTTTTCACCCTTTTCTTGCATTTTTCCTGTGATATCTGTGATAGTTCTCTCTTAGCATCTACCAGACTAAGATAATTTCAAAGTCCAAGGAACAAAACTTACAATATTCATTGCACTAGAAAGAAAAAAAGAAAATAAAAACTATACCCTCAAACTTCTTCATGTGTTGTATATGCAACAAAAACCACTTGGCTGCTGTTTAGAATGGGATAGGTTAGAGGAAGAAGGGACTAATGTTGTTTGGTTGCAGCTGGTGAGCAATATCGCAGAGCTACCACAACACAGCAAAGAACTCAGATTTTCTGCCATGTTTTCTATTCTAGCATTTTATTAATTAGTTTTAAAAGTTGTTACTCAGCCTCACCTTGGAACTTGAATCTTTTTTTTTTAAACAAAGTCGTCTTTAAGCTAGAACATAGCATTTATTAATAGCAGGAAATTCCAAATAATTACATCGTATCAATTCTACTTTTTGTTGCACCTAGATGTTGATTTTTGTGAACTGTAATCTTATTTCTCTTTTGTAGTTTTGCCTGAAGACTTCTGGTGCTTAGAATTAACTTAGTGCTCAGTCCTTTTCCATTTTGTGTACGATTATGCACCTAATTAAAGGTAATTGTTTCCTTGTTCCTACAGCTTCAGCCAAGCCAGCAGATCTCAGCTACATCTGAGGGTATGGGGGGAACACCATCCTAGGAAAAGTGCAGAAAATACTTCAGTAATTTAGTATTTCATTGTTCTGTATCTGTCACAAACATGTTTTAGATGTGCTTTACCTGCTTCACTAAGCTGTGGAAATCATGGAAAGATGCATATTCTGAGTCAAGGAATAGTAGCATGAATTTTATAATGCTGCCACAAAGGTTGTCAGTCAGGTGGGGTTTCTTTTAATCAAGGCCTTAACATTTATTAACTTTGTATCAGGTTCTCTCTCGGGTTTATTTGTAATTAAAAATAATTGCATAATCTTAGTGATTTTGCTGCAACTTTTTCAAACATCACAATTCCAGTAATCAATTCTTATATATTATCTGGGACTCAGAAAAGATATTTAACTTGGTCTAATCCTGGCAAAATGCCACTTTTCATTAATTAAGTTTGTGGAGCGGGAGTGAGAACAATTTACAGAGACGGGGTAGGAGAAGAACGTTAAGTAGCAGTGCATGGCGAATGAGATGCACAGCTTCCATTATCAACAGGAGCTGCATGTCTAATCCACCAGACTCGACACTGCAGAAAATGTACCCTGGGATGTCAGGTGTTAAGGGGAAGAATGGGCCTCTCACGTTCTTTGCACTTACAAGCCGGCTGTAACCTTTTGACTCTCTCTCTCTTTCTCTTCTTGAGTTTTGTTTCCTGAAAGGAAAAGGGGGTGGGGGAATGCAGGGGAAGAAGGCTTAAAGAGTGGAAGATCTGTTTCAAAGTACTGTAGTGTATTTGCAAGCGTTTTTTTTTTTTTTTCGTTTCTGGAATTAGTTTTGTTTTAGTTCTTAAAGAAGCAGTTGTTTTTAATGTAGAATATTTAGAACGCGACTTAAAATACGGAATGTCTTGCTGAGTACCACTATCAACAGTATAAGCTTTACAGATGTGATTGTGCCACAAGTGCTTTTGTACATAACTTTTTTATCCTTCTAGCTAAAATGAATATAATCTCATTTAAGAGCATAAAAGAGGAGGGGAGCTAGTTTTATGAATTAATGTTACAGGTATTGCTTTTTATATTGACCACTGTTACGCAGAAGAACAACCCCCAAATAACAAGAAATCCCTTTTATTCTCAAAGGATTCCTTAATGTAGCATGATCATATATTGATCACACTAAACTTGTGTGTATTCCAACCCTGAAGCTCTGCATATGCAAAGCAAAACTTTGTATAATGCTTACATATTTTGTCTTCTAACTACCTCTGAGTTAGTAAGAGTGAAAATACCTCGGTGCAAGGAGTTGAGCATTTACTTCTCAATATGAAAGAACATGCAACAGGTAAGGGTAGAAAAATGTGGCTAATTAAGCTAGATCTCTCCAAATTTCATTAGTTTTGAGGAAAAAGAGCAGAATGTGGAAAAATATATGAAAACTTACTTTATCTTTCCTTGAAATTGTCTGTCCTATGCTGATCCTTATTAGAATGTAAAAATGGAAACACTAAGGTGATATTTACTTTCATTAATTAAAAAGAATCTTGCTCATAGCACATTACCCTGAGAATGTTAAAGGAGTTTTATATATTCCTGGCTGCCATCTTTGGTTTGAGGACCTTGTCCTGCCTCAAGCTTTGTGTCTTTCTTTGTTAGAGATTATTTTGAAATGGCTCACATTGCCTTTGCATGGCTGAAATGTGGCAGCGATGGAGTGATGCCAATGGAGGGGTAATTTTACAGCCAGCAATCAGGAAAAGGAAGAGTCCTTAGCTAGGGAACTCAACAGGAGGAGCCATTATTCTATTATTATTTCCAGTGTGGAAGCATTGTTTTAAACACTAAAAACATCCTTTAAATTTCTTTGTTATTTATGTTGTAAATTTTCCATATCAACCTTTCCAAGAGAAAGGTGTGTGAATGTATATCTAAGCAGACTGCTGGGGATGAATCTGGCTTTAGGAATTGTAGGTTAACGGGAAATAGGAATTCAATGTTAATTCCTTTGACTCAGCCTGGAAGTTCATAGGGATTGGCCAAAGATGGAGTGAGTTTTTAATTTCTTAGCACTTGCTGGGAGTAAGACTAGATAGCCTGTCTCCTGACAGGCACCGTCCTCCCAATTTTTCTACTGTTAGAGACTCCAACCCTTGTGTTTTAAGGGCCCAACCCTGTAAGCTTTCAAGGAACCTTACATTTAGAGGGCTAAAGGAGAGAGAATGAAGCCTATATTATCACTCAAGTGCATGGATTTCTATTTATCTCCTGGAGACTGAGTGTTTGTTGAAGTCTATAATGGATTGGAATGATGTTTCAGAATAGTTGATGTAGATAGTTTTGTTACTTTCAGTTACTCAGAAGTCCAATGTCAGTAAGTATTTTATATTCAATACTACTTTAATTCCACCATGTAGAACATCTGTTGTGAACCAATATTGAAGGGATCCATATATTGATTATTATTATCATCATCCCTTTTTTTATTGACAGATTTTGAGAAGGTGAAGGCAAGTGATATTTGGCATAAATGCAAAAGTTGAAATAATGTCTTCCAAATCATTTGGGCCACTTAAAACACAAATGGGAACAAAATTCAAATATCCTAAATTCCAATCCAGCATCTTAATCCTAAGCTCGCTTTTTTCATTCAAAATTAAAGTTTCTATGATTATTATTTCTACTGTCAGGACTTTCCAAGGATTTAAATGTGACCTAATTTGTTAAATGCTGTCCTCTGTGCAAGACAGAAGCAAAATCCTTACCCCCAGGTACTTACTCAGTGGCCCTGATCCTGCAATCTGATCTGTTGAATGAATGTCTGAACCAACACAGGCCATGCTGCCGGTTCTGAGAGTTTGACTGGTATTTTAATGGAGAATGAACATGCAGATTGCAGGTTGTCTACAACAACCGCAATGAATTTCAGTACATTAATGCTACTTTCCTACATGGTTACATGTTTCCCTGAGTCCTCCCTGAGCTTTTGTGTAGCTATTGCTCAGTTACCTTCAACAGACGGTGAAGTTTGGGCTGAACTGTTTTTTCAACTATGTATTAGCCTTGATCTGTGACACTACTTAAAGATGCTTTCCGATGCACCTTGAGATTAAAGTGCATCACCCCTGCAGTGCATTGATCTCGTCTGGCCCAGAAAGGGGTTGTCATAGATCTGCTTTTGAAATCAGGACTCCCTCATGGGTTTTTCCAAGGCATCATCTCCATGTCATTGGGTTGGCAGGATATGAAGCTGAGGGTCTTTTTGAAGTTTTTCTTCACACCAAGGGGTGTATACTTGTTGTGTGGGAATCGTGGTAAGTTACACCCTCTTCTCCCTGTGTGTTCAGTGCAGGATAACTTAATGCAGTATTTAAATATTTCAGACCGTTTTTAAAAGTAAATAGTTTGATTTATTATGTTGGAGTATTAAAATGAAGAACAAAATCCTAATGCTGGGTACTCATTCCTTGCAGAGAACTGAAATACCTGGGCTGTACTTCACGAATTAATTAAACAGTCCTATAAACATCTATTCCTTTGCAGCTGCGGACAATAGTCTTATTTTAAGAAACATGATCATGTGCTTCATCAAATATCACCCATGCTGGTATTAGTTAGTTTTTTGTACACTTGTAAAGCAAATATAATTTTAAAGTCTGCTTGTGTATCTCACATTTCAATCTTTTTTCTTTTTTCTTTTTTAAGTATAAAAAAGTTTTCTGCAACAAATGATTTGTTATTGGAAAAGCAAAGTAACATTTCTTTACTCAAAACTCTTCCAGCAAAACTGCAGCACATGGAAAATATTTTCCAGCTTTCAGAGTTTATTTGATTTTGAACACTTTTGGTTATGTAAGTTTTAATAAGTAGCTTTGGTGTACCCCTAAAGGCACACCCCACACACTTATGTTGTGTGACCTAGGGTCACAAGTAATGGCTGCAAGCTAATTGATTGAGAAAGGCTTGTCTGACTGGGCCCCTTTGAGTCCTCCCTTTACATTCCTAAATTTCTGTAAAGGAGGCACTGGCAGCTTTGCCTTGTGAGAGGAGGGGTTGGGGGAAAGGGAGGAAGTTTCTCAGTTTCTGATTATGCGCAGAGTTTCCTTGTACTGAGCTTATGTTCTCCACCCACTACTTAGTAAGAACTCCTTAACAACTTAAAGCTTTATCCCTGTGAGTACCAGAAAAGTGATCTGAGTATTTATTGAGCAGGAAGAACAAACTGCTTGCTCCAGGCAGGGAGAAAGCTTATGGAAATGATATTAGACCTTCAGCAAAGTGCACAGCTGCATCATACAGAAGCTGAGACTCAAACTGACAGGCAGATAAGCCAGATCACGGAAGGGGCCTCTGTGTGGCAGCTCTGAGCTACCAAGTGTTGGACAACTAGGCAAAAAGTGCAATGGAACAGGGCAGAAAATAGCACACTAACTTCAGGCAACAGTTGCTTTTTCATGGTGAGTCCAGATTTGAAATATTGTTTGAAATGTAGCTATTTCTGTTGTTTCTAAAAACCCTTCCGTTTTACCACAGCAATCCTTTTGTGAAGCTCATTGTGTTATAGAGTATTTGTCCGGATGTGCACTTCAGTTCTGACCGGCACAGAAGTGTACAGTGGAGCCCTTTCCTTGCTGCTCGCTCTCTCTTTCGCGTTCTCTTGCTTCAGCGGACAGGTCCCGTTCCTAAACACAGGCTGCATGGCTCCTGGGTTGGAAAGAAAGAGTTCTGCAGGCAGCACTTGGTGTGCAGCTGCGTGTTTGTGAATGAGTGAACATAATTTCTATGCACAGTTTGCTGCAGTTTGAGCTTTGTGGCACCTCTCCATTGCTCCTTATTTTGCTGCCTTATCTTGAGAATGTATGGCACGGTCACTATGAAAAGAGCTTTGTGTTTGAATTCCTGGTGAGTCGAAGGGTCAGGGCCTATGAGTTATCTGCCTGCCAGCAAGACTCATTGCTGTGTCCCTTTATTTTTCAAGCTGAAATAGAAAAAACATGTGTCCTCATCCCTTTTTTATAAACGTATTTTGAATTCAGGTTTTACATGCTGTTTATGTGTGCTTTGTTCTTTTGACAAACTCCGGTTTTGGGGTGAGGCCAGTTTTATTCTCTCCATATTTATTTTATTTACTCAAGCTTTCCTGCAGCTTTTTTGCATTCCTTTGTTGTGATGCACATAATTTTTTTTCTTAAAACAACATTCAGTTGTTTTGATTTCTGCTAAGAGAAAAAGGATTTATACTTGGATACATATTTCCAGATATGCCAGAGAGTTATCTAAATTTTAGGTAAGTTGCACAATTATACAGAAGATAAGGCTTTTATAACATTTAACTCACTTAAGAAGGGAAATGCAACACTTCTGGATAAGTTCTTGAACAGATTACGTTAGATACAATAGTCACCTAGTGTAATGGTAATAAATATGATCTGAGCTATAATGTAATTTCAGATACTAATTTTGAAAAGGCTTTTTTTTTAGCACAGCAAAAGGATTAAACATTGCATGTTGACAGTAACATTAGAAATATGTTTGCAAAACTGCTGAGTGGATGAAATTTAGAGTAATAAATCATCAGGGCATGTCAAAACTACTCTGTATGTGATGTTTTAAGATGTCTGTAATTTAGAGGAGAAGTGAGTCTGTTTTTCCTCCATCAGAAGTGTGATTCTCTACAAAATTATTTCATCATATATTTCATTAAATGAATAGTATTCTTAAAAAAAAAAAGCAATCAAAGTCACAAGTGCAAGAAAAATCTTAAAATTATGTAGTGGTTATTTGGAGCTAAAGGGAAAAGGCTCATTTAATAGAATAATTCTAACATGCAATATAAGAAGTTGCTGAGATGAACTCTGCACAGAGTTTATGTTACTACTTGTGTCTTGACCTTCTTTCTAAATTTGTATGCTCACCTGAAACTTGCTAGCAATTAGCAGAATCCTGTTTAAAAAAATAAGATGGTGCTTCAGATCTGAGTTGATCTCATGTTGCAGTACCTTTCAAGTTCAGAAGTTCATGTTGTTCACCTATTGTGTCCTTTCTTATTTGCCAGTTTGAGATCGTGAGTTTACCTACCAATTTTGAAAATGGTTTTTAAAATGCGGAGTGAGGCAGTTTTTGTCACAGAAGGCTAAATACAGATTTGAATGTACAATGAAGAAAATGGACTCCGTTCTTGTTTTCTTATTGTGAATTGAATTTCTGTATATTTTGACTTGGGCTAAACATTAGACTTTCTAGAAGAAAATTATTGACTGTGTTCTTAGTTCAGTTAAGGGTATGCTTTTCTTTTAGCGTTTCAGGGTTTGCTTTGAGGGAAAGAAGCATGTCCTCTGAAGTAACACAAATGTATGATTTCCTTCTTGGCTATACTGTGATGGAGGAACACATGCTGAAGTGCTCTTTACACATTTAAAAACTGAAAGTAGAAGGAACTTTGAGGAGGTGGTCTCCTCCCAGCTCTGGTGGCCTGGAGAGCTGGGGATCTATCCACCTCCTGGTGGTCACGAGGCACTTGGGGAGCAGGGAATGGTGGGTGCTCCCATGTGGCCACCTCCTCCATAGACACATGAGCAGAGGATCAATCCTTTCTGTGCTGTTGGGTTTCCATAGGCAAAATGATGCTCCACTGGTGTTGTGACACCAGATTAGAGGACTATGAAACATTTCTGCATTCTCTGATGATCAGACTGATGAAGGGGAAAAGGTTTAATCAGGAGGAGAAGAATTTACTGAGGATTTTATGCCTATATCTATTATTAAGAGGAGAATATCAGCTCCCAGTAGCTGTGTTCTGTGATTTACTGAAACCCTGCAATAATGATGTGAATGATGATTAAATGTGATGTTCTGACTGACTGTCTGAGGACTGATACAACTTAGTGTGACTGGTAGGAAGCTTAAATGTCAATAGCATATCTCCAAATACTACTACTCTCTCTTAGAGAAGGTTAAAGAATCATAATCTCAGATTAAAATAATTATACTGTCTTTTAAAATTTTTTTCTGACATCAATTAGAGGAAAAAAAGTAGTCTTGAAAAGGCTAAAACACAATTGCTTAATAGTGTTATTTATTTTTGAAAAGTTTGTATTTAACATTTGTAGTGTTTTTAAAGAAGTAACTACATTAGTTTTTCAGATTACAGGGGAAGTGAATTTGGAGGTTTCCTTTTAGGTTTGTTCTGTTGCTCGGTGTGGAAGAAGGAAAACTTTTGTTTATGAGACCTGTTCCTTTTATTGACATCTGTATATTAACAGAAACAAGCCTTCATGACTCCTATTAATATCTTTAGTGTCACATGAGAAATCATGGAAATTCAAGACTAACTGTTGATTTTTCTTTCAAAGAGAGACACTAGTTTGTGCTGTCATGGCAAGGTGATGTCTATAATGACAGGTGAAGGAGAATTCACAATTATAGGAGAATTGTGGAATTCATGGAGTCAGTGAATCAGTGTTGTTAAGATGAATTTAAAAGAAAACAAACCCTATGTTATATCCCAGTAATTTTAAAATAAAATATTTTGTTAAGAATTTTTAAAACAAAGACCAATTTCTTTCCTCTTCTCAGCTACAACTCAATGGAATATGATCTTTGGAAGATCTAAATTAACTTTCAGTTCATTTTTACTTTCCAACAACATATTCAATCAGCTGAAGACTATTGCAAAAGGTGATGATGAAGGTGAAGGAACAGACAAAAGAACAATTTGCCTCATGAAGTTGTTTATTATAATATGTGGGTAAAAGCAAATGGACATAGAGAACAAGCAGAAATGGTCACATATGAGGATAGGAGCAGTAATAAGAGAGGCAGGAATGGGAAAAGCAAAACAGAGGAGACCTAAAAGTAAAGGGAAACATTGCATGAGAGAGGACTAAAATGGTCTGTCAGTCACTTAAGATTGAACCTATGCCCTGGGAATTGTCAACTGACATGTTGTCTTTCTGCTGGTTTGTTCAGAAGCATTTCCACTGCTGGCACTCAGTTTTACACCTGAAGTTATAAATTCACCCAAGAAAATAGACTATTCCTTCCAAAATGATGGTCACAGCATTTCAGAGAGGGGGATGTGAGATGGAGCCTTTCTTTTCCAACTAACATCCTCTTTTGTTTACTTTGCTCTGTCTAGCAGTGAAAGTAGAGGTAAGGATGGATGGTTATATCTGTTGTGTCTGGTTGTTTTTTGGTTAATTTTCTTTTTTTCAACTCTAGCAAGATTCCAGTAACTTTTTAAAAATTCTTGTAAAATGCCTTGGAAGTCCTTTTGGCAATTCTGATTCTTGGATCTGGGTGAGAGATGCAAGCCATTTGCAGCATGAAAAATGAGACAATAGAAAACAGGAAATGTGTGAAGGATAAGAGAAATGACAATGGACTTTCCTCTACCTCTTCTCTGACCATGCCACCCATTGTAGGTTCTTTTCATCACCCATAGCTTTATTCAGGACTTTGTCAAAGACCCACTGACTTTTGTAGGGGTTTGGTAGGGCCAATGAGTGAGTTCAAAACTGCATGCATGATGATTTTCAATGTATGAATGTGGAACTCTTAACATTTTAAGACTTCTCAGTATTCTGCTGGAAATGGCAACCTGACTGCACAACCACAGTAGTACACTACAGTGCTACCTCCAGTTTCTGAAATACCTACCTCTTCATTTTAGAAATGTTTGGTAATTCAAGCAATAACTAGATGATTTTTCCAATTCTGGTATTATCTTTAAAACCCAAAGACTATTAGTATTAATTATGGAATCCTAGTTTATTTTGCAATATTGTAGAGGTAGGTAAGAAATACAGTGGCCAGTACTGCAAAAAGCACCCTCTTTTCCCTCTTTAAGTCATTAATGTGGTAGAAGTAGGTAAGAAATACAGTGCCAAGTACTGCAAAAAGCACCCTCTTTTCCCTCTTTAAGCCATTTTGAGTGACAGTATTCCATTTATATTACCAACTCTCCACATCTCCTCTTAATCTAAAAAATGTCCCATGGACCATAAATATCCTGTGAAAGATGTGCAGGCTCTGTAATTGGTCCTGTTTTGAACAGTGCACATTTAATGGTGCTAAATAGTAAAGGAAAAGAAATTAAAGAAGTGCATGTCCCATCACTATTGGCAATTTTCATTATTTCCAAAAAGCAGCACCACTTAAAGACATCCTTCCAAGAATAGTCCTTTGCAGCAGAGCTCGTTGAAGGTATCCCAGTGCTCTTCTGGTGCTTCTTGTCCCACTTCCCTGCTGCCCCTGTAATGGTGTACAACTTTGGAAAGCTACTCAGAGAAATGGATCAGAATTAACTCTGGTTAAATAATGCTGAACATGAGGATTTTTTTTAACCTGGATTGATCTGGTTCACCAAATACCTCACTAGAATTCTGACTAGATACAGGGCTGTATGTGCAAAAGAGTAAAGCTGCAGTGAGGGAGGCATGTTAATTTTCTTCACTGCTAACCAAAAATATGTAGGTTACTGTGGACAGGCTGGTGGAAGCGCCTTCAAAGCGTCTTTCCTAAGGTGACTTGACTTTGCAGTGCCTGCAGATTCAGGATCAGTATCCTCTGAAAATACTGCCTCTGTTTTTGGTGTTTGTTTTATAAGTTATTCATGATTATGACCTGGTTGTCACTGTTATTTCAGCCTATTTGTAATAAATACCTGAAATAAAAATCTGTGCCCTTAGAGGAGAGTAAGTTATAAACAAGGAAAATCGAGAGGAAGGCAATCAGCATAGACCTCTATTCAGAAAAGATACAAAATATGACACAACAACGTGACAGAATCATTCTGTGCTGAAAATACCTTTGAATTTATCATGTGAGAACCAGAGTGGATTCTCTGTTGGCCCCATAAAGCTTGTCTCAAGCTCTGGCTGGAAATGCACAAGGAAAGTGTTTTCCAGAAGTACCCAGTGTAGGCCCATCAGCCCTTCCACTGACAGCAATGAGAATTATGTGAATATTAGGCAAAAACTGTAAAAATTGATGCTAAAGGAAAGTAGGATTCTTTAAATTCTTTCCTTGCCTTTGTGTTTTTGCTTTTTTGTGTTTTTTTTTTTGTTTGAATTTTTTCTTTTTTTTCTTCGTTTGCAATCTAGTGCCAGCCTCTGGAATAAAACCAAGGAATTTGGCAGGATCTGGTAATTTAATCACATTTTAAGTTACATCAAGCCATTTGCTTTCTATCACTTTGCCATTCTTTTAACTGTATTTTTTGGCCTGAAATTTTTCATTGTGTAGTCCCAAACCACAGGTGATTCTTTTTGTTTGTTTGTTTTCTTTCCATTTTTCTTTTTTTTGTTAGAGGAAGCATGTCAAAATTATTTTAAGTAGCAGAAATAGGAATACATTATACCTTTCCTGTTAAAAATGAAGTAAACAAAACCAACTCAACAAAAGTCTTTGAACAACCACCTTTGAAACAATGTTATCAACAGGTGATTTGTGAACTATTTTTAAAGGGTTTGACTTAAAAGGAGATGTAAATTGTTATATACTGGAAATGGTAAATCATAGCTACTTATTAAGTATCTTTTGGCAATAGGTGTTAGGGTGCACACTGGTATTTTTTATTTGCTATGAGGATCTGATGGCAAATTGCATATCCTATCCTTGGAGACCACAGCGCTGAAAGTACTTGGTGTGAGCATGTATCCAAGGTTAACTAAGCTGGATGCTGAGAAGTAAAAACACAGGAAGAAAAATTGCCATCTTGGAGCAACTCACATGGAGAAGGAATGAACCCTCTCCCCATCTTCCAGATTCTTAAAATGTTTTTAATACTCAATTTTGATGTAGATTATTCATTTTAATACTGCTTTTGGCTCTGTTTCCCAGAAATGTTTGTTTTCAGTACTGAACCAGAAGTTAAGAATCCAAATCAGTTCTTAGTGTAGCTTTTCCCAAAGAGAAGGAAAGCCACCACAAAGCCTTCTCAATTAGCAGTGCTGGCTCAAGTGTCATATGGACATTGCAATATATATTTGTGTGGCAAATAATACGAGGAGATGTTTTGGGTTATTTTTTTCCATTAATCCTTCCTAGACTGTAAGTCCAGCAGCAGCAAGCTGTGTTAATTGAAAATGTACAGATGTGTTGGCATGTTTTCCCCTCTTTATATGCTGTCCTGTGTACATTGCAATAATTCAAAAACTTCTGCATCTCTCCTGACATTGCCACCAGGTGCTGGGACTCCCTGGAGACATAACTCAGCTCTGGCAGGACAAGAAGTGGCCATCTCTCCTGTCTTATGTCAAAGTTAGCTCTGTTTTAAGTTTCTTTCTTTTATTCAGCCACTTATATTAAAAAATCTGATATTTTAAATACCATCATGCCATAAACTGCTAGATTATGAAGGATATACACATTTATTTTTGGCATATCAGCAAGTCACAGCAAATTTAGCTTTTGAATTGCTTTTATGAATAGAAATATATAAAGTTCTATAAAAAACCTCTAAACTGAACAAATATTTAATTATTCTGATTAATATTTATATATTAGGGAACAGTGTGATTGTGACACGAAGAATCTTGACTTTATTCCGTCTTTTATTTTTTGTTATTTAGACTTCAGTCCTGACAGATTGTTTTATTTTTAGTTTCATATATTGAATCTATCACTCTTTTGCTTAAAATTTGGCCAAAACTACCCCCCGTCCAACATATGTCTTTCTGGGAAAAAAAAACCAAAAAAGATGATGAGCAAAAGCAATATGTGGTAGTGTATAAGGAAATAGATTTATTTAGAGGATATGAAATTTAGCTACACTTAACATTTTTATATTTAGTAATTTTCTATTAAACCAAATGATGCTGTTACTTTAAATATGGGGGATTTGTATCTCAGTCTTCTCAGAGATAAATTGAAATTAATAAAACATTTTGTACATGGTCTGATATTGTGACTTCAAAGATCTCTTCAGTCATTGGGAATGGACTTCTAAAGGGAAGATGTGACAGCAGGTTTTTTTGGCCTGGCCAAAATTGTAACATCAAAAACTTTACATCGAAGTTTGACTCTTTTACCTGCATTGAGCTACATATGGTATCTATGTATAATTGCACACTGGACTGATTTTTAGGTGGAGTCTTTAGACAGTCCAGATATGAACTGTTGGAAAGAGCTTCCAATTTTAGATGTTGGCATGGTTAAACACCTTCCTTTTAGTTTAAATATTTGAAAAGGTAATCCTTTTGGAGGGACTTAGTAACAAAACATAGTGGCATTGTGTTTGTCTCTGTCATCCTGGGTTTATTTGGAGTTTACTACAGTGTTAGGAATTTCTGAAAGTTTCCATCTACATCTGGATTTAGTAATCTAAAGGTATCATCTCACATCTTTGTACCTTGCAGCAAATCACTTAAAACATGTAATTTCTTACTGCTAAAATATTTCTTTCAGTTAAATTTGAAAGGCGAAGTTCTCAATGAATATCATGTTTTATGAAAATCTGTGTCTGTATGGAGGAAAAAAGCCCAGAACAGAGACAATTTTGAGGAAGAGACAGGCAGAACATAGCTGTTATACATTCTGTTTGGCAGTGGCTCAGTGGCCAAACAAAATGTGTGCGGTCCCAGACTCATCACAGCACAGTTTCTCCTGCCAGGTGATAGTGTAATAAACAATGTGGAGAGATGTGGCCATTTGCAGTGAGAAGAAAGAATGTGGAGATGCAGAGCAAAGAGCATAAATCTGGGGGAAAGCAGGTTTCATTCAATCTGGTGCTTACAGGACACCTTGGGTTTGCTATTGCAAAAGAATAAAGGACCAAATGCCAGAAGATCTTGAAAGGATGTAAATGATTTGTTATAGGGAAACAAGAACATGTTGTTTGCTGGTTTTTTCTGTTTACTGAGAATTTTATCCTGCATGGAAAATATCACATACTATTTCAGTCACCACAAGCTGCACTGAACATGAGATTTGTACTTATCTTTCATATGAGATGGGCCAACTGCAGTTAAGTTCTGTATAAATAGTAAGATGGAAATGCCGAGATACAAAATTTGATAAGAAAAGTTAAGTTAGAGGAAACCTAACTTCTGACTGTGAATTTATCCAGAACTTTTTTCTCTTTTCTTGGCTTTGTCAAAGTCTGCATAGACATGTCTAGATGAGGATAAAAGCTTGATTCTCAAATAATTCAACGTTTTCTATTTATTTGCATTTAAAATACCTGTGTATCCCATCTTACCTTGGACAAATTTCCTGCTTCTGTAAACTTGGGATTAGTTTTTTTCTAAAGGTGAGTATGATAATACTGAAAAGATTAAGGCTTTCCTATTTCTTTTATTTAAATGATATTTTTAGAGAACATTTAAATTGTCAGCCAAACAAGGTTAACCAATGGAAAGGATTCACCTCTGTCTTTTATGATTTTATTGATTTCATAAATATGGTTTTCTAAAATGCTGGAGCTTGTGTAAGATAATTTTCCTTCTTCTAAAGTCATTCAAGATAAGGGAAAACACCAACTCTTTTTCATTAGTATGCTTTTGTTTTACAAGCTGAATGAGTGCCAGATAATGATCATCAACAACCAGTAGTTTATTTATTAGAGGAAAATAGAAACATTTCACATTTGAATATCAGTTACTTTTTATGGACTGCTTTTGAAAGGTACTACTTCTAAATATTCTCCTGGGCATTTTTTAAGTAATGGGAATGTTACCACTAACAGGAGAAAAAATCTTAATGATTCAGGTCACTGCAGACAAGTCCATTCAGCAACAACTTTTGGGTGGAATTTGCAGTCAAATTAATAAACTTATCAGGAACTAGGATGTACTATGTACTTTGAAATGCTGGATAACAGATGGATTTAGCCACAGGGGCCATTCTCTGATATCTTCTCTGCTTACAAGTTCAGTGCTCAGGACACAAGTCTCTTCCCCACTTCAGAGCATCTAGAGTTTGAGATACTTCTTTAGAGCAATATTCCCTTCTTACAGCTGGTAAAGCACAGCGTAAAGACTACTGTGGGAGTGGCATATGAAGGTCTTTCTGTGGCTCCTTTTTGTGTGTATCTGAACACCCTCTTTGGTGGGTAAACCATGGGGACTCTTTGAAGGAAAAGATTCTTCATGCATGCAATAGCAAACTAGGGCTTCCAAGCAAGTAGTTTGCTTCCCTTTCATGGCTCTCCCATTTCATGTCCGCTCAGTAACCAGGGACCAGACCAGTAGTGTGCTTTTCCTTTTAGCAGCATGTTGTGATGTTAGAACTTCCTGCAAAATCATGTGTTTCATATGTTTTTTATATTTTAATCACATTTTTTAAAGTGCTTCCAGATGTAAGCACATATTTGGTTACAGCTTGCTGCACATGCTTATGCACTGATAAACTGGCAAGGCATTCATCCAACAGCCTTGAAATCCATATGTGATTTTCCATTGATTTCCAAAAGCTCTGGTTTGGGATGTTGGAAGTCAATGAGTTTGGGCTGCTGCTTTTCTCAGAGGTGTTCAGCAACAGTTAGTGAAATATTTACAGTGCCTTAGTATGTGAAAAGTTCTATTGCAAGAGAAAATGCTTCTCCTTTTCCTTCCTCCTCCATGAATCAGACATCTACTTGCACTTCAGTTGGCTCTTGCCAGAGATAGCAAAGCACCTACTCAATAAAATAATGTTATGTGCTCAGGACTCCCCTATACCTGTGCAGGAACATACCCAGCAAAACTAATGTGTTCTGGACTCAGGAAATCCTCATACAAGTGCACTGTATGTGCCAATATAGGAAGTAAAATTACTTCATTAATTTTCCTTTTTATATCTTCTGTGATTGGCAAACTCATGTCTGTTTGTAGCATCCCTTTACCAGAAGCCATTGCTGCTTTCCCACTGGGCAGTCCTGGACACAAGGAATGCCCCTAAGAGAAGCAACAACGGGAAAAGGATGAGATGAGTTTTCCACATAATGTGATAAGTGACTGGAAGTGCACGTGAGGTGGGTGAAGCACATGCTGACATTGTAGAAGGCTCAGTCCTACTTGTGCTTCACCCACATTTCCTTTCCAAGCAGGAATTTTGAGCAAAGTGAAACACCAGGAGTTCCCTTTTTGCTGATTGAAATTTTGTGGTAGCTCAAGCAGGCGTGTCTGGAAAGATGAAAAAATGTGCTCTAAGTTGCACCTCTTGAGTGTGGGTGGTGGGAGGGAGATGGGGTGTGGCAGAGGAGGGCTTTGAGTGTCCTTAAAAAGAGCAAAGTAATGAGATAGGTACCTAATCCCACAGAATAGGTTTTCTGGAAGAACTGTAGGTTTTGGGACAGATAGGAATTCTCAGAACTTCATATGATGAAAAAATCAAGGACTTGGAATTTTTTCACAAGGATAAAATTGCAGCATTTTGTGAAGGCTCAGTGAGTGAAAGCTGAAAAAAAAAGAATCTTAATTTGATATATATATTCATAGTCAACAATAAACTGGGATAATCAGGAACAGATTGATGCTGAAGTCTGCTCAGGTCATGCTATGCAGGGATATTTGTAGATAGCTTGAGGGAAATCATAAAAAAACCTCCACAATGTTTGTGTGAGAGATGCACAGAAATGTCCTTACTTTAACTGAATAACTCCAAATGTGGTAAGGTGAACTCAGTCTTGGCTTAGAGGCTTCATGCTGCTCAAGTTTTAAAAAAGAAGATTTTATTTGGTTCACTTGGGACATCTCAAATGTTGTTAAACTGGAAAGATCTGTGCCAGTACTTCTGTCATATGGTGATGGAGAAAAACATGTACAACAGACATGTACTGTGCAATGAATCAAGTAACACAGTTTCTATTCAGATCACAGCCCTGCGGATAGATTATATAGAGTAATTTTAGCCCCCTTAGAAGTGTGTTGCTAGAACTTCTCTATAAAGAGCAGAAATAACAGAAGCCTGGTAATTAAACATGCTGTACTAAAAAAAATTTGGAGCAAAAATATTTATTGCAATAAGATTGAAACACTTAAAATCTTTCCAGTTAAGTCACATTAGCCTTTGTGCACCAGTGGCATTTAAATTAAAACCAGTATGTTTCCACAAATAGAAAAGTTGGTTTTGATGAAGGCAGAATTTGTGATTAAGACAGCCTCCATTTGAAATCCCTGATTGCATCTATAAAGCTACTCCTTTGAACAGTATCCTGCTGGCATTCCGTTGATGACAATAAAGCTAAATATAAGTACAGAGAGATATCTGCAAACGTGTTTGTCCAGTTATATATTTATATATGTAACTGAAAAATTGGAAGCAACTGGGAAACTCGACTTATCTAATTCAAATGCAGATATGGTATTATGGTCCCTTTCCTCCAAATCAGGTCAAACAGAGATATTTACAGTTCCTTGTGTAGAGAAGAAGCAATGCCCACTTTACCCCACCCATTATGAGCAGACCATAAATGCAATCCTGGTAGCACATATGCTAGTATGAAAACCTGCACACAATTGCTGAGAATGGATGTCTTGAAAGATATGCAGTTCTATCACAGGCTGGACACCAATGGAAATAAATCTAAAATTTTCACAAAAGGTTATTTTTTAATGTTAATTAACTTTTTTTTACTGTTTCTTGTAAGCAGTGTGTCTCAGAGTAATTGTCTCACAATATCTGCCTTGAAGAAAGCAACACTACTGTTACATTTTATTGTATATATATTCACTAATTCTTATTATATAATTATTAATATAAATAAGATTAGGATGGTTTTGATCCATTGAATCATTCTTGTTGTATTTACTTTTTAAATTCTACAGTGAGGAAGTTGATTTATTTACATGTACATTTAAAATGAATGCTAAGGCAATTTTCCATCAAAAACTTAGGAAGAAACCATGGCTTGTATGCAACTTCTTCATTTTTAAAGGTGAATTATGGTAAAATAACATAGAGAAATATAAACTGCAAGTCTGAATCCATCACTGGTGTTACCTACTTGTTTAGTATGTATTTAGAGAAACCTATAAGGTCCCCCTGTCAATACTTTCAGTCAGCTGTAGTTGATGGCAGGATGTATAAGAGGCTTTAGTTTCAGATTGTTTTCATCATTCTGTTTTCTCTATGTTGTCTACAAGCATACCTTATTGTGTATTCATGTAGAGCATGGATTTTATCTAGTGTTCATGTCTTTGATAGAACACACAGAGCATTTGTTATTCCATAAAGAAGTAATATTTATACTGAGAATAGGTATTTATTATTGCTGGTGTAGTTTTAAACATGTTAATATTTTCCATAGTTTCTGAAAAAGCAAAGAACTTTTTCTTTTATCTTTTATTTTTACCTTTATTTTCTTTACCTTTTAATCCAAATAATTTTCTAAATTTAAATACTTTAGTTACTAAGCAATGATTTTTTTGTAATTGACTTACTTATTGCAGCAAATGACTAAAAGTTCTGCTGCATCAATACTACTGCAAAAGTAGAGCATTTGGGGAAACCATCCTGAAAGACCAGCACTAAAAATCACTGGATCCTTTAATGAAGGTCTCTCTTATGCAAGGAACTTATAAATGTGGAGTTGGCAACTTGAAGGGTACACTGATGTTTTAAAAGTCTTGAAACTGGATAAAAATCTTAATTTCCATATAAGAGAGAAAAAAAGGTTTATAGTCCAAAAAGCTACAGAAAGAACTACAAACTGTGACTTCAGCATGAATTCAAATAACCGCTAGAAGGCAGGTTTAAAAACCCACTATGTGTTTTATTTTATTTTAAATTTCTAATATCACAAAAAATCCTTTCAAGTCTTATTTTGCTTTTGTATATGCCAGAACTTTAGGTTTTGTAGAGGCATATGATATGTATGTGTGTATATATATATATCTCTAAAAGGAAGAGATCATCTCAAAATGTCATCTGGTTTCTCTTGTCCTTGCTAGCTGAAACCAGCTGAACACATGATAAATGGAGCAGAAATCAGAGAGCAGAAAATGGTAATTGGCAATTTAATCAATATCTAGACCACAGTGTAAATATCTCTTGATATTTGTAGTGTCTGGGATAACAGGGGAAGAGGTTAGTGCTGCTTCTGCTTTGTAGTGCTTTAGCAATCCTTGTAGCCATAAATCTGCCTTAAAACACCAATTAAACAGGGTTTATGACTGCTTTGTGTTACTGGAGTGATGCAATAGATCAACACGTATCAATGAAAGTAGCCTGTTGTTTTGCAATCTTTAAAATAAGAAACCTGAATGGCATAAAGTAATCTGAGTGTGTTGTGTCTAAAAGTAATGTCCCACATGTTGGGTGGTCCTCTCCCTTCCTGTGAATTAAGAAGTAATTTGAATTAACGAGTTGGTTATAGGCTGTTTGGCCCATAGTCTCCATTTGAATAATCTAGCAGCTGGAGTATGTAGGTGCTAGAGATTCTGGATGAGAAGTGCTGAACAGCTGGGAAAGGCCTTGGGCTGGCAAGAAAAGGAGGCAACAGCTGGAGGGTATGAATGTCAGGGACCTGACAGGGAAGATTTAGATGAGGAGAAAACCTGCAGCTAGAACAGGTTTTTGAAGCTTTACCTTGGTGGTAGTTGTGCCACACAGAGATTTCCCCAAGAACTTTTAGCTGGTTACTCTTAAATCTTTTTCTTCCACCTCTTTTCCACATCTATATATATCAGTCTCAACTGGGTAGTGTATGCCACATTTTATAAGCCATAATTTTACTATATATATTCTTATTTGCCATTCCGCTAATTTAAAATATAGGAACAAAAAAGGTATCTTTAAGAAGTAACTCACCAATATGTGAACCATATCATATTAAGGAACCAGAATTTCCATGAACAGTAATTTTCAACTGTGACTTCTCATTAGTGCTTTTAAGACTGTTTTACAAAGTCTATTGAATTGCATAAGCCTAAATATATAATATCATATGTATTGTTATGTGTAGTGGGTGCTTGTAGACTAAAAATAAAAAAGTGGAACAAAAAAAATGAGATTGTTCAGGTTAACATTCTGTGTGAAATGAATTCCTGCTGAAGTATGATTTTGAGAATGCAAAGTCCAATCTTGATTTAAAAGTCTCAAGGATATGCCATCATCCTTGGGAAGGTTTTCCAGTGGTGAAGTACTCTGCCCTTTGTATCTGCATCATATATATAAATATGGTCTGAACTTGACTGCTGCAACTTGTTTTTATTGTTTTCTGCTACCTGTAAAAACCTCCTGTCAAAACTGATGCAGACAGTGACCCATTCAGACATAATTTTCAAAGGATAAATGAAGCTACATTAAAGAGTTTTTTCTTCCTGTCCTTTACTTATGAGGCTCTTTAGTGAGTTCCTTGAACTGTGCACACCAGACATCAATGCAGCCTTCCAACACCAGGTGCTTGAGTGCCAAGTGTACAGTTAATCCAAGTTCTTCAGTCCTGCTCAGGCTTCTTCCACAGAGTCCTCCTCGGATGCGTTTTTCCCTTTGGCTCTGAAGTGCATTGGGATCTCATGGTCAGCAGAACCATGTCCGTTCTTAGTGTCAAGTCTTTTTGAAAAATGTTGCCCTCAGCTTAAACTCGCTCTGCCAAAAGAACCCTACTCTCTTGTTTAATTTATAGATATATAAATTGATTCTCAGTGTGAAGAGACTTGCCCAGAGGCTCACAACGGCAGAGCCTGGGAGGAGCAATCAAACTCTTAAATATCATACTATGTCCTTACCAATGGACTATCAATTTACTAGTTTCTTTCTTTGAACTTTATGTATGACTGAATATTTGCCTTTTTTTCCCAGCATGGGCTGAGGCTGTACATGCTCTTTCTTTTAGATTTGGTCTAGTTTCATCTGGTGAACAGAGTTATTGTTTAGGGATTGCAAGGTGATAACACTATTTCTCTAATCATGTTGATTATTATTACTATAAAATGTTATCTATAGGGTTAATTATTTCCTACAGTTGTGTGATGAATAAAATACTCATCTCAAGTACATTATGAAATTCCTCCCATTTTGCTTAACTTAAGATTAAATTTCTTTCATTGCTGCCGAGCCCTGTTCAGGGTGGTACTCTCTGTGTTTCCTCTGGAGAGCTGATATCATGCTGTTTTGGAATATTCATTAGTAGCCCAACCCTTTTTCCAGAGATAACTCTGTTTATGCTTATTTCAAATGCTTCTGCTTTTAAAAAGTGCATCAAGAAATGAAGAATTCCAAGAAAAATGGGTTTGAACCTGAAATCTAATTCATGGCCTGAATACTGAGGAGGAAAAGGGGAGCCCCTGTCTTTCTGAGATGGATTAACGTCACCAGCATGATACCATGGCACCAAGGGCAGAAGTTATTATTTCCCTTCCCAGATGTAAGAAAACTATTTATTCCCTGATGCTAAGTAGAAGAGTAAGACTCCCCCACTCACCCCAGATTACTCTGTGTTTAAAAGTTTCTATTTGAATGGTAAAAGTATTTTACTGGGGAAAAAAAACAAAACCAAACAACAACAACAAAAACAACAACAAACCCAAACCACAAAATAACTTGATTCCTTAGGATATCAAATTATATGTGAAAATGAAAATTAAACCAAAGAAAAGCTGAACTAACTTGATACTAATAGGTATTCTTAACAATTCCTTGAACAGTTGTTCACCTTCCTTGAAATGAAGGAGGCATCTTCTATTGTTTTTAGTTATGCTTTTCTCTTGAAGTCCTTCACTAAAGCAGTTTGGTGTGAGTTATCCAGGTTGTAGGTCTGCAGTCAAGCACACCACTGCTGGGTCCTACCAAAGGGCCAGGGAGTGAGTGCAGTGAGCAGTGAGGGTTGTGCCTGCATGGCACACAGCAGTGTGGTGTACCTGATGTTGGGAGTGATTCCCTGCTCCTGGTCTGTTCCTGGTCGCCTGGTATCTGTGATGGATTTTGAAGTCTTCTGCTGCTGGAGGCGCAGAATTGCTGCATGTTGTTATGCACTGTCTGGAAGGCGAAGGGTTGAAACTTCACCAGGGCTACTTGCTTGCACCATGAAGGAGGGGATGGGTGTCGAGAGAGAGGGAGAGCTGCTGCGTTGAGGGAAAGCAGGCAGTACAGACAGCCCTTCAGCCACGTGAGGCTCCTGGGCCCCCCTGCCATGTCCTGGAGCAGCATGACATGGCTGTTCATCACCTGGAGTTTGGATCACTCACGCTACATCCTTCAGGTGGTGACTGATGGGGCTGATGGGGAGGTGACAGTGCTGTCTTGGAGCTAAGGCACATGTCATGCTGGGGAACCTGGGGCCAGAACCAGCACAGGCTGCTGCTCCCCTGTGCTACATTCCCTCTGGGGGTTCCAGACTTTGAGGGGTGACAAAGCACCCCCAGCCTTGTGATTGAGGGGTGACTGCAGCACTCTGGGCCAGACCAGAAATGTCTTCAGGAGCCTCAGTGGTGGCCAGAGGGGCTCTCAGCACGTGCTGGCTCTGCTTGGCCACTGCGCAGGCAGCAGGAATGGGGCAGTCTCCCTGTTCCCCCTGCAATGCAGCGGTCAAAGACCCCATATCTCCCTGCTCTGACCTGGACGCTTCTCAGAGGCAGAACACAATGATCAGCACAAGGTATTTTAGGAAGAGCAAGACCAGCAGACAGACTCTTCCTCTTATGAAATATCTCAGTTGCTGGGCTGGCTGGTGTGAAATGATTTCTTGTGGCAGTTCTGAGCTAAAGAGCAGATGGTATCTATGTGTTACACTGTAAGTGCAGCAGAAGCACTTGAAGGATTAAAATGATGACTCATTGGAGCAAAGCATGACAGGGAGATGAACACTTGAAAGAGATGGCATTAGTCAATACAAAGTTGTTAGCTTTTTGAAGGCATGCAAAAAATATATTTTATTCTACTCAGAAGTGGTACATTTTCAAAGTTCTAAATCTTCAAATCTACTGTCCAGGCTACTTTTAAACTAGATAAAAGACATCCCTTTTTTCTCTTTTTTTTTTCCTGTTTTTTTTTCTTTTTGCTTTTCAAATTATTATTTTGGGGTTTTATTGTTTTTTTTTCTGAGGTTTTGGCTTATGTTTTTAGATTATGTTTTGTTTTTCACCTACCAGGTAATGAGTCCTTATGAAATTAGAAGAGCAGTCCTTGTCTGGCTTGAGTAAATAGAAAGACTGGCTTCTATTTAAGTGATTGATTACTTTTAAATTACTGTGAAAGCTCGTTTTAAATAGGTCACTGTAAGTGACAAAGTAAGCAAAACTACTCCTTTTCCCCTTTTTGTTTGAGGTAGTTTTAAAATTTTCAGCATACCTTTATGGTGTGGAACTTAGGATAACACACCTCTAACACACTTCCTAAGTGACACACAATTGCTGTGAATGAGGTGATACATATAATGAAGTTTAAGGAGTTGTCCTAGTTCAGCAGGAGGGACCAGCTAACCCTGTGTGGTGGTGATCAAACCTGTGTATTCCACCCCCTCTATTCATTCCCCAAGGACAATGGGCCATTAGCAGCAGCTGCCCAGGGAGCCATTATCACCTTCACACCCAGCCTGAGGGGGGCGGAGCTGCTAATGGGCCATCAACAGCTCAACAACCCCTGGCTCCCAGAGTTAATCACCCATTGTGTGAGTCCCCGCCCAGGGGGAGGGACTGAGTGCTCCCTGAGGGTACATAAGTGGTGGGTAAGAAGACCTCGGGAACCTTCTCGTCGGATCCAGAGCAGCAGGAGGACCTTGACAGGAGGAGATCACCACTCTCGCCCAGACCACAGCCCTCGCCTGCACCAACAGGTTTTTCTTTTCCTTTTGCTCTGGACTTGGGGGAACCACAGGGGTCTCAGCACAAGGGCAAACAAACCCCCTTGGGTTTGTGCCCCAGGACACTGGGTTATATTGCTGGGGTTTTGTGAGTTGAAAGCAATTTCCCTTGTGTGTCAGTGTTGTTATTGTAATATTATTATTAAATTTTAGCTCTGACTTATAATCTCTCTCGTGGTGAGTTCATTTCCCCTGCTGGTTCACCTTCAAACCAGCACAGGAGTTTTCCAAGTTTTCTTTTACATACAATTTTGTGGAGAGTTGTAATTTCCATGAAGTTCAAAAGCAGAAATGTTTTCTGCTTTAAAAAGTGTGTTGTTGTTGTTCGGTTGTTTGTCTTGGAGTTTTTGGATTTATTTTTAGTTTGGTTTTAGAGATGAAAGTGGATGATAACTATAGCATCTCTGATTCTGAGACAAGGAAGAAAAATGCAATACTTTAACAGTTTTGTGGGGTTTTTAAACTGCTTTTAGAAAATTTCTGCATCTAACACAGCTAGGGAGAAAGGAACCAATTTTGGCAGGGAATTCTGCAACAGTTCATGATGAGACTGGGTTTTATTTTAGTGCATTGTGAAATACTATGCATGAACAATACAGTTTAATAATAAACATTCAAGCTGCTTAGATAAAAATTCTGCTAAGCAAGCTCATAGACTGGATTAGCTGCATGTTGTAAAGTCAGAATTTGACACAACACCAGGAATTAGAGAGATAACTGGAAGTAGGCATAAGGAGATAATTTGAAGCATGCCAGAGCTCAGGTAAGGGTTTTGCTTTATAAAACAGCATTGATCTCCTCCTTACAGTTTATCCTAGAATAATAAGTAGTCCTATGAAACTGCCTACCAGAAAGGACCTAACTCTCCCTGTCTAGGGACTTGATTTATGACACCAAAGTTTAATAGAAGAGTCAAGCATATTCATTCATACAATCTAAAGTTTCTTCACTGTTTGACTGTTCATGTTTTTGTGACTGCGATTTATTGCCATGGAATAATTTACACTGCCTGTATAGTAATCTGTCCTCACATTTGAGTATAGCACAAAGTTACTGTTTTAAAATTAAGGTAAACTGCTTTATATAATAGGTCTGTTTTCTGAGCCTGTGAATATTTTACTTGTCATAACACCAATGAAGTAGACGAGCTGGGCCCACCCATAGACCTCATTCTATGAAAGTAAATTTTACTTTGCTGGCACTCCATAAATGTTTAGTAACTTTGGAGAGGAGCTCTCTGACAAGTCAAATGTGATAGAAATATATGGGAACTGCCAACAATCAGAAATGTGATGGAAGCTGCTGAGACAGATAAAAATCAGCACAGTTGGTTAACCTCACTGTAGAACTGGAACCCCTGTTCCTTTGCCATGTATTTCTTCTAAATAAATCCTAGTGCACCTTTTTCCTGGTCTCCCATCAAGTCTCTGTCTTGCTCCTGTCCATCCTCTTTTGTGGGCAACACAGGTGCCTACTGGCATTTCTTCAGAACTGCCCTTTTGGACCTTGGTGTTTCCTCTCCAGAGAACATGTGCTGAGCCTGGAGTCACTTGGTGTCTTCCCAGGAAGAGAGGGACTGTGACAGAGGCTTGAGTGGCTTGAGTCTACACTTGTTGCTGCAGAGAACTTCAACCCATGCGTGGAACTTCAACCCATGCGTGGAACTTCAACCCATGCGTGGAACTTCAACCCATGCGTGGAACTTCAACCCATGCGTGGAACTTCAACCCATGCGTGGAACTTCTTTCTCAACACAAAGATCAGAGGGGATTTTATGAGGACATGAAAAAGCGAAGTGCCTGCAGCTCGTGTGGGCCACCTCAGAGGCCGCCGAAGCTTGAGGTCTTTGGCCTTGCAGCTTGCCAAGGAGCTGCAGAAGGAGGGTTTGGGAGAATGCATAAATATTTGGGGAGTGCAGTGGTGGAATGAGTCCACTTTACTGTGTCCCTTGTTTATAGGTTGTGGTCTGGCAGCCAGAACTGTGTGCAGCTCAGTTGGCTGCCCCGGGGAGAGTCCACACTACCTGTTCGTGCATTGAGCAGTTCCCTGCCTGGCTGAAATCCTCACTTTGTTTGGTATACAGATATTTTTACAAATTACTTGTATAAAGTTCAAACTGTAATGCTGGCTAGCAGAAAAGAAACACTTATGAAAATGTGATTGTAAAAAGCTAAGAAGCCTGAATAATAGTTTCAGAAATCTCATTTCCGTATAATTTGACTTACACAGCTGGCAGTCCCAGATTTTTTGTTTACATTTATGTGACTGGTGTTGCAGTGGACTGTGCCATAAACATGATGGTTGTCCACACCAAGAAGTACCACTGGATCCTACTGATGGTTCAGGTCAAATCACCCTTGAGTAAACAGTAGTAAATGTCCATTTGTTTAAAGCTATTATGTTTGCTTCATATGCTTGAAGCCAGCCTCAAGATTTGGTACAACACTTTCATTACATCTTCATGAGAACAGCTGCACTATGCTGAAAGCTTACCAAAATCTTAAAACTTTAAATGTAGCTCTTCAGGGTAAATCATAGTTAAAATTGAATATATTGATTTGCTTGTTTACATTTGAAAACATTAAAGTGTAATAGAAGCAAATCTGAAAAGCCAAACATTTTGAGCAGAGGACCTGATGTTGCACATCTGGGGACAATTTTGAGGTTTTTACTTCAGGTTAGGTTCAAGCTAGTTCTGTGGACTGAATGATAATTTATGATCACAGAGTATATTTTTTCATAAACCAGGAGCCCCACTCTTTTTTTTTTTTTACTGTTATTTTTAAATAATATGGGTTTTTTCTTTGTCAGGAGATGCATATGATGTTCTGATATATGTTTAGGTTCTGTCCCTGACATATAGTAGGTTAGCACAATGAAATGCAAATTAAACTTCTGTTGATTCAAGGAGGGTTCCAATATGAGATCCTGCTTCACAAATATCACACATTTTGATGAGGTTTCACTACATATTTTACTGAAATTAATGTTTTAGGGCCATGGAGATTGCAAGCTGAAACAGGTTGCAGGCCATCTGCTCAATATGTTTTCTGTGATGGCAGTCAGTTCCAGGTGCTTTGGAGTTTAGAAGTCCCTATATTTGATAGCTACGGAATAAAATAGCCCCAGGGCAATGTCTTTGAGTTCCATATCAGGTTCTCTGTTTGTTCTGTTACCTTAAGCAAAATATTTTGAAAACCTCTTACTTTGAAAACAAATATGGTTTACTTCATGCAAACCAAGACATTGGCAATACAGAAGACCTCTCTGTATCTGAGCTTTAGGTACAGATGACTTACCAGCTTCACCACAATTATCCTTAAATGGCTAGAATATACTCTAGAGAGATGATCTGCAAGTTATAAGTTTGCTGAAATTTTTTTTAATCATGAAACAAGTTTTACTGAGCTGTATTTTTTTTCATTTTGCAAGTAGACATGTCCTTCAGTCTGGGTCCAAACCAGGTATGGAGCCACAGTATCCATCCTCTACCACACGATATAGTTACTCATTCATAGATACTAATAAAATGAAGATTTGTGCTCTATGCCTGAATAAAGGTTTTGTAGATTTTTGTGGGCCTTCTGTTTCAGTAGGTGTGTTGAATCCCTTGGATTATGCTTTCTAAATTTGCAGCTAGGACATTTGAAAATAATATTTTAATACTTGAGGGGAAAAACCCCACATGTCCAGTGAAATAAGTTTGTAAGCAATTGAAGTGTTAATTCTTTTCTGGCTTTTTTTTCTAAAATTATATGCAATATTTCACAGTAGCCTTAGACTTTCTGTATTTAAACATTATTTTTATACCTTCTTTTGCCATTTGCAGCATTTTTTTCTCCTGTTCACTTAAGCATGCATTTATAAACCAGCACATTTCATTAGACTCCTCTTCGACGTTTGGTTTTTGGTTTGTTTGGTTTTTTAATTTGTTTGTTTGTTTAAACTGGAAAGGCAGTAACTTGTCACAAAAATCCCTGCAGAAGATCTGATTTTGCTCCATCTGTTCCTCCCAGACTCATAGGGGAGGAGCGGGATGTCTGGTGAGAGGGATCACTTATGCAACCAAGAGATCAGTGAAACTTTCCAGTTGGAGCACAGGGGGTCATTTTTCCTTTCTCCTCCTTCCTCTGCTTCACTGGACACTGTTCACAGCCAGCTTAGCTGTTGAGGGGGAAGATGTGGAAAACTAAAGCAGTTGGTTTTCAGGAAGTAATTTTTTTGTGAAAATGGGGCTGAATACAGAGAGTTTATATTTTGGTGTGAGTGTGGTATATAAACCAGAATGAAGCCAAAAGTTGTGTGTGTGACTGACTGCCTACATCTCTGCCAGCTTCCTGTTCCTGTTCTCCAAGCTCAACATGAGAACATCCTGACAAAATCCAGTTCTACTCAAACATTATGCTTTTGTATTCTGTTTGAGCCTAGTTGAAATTTGGACCTTCAGTGGAGTACTGTGCAGGTCATCCAGCTGGACCTTTTGTTTCCTTTATCTGTACTACTTCCCACTCTTCTCCCAGTAAGAAGTCTACCTTCCTATTCTCCTCAAACTGTTTTAAACTTTTGCTTGCTCAGAAAATAAGTCCAGAGGTTCTTATTTCAATAATATTTGCAAAACTGTCTTTGATGAAAGGCAAAACTTGTAATGAGGAGCAATGCCAGGACTTGTGCTAGTTCCACTACTGAAACCAATGTGAAAATAAAATTACTTCTCTTTACTTTGGGACAGAATGGAAGAATAAGTCTTTACTGTGTGATTGCTGAAGTAAAATTTGCAGGAGGTAATACCATTTCATTCAGTTGACTAAATGAACCAAAAAGCTCCACCTTCCTATCATGTGACTCTCTAGGCAACTGACACTTGGAAATTCTAGACAGTGGATTTTTATTCATACATCTCTTACTAAGCATATATATATATTTTGACTTCTCTAAAGCAAAAATATAGAGGTAAGAAATTAATAGCTTGTTTTGGGACATTTTCTTGCAGTGGATATCAATTTCTTTTTAATATATCCAGGAATGGTAGGAAGGCAACAGTTGGTAAAGAGAGACCTGAGCAGAGACAAGATGACTTGGCTGGAAACTTGAGGACCCTTCCAAAAATGTTTAGCCTGTTTCTCTTTGGGAGCAAATAGCTGATTCATGCCCATGTCATGTACTGTCTAATACTGAGCTGATGACCCTTACTGCCTCTACATGCTCCCTTTTAAGGAGACCACACTTCTTAAGGGCAGTGTTGAATTGGAAACAACTTTATGGACTTGCTTTTTGTTATGCGAATTAACGACTGAATTACTTGTCTTTTTACTGTGTTTATGGACTTGCCTGTTTCTTATATGAACCAGTTTAATTAGCTGTGTCAGTTCCAGTACTTGCAGAAAGATTTACAATGGTTGATCTTTGCTGATATTTCCACTTCACAGTATCCATTATACGTAGTGCTAGCACTCCACAAGAGAACACACATAAATGGAAATCATGCTGTGATAATTTCTTAAGGATTCTGGCATTGGGGGAGGGTGGGGGGGGAGGTGTTGGTGTATATGTCTTCCTTGCCCTTATAGCTAAATGTTATCTATAAGTACTATAACTACATGAGAAGTAGTATAGCTATATTAGAAATTGTTATTTCTGAATAATTATCTGACAATTTATTTAGTTTCAGTTATTGCTTGTACATATCTTCCTATTTAGAGGAAATAACATCTGATGAATATCATAAGTAAAATGCTCATTTAAGAAACACAAAGAATATTAGAAGTTACACTTATTGCTTTAATAATATTTTGTTTCTAGCAATATTTAAACTCCACATTGGTGTGTAAAATCTCTTATAGATAATTTGAAATTTACCTCCAGTTTAAAAAAAATACAAACACAGAAGCACTGGGTTCCTACAATGTTTTCCTCCAGAACTATAAATATTTTTCTTACTTTGTTTTTTTTTTCCTCCCTCTTTAGCCCTTTGGATGCCCCTAGTGCCAGCTTTCCTGCTGAGCATGTCCCAAAACAAAGAGTTTAGGTTTTGAAGGTGTATGAGGGAAAACAATCATATTCTAGCTTCTCGTTTTGGAGTCTGATTCCTCTGCATTCTGTGAGACTCATTAGCTTATTATGTGACTAAAAATGATTCTCTGAAATATTATAGAAATATTGTAGGTGAATGTATTTATGTTGGTTTTAAAGATATCCTAGAATCTGTAGAAGAGACAACGTTAATCATTATTTCAAGTGATAATGACAATATTGTTCTCAGTGTAAAGTAATAAGTTAGGAAATTTTTCAGTATGAACTCAGGTAAAACCTTAAACAACATAGACTTTTAAAACTATTATTTTGCACTGAGGAGAGTTTTGTTATCTTTCTGACCTATCATAATTGCTATCAGTTTTGGTGTAGCACACCTCACCCACTTTATTATCTCAGTTTACAAAAAGAAATATGAGGAGTTTGTTAATTTCTAGATATGGGATATTTTAACATTCAAATTAACTGTGCTCAAGCAGTTTTAGAACTATCTATGCTAGAAGAAATAAATAAATGCAAAAGAGTATTATCAGTGCCTTCTCAAAAAGGGGGGATATTGAAGCAATGGGAAAATGCGTTATCCCTAAACAACATTGTCAGGTGAGTTTAGCCCAAGGACTTGAAGGTAACTGTGAACACAACATTTGGCATGTGACCTGGTGATTTAATGCTGCCAAGTTACCCTTTATGGGCCCAATAGTGTTAAAAATTCAGAAGGTGTCAATTCCAGTGTTGTTTAAATTAGCCTCCCACTGATGTGTTCAGCTGGATCTCAAGCCAGAATTCATACAAAATTAACAGATCTCCAGTCCAACTTAGTAAAACACATGCTTTTCTAACTGCCTTTTATTGCCTTCCTTTTCTAGGTCTTTAGGGATTTTACACTGCGTATCTGGGAAAACAAGACTTAAACACTAAGTCTACAGCTTGAATGGTAAGGGGCAGCTGCATTGCTGTGTTGTTGTTACTCAATTAGTGTGGAGTTGATGGCTTGGATGAGGGAAGTGCAATTATGGTTTCTTTGCTTGGAACTTTGGTTCTTTGATTCAATAAATACCCAAAAGAACATTTTTTAGAAATCACAAAGTTTTAAAACACTTCAATGCTTATAATTATGAACTGGCTGCTAAAAGCAGTGTAGAGACTTTTTAGGTCCCACTGACCTCTGCTCTTTTTGGGCTTTGTACATAGGCTTTCTGTTCTATGATTTGTTTCTTTTCATATATGTAATGTTTTAAAATAATCTCTATGTGCTTCTTTAGGATTTCTGTTTTGTCCTGTCCAGGTTTACAATGATTTTGCCTTCAGGCTGTCACGTGTTGTCTCTGAATGGTGTCTAGCATTTTCCGTTCTAAATTCCTGCTTTCAATCTGTTTCTGGAAAAGCGTACGTTTTTAAGTTAAAATTATCCATCCTTTTCACTCCTTCCTTTCCCTTTCCACCAAAAGGTTTCAGAAATTTAGAGGAAACCTGGCCTTCTGCTAATATTCAGGCAACCTCTTCCAGAAAAGTATCTTGTGCCCTTCTGTTACTGTAGTAGGAAGGCAGAAGAGAAGGTGCTTTTTATAATACTACAAAGGTTGCTCAAATTTGCCAAGATAGCAAAAGCATTCAAAATACTTCAATTTTTACATGATCAATGGAGACCTCTAGGCCTCTACAGCTGAAAAGTTTGTCTTCTTTCCAGCTTGAATAAACATCAGTTTGTGACTGAGCAGAATATTTGCTGCTTCAATTAGGACCTGCTTCAGGCAAATTTGAATTTTGGTAAAGAAGCCCCAGATCAACAGCAGGTTGACTGTACCTTTCCTGGACTGTCAGTGACTGTGCTTCTGGGTTTGGCTTGAGTGCAAACTAGACACAGAAGGAGGTTAATTAGGTTGATATCATTTGAAGGATAATTATGCATGGAAAGTAGGTCCAGAGTTGTGTTTAAGAATTTGACAAGAGTGCATCAAATTAAGGTTGCCTTTAGAAAAAGAAATCTGTATTTATTACAACTACTCAGAACCAAAAATCAGGGGGTTTAATAGAAGTTATTTTTAGCACACAACTAATTGTAGTAACTTATGTCCCTCGCCAAGTGTACATTCTCGATTTGGTCTGGTGATAATTACGGCACTGGAATAAAATAGTGTAGCTTCAATACACTGAAGTTCCAACAACTGACAAGCAATAGTACCCATGAAGAGTACAGATCATTCTCTCTGTTCTAGATCCATTTTAAATTTACTGAAGGAAAAGTAGTCCATAGATTTCCAAGGGGGTCTGCTTCAGTACTTCATAGAAGTGCTCTAGACTTTTTAATTTCACATTTCAGTAGGTGTCACAGGGCTCAGTTGGTCCATTTTAGGTTTCAGTGGGTTTCTGAGTACTTCAGAAACACTGGCCATTTTCATATTCACCTTTTTGGCCTTAGCATACTGTGGTGAGCTCTGACACCAGAGTTCTCCAGTCTCTCCAGAGTAACCAGTACAGTAGTCAGGGGAAAGCTGAAGAGACAAGATTCAGAACCTGCAACTATTTCCCTGAACTTATACCTAAGTGAAAGGATGAGCAAAAGATAAAATATAAAGGTTAAGAGAGACAGACAATGGTAAAATTTGTTGCCTGAGTGATTACAGTTGGTGTATTCACATCAGTTACTGCATAAATTAGCAGTACAAGCAAGGGGCCATATAGAAGTTTGGAGTGAAAAGAATCAAAAGATAAAATTTTGCAGAAGTGTCCTAAAAATATTATTAAATATCCATGGACAGTAGATGACTTCAATTGATTTTTAAGAATAAAAAATTTGACCTTCTCCTTTGGGTGCTTCTATATGAAGTCTCTGGCTACACAATTTATCTTGAATCTTGTTTCAGGACAAGCTGGTCCTTTCAAAGAGGCTTCTTAGATATTAAAGATAGTCTGAAACATGCAATTTCCTTCAGAAGGAGGCTGGGAATACAAGCCCAGTATAAAGCAAACAAGAAAGGCTGAAAATTAATCTTTTGGAGGAAAAGCCCAGTAGAAAAGAATGAAGATGCCCATCTTAACTCCCTAGTAAAAGATGTGCAGGATGATGCCTGCAATGGATTGCTAGGCAGAGGAAAGCACATGGATGACATTTGGAATTTATTTTTCTCAAACAAAAAATGTAACCTAAAACTCATGCCCTGAAGGAAATTAACTTAACTCCTATAGCTCATAGGAACTCTCTGAAACACTAGCCAGTGAACTAAACCACTGATTTAGAGGTTTCTTGGGTAGCTAAAAAATATATGAAGTCTTCAGAGCAGGGAGATCCTTTCTAACATTTGTATGTCATCAAGCACAGTGCCAAGAAATGCTGGTTTTATTTATGCCAGTACAAGTGTAGCATGAAATCTCCTTTGTAAGTCTGTATTTTAATTTCCTTTTAGGGGCATTTCTACCAAAAAATGTTTTATTATATAGTTGCTTTCTTTTTTTGTGTGTTTTTTTAATGTGAGTTTGGCCCTTGAATTTGTTGGAAAAAACCAAAGTAACAGTTCATATAGCATCTAGAATCCAATCTAAAGAGGAAAACCACTTCTGTCTAGCTGACATTTACAGCACAAAGGATGAGTAAACAGTTAAAAACCCCTTTTGTGTGTGAGTGCTCATTGCCAATATTTATCTAGGGAAAGAGCCTGGAACAGACAAGTGGTCTGTAAGAGGATTCAAGGAAGGTGAAGTTCAAGGAAAAATAGAGAAGCCTGTGAATCTATTTCAGACTTCTTTTTCCAATTTTTTTCCCATATGAACAAATAGCAGAGCACTCTGAGGGGTTTGTTCTAGTCTCTGACTGCTCTGTTATCAGTCCCAGTGGGTGCAAGTCTGAACCTAAGTGGAATCAATTGAGATATTTATGGAGACAATAACCCCAGGTCTGGTCTGAGGAGAGGAGGTCCAAGCATGAACATGCCAGAAGTAGGTGCTCATTTGAGGTCTCAGTCCTAGAGTTTCAGGACATATCTGTGCTGGGGAATTGGTTAAGGGGCAGAGGAGGCACTGCTGACCAATTATTATCCACTCAGGATGATGCTATGCAGGCTTTCTGGCATTCCTGTGGGAGTGGGGAAGCTGTGTTTGGATTGTACCAAGGCTGCAGAAAGGAAGGCTTTGGTTCACTGGCATTATACCTATGAAGAGTGCCATAGCACACCAACAGCTGAGCTGATTTCAAGTGTCTGCCCAGCTCATCCCCTTGCTCTTGGGGTTCTGCTAGTAGTGCTAGTGGCCAGCATAGGGTTGTACCTGTGGGACCTGACACATTACTAATTTTAGAAGGATACTGCAATGACCAGCTTCATCTTCTAGCCCTCCCCAGGCCACCACCCCACACACCTGTATGTCTGTGAAATATATTCAGGATTCTTCTTTGGCATCAATACCTTTTTGTTTTTTGGTTCGTCTGATTTGCTTTGTTATGTTGGTATAAGTTCTCTTAATAATACTGATGTATTTTGTAGTCCATCCAGGAACCTTCACCAGGAGTTAGATAACACTTGGTTATGTGCAAATATCTGTGAGGTAAAAAACCCACTGTGTTGACAGGGGAACAGTGAAAGGTATAAATGACAAGTGACTTCAGAAATAAAAAGCTTGCTATCGTACTTGTGTGGTTTGTTATGTACTTAATAAAATAAATGTAAAGTAAGTGTCAGTTATGGAAATCTTCCAAACCAGTCTTTGATAACTAAGATAACTTGTTGCTGATAGTTTTGCAGAGGTGATTCTCAGTAACCAGTCTGAAACAGGAGAGGTTCTTTGTCTTTAATGACATTCATCCTTTTATTCTTTTAAGTTTTATGAAGAACAAAGCGATTACAAGCTGCCATACTCCACGTACTTATGCTTGGAGAGTTGCCTAAGAATTACATACTCAGTCTTTCTGCAGTCATAATGATCACAGCTTCATGGTATAAATGAGACTGAAAGGGACCTCCAGAAACAGATCTAATTAGATCTGGTTGCTCATACTTTTGTCCAGTTCTGTCTTGAATTCCTCCATTGAATTCCTTCACGAGGAGGTTCAACAGCCTGTCTGCACACCCTGTGAAAGTGTTTGACCACTCTCATGGTAAAACAACAAACAACTAAATAAAAGTTCTTCTATATAATCAGAATTTCCCATATTCTGTCTTATGTTTGTTGCCTTTTGTAGTTCCACTATGAAACTCCAAGAGGAGTCTGACTCTGTCTTGTCTGTATCCTCTAGTCAGGCAGTGTAGACAGCAACAGGTTCTCCCCTGAGCCTTCTCTCCTGTAGGCTGAAGAGGCCCAGTGCCCTCAGCCTCTCCTCCTCCATTTTTTTTAATGGATTAGACACGTCTATCTTCACTTTTCAGCTTTCTCTCATGACTATATATCCGCATGTCTAAATGCAAACGGGGTTTGATTTCTTCTTTCCCCCCCCCCCTTCCACCCTGGATAATTTAAAAGAAATAGTTCTGCTAGCTGAAAACAGTGAATGTGCAACTGTGTTGTGTTTTACCATGAAGTTCATCACAATGTCTCACTTGCAGAATCAGAGATAGGCTGAGGCAGAAAGATGTCTCTGGAGATCCTCTGCTCCAATCGCCTGTTCAGTGCAGGGTCAGACAGAGCAGATTGCTCAGTTCTCCATCCAGTTAGCTCTTTCTTCCAAGGATGGAGACTCCACAGCCTTTGTGAACAGCCTGTTCTAGTGTTCAACTACCCCCACAATAGTAAAGATATTTCTTATGTTAAATGAAATTGCCTTTATTTCAGCTTGTGCTCATTGCTTCTCATCCTGCTGAAAAAATCCTGACTCCATCATCTCTTCTTCCCCCATAAGGTATTCATACATGTTGATAAGATGGTCCTGAGCTTTCTGTACTTCAGGCTGAACAGTTCCAGCATCTGCTCATATAACAGATGTTTCAGTCCCTGAATCATCTTTGTTGTCCTTTGCTGGGCTCTCCAGTATGTCCCTGTCTCTCTTGTACTGGGGAACCCAGCTTGGGACCTAAATGTGTCTGAGCAGGGCTTTGCAGGGGGAAGGATCACCCTCTTGACCTGCTAGCAGTGTTTATCCTAATGCAAGCCACAATGTCAACATGTTACAGGGGATGTTGTTGGCTCATGGTCAGTTTGGTGCCCAACAAAACACAAAGTCCTTTCCTATAGTGCTGCTTTCAAGCTGGTCAGGCCTCACCATGTGTTGCTGGGTAGGGTAATTCCTCTCCAGGTTCTGGACCTCACATTTTCCATTGCTGAACTTCATGAGGTTCCTGTTGGCCCATTTCTCTGCTTCCCTCAGAATGGTGCAACTCTTTGGAATATCAGCCTCTTCTCCCCATTTTACATCATCAGCAAACTCCCTGGGTGTGTATTCTGTCTCATCACCTATGTAATTGAGGGAGATAATTAAAAAATATTATCCTTGAGATCAACCACAGGGGTAGACCACTAGAGACTGTCCTCCTGGTGAACTTTGTGCTGATCACCACCCTTTGAGCTTGGAGGCTCAGTTTTCTGTCCACCTCACTATCCAGTTACCGAGTCCATATATCATTCCTTTGTCTATGAGGATGTTATGGGAGGCCATGTAAGATCAGGATAAACATTTATTGCTCAGTTCATCATAGACAACTCTCAGGTTGGTCCAGCATGATTTTCCCTTTTTCAGTACTATACTGGCTACTCCTGTAATTTACTTATCTGCAATATGACTGGAATATTTATTCTGGAAAATTTGTCCCAATGCCTTCCAAGGGCCTGAGGTGATGTTAAGAATCCTGTACTTCCCTGGATCCTCCTTCTGGCCCTTCTTGAAGATGGGATTGACATTGCTTTTTTCCAGTCCCCAGGAACCTATTCAAGTCACCACAACCTTTCAGAGATTATTGAGAGTGACCTTGCAGGGCCAGCAGCCCACTCCCTCAGTACTCATGGGTAGATCCCATCAGATCTTGGGAACTTGGTATGTCTACTTCAGTTTGTTCCCTGGCCTGACCTTCCTCTGCTGAGGAAGACTTCCTTGTTCCATATATCATCTAATGTCTCAGGGGCCTGGGATTTCTATCTTAATGAGTAAAGACAGAGTAGAAGCAGACACTGAGCACCTTGGCTTTTTTCATATCCCCTGTCATCATGTCCTCCACCCCATTTCCACAGCAGACCCAGATTTTCTTTCTTTAGCTGCTGTTGTTGCCCCTCACATCCCTTACCAAACAACTCCAGGTGTTTGTTTTTTTTGCTTTCCCAACTCCATCCCTGAACACTCAGACAGCTTCTCTATGTATATCTTCAGTCAGAAAACATAAACTTCATCTGTAGGCAATAAATGATGTGAACAGCATTTATGCAGGAATAAATGATGTGAACAGATGACTTATGTTAAAACTAAGCACCCCAAGCCCCTCAATAACATAAATATGCATTACTAAAAATTGTATTGTGATATAGAAATTTTTTTTCCAGGAAAAATATTACATAAACACTTTTTTGTTCTGTATAGAACATGCCTGAACTGCCAGTGATAGGCTGCATGTTTTGTTAGGTATTTGCCTTCATTTCCTTCTCTTTCCTACTGAGTTGATAAAGATAAGACTAGCTCATGATCCATAGCTCCTTAAGTTTCTAGCTTTTCTTGATTATTAACAGTTAGTGTTTTTAGTCATGTGTTATTTAAACAATGGCCAGATATTGGAGTAGGTATTAAGGGCACTTCTGTATTTCTAAAATGAATTTGAACTACTTACAAATAGTCCTACCACATTTTTTTGCTAAATAAAACATCTTTCTTCTGGCCCTAGACTTTGTAGGCAAAAAAGTAACGCAGATTGTCTTTGGAAAAGGCTTTATCTCACTCTTTTGGAGTACAAGTATACACCAAGAAGCATATCCCTGGCACACTGAAGCAGTTTCAAGTTTACAGCTATCTTTATCTGTCCTGCCTATATAAACAAAAGCTGAAACATAAGTAGGTTTTTTTTTTGGTCCTTCTGTAGCTGGACAGAAGCTTTTAATCTTCATCTTCATTTGACTTGTGTCCAGTATTCTGCATGGTTGTTTGATATTATCAGCCCAGTGCTGATGTTGAAGTTGGGTAATTCCTGCTTACTCATTATCCTCTTGAATGCTCTTAAGTGGATGTGGTTTCACTGTACTTATGGAGAGGATCAATTAAGATAATCTTGGATTAATCCCATTACGCTCTTTGGTCTTGTTTATGGCTTTCTTTGTCATCAAATTCACACAAACTGTGAAAAGATGGTATTCTGTGGTACTGTCATTATCATTTATTACAGAATTTCCTTCCCTATAAAAATGTAAATTTATCCTTCATTGAATCCTACTGCTCTCAGATACACAAAATAGAGACATACCAAATATTTTGATTATGTTACTTTAAATATAGTGTCTTTAAGGTACTGATCTTCTACACAGTAATATATGTAGGGTCACTTTGAAACACTACTTTCAAGTTTGTGGTGCTGTTGAGAAAATTAACTTTAGTTTCGCACTGAACTTTTAGGATGTTCAAGACTTCTAGTGAGCCATTTTACTCAAAATTTTTTATTACTCATGGAGGTTAAAAAATGGAGTTCTCAGCATCTACTAGAGAGCTCATGAAATGAGTCTATGCAAAGCAGGCTAACAGAAGGTGCATTTACCTTTCTCAGTTCAAACCTATTATCACAAAATTTACGAGATCATAAAATATATTTTTTGTTGAATGAGTGTTTTGATAAGCAAACCTGCTAAGAGTATAGAGGTGTGTGGTATGCACTGTAATATCGAGTTGAGTTATAATCATATTTTTTTGATGTATCAATATGTAGGGGAGTAATCTGTTTCATTAAAAAAAAGTGAGTCTGATTCATTTTCACTGGGTCAATTGCTGTCGCTAATCCAGAGTCTTTGTCAGCTTGCAGGCTTTCTTGTGTGTTGTGTTTTTACACTTTTGCTTAAAAGGCAGGTAAGATGATACTGCTGGCACTTTCTGCTCTTGTTTTTTACTTGGAACAATAATGTGATAGACTTTGAAAATAGCTGCTTTTAGCAAATTCTATTTTTTGCATGTGTATTCATGGGGAGACAGATGGCGAGAGAAGGATAGAATGACTTTGATTTATTTGCATTAACCATTTTTTTCCTTCTGTTTATGGTGTTGTTTTTAGTGTCATAGGAATTCATTCATGAAATAAAAACTTTGATAGTCCTGGAGAAAAAAAAAATAGTTGTCCTCTCTGAAATATGGTACAAATGTTGTAGAAATGTATTTTACTGTGCAAAGGTTTGAAGGAAAATAATGCAACATTGTGCCCTGAATATTTAACCAAAGGAAAATCTCTCAGGACTGTCTTGTGTCCACAGTATGAGCTAATCTCCTGTGGTTTATATTTGAATAGTAGGAATGATTCTTTCTTCTAACTTTGTGCATATCTCCTAGTGGAGTATCTTTGCTGTATTTCTTCTTCCTCATTTCATGTGGTTTTAAATTTTGCATTCTCATTCTCTCTATTTCAGACCAGTATTTTTGTCAATATTTCTTAACAAAATTTCATACAGAGTCAAGTAATAAGTCTGTGGTTATGAGTGGGTGTGTTATCCTGAGGTATGTGGGGAGGTAACTCTTCTGAGTGACTTAGACTTCCAGTGAATCCTCATTTAATAATATTGTTCCAAGCACTTGGCACACAGGAATATTCCAGGATTGGGTCCTGCAGGCAGTCATCTTGAAAAAGAGGATTAATTCTAGTAAATGAACATAGACATAAGGACTAAAAGCTTTGGTAGTTGTGTGCTGTTTATATCTGCATAAACATATTCTAATGATTTTGTTACCTAGATTTCAGTGTTTCAAACTCCTACAGTGTTGGGAACTATTCTGTGCATTCTCACTCTAGTATATAAAGCAGGTGAAGTCCTCAGAGAACTAACATTGTGGGGACCGTAGAGTCTGGCATGGCTCTCGTTTTTTTCCTTTTTTTTTTTTTTTGTTTTGCTTTTGTTTTTGTTGTTATGTAAACAGAACCATTTAAATCATTATTAAAGCCGTTCTTTTTCTTCATTTTGCTAAAGAAGCTTTCGATGTTTTGGTGAAGCTTGAATTGCAGAAAAGAGGCAGACCCAAAATTGTACGTTACTTTTTAAAGTATTTAGAACCCGAAAGTGTAGTGGGAAGAACAACTCGGTCTAAACCCACGTGAAAACAAACAAAACAAAACAGCAACAACAAAAAAAAAACCTCCAAGACCCCCCAAACAAACAAACAAACATACGGAAAAAAAAATAAAAGAAAAAAGAAAAAAAATTCCAAACATCCAAAACCAACCAAACAAAAAGTCCAACAACCGAAGCAATGTTTTTCCCCGCTCCTTCCAGCCGGCCGTAGCGAACCGAAGCATCTCTTCCCACGATCGCCCCGGCCCGCGTTTGCGGTCCCGCAGGAGATGATGCTGCCCCCGCGCTCCCCGCCGCGGCGGGACGGAGCGGCCAGAACTGCTGACTGCCCTTCCCGGCCCTTCCCGGCTCTTCCCGGCCCTTCCCTGCCCAGCCCGGCCCCGCAACTCCCGGCGGGTCCCGGCCACGCTCGGGGCTGCGCTCCTCGGCCCGTCCTCCCCGCCAGCGGGGGTCGGGTTTGCTCCCCTTTCGCTCTTCTTTTTCCTCCGCTCACGGGAGGCTTGAAAATCGGAAATTATCTTAATTAAATGTTTTCTGTACAGAAACAAGCGGGCCCTTTTTGTGCACGAGGCGAGGGCAGCAGACCTTATCAGAAAAGACAAAGGCAAATATTTATCAGGGAACAAAAGATGTCCACGGTTCTTGCAGCGGGGGAGATTTTTCTCTCTCTCTCCTGCTGAAGATGTTTAACAGCATTAAGATGTTTATCGAGACTCCTTGTTGAAATTCTTTGTTTCCCCGAAAGATCTACAAATGAAACTGTTTTTCTTTCTGTGAAGCACACAATGAGGCCCATGAGTTAAACTGCAGAGAATGCAAACACCTGCTTGGCCCTCTGTTGACTTTGCGTTTCAAGAAGGTCTTTTCTGTTCCACGTGATACCGGTCTGGGGGCTTCGTTTTGTTTGAGTTTTTATTTTTTCTGTGTGGAGAGAAATGGTCATCTTCTCTGTCTTCACTTAGTGTTGCTTCTGATTTTCTGATTCAGTGATTGCTTCTGTTAAAGAAATACCATATTGTTAAAAGTATTCTGTCCCCTTCAGAATCTTATGTGCCATCAAGCAAATAACCTATTAAATTTTACTGCTTTGCCTGTTTGGTTTATTTTTGTATGCTTTTGTGGGGGTTTTATGCTCAGGTTGAGGAGCTACATGTCTGACAACTTTATATTTTAAGCCATGAACAAGAGGGAGAAAACATTAGAGGAGTCTGTGTAACTCATTATAACATTTTTGCCTGTTCCCCTTAACTATTTCATTCATGGAAAGACAGCATTTCAGTTGCACCTCAGTGCTTGATTATCCAGTGATTTCACACATATGTATCCTTAACACAATATGACTGTAATTGGCATTTGTTATGTGCAAACAATTTTTTGAATATTCGTCCTCAAAGCTGGGTCATCATTTGCTTGCAAAATCTTGTATAAAACTTCAAGATTTTGTAATAAAAAAACCCCGCTTTCTCCAACTTATGAAGACTCTAAGTGTGATTAAATTTATTCACTTGGCAAATATTCAGTCTCATAATAAGTATTATAAGCTGGTGTTATTGTGCAGATTTATGGCACTGAGCAACACGATCCATTTTAGTGTCTGTGGTCAGTATTGGGGTATTTTTTAATAGTTCACAGGACTTGAGGAATACTTTAAAATATTTTTCCATGGAAGTTTACAATAGAGCTTTACAATGATGTAATCTTTTAAGTACAATGCTGTACTTACTGCATCATAACAGAAGTGTTGTATCTAGTCAGGTTTTGTCTGATGTTTTAATATATTTCATAAATATTTGGGGGGGGGGATGGAGGAGATCTGATTCTTCAAATGAATTACTGGTAGGTAGTGTATATATATTTTATAAATATCCTGTTTATTGGGGAAAATATATTCAAATGGTGGGTCTCCTGGAAGCAAGCACTTGTGGAATCAACACCTTCCCATTTCATATACATCATTACATTTTAAAATAATAATGCAAAACCAAGCTTTGCAATAGGAGACAGATTGAAGTATTGTTTGTTGTTTCTTTATTCATGACAGTAATATTTTTCTCAAAGTTCTTGTCTGAAATTTCAGGGAACTGTCAGTTTTAGAAGAACAATTCCTGGGTGTGTTTGTAAATTATTTCCCTTTGTACAGACAAAGGTATCAGTTTTAATGAAATCGAATTATTTTTGCTCTATTTTAACAGAAGAGTTTTTATATAAAGATGCTGTATAATTTTAATTCAGATTATAGAGCTTGCATTTTGTTTGTCTTGCATTGCTGAGTCCAGATAGTTTGATACTATTTCCTTAAAGTTGTATAGAGAAACAGTAAATTAGATGATCTCAGGATTTTCTTAAAACAGGTAAAAATATCCTTTTTTATTATTTCTTGGCTTTCTCAATGCAGAGCTTTTTCTTTATTTTTCTGAAGGTAAAATTTGTTCTATAATAACCTGAAAAAATTCTCTGTTATACTAAGACTTTTTGTATTTCTGATAATACTAAAGTATGTGTCAGGAAACTAAAATACAAATATAGCAGAGTATAAAGTAATATGTTTTTTCCATTTCATTGAATAAAGTAATTACCAAGGCTACCTTGGATTGAACTACTATCATTTTCTTAGGCTCTTTGACAAGACACAAGTACTCTAGTAGAGGGAGATTTATTCTCTAGAAACACAGAGTATATTCTGTAAACATAGATTTTGTATAATATTAAATGCCATATACTTTTGGACTGCTTTTGCCCTCAAGATGTTTTCTTCTTAAAAACAAAAAAAAACCCCAAACTTGGGGCTGCTCCAACTTTCTTTTCTAACAGCACATTCATTATTTGAGGATTTTATGGTTTTGAGTTTTATAAATACTGTAGTGAATTATTAGTACCGGAGCAGGACAGTGAAAAGAAGGGGCGGGAGGAAGCATATATGCCCAAGTTCATAGTAAAAACTCATCTTTTAAGATAACTTACCTTCCTGCTTGTTTCTATGTGATAGCATACCTATAATATTTCTTTTATCTATATATTAAAGAATTCATAATGGTTAACATGCTCAACAACTCAAAAATAATGAAAACTGGACCACTGTTGAAATAAATTCACTCCAACATTAGGTTGTAGTTTGTACAATGGTAGTGGATTGTTGCTGGTGGCAGCAATGCTGACCATTCTGCAGTGTAGTTGGTGATGAAATAATAGCTTTTCAAATTTAGTTTTCAAACAAGTGAAGTATTTAGAGATGAAAGGGAAGGATATTAAAATACGAGTATTTTTGATACAGTTTTGTACAGATGGGACTATAATTGGTGACATGGGAATAGTATAAATACTGAAATATTTGAAATGCTAATTCATTTTTGTTTCAGTTTTCCAACTGCCAGCTGTAATTATGGATCTCATTGAACAGATGCTAACACAGGGAGTAACTTCACTCCTTGAGTAGTCCTGTTGAGACATGGAAGTAAAGTTAAGGCTCAGGTACTCAGGCATTGGTGTAGATACAGCTCTAGGAATTTGCTGGATGCTGCTATCAAGGGTTGTCTGGTGCCTAGGTTAGAAACTATTTGCATTTTGAATATATTTAGTTATACATAAACTAATTTATGCACTAATATTCTTTTCAAGATTAATTGAAGCCTTTAGATTTAAATTAATGACTGTTTACAATCCCTAAAATTTCATTATTTTTTGAGAATGGTGAATGAATCTGAAGTGTTTTTGAGCTCCACAGAGTTCTTGTAAAATTTGAGAGATATGTGTGAAATGGTTTAGGAAACTATTTCAATTAGTTTTATATTATTTTCCAATGAGATGTATTGTATACAAAGAAGTGTTCTAGTAACAGTAATAGTGTCTCTAAAGTTCCTCAAGTCCTCTTTTGGAATTTTAAAAACATCTGAATATATGATCTGTTCAAAATAAGTTCTGTATAAGTAAGGGTTTGGTTGGCAGAATGAACTAATAACTCAAGGCTTTTATCAGTGTCTTCCCTTTGTGAAAATGATACAAACCCATTAAAAAGACAATCTGTTTTAGTCTATCTTTATTTATTTTTAAAATATAAAAACATCTAAATACAAAGAATAATTTTTTTTCTTTAGTCAATATTTAAATATATGTACCTTTTTTAGTTCTATTTTTATTTATTGGAAAAATTGTATTTCTCTTCAATAAGAAACCCTATATTTTTTAATCTAGTTTGGAAAGTTAATGTTGAACTTTCAGGTCAAATGAAATGTCTTTGTAATTGTAAAATTAAATATTATTAATATCCTCAATGACTTCTTCAGTCCCACGGGACTTTTCAACAAGGATTTAGTAGGACTAGATCCAAAAATGTTCTGTATAATATTAATGGAAGTTACTTGAAATTCTTTTTCATGTAACAGGAAATTATGTTCCCTTTGTAGCATTTTAAGGCTGTAGAATAATTATATAGGATTTTGTATTAGTGATATGATTTTGTAAATTCTAGGACAGGATAATATTTTTTCCTCATTTTAAGGACAGAAAATCCTTACAGGACAAAAAAAAAAATGCTAAAGGAATGAACTACACAGTAGAACAATTTTTCCTGAACTCCTAAAAAGGAACTAAGCTTATTATATTGGGTTATTTATTATTATTATTTTATTCCCAAGTGACACTAAGATGATTTAAAAGTTAATGAGAAAACAGCACATTTTGAAGCAACTTCTGAATGCCTCAGAATAAATGAAAGAACAGCCTATTCTGTGCTTCCTTCTCAAACTTAAACTTGGAGAAAAGTATTTTTGTGTTTCTTCACATGCACTGTAATTGAGTAGGGATTTTTTAATAAGAACTAATAGAAGTATAATTACAAAAGGGTGAGTAGAGATGACAAAAGATTGTACTGTTTCAGGTTTTCTAAAATATTTCATCATTGTTTTCTTTATATTTATGCTCTCCTTAGACCAGTGCAAAAAACAAAGGTGTAAGTAATGCAGTACTTCAGAGGTTAAGGTGAATTTTCAGGCTGGATGCAAAAAAAAAAAGTGTAACAGGAAACTTCATGTTCGTTCACATTAATGTTCAGGGCCAGATCATAACTACTGAAAGAAAAAGAGAGCACGAAGTCATTTACTGTCTGGATTTACGTGGGCTTTTTTGAAGTACCATGGAAGAAATTACATACTATCTTTTTAGAAATTAATAGGGATTGAGTAAAAAAGAAAGTTCCTTGCTTTGTCAAGCCATAAAATTTATTTGCTTTATTTTTTAATACATTTTACATGATTGTTTCCTGTGCAAGTTCAGAGATAGAGATTGGAACTGAAGTGGCTAATTATTCACAGTTTTATAGGAGATAAAATCCTTTATTTTTCAGCTCTTTTCCCCTTCCATTTCTTACTATTGTAAGTGATAATTCTGATAGTTATTAGAGCCAAACAAATACAGAAGAGGTCTCCATCTTGCCACTGTGCTTTGCTTCATACTTCATGTTTGTTTTCTCAATGTGAGTGGAAGGTGGCAGGAGTTAATCAAGTCAGCATATGATGGTCTCTGAGAGGTTTTGGCCTTTCACATATGCCTTGAAAAGAAGTACCAATCCCATGCCTGTGCAATGCAAGTAAAGGCAATACTTACACCAAGTATGCTGTGACAACACCTGGAGGTTTCCTGGGGTAGAGTGAATTTTTTGTCAGGTTTATCATTAACTTAACAGGATAAAACAAGATTAATAGTTATATGTATGCAGCATATATGTGAGATATTAATAAAGCATACGTGTGTGTATATCTGTATGTATTTTTAAAAGTGCCAATTGCTAGGTTAAAAATCTGTTAAAAGTCAGACTATAATTCTGTTTTCCATTATGATTAATGCTTAAGGAGCCAAGCTGCATTGAATAATTTTGCTTTGTGATGGGCAGCATAGCTGCCTATTGTAATGGGAAAGCAATCTTCCAGTAGAGAGGTGATATTTCCCTATACCATTGATTTCGACTGATAGGGTGGTTTTGGTCATTTGTTGCAATAGTAGAAGCAAGTGTAAAACTGTCTAGAAATCTGCTCCTCTGGGGCACAGATTGAAAAAGTCTTTTGCAAGGCAGGAGAAGCTGAGTGAGATCTGCCCTGTGCCCCTGGCCAGGTGCTTGCCTCTCCCCCACCTTCAGGCACTTTCTGTAGCTCTCTGTCTCCTTCCTCCTTCCCACCCTGTATGTGCAGTATCTGGGTACAAAAGGCAAGGGAAAATATCCCTTTGGTGAGATTTCAAACCAATGCTTACCTGTTCAGGGCAGAGGGGAAGAGGTTCTGTGTGTGGAGCCTTGGTGTGACCTTAAAAAGTGCAGGTGAGAGAGAGGATGGTTTTGATGAATAGGCAAGAAGCCAGGGCCGGAGAAATTCCAATATGTTTACCTAGCTGTGAGGTGGACTTTGTTTTTAATGATGGGAATGAGCCAACAAAAGAGGAAGGATTCAGGCGTTTGTTTTTTCTGTAATCTGAGTACTACCAGAAAGGTGTTCATGTTTTGTATGCAACACCAGGAACAGAATAAATGTATTTGGTTTAAGGATGTCACTAGTACCTCCGTTGTAGGGAAAGACATTTGTGAGAAAACTGCATATTGAGGGCAAAATTAGCTTTAAATTGATTTTTTTTCAAATTGGTTTAGCCATTCAGATTCAATTTTATGTAAGACATTGAGGGGTTTGTAGACAACTTTTTCCTGAATAACACTGTGGAGCTTTTTGGCATTATACCCAAATTACAGCAAGATACGTCATTAAAAAATAGAACTGCAATTTTTCTTGGTGTAGACTTCCGTAAAGCAATAAAAGACCCCTATGTTGATTACAAATATTGTAAAATGTTTACTTTTGTCTATAAACTTGGAGCATTTAATGTTGAGATATATTATATGTGGCCTCTTAAGATGTTTTCCATATTTCTGCTTGTATCTTGTTTGAAGAGGGTTTCAGGTCTCATGTGCAAGAGGAATTTTTGAAGGACAAAACTAGTGTGTCCTGCCGAGAAAGCAAAGCTAATGAAGGCAATTGTAGGCAGGATACACATACATTAGGAATCTTGGCTTTAGTTAATACCTACTGCTTTACTGATGGAAAGTTGCAGTGTTCCAGTGCCCTCATTTCTCCGTATTTAAAAAAGGAATAAAATTGACCTGCCATGCAAACAAATAATACTGTTCTCTATTTATGGATTGAAATACTAGAATTTCATTGCTATTGGAGATCTTTTTCATTATTAGCCCAAACATAGGTTTCTCTTTTACCAGCTGTAATGCTTTTAAAGAGAAACCCCCAAAGCTTCATGCGTCCTAGATGTTCCCAACTCTCAAAAATATTAATTGAATAACCACACACTATTGCTCAGTGAGGTCCATGCACACCAAACCTCTTCCTGTGTAATCCCATATAAGCATAAAACCTTCTTAACCAGCAACACTGGGATCTTCAGTTTTTATGAATAGTGAAAATGGTTTACAGCTGGCTAAAATATTCTCAGAAGTATTGATATAATTGCCTTTTTCTGGCCTGGTAGTAAAGAAAAAGTCAAGGCTGCACTAATTCTGCCTTGGACAGCAGAGGAGATGGCACTGGACTTGCTCTGTGAGCAATGAAGGGATTAATTTCTCAAGTATTAGACTTCAGCCCCTTGAGGTTTTAGGTCATGTCCTGACTCCTAGAGCTGGCTGAAAGCCAAGAATCTAGTTTCACAAAATAGTTATGTGATGTTTAATTTTGCTTTTGCATTTCATTGAACAGAAGCATGGCTTTCCATGCCTTTTGGTGTAGCACATGGATAAAGGATGTAGCACTGAGAATGGGAGAATCCATTCTGGAATAGCTGGTAGGCTGGTATCCCAGATGCCTCTTACTGTGCATGAACAGGACAGGGATGCAAATCTGAATCTCCCAATTAGTTTTCTCTTCTGCAAGTTAAGTAGTCTTACTTTATAAAATATGTCTTAAAAATGGTCACATTTTTACTTGTTGAACTAATTTTTAACTGGTTCATTGTTGGTTGCAATCAGTGGATAATTTTTATACCATAGCCTTCTGCTGCATGGGTTATTTTCCATATATCTTTCACGTTGAATAACATACAATGTCAGACCGAATTGACATTTATGAAAAATAGAAATATGAGTGCTAGTGTTCCTGCTGTGAAATTCTGGAGGCAGTTAGTAAGAGAAAGTTTATTCAACTATTAAATAATCAATAGTTAGTAGTTCACAGAAGGTTTATCAAAATTTTAATTTCTTTGGTTTTAGGGTATTGGAAGTTAGAGATGTCATTTTCTACAGGCCTTAAGGAGTTAGAAGTCTCACTCTCATTGAATTTAAAAGTAATTTGAACATTTTATTACCTCAGGCTTCCTTGAAAATCTCAGCATGCTTAGATTGGATCTACTGTTCTTTTACCACTGAAAGCAGTGAATTGTGGATTCTAAATTCCTAGTTCATAAATGTTTTGATCTGCATAAGAAGAAATGAAACATTCTCAAGTAAACTTTGAATTCTTAGAGGACTTTGTAGAGGGACTTTTCAATATCTCATAATGAGCAAATTCAGTTTCTTTTTTTTTTCTTGTTTACCTTTAGGGTCCGTCTATTTCTGTGGAAAAGACCATGTGTTCACAAAGATTTCATAACCTTTTTCTTTTTATTAGTTGCACAATTTACTTAAGACTACTCCTCATACTGGAAAAGATTCATTATTTGAAGACTGTTTTCTTTACTGAAAAGAATTTTGTTGTTTTTTTTTTTTCTATTCACAGTGTCAACAGAAAAGTACTTGCCATCTCTATCTCTCTCCAGATATCTAAATTTATCTTTGGACTGTTATCTTGAATTTGGAAAATATTCAGGCTAACTTACTAACCACTCACTCTTTACTTTATATTATTAAAATGAGTTAACCAGTCTAAATTTTCTGGGGAAAATATTTTCAGTGAATCAGCTTTTCTGAGTATAGTTGTAACCTTCACTTTTTTTTTTTTTAATCATTTAGTCAATAATTCAGACACCCTTCTCAACTCCTTGACTCATATGGCTTCTGGATTATACAAACTCTTCGTTAACTTCAGAATCAGTTCATATGGATCTATGTGAAACACACTTGCAGAAAAAATCATAAATTCATGATTGTACTTCATGTCTTAGAGCACATGAACCAGTTTCATTTCAGGTGAAACTAATGTGAGAGATGTTCCCCAGTCAGGCATTCAAACCACAGAATCAAGCTAGAGTTGAAATGTTCATAGGTTGGTCAGTACCAAGACATCAGAATCGCCTGTACACTGACAGTTTGGGAATTTTCCTGAAAAGGAGCTTGTGTGTATTGACCCTTTTGTGCCCAGAAGAGTAATGGCTTAACTTTCACATTGTCTGAGCAACTGGACTAATAGTTCTATTTCTGTATTTGAAATAAAAATAAAACAGCTGGAGGAACTAGGCAACAGTGTTGCCCTTCTTCTTCCATGGTTGGCATGACTTTTAAAGAAAAAATGGTGAGATGAAAGGAAACACTGCTGAAATCCAATCCTCGATAAAGGTTCTGTCCTATGGTTCTTAGGATAAAGACTCCTGAGTAATGGTAAAATAGTTGCAGCTCATCATCACCAGGCAGTAGGATGAGATCTGCAGAGAGGGCAGTTTTCCACTCTCAGAAGGTGGGATGTATTTTGCATGGAGAGGGAACAACTGTACCAGGCTGTGAATCTGCTATGGTAAGCCTCAAGTTCTGTCACCAGATTCTATCATGTAGAAAGTCTTAAAAAGTTACCGAGTGTCCTTCCTTTTGTTCTGCTCCACAGCTCAAACTAAAACATGCTGCAGAAGGTTCTCCATTTTGTCAGAAGTTGGCATTTAAAAAAACCCCAAACAATAGGTAATATAAAAATTATTCTTCTCTGAAAATGCATTTCCTAACAGTAGAATAATAGAGATCTTTCAAAGCATTTATGCAAAGCAGTATATTAGTGAGCTACAAATATAGTCTAAATTCAAAAGGGTGTTTTAACTTCCTCTGTTTGTACTCTGATTTGTCTGTCACAAGAAGACAGCTCTAGATCAGAAGACAGACATGCTCCCGGCAAGTGATGGGTCTATGTGAGCAAGAACTTCCTGTGAGATATTGACCTGGTCACGGTCAGCTGCTCTGAAATTTGTTAAGTAATCTATCTAATGTGTCTGAGGAGTAGCATATCCAAATCAATCCATCCAAATGCCTCAGGAATATCAATAAAAAGATAATAAATCTGATCATTCTCTGCAATCTGCTCTGGTGTGAAGCTGCTGGGGAAGCCCTGCACAGTATGAAGATTAATTCTAGTACACGTTTGGTAGGGCGACAAATGCTCGGTGCCAGAACTGTGGCTGGTGAAGAATTAATTTCAAATTAATTTCAAACTTTATTTTCTGCAATAATCTGCTGTCCTGAAACTGAATGGCAACAAGTGGCAATTGCTGAGGATGTTTTCAAAAGGGAAACAGACCTAAGGTTTATGGATTTCCAGCCTTTTTTTTTCTTTTCTGAATCTCACACTTAATTTCTGTTCAGCAAAAAACCCCAAACATTTCTGTCTTTGTTCTTGTTCTGAATTTTAAACCATAGTAATTATAACAATAAACCATTAAGTATAATAAAGTAAATACAAAGGCTGAAGTGGTAATAAATGTATTTAGACAGTTAAAATCCTTACCGGATTAGGTACATTAATTATCAGCCCTTAGTGAGAAGTAAAAACAAAAAAATCCCACTGTTCAGGCAGAGTCCTAGGAGTCAAAATGTTTTTTGTTTCATTAGACTGTGTGTCCTGGTTTCAGCTTAAACTGTGACACTGTGGTAGGTATAGAATCAAATATGTAATCTAGAAAAGGTTCAACATATAATTTGTTTATTATTTTTAAATTTGTCATCCCATCTCAAAATCCTTTAGGAAAGAATCCTAGCACTTCTGATTCTGATTCTGATGTGAGAGGAGTCACCTTTCTCAGGGTAAGTTGGCCCATTGAGGAAATATTTTTAATGTTTGAAAACCTCAGAATTCTATTTGTGAGCTCCATTCTAAAAACTTATCAAATATTTGGGACTAGCTGCATCTTCTCAAATTAACTTCAGAGGCTTTGAAGTTCAAAGCTAGTACTTTAGCCATCTACATCTTGGTCAGCAAAAGAAGTTAGTATTTATTTTAAAAATAAAGAACAGAATGGAGGAGTTGAAGTTACAAAAATAAAAGCAGAGCAACTGTTAATTCAGATCAAAAACTATTTTCACAATCTGGATCTGCTAAATTTCAGCATTTGGATTGTAGATTTTTTAAAACTTTATAGGTTGTGATATTTTTCCACATTCCTAAATTTTTGCTGCACAAAAATCACACTTTGCCTTAAAATTAAACAGTATACCCTTTGTCTTCTTTATTCATATTACCGTACTATTATAGTGTCTGCCTTCTGTAAATCTAGATAAGGAAAATTTTATGTTAAAAGCAAAGTAGATATTGGACTCCAAGCATCCCCCTACTCTCTTTTAGTGAAGTCTTGCTCCTCAGAAATATGGGTTCTGCTGATGCCACTTTGTAGCTCTAGGAAAAGGGGAAGAACTCTGTTATGTCTCTTCAGCCAGTGATGGCTGTTCAGCACTGCTCAGAATGGATATTTCAGAATGTCCACTTTTCCTCTTTTCCTTTTTATACCTTTTCTTGTTGGTTTTTGTTGTTTTGTTTTGTTTTGGGGTTTTTTTGTTGTTTTTTTTTTGTTTTGTTTTTTTTGTGTTTGTTTTTTTTTTGTTGTTGTTGTTTTTTTAACAGACCCTGGGATCTTCCTTTTTTGTCTACACACTTTGGAAAAAACCCAGCCTCTAGTTCCTCAGGTGCTGCTCTGGTGATTGGCTGAGAAGATGCAGCCCAGAGAGCCTGGTGTTGAGGCTTCACGTATGAAAGAGAGCAAGTCATACAGGACTGGGTCACCAGCTGTTTTGAAGTTAGGCCTTGGCTATGAGCAGAACCTACTGCATCTTTCCTTCAGCAAATGGTTCAATCCATAGGATTCTTAGGGCTTGAAGATTTTATTTAGCTGTTTATATTTTATTCTTTTATCTTTGTGTGGAAGGCAGCAAGGCATGGTGATTTGTTCCTATTACACTTACCTAAAGTAGATGGTTATTCCCATTCCCTATCCAAGAGAAGAATGGTGATAGTATTTAGCATGTAATGTCTCAGTATCATAAAATTTTGTTTTGATATTTTTTCTCCTCCTGTGAACTCCATTGTCTCTCACAGAGTTTGGTTCTGTTTTGCTTTAGAAAAAAGGTATTTGATTCCCTTTGTAGCTCTTCTGCTGACCCCCAATAAGATGTTGATTTCAAGAGGTGTGCTATAGGCACTTTTTAAAGACTCACACTTTACAATTTCGAACACACTTTGTAACTGCTTATTCTATGGACTTTGGTCCATCTTCATAATTTATAGATTAAATGCCAAGTTTGCTCAGTTATGAAGTAGAGAGTGCTGGTGGGACCCCATTTCAGCATATTCCAAGTGGATCTGACTAGAGGTCCTTGACACAAATAAATTTGTATCAAGTGTTCTTCACAAATGTTTTTTCCCCGAAAGGTCTGATTTATTTTAAGCAGTAGTACATGCTTTAGGTTATTCTTCTGTGCCTGTTACTATGACTAACTGTCACTGTGAAATTGAACAGGTACATAAGGTTATGCTAAGTAGTAATGAAGGAGAATATCCTAGTGTGGTATGACTATCAGGTTTTATATGGAATGGCTACCAGTTGAGGAACTGAAATTTCAATTTACTCCTTAAGCCACATAGCAAAAACAACAATGGCAGCACCTGACTGCTTAAAATTTGTATTTCAAGTGTAAACAATGTTATGTGTAAAGTGGTTGAAACCCAGAAATTTTACTTGAGCATGGGTTTGCCTGTCGAGATATGTGTATGCCAACAAAGAAAACCAACTAGAAGCATGACAGGCTTGCTTTCTTGTTTAGATCTCCTCATCTACAGTATGTCCATGGCTAGCATTTCGAACCATGGGTCTCTTGTGGTTTAGTCTTGTGTCTATGTATGTAGATATCTAGACATGATAAACATATCTACATTGTGACATAGGCAGAGGGATAGAGTGAGTGTGCAGATGACACCAAGCTGAGTGTGTGGTTGACACCTGAAGGATGGGATGCCATCCAGAGGGACCTGGACAAGCTCCAGAAGTGGGCCCATGGGGATATCATGACGTTTAACAAGACCAAGTCTAAGGTGCTGTCCTTGGGTCGGGGCAACCCCTGGTACCAATCCAGGCTGGAGATGAATAGATTGAGAGCAGAGCTGCCGAGAAGGACTTGGGGGTGCTGGTGGATGAGAAGCTGGATGTGCCCCAGCTATGTGCACTGGGAGCCCAGAAACCACCCGTGTCCTGGGCTGCATCCAAAGCAGTGTAGGCAGCAGGGGAGGGAGGGGATTCTGCCCCTCTGCTCTGCTCTGATGAGACCCCACCTGCAGTGCTGCCTCCAGCTCTGGGGTCTCAGCATAGGAAGAACATGGACCTGTTGGAGCGCGTGAGGGATGGAGAACCTCTTCTATGAGGAAAGGTTAAAGTATTTGGGTTTGTTCAGCCTGGAGAAGAGAAGGCTTTGGGGTGATCTAATTGTGGCTTTCCAGTACCTGAAGCGTAGTGAGAGGACAAGGGGGAAGGACTTCAAAGTGGAAGAGAGTAGGTTGAGATAAGACATTAGACAATTATTCTTTTATTGTGAGGGTGGTGAGGCACTAGAACAGATTTCCCAGAGAAATTGTTGATGAAAGTATCCAAAGCTGGGTTAGACTGAGCTCTGAGCAACCTGGTCTTGTGAAAGCTGTCTCTGCCCATAGCAGGGAGGCTGGAACAAAATAATCTTTCAGGTCCTTTCCAACACAGGCCATTCTATGATTCTATGACAATTCAGCACTTGAGATTAAGGATCCCACTGTATTGGGATTAATTGCTTTATGTTTCTACATACCTAAAATAGGTATTACTTTATTGAAAAAGTAATTTGTCTTCAAGAAATAATTATTTAATTCTCAGATACATCAATCAGTTATAAAGAAGAAGGTTTTATTTCTCTTCTGCAGGCACTTGGTTTATAAACTTAGACCAGATTATTGAAAATATTTATTTTTCATCTTCAGTCACTGAAAGAATTTGAATCTCAGAAAGACACTTTGTTGCAAGGTATTTTCTTCTTGTCTTAAAATGATATACTTTAACTGTGATCTGTATACCTTTAGTGCGGTTCTGATACTCCAAACAAAGGTGGTAAGAAAGATATGAAATAGTTCATATTTTATACAATAAAGGATTAAAATAGTCTTTAAAACTTGATTGCCATTCTATTGAAGTTATGCATGTTTGCAAACCATCATGAATGTGGCACAAAATCTACTGATGACTGTGAAAAGAGAATGCCTGAAAGTAATGTTTATAGAATTTGTGTATTTTTTCTAATAGCATTTGTATTTCTTATGGTATCAGCTTGCTCTTTAAAAATCAACTCCTCCTCCACTTTCCCTTTCTGTGTGTGTTTGTACTGGTTGTATACAAGTCTATGTGGATTTAGGAGCAGAAGTCAGTTTCCACTTTGGTTAATGCATGATCAGAAAAATTAATGAAATACCAATAATATTACCATCAATCTGACCTATATAGACCCACTTATGTCTAATTTTAGAATTCTTACCGTCACACTTCTACAATTGCTACATACTTTGAAACTGTTACTATCATGTTCAACATTCTATGTTTTTTACTGGATACTTGGCAAATAAAAGAAAGTTTATAATCCAAACCAACAGCATCTTACTTCTAAATGGCAAAAATCAGTTTTTCAAGGAAGGCCACTTTGTTAATAAAATTTATAAACTGAATTTGGTTTACTGATGAACATGAGTTGATGCATAACTCATAAAATGTTGGCTTGAACTGTAGTTGCCAGGTTGAGGAGTGGTGAAGTTTTTTGAGTATTATTTTTGGTTTGGGTTGGGGCTTTTTGCTTCATTTTTTTCCCCTTCCTTATGAAGCATCAGACTTAATAGGGATGAATTATATAAAAATTATCCTGGAATTATACAGGGGAGTGTTTTTACAGAGTCTTTGTTTCTGAAAGAACTGTGATTTGTCTTTATATTACAGGACTGGAAAGTAACATCTTCTGTAGATGTCATCTTCTGCCTGCTGGTACCCCATTCTTCAAGTGATGCCACATGTGGCATTGAGTAGTACTGGCAAATGGAAGAGGTTTCTTGGAGTATGGTAGGTTTATTTCTTTCCCATAAGGCTTGATGAAGTTCTTCATAATTACTTTTCTGTTTAATATAAATTAAGTTAAGCAGGTATTCCAAATCTTCCAAATTTTGAAGCAAGTCTTCCAAACTATTGGTCTCAGAGCTATTGCTGCTATTACTTGGTTTTACCTATATATTTATTGGCAGAAGATATTTTCAAGGTATCACATTGCACTGTAGCAAACCCCACCATTTGTGATCGGCAACTGAAACTAGAAAATTAAAGGATATATTTTAATTTTTCTCTATAATAGTAATAACTTTTATATTGTACAAAAGTCATTCCTTGTAGTATTAAAGGGTATTGAAACAGCTGCAGAAGAATCAAGTGTATACGATCTTTCTTCAACATGGTGCTGCAGAAAATACATTGAAACAAATTTTAGCTAGGAAAGCAAGAAAAGAATGTTTATGAAAAGCTTAGAGCTGGGAAATAGGGGAAAAGACTTTTGTTTGGACAGGACCCCTTGATTAGCAAATCTTGAAGAGGTATTACAGGGTAATTGTAGAAGCTTGAAAATGGAGGGAGCAGTTCTGAAAACAGTGTTGTCCTGGATCTAGGTTTCATTTCACCTTGACTTGTCATTGGTTTTGGTGGCTTATTCTGTGTTGATATTTACCAAACAGAGCTATTAATGCATCCAGGTGTTTTGCTGGGCTGCAGTGTTCTATGAGCTTTCATTAGACTCACAGCTTTGTTCCAAAGCCTTCTTGGAATGTTGTGACTGTTATCAGTGACAATAATTATACTCTCTAGTCCCTGTGCGTGTGTCATCAGAAAAACCAGACCGTAATTAGTGTTCCATAGCTAAGGTTGTTTCCTAACAGAGTGGTTTAATGACAGTGATTTTGAGAAAATTTGCATATGATTAATGTTGTCATTATTATTATTATACGTCATCTCTGGTCAAAGTGCAGTGAAATGAATAGATACAGCTTAACAACATTGGTTCCAGTTTACTATTTTCTTACTGGTGGTAAAAGACATATTGAGGTGAGAGTTTGTTGCTTAAACATGGGACTGGTAAATATGACACAAAACCTGCATTAGACCCACAACCATCTGGAAGTGCAGCTGAGCCCTTGGCAGGATACCGTAGGGTATGCAAAATGCACGAGTTGCCTATGCTTAGTGCTCCTATCCTACATATCAGATTTCTCCTTCAGGAAATGATCCAGCTTGACCTGATTTGGTTTGGATTGTGATAGATTGTAATCCTAGATTCAGAGGTGATGTTGGAGTTGAGGTGTACTTGGAGATCTGCAAGGAAAGAAGGGTTGAAATGAAGCAAGCGAGGCAACAACTAGGAAGTTGTTAGAGAGTAGAGGGGCTTAATTTATCTTGTCTTGTTTGCTTTTTCTACTTATACTCCTCATGGGCTAGCAACTCACCACTTTCAAGTGAGTGACATATTTTCTGAGCTGTTCTGTCATGCATTATTTCACAAAAAGAAATATATTAATTGCTCTATGCTGTACTGCATCCCTTCATTGTGTATTAAGTGTAAGGGAAAATATTACAGTTGGTATCTGACATGTGGAACTAATTTGCTTCCACTGGAGTTTGGGGAGAGGTCTTGGCTATTACAGTGGGTGAAAACTTTATGAATTATGGACGTCTCACCTCATGATGCTTCATTTGTAGTTTACATTATGAATAAAATATGGGGGTTATATCCCATTGAAATCAGTAGGAGTTTTTCTCTTAACTTTTGCTAGGCCATGACCCTGGGAATTTCTGCTGGCTCCTGGTAAAAAATTGTTCAATTCACACCCCTAACTAGACCTGCTCTGAGAACTCGGTTTTTAATATTGCTACCAAATTTGCCTCTTAGGTGATAATTGTCTGTTACTGAAATTTATTTGTACTTGATTTGGGGGATCCTATACTCAAAGGAAAACATGCTTCCACACCTATATTTTTCTAACCTTAAATATGGCAGAATTGTTTGGGGTAATTACAGACTGACTCTCAGGAAATAGTATCTGATAAAGAGGGAAAGGACTTCAGAATAATTTAGCAAAAGATAGGGTGGCAATCCTACAGGTAAGATATAATATTAAACTATTCTGTTTGTCGATAGCGAGAAAATGAACTAGATTACTTTATAGCTCTTTAATATCACCAGTTTCTATGAATGCAAAATCTTTGAGTGTATTGTGGATTTTTGTTCATCAACTTTGAATTGGATAAGCTTATTTTTGTCCATGTGTGAAAAGTATTATTTCTTGCTTTAGCAATAGACTCTTTCATGCTCCTATAGTTGGAGTATGTACCACCCACAGGTCATTCATAGCTTACAAAACCTTTTACTGAAGGGCATAAAAATTCTTATTTTCTACATAATATTACTTTTCTGTCAGCTGATGTGTAGAGCTCTTTGATCTGTATTCCACTCACTGTACAGAGCAGTCATAAGTGTATATTCACATTATTGTGTAACATATGAAGCTAAAGTTTGATTGTCAAAAACATGAATGCTACAACAAACCTATTTCTGACTCTGAGATATTCCCTTAATGCAAGTATTAACTGCTTTTGAAGAAAGGGATGTATCTGAAATGCTGAGCATGCTCTTATCTGATACCTGATTTCTCTGTTTTGATATCTCAGGTTCATCAGCTGCTACTGGAAGTTCCACTCTATTGTTGGACCTTGTTTTAGGAAACTTACAATGTTTTCAACAGAAACCCCTCCCAGTCTGGGCTGGGTTTTTAGATTTACATTAGGACACAATTTATGCAGTGTATGTGTGCACATACATCTATCTCTATGCTCAGGTGTCTGTTTATGCTGGGGGGTTGAAGCCGAGTAGTAGAGATATTTTAAAAATCTCCTCTGCACAATCAGGCCAAAGTGTCCATACAAACACTCAGTTATCCTTTGTTATACCAACAGAGAAGGCCATGAAGGCATTAAGCCATTTATTGCCTATTCCTATGATGCTAATTTACCATTTTATGCTCCCTGCATTTTGCATCATTCCTTTTAAATTATGTACAAAGCATGTTTACCATCTTAAAATCCCTTGCTGAGACATTGCAAGTCTCAGATAAGTATCCTAGCTTTGGCACTTCCTCAAGTTTAAGATGGTTAACATTGCAGAGGGGATGGGGGGTGGGATTATTCTCACCAAGGAAGAACAAGATGTCTGTCTACCATTGGTATAGCTCCATTTAGTTCTGTGTTCTCTTCCTGTTGTCATAGTTTATTACTTTCCCTACTGAGCTGCGGGAGATCTTTAGGGCAGTCATGTTGTGTACATGTATATTATATAAGTAATAAACCAAAATATTCAACCTTTCTAGGTCCTGTTGCTTTTTGATCAACTCCCTGAATCAATACTAATCCTTCGCTTTGTTAATGAACTTGCTAAAGCAAACCACATACTCACCTGAAAGAGTACCAAGAACACAAGACCCTGGTGTTCATCACAGTTGTCCTAGATGTTGAGGTATTTCAATTATCCTGTAGGCAGATAATCTTAAACTAATTCATAAAGAACTTAGTGTAAATAAATCCATTTTTTACACAAGATTTCATAGCCATAAGAATGTTTGATGGAGAGAAAATGATTTAGTGCAATTTGTAACTTGGAGAATGCAATACATTTGACTTCTTTTTCTGTATAATTCAAAGAGTTCATCTGTTGCACAATGTTCATTTTTAATTAAACATTTTATCATCACACAGACTTTTATTGACTTTCTTTATAATAGAGCTGATAAGATCTTGACCTAATCGTCAATACAGCGATGTATAACTCAATATTCTGGCACACACTGTTCCCTTCAGAATTAAACACATGATTTTCTGATTTATTTTTAAAATCTTAAGTATTTTTAGTCACATTTATTTACTTTAACTTTTCAGATTTATGCCCTTTTTGACTTATGCAATTTGGATGCAACCATTTCTTGGACTATTACTCCTGCTTGCCTGAGCTTTTATCTGTCTGGAAGATTTTATTGAGTTTTTTTTTTCCCTTTCTTTTCCTTTTTAAAATTAGTAATAAAAGGTGATTTATCACTTAATCTTGTTTCCTACTGTACCTTTTGAGTCCAGTTTTGATTAGATGCCCTAACTTCCCTCACTACTGCCTTAATCATAGGTTTATAGAATTTTTGCTATCACAGAAACTCCTTCACATACTTCATAAGAAGAGATTCCTGAAGATACTCCTATAAATGAATTGTGAAGTTGATCCCTGTCAGTAACCTTAAAGAACTCTGTCACATAAAGCTCTGCAGGATCATGTGTTTAGCCAGACTGATAAGTACACCTGTAGCTTGGCAAGATTTTGTCACCTCCAGCAGACCTGCAGGAGGGGAATCATCCCTTCAATTGGTAGCAGCTGCTTTGGTGCTTCTGACTCAGGAGACATCTGGACACAAACCAGAAGTTGGCCATTGAGCAGCATCCTGAGGAAATAAGCCATAATCTCTTTTCCAGGGTTTGCTGTCTCCTACATTAGACTTTTTTATATTAGAAACTGGAGTAAAAATCAGAATTTTCTGACATTTTGCTGCAGCAAGTCACCCCTTTTGAGTTGAACACCCATCATACTCACATAGGTACCTGAAGACCATCAGGTGCTGCAAGACCCAATTTCTCATAATGCCCTACCCTGCCCTACCCTACCTAGTTATGTCAGCTGTCTCAGATGATAATCACCCAACTTACCTGTGCTTCTCTTTCACACTTTGTAAAGCAGCTTTTGCTGTTCAGCCTTCTCCTAGTATCCCAGATCTGTCACTATTCACTATAAAAGTATACTGAATTAAGCTGATAATATTGAGAAAATTCAAGGAGCTAATTTGAATTTGCTTTATGTAAAAAATGGCAGAAAATGAAGTACTGCCTTGCACTTTGGAAGAGTTTCAAAGACTCATCTACTGAGGATATATTTCTTACACCATCTCAGATTTTTTAATCTTGCTTTGTCAGCATAGCAGAATTTAAAAATTGCACAGGGCCTCTGACAGTAGGAAGTTACCTTGTGCCAGATGTCTTTCAAAATATAACCTCTCAAGTACTATGGTCTTCAACAAGGTCAGATCTTTAAGAATAAATAGGTATGTAATAAATTTAACTAAGTTACCAGATGTTTGAATTAAACTTGGATTTCTGATTTAGTTCTGATTTTTTTTCCTGGCACATTCATTACCCAAAACCTACAAGAAAATATGCTGTCACTGGGAGTATATAGTGGTGTGAGACTTAAAAGAGACAGCCCATTTTACTTTCCTAATTGTTCTAAAGGTTAACTGTTTATGAAAAAAGTGTAAATCTAACAAGCATATGTTGCAGGTTTATTGCTAACTACACCTAACCAAATTGGGGAATTGTGGAAACACAATGGAGGTGTGTCTGGGGTATGTAGGAAGCTGTCAGCACAGGTGCCAAAATTTGTTCCCCTCTGTCTTTGCTGCCATCTGTGCTTGCTAGATGAAGACAAATCAGGTAAATGCCAGTGGCAGCCCATGACTTTATTTCTTGTGCAAAAACAGTGGATATGTTACAGGTGCAGGACCTCCCTATCCCCAACAGAGGAGGGGGAAATGACAACTGAGAGAACGAAAAAGCTGATAAAATTGTTAGTTGTATCTATCCCTGAAGCTCACTTGTTAAACGAGACCTAAGTCACATCAGAGGAAGCTGCCTGTTACATTTAGGGATACCGAACATCACCACTGAAATAAAGATTCCCAATTTTAATCAGACTGCTGGAGCAGAGAGGCTCTGTTCGTGCATAGGATGATCCTGCTCTTTAGATGCAGCAGTGAGGGTGCTCATGAACCTGTTTGCTGTTCCTTGCTCTTCCACCCTGAGATCCTGCAGCTGAAATGAAGAACAGGAAGGAGTAAATATAGATATTTTGCTTGCTTGGTTGGTTTTTTGGGGTTTTCTTGGTTTGTACCTCAACAAATTCAGAATGGTTGGCAGTGCTTGAGACTGTGCAAGCTAGGATGGTGTCCAGTTGCTTCACAGGTGCATTGGTACTGGTTTCTCCTCAGCTTTTCACCCCAAGCAGTTCTCTAGATATTTTAATGTACTTCTAGAATTAATAAAAGATTCTGAGTTTTAAACGTACTTTAAACTTGTTGGAAAAAAAAGTCTATTGCATTTGCTACTGAACATTAGTCTAAATGCATCCTTGTATGTAGGGGACTAATAGGAAGATAATTTTTCCTATCTTTACACAGAAAGTAAGGTAGGATATTTATAGAGGAATAACACCCCTTAACATCTACTTCTAATGCAAATTTTGAAAAATATTTTAAAATGTTCATGTTTTCATGAATCCTATTTTAAAAGCAAAAGTTAGACTGTGTTTTTACTGACAATACTCAAAGAAATGTAGATGTTATTTCTCCAAAAAGATATATTTTATATTGGTTAATTAAATAAAAAAATAAACTTGCATAGGTGTAGTTTTGATATTCAAAGATACACCCTCACCAGAGGAAAGGTGAAAGTGTGGTTTAAGTCTGTAATTTCATTTCAAGAGATGTGTTCAAATTTATGTAAATTAATACTTTAAATCATCTCCTTGATCACATTGTTTACATTATATGTACAGTACATAAGCTGGCACAGTTAGCAAGCTCCGTGGAAGGACAAGTCAGCAATGGGTCGCACTGCTCAAGATCAGGATGACCTGGATATGTGGCTCTGACTTTATTGCTGTTGAGTTATCAGCTTTCTAAAACTCATGATAATTCACAACCACTTAATGTAAAGTCTAATTTGCTTCTGTATACACTTGAGAGAGGGAAAAAGTGTTTTAAGAAGGGAGGAGTTAGGTAGCATTGTTGTTTCTGTGTATATTTGTTTAGTGCTTTAGATTTTGCTGAAAGGGAAAGTCTGCTGACTATTTGGTTACATTCAATTTCTTAGGAATTGATTTTTGTTTATCAGCTTATTACCTGACAAAATAATGTTGAATTTAGAGAATATTATTGGAATTTCATAAGAACATTATTTAAAATTAGTGCATAAGCCTTATTTTATTGAAGTTTTATTGGGGTATATCCATTGTAAATCTCACTCTTTTATAGAAAACAGTTTAATGGTTCATGAAGTACCAAAGTTAGTTGCTAAGATATTAATATCAAATTCTTGTACACCGACCCCCCCCAAAATATTAAATCTAATAATTTAATTGTTTTACATTACTAATAGGGACATTTAAGAAGTTCTTTTACATTAAAAAGAAAAAATCAAAGAAACCTCAGTATTTGGACCTTTTTAAGTTCACAGAATGTCAAGTAGAGAATGCATATGGTACCTAGAACATGTATATATAAGGTAATGTAGGAAACAGGAATGTATTGAGGAGAGCTGGCTGTTAAGTTAAGGCCTTTAGCTAGAACTTGGAGGATGCAAGTTTATTTGCTAAATTTTGCTGTGCTTTTTCATGATCTGACTTGCAACATGAATGCTTTAATCTCCTGGGAGAAAGTAAGTGCGAACTTTACCAAATCATTTGGCAGAGCTTGTATTTTAGTCCACCTTCCTTTTTTTAGAGGATGAGGTTAATTTTCTGCCATTTTTCCCTCTCCTTTCCTTTTAGATTTATTTTGTGGCAAAAGCCTATTAAAGCTGTTAAAACTTGTCATTTTAAACTGGATAAAGACAACAGATTTTAGCCCTTTTGAGGGAATAGCCATGTAAGAAAAAAGATGAAAATAATTATGTTTACTGATGAGGATCTTGTTCTTCTCTACTTCCAAGCATGTATATGTGTAGGAAAGTATTGTCCAAAAGTACAAGTATTTTAATAAAAAGAAACCAAAATGAGGTGCTACTATCACTTTGCAATTTCTGTTGGTCATGATAGAGATTCCCATAGAGTACAAAAGATGAAGTCGAGGTTACAGTTGACCTGTGTTTCAAATGGATGCAGGTAAAGAAAAACAGTGAGATATACTCTACATTTTACTGAGGGGGGTGTGTATGCAACTTCCTGCTTCCTCCTCCCCGTACCTATACGCACAGTGAATTGCAATTTTGCTCTGGATTGAATGAAAGGACATTCTTCTCTGCAGTTGCTCTCAGTTGTTCTGTTTAGTGGTCTGATCTGGCGGCTTCCTCCGTATCCATAAAATATGAGTGAGCATCAATAAGCTATCCAAGAGAAATGAGTTTTAAGGAGGTATTCGAATGAGGAGAGGATGACTATGCAAGAAACAGAAGGGGAGTTCTCTGAATTTATACTCAGGCATTAGGGAGAAAAGGAGGAAATCATTTGGGCAAGAAGGGCTGTAAACATCCTGTCAGAGGGTTACATGATATGCTGAAATTGTAAATTCCATATGGCATTTGGTGTGTTCTGTGAGAGTGCATGTATTTGGTATGATCTATAGGAATCTAAGGAAGCTCTGCTCATGCTCTGCTCCTTCTACAGCTCTTTAGGTATTCATAGCATGAAGTCACAGCCACGTTCCCCAGTCACAGTTTTAGTGGAGAAAAGAGCAATCTGAAACAAGTATTTGTGAGAACAGTTGCACTGAAAGTCCAATTTGAACAAAGCATTTTAACTGATGCAAAACAAAGACTTCTTAGGCAGTTGCAAGTACTTGTGGAGAATTAACAAACAGAAAAGGCCTTCTTTTCTGCATGCCATGGGCTACCCAGCCAGGAAAAGTGACCAGTCACACATTGCGTATAACGAATAGTGATTGTTCCTTTCGGTCAGTTAAAAATTGTCACAGGGTCAAATATGTTTGCATACACTGCTCAAGGACTTGTGACTAACAAAGTAATTAATAACACCCATGACCTATTTGCAGACACCTGGTGAACAGATTTAGAGGCTCAATTCATTGGCTGTGTTTCCCAAGGAGCAATTCCACCAGTTCTAGCTAAAAATCTGTAAAATCAAGGTTAGAAAAAAATCAGTTTCATCATGTAATAGCAATGTCCATCCTCAACACTTGCTGTTAGATAGCCTTTGTTGATATGATTATCGCATATGATGGATTCTGTACCAGTTTTTTTGATCCCCTTGAGTCCAAACAAGCCTCCAGAACTTCCAAATACTTGTATTATTTTAAAATCAGCTTTTGTGTATGAGATACTGTTACAATAATTGTTTGATTTATGATATTCAGTAATGATTCAGCCAAGTGCTGTTCATAGGCAGGCAAAGGTCTTATCTGCTTTTCCAGGAGTTTGTACTTACTGCAAGGAGCAAATCCTTTGAGGTCACTGGGCAGAAGAGGGAGCCTTGGTGAATGAAGTGATGAGCAGGGTTGGTCCCAGAGACACAGCTTCAGCCTTAAAACTTTTCTCATTCCAGTGATTATTGCAAACAGAAACATCTTCCCAACTGAGCAGGAGGAGGAGGGAGCAGAGGCCAGGGTTGGGAGCATGCAGAACTCAGCACAAGATTTTAAATTCCATTGCATACTTAGTACAGTTATTGTTTGTCTGGGGCTGATGTGCTTCTCTAAAGAAGAAGTGAAAACTGCATAAATCTGTCTGTCATTGTATTTCACATAGATTTTACTTGATACTGTATTATTATTACTTTGTACCTTCAAAAGAAACTAAACAACACTGTTTTAAGGAAGCCACAAAGGGGTGCTTTGATTACAAAACAGCATGTAAATTTTAAAGCATCTAATTCGTTAAATATTTAGTGTCTCTTTTACTTTTTTGTTCTGTAATTGATTACTAGCACACCCTTTAACCCACCTTAAAGGGCAAGCAGGAAATTCATGTTTTCGTTCATCAGCCCATCCCTCTGAAAAGCGTTCAATATTAAAACAGTTTGCAAGGAGCAAAGGCAGAAGAAACAAGAGGCCCAGTTAGACCGTGGCAAGGTTAGGAGATGCATGTCTGGTGCCTGCAGCAAATATCGGCTCTTGTTCCGGTACAATTTTTGCATGGGGAGACCAAGTTAATTGGGGTATGGCTCTGTTCTTTCCTTTATGTGTGACCTTTTATTATCTCTGTGGCCCTGTAGTTCATGCAATGTCATAAAGCTGTGGGAAAATCTTGCAGCTAGTGTTATCAGCTGTTGGAAATTAACTTAAAAATTGAAATATTTTTGTTTCCTTTTGCCTGAAGGTGTCTGGGTGTCTGTAAACTGCTATGAAGGTGCAATTATTGTGGCTGTGATTTTGCTGAGCATTGCTTGTGCAATTTTTCCCCTTCTTTCTCTTCCCTTCTTACCCCTCCTGTTTTATAGTGCAAGCCGTGCGCTGGTAATCAGGTGTTGTGCTGGGGGAGGGGGAGGGCTACTTTAGGAGGGGGGTTACATGGCATAATTCCCACGAATGTGGGAGGAGGATGAAAAAGATAAAGAAATTTTGTTTTTCTGAGCTAGAGAATTCTCTGCATGACTTCCCCACTGATGGGATCATGTGCTTTCAGGCTGAGATTTTATTAACAATTCAAATGGAAATTGAGGGCACAGGAGGAGCAGATTCTCACATAAACTTGATCTGTCCATGAATGCAGTTCTCTGTTTGGCCTGACCCTGCATGGCTTAAGACACTGCCTGTGAGGCCTGAGTGCCAGACACAAAGACCGAAATGAAAACCAAGCACATTCCAGTAGTCTGCACAAAGGCAATGGAGCAGTTTCTAGCCGTCTCCCCAGGGAGAGATCTTATCTCCTTGCAGCTAAAACCCTTTAGAGTGTTTATTTGTACTCTTGCACCCGAGGTTTATGAATGGATATGGATGCTGATTAAACACTGCAACTTTCCTCAGTGGGTCCTTTTGGGAGACATGAGGTGTTTTCTGTGCGTATTTTTTTCCCAAATATGTATCAATACCAACAAAAACGTTGCTTGGGTTTCCTGAGCAATGAATGCAGTGCTGGGGGAGAAGGCAGTCCAGAAAGTGCATTCATTAGCAAGAGTCATCCCAAGACTTAGGAGAGATTTGCAAAACTTTGGCTTTAGGACACGTCACCTGGTTTTGGACATTTAAAACATTAATGCAGACTGTCCCCAGCGCTGGGTGGTTGAACTTGCCAGCGCTGTGGAAGGTTTCTCCTGAGTAGCTGTGCCGATTAAATGTGGTGTATAGTTGGTTGACCTTGTGCTGTGAAGGCAGTGGTGCGAAGCGCAGGGGCAGAGGGAGGACAGGACGTGTAGGGCGAGGCTGCTGTGGTCACATCTGCGCGGCCATCGCCTTCCACCAGTGGCAGTCAGTGGGTGATGTTGCCTGTCAGGGGAGTTCTGCTGGGAATGAGATCCAGGCTGGGGGGGAATGGCAGGGGGTTGCTGGTGGTTTTGGGTTTTTTGGGGGTTTTTTTGAGACCGGAGGTGGGAAAGCCTACGACCATATCCCAGTGCGAAACTCTTAACTCATGCCCCCAGTCACCACCTGATGTTATTGTTGCATCACTAAAGTGTAATAGTGTTGGTAAAGTCTGGAGATTCCTTAATCAAACTATTGCACATTGATATTCCCGTCTTTCCTAATCAGCCTTCCTTTTGTGAAAGCCCCCTAAAACAGTAGGAAAACTGTAAGTAAAAAAATGTTTTGACCATGGTAATTCCCAAGAGTTACAATTTTGACCACCCTAGTTTTCCTTATTTTCAGCCAAAAATGTTAAAAAGAAAAAAGAAGCCCTAAAGCAAAAGCCAGCAACTTTAGGTAGGAAATCATAGCCATATGTTTTTCCATATTTCTTATGGCATTTAAAGGTTTCAAACCTTTAGATACTTCTGAAAGTAGCTAAATTACTCAAAAGAGACTAGCAAAGGATATTGATTCAAATAGTTTTTTCCCCTTAATTTTATGGGTTTATATTATCCAAAATTAATGGTTGTACTTAGGCAAATTGTCAGTAATTGGTGACAAAATTGCTTTATTGCTTTTCTTTCATTTGATGCTAATTAATGGCCTACATTATTAAGTTCAAGCCTCTTCTGTATTTCTCCTTCTCCATAAATATTTTTAGTGGTAATGTGTTGGAGTAAACTCTTTTCCTTCAGTGTATACAACTATTACTCTATAGAAACATGATAACAAACAGATTTCTGACATGATTTATAGAAATGTGATAACAAACAGATTTCTGGCATAATTTTTCCTGAAATAGTATAAATGTTATTTTTTCAAGGGCTTGAAGTCATTTTGATATGAAGGAATACATTAGTAACATAATGTGTTAATTGATCAATGAGGTAAAACATTAGTTTTTCATATTAAAGTACTCCTTAGTAACTTACCCAGCGGTTACTTTACAAAACCTAGACATTGTTGTTTTACTAGTTAAAATCCACTTACCTTCTCTCTTGCTATTTCACAGTGTGTTCAACAGAACAGTTGTATTTCAGTGGACAAGAATAACACCACAGAATTTGTCATCATATTTTCCACCTGTTAATGACAATGGTATTTGGTATAGAGTCGTGTTTCTCTACGTTTTTCAAATTAAATTATTTTAATGCTATGTAAATATTTTAAAGTCTAGAATGGATGCAGTAAGTAAAAGTTAGTTCTAGTTTTTTTTATACAAATGCTATGTAAAACCCAGCTTACATGTGTATTTGTTTCCTAAGAACTTTTAAAAAAATGATGAATATATGTAACAAAATTTGATATTTTGAACATCATATACCAAATTAGAAGAGTGAAAAAAGGAGCTAAATATCAAATGTTTCTTAAAAGGGAGTTCTAATGGCCTGGTAAAAATTAATGAGTAAAAAAATACTGAAAGCCAAAAAGACTTCAAAATGTAGGATAGGAGGACATGTTTTCTAACCTTTTATAGTTTCACAAATTATACTTATTTTCTCTGTCTAATTCTGTAGTACTAGACAGTGGTAGATGATTGCAACAATGATGAAATGTTGCCTCTGTGATTATTGGCCAAGTTCTATTTAGCTTTAATCTTAGGTATAATCAGTTTTCAAAATTAGGATTTATTATTCCTTGAAGTGGTTGTTTTCTTCTTTTGTCATGAGTTAAGCTTAAAAATTAATTTTAAAATAAGATGTAAATATTTATTAACATTTCAGTCATGGTTGCATATTTATTATTTAAATAAATCTTTAGAGCTACTGAATTTCATAAACAAACTCATATCTGTTTTTCATATTTTTAAAAATATTTGTTCTCTGCTGAAATTAGTTTTTAGAAAAAGGAAAGAGGAAATTAACATATGGTACTAGAAATTTTTACTGTTATGTAAGTGCCGTTTCTTGGATTAAAGAAAAATAGTGAAGTAAGGTTCTTGGCAAGTTGTATTATTTTAAATTTGTTGAAGGAAGGTCATTTTATTCCTTAAAGCATGCTTCAATTATGAAAACTTTGCTTTGTAGCAGAGTCCCAATGCAGCAGTAATTCTGAACTCTGTCCTATCCCTGATTTCCACTGAGGAAAAAAGTCCACGTGTTTGGAACGAAATATGTGTATATATCTGTATTTTGAACTTAGCTAAGAGAAGTTGTAGCTCTTTAGCGTACCAGAAAAGAGCGACATTTTACAAAACATCTTGAGCTGGTTTTAGTGAAGTATTTATAGGTGAAAACTGCCTGAGAAAAATACATGTTAGTGCTTCCCTGTGTTTCCACCTGCCACCCTTAGCTTCTGTACTTGTGTTTATCCAATTTCTTTACCCTTGCACCTCTGTGAACTTCAAGATCTTTGCTTTGACTGTAGCTATGAATGTATATGAGGAGAGGTGTCCAGAGTACAGTAAGACACCTATACTTGCCCAAACATCCCTGGAGGCTGTGCTGCACCCTCCTCCTGATCTGTAGAGGCACAGTGCAAAGGCTCTCAGCTTGAGCCTTGCCTGCTTTCAGGCATGACAAGGCTCTGGACTGGTCGCATTCTGTCAGAGATGTGAGGTAGATATGGCAGAGTATAGGGGGAGCCCCCTACACCGAGCTGGGTTGTGGACTGGCGGTCAGAAGAGCTCTGGCACAGCAGACATCAGAAGGCTTGATCAGAAGGCTCACAACTTAGGGAGGTTATTCAAGATAGGTTAACAGACAGTTCTCATAGCTCATAGTAGAAGAAGTTAGTTCCTATTACATCAGTAGATCTAGATCTGACTCACTCTCACATCCTAGTAGATCTCTCTCTCACACAGTAATGTCCACACCTTTTAAGCATTCTCACATCTAACAAGCTATCACATAACTGGTTAACCAATTCACCTTGCATACACCACAGCCTCTGATTGGTCAAAAGCTACCACACACATACTCTGGGTAGCTCTGTTCTCTTTAAGGTAGAACTCCAAACATCTTTCCTTAAGGAATGCACTTACACTCACTCCTACAGCAGAGGAGCATTAAACCTCTGCTGTGACTCGAGTTCACATGGCTCAGTGGGGGATCAGTGGGAGCTGGTCTGCACCTCGTCAGCTGCACCAGCTGCTCCTTGCAGGGCACTCTCTATGCCCCAGTCCCGTGGGGCCTTGCAGGGGAAGGGGTTGGAGCTGTGCCCTTCTGCCAAACTGTTGTCTCCTGCATGTCTGTTGAAGTGAACTTTATGGCTCTTACCTACAGTGATGTAACCAAAGAGCTTTCACCCTGTACACTTCAAATTCATTTCACCTGTGTGTGTGTGAAAAGTCTAAAGTCTTTTTCATACAGTAGCACAAGTCACTTAAACTTGATTTCTGCATTTGCAAAGAGACTAGAGATTTATAATTTCCCAATAGGGCTGAGAGTTTGTTGCCATTTGAAATGAGAGTCGTTTTCACTGTGAGGGATTTTGTGGACCTGTGGAGATTCCCCTCACCTGTATATCAGGGGTCAACAGCTGTCCATGCAGCCCTACTTTTGCTGCTCATAATGTCCTTTACTGTTTACACGTCTGAGGAAGAACTTGATGCCTAACTCTGGCAGGTTTTCTCATATGTATGTCTGTGATTAAGGTTTAGTTTTGCTTGAATGTGAAGTGATGTTGCTGGACTTCAAACATTTATGCAGCTTATTTACTTTGAATTTGACCTCTGCAGGGAAGTAGATGAAACCTTGCAGTGCCCCCACAGAGAGTTTAGGTCCTAAACTTACGTATTTTGGGTTTCATCACAGATAGGTAAGTTAACCTCAGGTAAACAGTATGAACTCTCCTCACAAGTAAATGAAAGGAAAAGGAGAATAACTACAATTAGGCAAAAACTTGGCAGTCTGTTGCAAAAACGTGAATTTAATCTTGCCAGTGAACCTGTCCACAGCATTCACTTCTCAGTGTCTGAAGTAATGTGGTCATTCTTAGGCTGCCTTTCGATCAGCCATTTATGATACTTTTCTGAACTAACCACAGTGAAAACCAGTGAAGGGGAAGGGATAGTTCTTTGATCATGGTCTGTGAGATTGACTTTCCCTGACAAAGATGACCTTGGAATGACAGTTGGGAACTCACTGGTGCAGGTTATTAGGAAGCAAAAATGAGACCTCTGTAGATTGATGTTGATGAGGGATTAAATTAAAGAAATAAGGGTTTTTTATGTGTTGTGGTGAAATACAGACTCAGTTGATAAAAAATGTTGTTGTAAAGCACTGAGAAACTGACCATGTAGATGGAACTCACTGAGGAGAAGGCTCTGTCTTCAAATGGAAACCTGGTGAAATTTGCAAATGTTCTTGGAAATCCCAAATCTTCTAAATGTAACTTAAAAGTGAAATAAATACTTGCACTTAGAATTACCTTCCATTTCTTTTAGCATCCTCAGGAGCTGTCTTTGAGTGATGCAAAGTGCATTTGTCATAAATGGCATCTAGAGTTTACTGTGTGTTTCTTCAGGTTTTGTCTGTGGTTCTTATCCACTGTTGTGATTATTAGGGGAAGAGGAGGGGAAGAAGCCTATTGGCCTCGGCCCCCATTTCCACTGCCTCTTTGTATGTGGAAGATTTTATGTTTTCCCTGTCCTAGAGTGAGCACCAGAATAAAATATATGCTGTCAGATCTGCTTACCCTCTGCAGCAATGCAAGCGCTCCAGAGGGGCTATCACACCATCACACGTCAGTTACCTAAATTGAGTACCTAAAAGAGGCTTCACCAAAGACAATCTGGGCATCCTTCTTTCAGTTTTCCCTTTCACAGTAGTCATTTTTCCTCACTGACTGAAGTCATGGTATTATGACTTCCCTGAAACTGTGGCAATATGACTTCCCAGTGTACCTCCCTTTTCTGCCAAATTACATGATGCTGATGTTTAGTATTTAATATTGACTATATTCTAATAAGGTGTCCTCTGCTCTGGGTGTAAAACATTTCATTTCTGATTTCTGTTATTGGAAGTTTTCAATGACACCTACTTATTTTCAGATTTTCAGCAGTAGTTTTTAAGGAACATGTATTAATCTTAACAAGTCCTCATTGATCAGGGTGAGTCTAATATGAGAGAAAGTCATTAAACTAAAAAATCCCTTTTATTTTAATATTTCTATTGATAATTCAGGTTTGGATACTGTTTTGAAGGACAAGGAGAATATACAGAGTTTCTTATAGTATACTTTCAATAATACCACCTATTTAGTGATCACTAATGTAATGTTGTTTACTTGTTGTTAATTGTGTATAATATTGAAAAAGAGTTCCTTTTTGGTCTACTGTGTAAATATATTTTCTAAAAAAAAAAAGGCAATATGAACTGAAATGAGTTGTTAGATCTGTTTAAATCTGTTAAACTGGCATGAACTGAGGAATCTTTCTAGTCTGAGAAGTCATGACTGTCTCAGCCTCCTACCTCCAGCCAAGTCATATTTGATTGTTGCTACAGGAAGAAAAGATAAAAAAAAAAAGCTGCTCTAAGACTAAGAATGAACGTAATAATGAGGAAACAATGCAACATAGTCCAACCAGGCATGAAGAATTATGTATTGAAGCTAAGAGGCCAAGTGTCTCATCAGCTGGATTTTAATAATGCCTGGCAGAAGTGCTTGTACTTGTACAGCAATTGTTTTAATATCTAATTGAGCTTCAAGCTGAAATATGACAGTCTGTCTTGAAACATGAAGAGAACATTTTCTGTGATGCAATGTCTAAGCACTTTTTTACGTACTAAACTGAGACTAGAAATTTGTAATACTTGTATTTTCAGCTTCCAGGAACTTTCTAAATATGCATAACTAAAGCTGTATCCTGTGCAGTTTTACTATTGTTAACTCTTTCCTCTTCCTGTCTTTATAATTCATCTTGTTTACCATATTCACTTGATGCAGCTTGTTCCTTTTCTTGCTGTTGTGGGTTTTGAAATACTGTGAGCTGTTTCATTTGCTTTGCAGTTAGCAGAATACCTAGTGCCATAGTTATGCTTGGGGAGTTTAGCTATAAAAGCAGTTTAGACTTTAGACATAAATGTGACTCCAAAGCAGACATATAAATTATGCTCCTGATAATCTGACATTACCATTACAAGGTCAGGAGTAGAAGGTCACCATACATGAAGGTTAGAAAAGAAGCTTAAACTTTTACTTAGCGTGCATGCTGAAATGGATGCAATACTCAAAATGTAGTCTGCCTTTGAAATGGGCTTTTTCATTTTATTTCTCATGATCGATTGGTATGTGAAGCTGGAGCTTTTCAGGAAAAGTCTGGGATTATGAGTGTGTCAGCCTCTGCTTTTAGCACAACAACAAGGTTATCAATAATGCATTGGGGATTTCAGAATCCTTGAACATAGGGAAATCACAGCTGGTCTGGGTTTATTGTCGAAATTGCAGATTTGCGCCAAGAGGTCACGACAACTCCATGTCAGATGGTCACACACACACGCACACAGACATGTCTTAGGGGAATGAAGGGAATTATACTGAAGAATTGCCAGTGCCCATGTTATTTAGAAACTCTTCATATGTTTCTATAGTTCAACTTTAAAAGCAGCATATTTAATGCTGCTTGCAGTGGCCTTTTGACATTTTGGCCTTTCCCAGTATTGTAAGTTTTATTGTTTTTCTGACAAGTTTATTCATATACTAACAGCTTGCTTGGCAGCAATGTTCAGACTCAATACTTAGGCTTTCTGGTCACGGTGATGGCTGGCAGTAATAGAGAGGGAGAATAAGTGAGTGTGGAAATGCAAAACTGTCTCTTGTTACATTTTATCGATCTCATTCTGGTGTCATTCAATTAAGACAGAAATGTGATGGATAGTGTCTGCATAGATTCCTACTTTGCTTTCCAGACACTCTATATAAAGCTTTTTGGGGGGAAGGAGGAGGGAAAGGAGTGTGAGGGGAGGAGGGGGTAGCAAATCAAAGATACAGTGTGATTTGAATTACAGATCAAACTTATCTTTTAAAAAAATCATTATTCTAAAGCTATGCTGAAAAGCAATACTAGAAGAGCCAGCAGTCTGCGTTGTCTTGCTAATAAGTATCTGTAGATGTCCAGCACAGTGTTCAGTCGAGTAACAGGATTTTTTTGTCCCGATTTTGTCTGTGATTTATGAATAAATACGTGATTCCTCTGAATTTAGTACACAGATAGAAAGGGCTCATGAAATGAAAGGGCTTACTTGCCTAAGAGACTTGCCTGCATGCTGTAGGGTAGTAATTCCAGATAAACATCTGAAGATAAGGGTTGTTCTTTTCTGTCTATTGTTTACTTTAAATATGGTTAAAAAAATCATTGAGAAGCCACTGCTGATGTAATACAAAAACACAGAGATTAGCTCCAAAGGCTTAAATAGACCTACATCAATTCACAACTGAGCTTCTTGCCAGTCTTCAACACTGTGGTAACTTCAGAACTAATAAATTACTTTCTATCTCTCAGTTTTCTGCTTAAAATGTGAACAAGGCAGTTCTAGAATGCTTTTTTACAGAAGTGCTTTTTGTCATCAGACTTGAGGCAGACAGCTTAGGCATTCGTGAAAATGTTCAGGCTTCCTTACAAGTTCCCTGTGAGGAAAGCCTTAATAAGTCTTACCTCCTGGTGTTCCTTCCCTTCTATTGTGTTTAGAGGTAGCAGGACTGTGTCCAGATCTCCTCTGTTCCTAGGAAACTTACAGGGAAGGGATATGCAACTCAAAAAGCTATGTCCAGGACTGGTTTGGGATTCTGTGCTGAAATGAGGTTGCCTGGGGAAAAGTCAATTCACCAGAATCAAAGTACTTCACAGATGTATATTGTCCATTACAACTATCATAAACAAAAAAAGACTAACCAACCAAACAAAAAAAACAAGCTAAATATATTCTTCTCAACTGGCTTGCTGCGCTGCTGGGAAATGTGGAGTCCCAAGGTCTGCAGCTGTGCCATTTGCAGTGTGTAGGGTTGGTATGCCAAGCTTCCCAGCCTTTGTGGCCACTGAGGATATTCCACCTTTGACAGCATGGCTGTGGCTCCCAAAGTCCCTTTTCCTGCACTGGGGAGCACAGGAGCCATATTTTAACTAAGAGCCTTGAAGCTTGGATATTCAGGACTATATTTTTCTTTCAACTGCTGTTGTTAAAGTTACTAGTGTGGGAGTCATTAATTACTAACTAAGAAATAATTATGTTTTAAGGTTTTTAAGTTTTAAAGTAATTAAGGTTTAAGTCACATTTTAAATGTGACAAAGCTAATATTTTAGAAATGAAAGAGCACCTTGTTACTCATTCAGATAAGTATTCTGAGTGCTTGTTTTTGATTGCTGTGTGCTTCAGGTTAACAGTAGTTACCTGGTACTATGTAGAGACAACAGGATTATATGTCTCAGCTCTGGATTCATGGGCCTGAAAATCAGACTGGGGGTTGAGTTTTCAGAATTACAGAATTTCAGATGAGAAGTTAAGACTGAGATGAACCAAGGTTTCTTAGGATAGTTTGACCTTCTGTTACATGCTTCTGCTAAACTGATCAGCAACAATTATACTGCTGTGAGTATAAAGTGTCTTCCCTTTGTGAAGGAGTTCTAGAAGGGATCTTTAACTTGTCTTCTAAGGACTCTGGGAAAAGAATCATTTGAGTAAGGTATAGCCTCCCAGACATGAGGATGAAAGAAGGGTCTCGGGCACTTCCAGTCATTTCTGGTTTTTTTACCTAGAAGCAAAGATTGGTACCTTGAGGACTCTGAATTATTCTTGGACTGGCTCTTTTTGGGCTGATCTAGAACAGGGACGTGGATTAGGTGAGTTGTGACCATTTAATTCCCACTGCTGTTATTGAAGTCTCAGAGATACTGGGTGCTCACAGCTTGAATACTTGCTCCATCACCAGTACTTTTGAAAGTTACTTTTATTAAAAGACAGTGGGATGGGCACTTCTTACATTTCTATCCTTCCAAAGTGACATTTTTATTATTCAAGTTAAATCATGGCATAACATTGTAGCAAACCCAGTATTGTTTGTACAACATACCTTCTTTGATGAGGAGACTTTCAGTGCCAGACCATTTGATAAATCATCCCTTTTGCATTTGCCACTCAGGTAAGATCAAAAATATTAATATGCATATGAGGCAAATAGCATTGCTCATTTTTTATGGAAAATTGCACAACAGGTTTGGGTGGCAGTGTTGTTGAGGTAACTTCTTAACATAAAGCAGTTAAAGAGCTCTCCTCATTTAATATCCTGAATAGGCACAGGTTTCTGTTTCTTTCTGCACTCCAAACAGAAGGCTTGTTTTTGCTGCTTTATGACTTTGTGGGCTCACATAATGTAATGTATAGAATTATTTACATTTTTAAATAGTGATGATTTCACTGCAGGAAGGAAAATATTTGTGGTATGAAAAAGAATAATGTATTTTTAAAAATAATATGACTTAAGGGGAAGGAGATAAAGGGGCCTTGCTGTGGCAATCTGAGTAATTTATAACCAATGTAAAACTTAACCATGATTTGTTCTGGATTTTTTTCAACTGTATGTTTAGTTATATCAGGTTCCAATAGCCATACATAAAATAATGTTAGAAAAAAGGAAGCAAACCAGTCTCCAAATTCAGCAGTACTTCATAACCTCTACCAGGCAACTTTTATTATCATTTCTCCACCACAAACTCCTGTTTTCCCTGACCTGAAGAAAGGTCATTGAGGTGTACTTTTGGGTAAATTCAGCTCACATACAGCTAGCACTTAAGCTGAAACTGAAGAGACATTAAGTTTGCAAAAGTTGAGTTAGGTGATTTTGTGTCAGTGCCACACTTTTTGTAGATGTTTGCATTTCACAGTTCCAGAATTAGTCCCACAAGAACTACTTGTTGTGTATGGTATTTTAATCTCAGAAGGGAACAGCTATAACAGCACGGTACAAACTTGCTGCTTTAAGGTATACACTTGCATTTCCAGTTTTTTTCTAGACCAGAAAGTCACAGAAGATTGGGGAGAGGAGGGAGGATTTCCTCAGCTTAAGCACGAAAGTGGTTATGGCCTATTGTACATTTTTAGAGTTGAAATATTTCAATAGCTTGAAAATGAGCCAGACAGCCTGTGTATTATGAACAGGGAAGGGGAAAAAAGAGATCAAAATAAATAAAGAGCAGCTGCACTTCTGTTAGCAGTGCATCAGAGTTAAAAGGGACCTGAAAAAGTATAGCCGACATTATGTATACAAATCTAGAAGAAAAGAGCCCTAAAGTATATCCAATCTTGTCATATTCTGTTCTATTCTGAAGACTTAGAGTTCAGTCTTTCATTTACAAGCAACATTTTTTTTTGTCTTTCATGTGCTTATAGAGAATTAGGATTAAATATATAATACATAAGGAAGAGCTTTAAACAGTATGCCGAAAAATAGAAAAAAAGTAATTCACTCAATATCTGAGTCAGTTATGTTTTTGAATATTGTCCTCTGTAGCAAGAATTTGTCAGTAATTGTCTAGCAAAATTAGAATAGAAAATAATAGTATTGTTTAAGAAAATTCTCTTTTTCTTTTGGAATTATATTTGGGTTTCTCAAATTTCTGGGTTTTACTTCTTGATAATTAAGTGTTGGTCAATTTGTAGAAAGTCACATTTTTCCCGTGTGCAATTCATCTTTATCACTTCAATGTTCAAAGGATATCTAATGTATTTTCACACTCTTTGGCAATTAGGAACCTTTCAGTGAGAAAAAGAGAGAAGTGGTCAGCATCTTCTTGAATTTTAGGGACATGTTCTCAGTGTGGCAAACATTCTTTAAATCTCTGTGTGAAGGTTGACTAAATTAATACCATTTTTCTTTATTACACTTTATCCAATAACCTAAAGTTAGTAGCATAGTCTTGTTTTGTCTTTTGATTTTCTAGGATTAAATAGTCTTGTCCATTAGTGAGAAACTGGACAGTCTTTCATAGACAGTGTTCCAACTGAAGAGGAATCAATGGTGTTTATACTACTATTCCACTTGAAGTTCAGTATTTAACACATACTAATTCCAGTTGTCAGAAAATGTCAGACAGTAGATATAAAAAGAACCATATGCTAGAGAAGAGTAAACTGAATTTCATCTAGGAAAACATCAGTAAATACAAGTTTAATGCATTATTAATTTTGTCTTAATAATGATTAGGTGTGGTAATGATGATTACCAAGATTTTTGAAGTTAAATCAGGAATACAGTTGTGTTAACTCTTCTTCATCAGTTTTTGGGTTGGACCAATGGACAAAACTCTTCCTACTGATTTTTGGATGTGCAATTTTAAAAATCAGTTGTCATAATTCTAAGTGATTAGAAATAGAAATAAGTAGTGGGGCAAGTCATGTTAGAAATCATAAGACTCATCATACAATCAGAATGGTTTGGGTTGGAAGGGACCTTAAAGATCATCTTGTATCAGCCCCCAGCAGTGGGCAGTGACACCTTCCACTATATCAGGTTGCTCAAAACACGGTCCAACCTGGCCTTGAATGCTTCCAAGGATAGGGCATCCACAACTTCTCTGGCAAGTTGCAGTGCCTCACTCTACAGTAAAGATCTGCCTTTTGAAATGCAGGATAGACTTCCTTAGTTTCTCCCTTTTGATGGCAGTTCTCTTCTAGAACTAGGGATTCCAAAATTTGATTTGTATCTTCCCAGGAAATGTCAGATGCTGATAGTGAATTTGTAAATGAGATACAAGATATTTATTTTTATAGCTAAAATCTAGTTTCTACTGAAATGGGTGAGATTTTTCTTGTGAGAGTTCATTTCTGATGTAATATGGAAGCACTTGAGACTTTTTACAGTTTTTGGTCTCCTCCCAGACAAGTAGTGACAGGACAAGAGGACAGACAGCCTCAAGATGTATCAGGGAAGGTTCAGATTGGACAACAGGAAAAATAACTTCATGGAAAGTGTCATTAAACATTGGAATAGATTGCTTGGGGAGGTGGTGAAGTCACCATCCCTGGAGGTTTCCAATAAATGACTGGACATGACACTTAGTGCCCAGGTCTAATTGACAAAATGGTGATCAGTCAAAGGTTGGATTCAATGATCTCAGAGGTCTTTTCCAACCTGAGTGATTTGGTGATTCTGTACAGTTCAGGAGGGTTTCCAATTATCAGTATCCTGTATGGTTCCCAGAAAGAAAGAATTTCTGGATTTCAGTTTTGTAAGGCAGTCCTTTAAGCATTGCTTTTAAGTGGAGTCAGTGTTCAGCTGACTAGTGATTATATATATTGAAAAAACTTGTAGACAGACCACAATAATAAAAAAAGCTTAAAAGAAAAAGCACAGAAAAAGTTCAAACCTTTCCCTGACCAGCAAACATCTTGTTTATTCTTGAGTGGGGCAAAGAGATGAAGGCTTATTTGTCCTGTTGGAGAAAGACCAGTTATTCCTTTAATTTTCTTCCAGAGAAGGGAACTTGTAATTGACTTTATCTGAATTCATACCAGTCTTTACAGAACATTACATGATGTTCTTGCATGAACCCTGCTTGGTTCTTGGTTCTTAATTTTTCTTGTGGTGCTACATTCTCTTATGCTGTGTAATCGTCCCTTAGGAGCACGGGGTAACTTTGTGGGTTGAAGAATAATATTACATAGTAGTGAAGAGGTGTCCAAAATTATCAGGAAGTTTTCTGCATGCCTTTTATGATTGCCAAACTCCCAGAAAAGCAGATACTTTAGAATAAAAATGTGGGTAAACCTTAATGGCTTTTGCTCAAGAGGACTGCATTTCATTTTCCCAACAGCACTGCTGTCTCCTAAATAATTTCATGACTTCCCCACCATAAGGCACACAAGAGCTGCAATGATGCAACCTCTTCTATATTTACCACCTTAGAGCATAGAGAATATACAATTGACAGAAGGGCAACTGGAACCTCATCAAGTCCTGCTGAAAGGAAAGAGTACTCTTCATTGGTTTGCTTTCCTGAAATTCAGACTATGTTTTGAAGAGTTTGTTTTCAGAATAGTGTCATATTCCCATAATGAAATAAATTATTCTTGCTAGTTTTATAGTTTTACGGGGGGGGGGGGAATCAATGACCTTTTACTTTTTCTGCTTTTATGTTTGGCTAGGCTAGAAGCAAAATCCAAGGAATCCAAGATCATCTTCTGAGAATTAAAAAGAAAAAAAGATTCTGCTTTTAATATTCATCTTGTATTTGGAACACTTTCCTTGAAATTGCTGAGAGTAGAGATTTAAGTTGCTTTTAAAACTAAGATGCCATCAAACTGCTAAGCTAGGTATCCAGATATATTTTCATAAACTCATAGATGCCTTTAGGTTGGAAAAGGCATTTAACATCATTGAGATCAAGTATTAACCCAGCATTGCCAAGTCCACCACTAAACCACGACACTCAAAGCTATGTCTTTTAAATACCTCCAGGGATGGTGGCTCCACAGCTTTCCTGGGCAGCCTGTTCCAATGCTTGAAAACCCTCTCCATGAAGAAATTTTCCCTAATACCCAATCTAAACTTTGCCTGGTGCAATTAGAGGCCGCCTCATATCTTACTGCTTGTCACCTGGGAGAAGAGACTGACCCCCCACCTTGCTACAACCTCTTTTCAGGTAATTGTGTGTCGTCCCCCCGCCCCCCCAAGCCTCTTTTTCTCCAGGATGAGCCCCCGCCAGCTCTCTCAGCTGCTCCTCATCAGACTTGTGCTCCAGACTCTTCTCCAGCTTTGCTGATGTGCTGAAGGCAGTCCAGAGAAGGGCAATGTCTTTCTTGCAGTGAAGGACCCAGAACTGGATATAGCACTCAAGGTGTGGCCTTATCATTGCTGAGTACAGGGGCACAATCAGTGCCCTGGTCCTGCAGGCCACACTTTCCGACACAAACCAGGTGCCATTGGCCTTCTTGGCCACCTGGGCACACTGCTGACTCATGTTCAGCTGTTGTCGACCACTATCCTCTGATCTCCTTTTCTATCAAGCATCTTTCCAGCCACTCTTCCCTCACCCTGTACCACTGTCTGGGGTTGTTGTGACTCAAGAGCAGGACCTGGCACTTGGCCCTGTTGAACCTCACAGTTGTCCTCAGCCCATCTATCCAACATGTCCATATCCCTCTGCAGGGCCTTCCTGCCCTCCAGAAGTTCAACACTCCCACCCAGCTCGGTGTTCTCTGCAAACTGACTGAGGGTGTGCTTGATCCCCTTGTACAGATCGTTGATAATGACATTAAGCATGGCTGACCCAACACTGAGCCCTGGGAAGAAAGCACCACTTCTGATGGGCTGCCAGTTGGATTTCACTCCACTCACCACCACAGTCTCCAGCCAGATTTTCACCCAGTGAACAGTCCATCCATCCAAGCCACAAGCAGCCAGTTTCTCCAGGAGAATGCTTTGAGAAATGGTGTAAAAGGCCTTCCTAAAGTCCAGGCAGACAGCATCAACAGCCTTTCCTTCATCCACTAGGTTGGGCAAGCAAGACCTGTCTTTCATGAACCAATGTGAGATGGGCCTGATGCCCTTGTTTTCCTGCCCATGCCACTTGAAGGCACTTACTACTGGAAACATCCCATTTTAGTCCTGTCCTGGATAATACTTTTCTATCACTAAGTATATTTTAAATACTTTTAAGGAAACCTGAAAAGCATACCAAAGTTCTAGACTGTGCCTTTTCAAAGACATGAAACCATGAAATTAATCTAGTGGTTCTTTATGTTCCCTTAACTTACATGTTGTTCAGACTGTGTACATTAGGTTTCTTTCAAATATCTTGGATTGGTGGAGAGGTGGATGGATGGATATGTAGATGGTTGTGCCTGTAGATATGTCCTAGTTCAGCAGGAGGGACCAGCTAACCCTGTGTGGGGGTGATCAAACCTGTGTATTCCACCCCCTCTATTCATTCCCCAAGGTCAATGGGCCATTAGCAGCAGCTGCCCAGGGAGCCATTATCACCTTCACACCCAGCCTGAGGGGGCGGAGCTGCTAATGGGCCATCAGCAGCTCAACACCCCCTGGCTCCCAGAGTTAATCACCCATTGTGTGAGTCCCCGCCCAGGGGGAGGGACTGAGTGCTCCCTGAGGGTACATAAGGGGTGGGTAAGAAGACCTCGGGAACCTCTCGTCGGATCCAGAGCAGCAGCAGGACCTTGACAGGAGGAGATCACCGCTCTCGCCCAGACCACAGCCCTCGCCTGCACCAACAGGTTTTTCTTTTCCTTTTGCTCTGGACTTGGGGGAACCACAGGGGTTTCAGCCCAAGGGCAAACAAACCCCCTTGGATTTGTGCCCCAGGACACTGGGTTATACCGCTGGGGTTTTGTGAGTTGAAAGCAATTTCCCTTTTGTGTCAGTGTTGTTATTGTAATATTATTATTAAATTTTAGGTCTGACTTATAATCTCTCTCGTGGTGAGTTCATTTCCCCTGCTGGTTCACCTTTAAACCAGCACAAGATATAAATATGAATTAATGTGATTATCGTCCATAGTTGTGGTCATGATCAAATTGTTTCACCTTTGTATGTTATCTATATCTAATTTTTATACAGAGGCAAAAAAAGTTACTATGCAAAACTCAGAAAAGTAGTTCTAAGTTTGTTTCTTTAGGTATATGAGAGTATATTACTTCAATCAAATTAAAGAAATACTTGAAGTCTGTTTAATAGTAAAACTTATATTGGTAAAATCACAGGGAAGACAGAGGTTCTGTTGAGCATTTCCAGATAAAGGAGAGCTTGGGTCAATTAATTTCCATCATTACAGGTACCAAGGCTTAGTCTCCTTAGGCCTCCCTCCTCTTTACCTTCTTCATATACTTTAAATTGATGGCTGACCTTCTTTCTTGCCAAGCTGCAAAATTCTGAACTAGTTCTATTTAAGTGTAGAATGATGGGATGAACAATCTGTTTCAGAATGGTTGATCTGTAGCAGTCAGACTTGAAAATTTATTCATCTTGGGGAAAGAGAAGTTTTGAGTTCTATATAATGATGAAATAAAATTCGTGGATGTTCCCAGACGGTTGATAGTGATGTGAGAATACAGATGCTGATATCATCAGGTGCTCCACATGACATGGATATCAAAACTCCGGATCTTTGGTTCAGTGAAGGCGAATTTAAATCTGAGTTTCATAGGTGTTGATCCATGTTGCTTCTTTTGTTGATTATTCTCTTTTCTTGATTAATTTTATGTATGAAAGAGGGCTTGACTCACAGTATAAGTTCAAAAATCATGAATGAAAAAAGGCTAGAAATTTTCTAGATTAGCACTCTATAATGTCATTTAATATTTGTGGTCTAGGAATGCAGTATGTTACCACTGAGTTTAATCACAGGTATTAATAATTGATTTCCTACAATAAAAAAAAATTCCCCTCAAAGAGCAATAATGTATCTTGAGGAAACCAAATAATCCTGGAAATTAAATACTAAATGATAGAGTATTACATGAGTTATAACGGTATAATTCTGTCTTTAACAGTCTAAGGAAATAGCATGTGACTAGATGAGATCTGGACAGAAGTTTAAAGGCCCAGGGTTCTAGGAAGTGACTTTGTGGATTTCTGTCTGAATTCAGAGTTGTCTGAATGAATATAGAAATATGCAATCGGATACTGCACTGCATCTGCTCTGTTTAGAGGACTCAAGAGCATATCATTTCTGACTTTAAGTGGGCAGTAAATTATTTTCAATAATTCCCTCTCCTGTTGCTTCTGTAAGTAGCAGAGGAGAAATTTGTAGTTGTTTGATCAATTTTTACTTAGCTAAGTCATTGATCACTGACCTGTGCTACATGGCTTTTTTGCCAAATACAAAAGGAAACTGGACTTTTGTGATAAAAGTGATGTTTGTGCTGGTGGTGTTCAGAGATCCATGAATTCACAGCTAAACAGCTCCTCTTTACTACAGAGGCACACTTTTCAATTGCTGAATATAGTAGTGGTCAGAGAGGGAGATTTTTTCTACTGTGGTAGTTTTATGGCTGCTATAAACTCTTTTTGGTGAGGTTCCAGTTGCACATGAATGTTTGAGCTACTACTTTTGTTCTAGAGTATTTTAATAAAGTTATTGATGTTCAGGGTATGATGTCATAACAGTATTTCCTAGAAAGGACTTTTGTGCTGTTTCTATTCTGTTGAGCCATCCAAATAAATCAGGAAGTTAAAAGATGAAAATTATTTACTTCGAGGATTGGTGTGTATCAGTCTTGCTGCCTGTTGGTATGTGCTTTGTTCTCTTACTACAGCAAGCTTTCCTAAAATAGCGACAATATTCTGAAAAAAAGTTACTTGGTATGAATAAAGAAAAAGGGCTATAATGATTTCAACATCTTTTTTAACCTGAAAGGATAACTAATGGACGCAGAATGGAATGGAATTTTCTTTCGCATTTATTTTTAAAATACTTCAGAGTGCATTAGAATAATGAGCTAGTTACTGGTAATGGAATGAGAATAAACAAGTCTGTTTTTATGGTATAGCAAATTAGATGTCAATTATGTGGCAAAGCTTCAGTGAAGGATGTAGCAGACTGGGAATTAAGCTGTAGTGTTAATTGATTATGAAATCATTTGATAGCCTTTGGTTTTACTAAAATGATTCTGAGAGTGCATCATAAACTTAAAATCCATAATAAGAGATGCTCTGCATTCTGTACAGAGGGTAATGCCAGTAGTGGGCCCACTTCTAACAACAGTGACAAACATTTTTGCAGCTATTTTGCATAAAGTGTTTAGGGGATTGTGCATATTTCTGACTGTAACTGTGAGTACAACTTGGACCTACTTCCTTTAGTTTTACAACATGAATATCTTTGTTTCAGCTGTTGGCATAACTAGTTAAATGGCACATGTGCTCTTAATCTTTTATTTGTATATAATTTGCTTCCTTAAATTAGAGGTAAGTGTGCCAAGTGCTTCTACTTGAAGAGGAAAGTTGTTATAGCATTAGCTGATTAACACTGTCCAGCCCCTGTGCAAGGTGACAGGTCCCAGTTTCTTTGAATTTGTAGAACACTGCACTTGTTGGTCTGTTTTTATATCCCCTTCCAAGGATTTTGCCCTTGGTCTCTGTGGGAGAGCACCAGATGGCAAGATGGGCCCCTGGCAACCTGCTGTACCTTTGGGTGTTTTAATATCTGTTCCTAGGCCAAATCTGGTGCCAGCTTTGCCAGGCTGCTCACTCCTTTTTTTGTACTGTCTTTTGGTGGGTCTCGCTTTGTTCTCAACTTGTAAAGTAGCTGCACCTTTTCATTTCAAAGGTCAGATGATTGCCATAAATTCATAGCACTTAGGTTCTAAGTAATTTATAACTTTCGAACAGCTTTGTCTCTTGCTGCTCTTAGTGCAAGAGTCACTGCCTTTTGCTCCCAGAAGGTCTGGGTTGTTTGGCAGCCACACCCATTTTGACTGCCTCTCTTCTGCCTTACACACTTCTTTTTGCTGCTTTTCACCTTCTCCTGAGGGCAGGGGCCCTAGGTCTGTAGAGAAGTCAGAACGCAAAGATAAAAGAAAGATGAAATGGGGAAACAGAGTAGTCTGAAGTGCAAAAAGCACAAAGGGGCAGACAATAAATATGCAGCACAGGTTGGGGAAGACATAGGTGAATTATGTGGCCTTTCAGGAGAGCTGCATGGTTGTGCTCTGTGCAGCCAGAGTTTTGCTCTTTCAAGTGACCTTTGACATTCACTTTTACTTCTTTTTGAGTACAAATGTTGTCCTAGACCATAGGGCTAGCACCCTTTTTGCTGGGATGTATCAAGAGATTTCAAGTTCTTGTCAGGCAGCTGTTGGAGATGGGCAGAAGGGATCTCATTTTATTGAATAACTTGAAGAAAAGAAAGAAAGAAACCCTAGGAAAAAACCCAATCACCAGAAACTTTTGTCCCACATAATTCCACTGAAAAATGTTACCTTTGCATATGAACTTGTAGTGAGCAATAAGACTACGGGGTATGGGATGAGGCGGAAGGTAATTGAGCCAGTCTGACATTTGGTCACTAGCACATATAAATAGTGTTCTAGTGCCACTTCTACATAGGTACCATACATATCTTTAATGGTATTTAATTGAGATTAAAGAAGCTGTTGGAGTGGATGCTGTGAATGCATATTAGGAATATTACTTAAAACCGTGAGTCTTGATATGATAAACCATAACAAGTCTGAAGGACTCATAATGGCTTATCATGTCAATAAAATGCACTTAAAAATCCCCAAGTGATTAGAAGGAGCCATTTCAGTCTATTATATCAACTGTTATATGCTGAGAGCATGAGAGATTTATTTTTCTTTTCCATCCTCTGTTTTAAAAAAAAAGAAAGGAGGAAATTAAATCATAATAAGCTATGTTCAAATAGAATCAAGGCACTAAAATAAACCCACAGAAGGAGATTTACAAATTAAGGAAGGCAGTGAAAAGTTCTTTCGAAGCAAAGAATACTCTCATGTTACACTTGGCCTCTCATTTTTTGAGCACCACAGGACGGTTAATGGATAGAGTGTGTGCTTGCACCAATGCTTTTCTTGTTGAACTGTTGAGAAGTGTGAACTTAATATATTGTGTCAAGGAATCAGAATAATTTTGGCTCTTTTACCAGTGATAACCTTCAGCACTTGCACAAAGAGAAAATTAAATTGACTTTGCTACTCCATGTGGTAGTAAATGCTCAGCAAGTGCTGTAGAAGAAGAGGGTGACAATATTTTCCTGTTCCAATATTTTTCTTACTGATTTTTCCAGACATCTTCAAGGCAAAGGGGAAAGACATAGCCCCCAAGCTCTTGAGGGTGAGAGGGGCCGTGATGTTTGTTGGTATCACAATGGCAGCTTCAACCCCAGGCAACTGCTGTAAAGCTGATGTTTGGGGGTGCATTTCTATCCTGGAGAGGGTCTGTCAGACTGTTTTCCCCACATGTTACTCTGCCAGTTGTCCATTTGGTTCTTTTCACCTTGACTGGCCTGTGAGGCTCATGCAGATCCAGCAGGTTTTGGGAGATGGCAGGAGGGACTGCCATAACATGTCTTTTGATGAGAAGGAGTAGCTAATTTTGGAGGTGGTTACTGCCCTGGTCCAGTGTGCATTTTAGCCAGAGGAAAACCTTGTTTGTTAATTTACACAGTTGAGTCAGGAAAGCTTGAAATTGTTTTCCTCTAATAGTAAATAAAAGTGTGTTTTCCTGCTGCAAGGAAAGGTAACTCTCCTCTAAAAAGTAGACTTTACTCTTTGCCAATAAATCCTTTGATTGCACCAATATACTACAATTTGAGTTGCTTCGCTGCCATCAAAATTCATGCAGTAGCGAAGAGCCAGCCTGGATCCTTCATACTGCTTATTTGCAGGCTCTGAACTGGATTACGTAGCCAATCTGTAGCATTTCAAATAGATTTGAGCTGGCTCTCTTGGGCCAGCTTTGCAGACAGGTCTGGTACAGTCTTAAAATAGCCCCTGGGGGCAGATTGCTGGTGAAATTGGTGTCACGGCTCCCCGGGCTGGTGCAGCAGGGAGAGGGAGAGGCGAGGGCTGCTGAGCAGCTCAAGGTCCTGCTCTCAGCTGCCAAGCTTAACCTCTGCGGCGCCCACGTTTCAGCTGTTTAATGTCTGAATAGACGGAGAGTATTCTGGGAAAGTGAATTTTTCTCCCTCAACAGTGTCCCTGCTATCTCACTTGCAGATATTGAGTCTTACACTTAATGCAATCCTACCAAACAGTCCAGCTTCGTATTCTCAGAGCCTGAGTCATGCCTCTTCCTGCCTGTATGGACTTAACCTGTTAGTTCCTGGGTGACTCAGGAGCTCGGAGTACCCCTGGGATGGGGCTGCTTGGGGCTGCTTTTAGGGGATTCTACAGTGTCACTGCTGGCAGACAGATAGGAGGGAGAAAACAGATTCAGGAGGTGGGGAAAAAATGAGCTGGTGGAAGCCAGGGGAGGGAAGCAGTGGCAAGTAAATACAGCCGAACAAGAGGGAAAAAGTGTTTATGTGTGCTTATTTAAGGTTTGCAGTGGGGATATATGCAAATCTGTCAGACAGTTTCTCTCCCCATGTGCTGTGAACCCTTCGTCTATTTACATGTGGTTACGTGTGAGCAAGAAATCTGGCATTGTGCAATTTTCTTTTTGACTGAAATACATTGTGAGGCTCGACAGAGACAATTTTAAATTGCTGATGAGAGCCCCGTTTGAGGCTCATCTGCAATAAGAAGGCAGAATACACTCGTTCCCATCTGCACCTATACAAGTGTGTAGGTACGTGTGTGCATTCTGGTTTGTTACCCAAGAGAGGATGCTGCTAATCAGATGACCACTTGGCAAGAACAACAGTTTAACAGTGACTTAAAAACATACATTGGATTAAAAAAGGAGATGGCACACTAAGAAACACCCAGAGATTACATATCAGTGCCATCTCAAATTAACAAAACTGGGGAAAACATGGACGTGGAAACACAGTCGCTGTTTTGTTACCAGACATCTGACTGCCCATTCTGGAGCAATATTCCAAGATAATTTTTCATTTTCTCTGATATCTTGTTGGGAAGGGAGATATGTAGTTGAACAAAGTGATCAATAAGGGAACAAATGCTAAGAGTATTCAAGATAAGGGTTTTAACTGAAAATCACAAGCAGCTTTATTGTGCAGAAATCTCTGAGCAGTACATTCTTCAGTCTATTCTGTTATTTTTACAGCAATATTCGTTTGACAGTCTTATGTTTCAGGCAGGCAGAAGGAAAAAAATAATATTTAAAAAACCCTATACAAACACTAAGATGCAGGAGAAAATTAGTTGAGAATATAGACTGGGAATAAAAGCAAACAAGCAAAATAAACCTGAATAAACATACCATAACTGAAAGTACTCTTTGGAGTTTTACTGTTTTAAAGTCTGATGTTATGCCTAAATTTTCATATATTGAACTAGAAATGTTAAAATAATTATGAACATTTAAAATAATTATAAACAATACTAAATTTCATCTGTCCAAATTATCATAACAAATGTTTTGGGTATGTAGGGAAGACATTTCCAATATTTTGCAGTTTTTAAATACCTCAGCTTTGCGTCCCTTAGGAACCTCAGAATAGCATTATGAGGGAGAGAAAAATGAGAGAAGCGTATTTAAAAGTATTTGTAAGGTGATAAAATACAGTCATTTAAGACAGACTGCTTAAATACATTATCTACATTCATCATATGTGCCTGTGTGTGTATGTCATACGTTTTGTCTGACATGTAGTCCTGTTGTATTGCAGTTGTAGAAATATCTGTGACTCAGTGTGACTTAGGCTCTCTCCTCTATAAAATTGTTCTTTAAGAGATGATTTCTGTTATTTACTGAAGAGCAATACTTACACAGCAGTGCTGGTATCAGTAAATTAGTGTTTGCTTTGTTTAGCTTTATGCTTTGAACTAAAATCAGGTGAAGCCAGGATAAGTTTGTTTGTGAAAGCTTGGTGAATACTAATGAGAAGAAAAATCATCCCAGTCGAACTGAATAAATTCTGTAGATAGTATGAAGGATTTTCAGCGATCCATATTGTCCTTGGACTTGGCTGTTGCATTGTACTTTAAATGGAATTGATTGTGTGGTTGTAATGAAAGTAACGGATTGATTTCTATACAGAGTTACACACAGTAAATAGAAAAATGTTCTTGTCTTGACCTGCATTCATAAACTAAAAATCAGTGGCTTCTGACCTAATTCTTAATGAAACATGTAAATGTAATATAAGAAATCAGAAGGGTTTTTTTTAATTCTTAGAAAATCTACTGTTTATTGTGTTTTGTGGGTGTGCTTTGTTGGATTTTAATTAATTTTGTTTAGGAATTCTGATAACTGTAATGCATTTTGTCTTTGTGGAAGTTTTACTTTTCCTTGTTTACTTCTTTTGGGCAAATGTATTTAACTGTTTTCTTTCTTATTCTTTCTTTTGCTTTGACTATATAGCATTTTGCTTTACCTATGTGTAATATCTGATTTTTAGTACCTTCCCTGTTGAACAGTGTTAGCATCTTTGTGAGCGTATGACCCATATACTTTTGGGTTGCTGCTGCATGCGCTTGCGTAGAATATTTCTAAAAGATAGTGTTTTCTGAACTGAATACACAGATTAATAGCGTTATGTTAATAGCTTTATGTTTTAATAAAAGGAGGAAAGCTGGTGATTGAAATAAGGTGCAACATTCTTTCTATTTGAATAAACACCAAGAACTGTTTATAATATTACAATGATTATCTCAATAAAAAGCCATGGAGACTCTTATGAACAGTATTTATTTATTTATTTTATGGGTGAGATTGTGGTTCAGGGCCCAGTAAAACGAACAGTCCAGCTGGTAAATACTATCATTGAGCTGTAAACTAGGACTACAATAAGCAAGATCGGAATTACTGCATTCATCAGTTTCTCGGTGAATTTTGTGACTTTATTTTTGGTGCTTAGAGTTTAATTTCTTGCTGAAGTAGAGCAGCACATTGTAAGGACACACAAACAAGACGACCAAAATAATAGAAACCCTAATGCACCGACGGCCACCGCTACTCCATTGTAGCTTCCAAAGGCACTCTATTCTTCCCAGCCCACTTGATATCCTGCAGGTTGTGGCAGTACAATTCACAGGAAAAGCTTAGACATTGAGCTTGCACGCTTCTTGACTCCATTTTAAAGCCTTTGTTCACACCAGGGTGGCATTTTTTCACACCACATGTGGCAGCTTTGACTCCTATCCAGCTTGTCGTATAGAATCAAAGTCTGTGATTTCTTACATTCCCAGAGCCCCTGTATTCTTTGTAGCTCCCAAAATATTACAAATCTTAATTTCAGTCAAATATTTTTAAAGATTTATAAGGTATGGGATGAGACAACTATACCTGCACACTTAGGTTAGGTTAAAATCAAAGCTGTTTGCAAGGAAGGGGAAGAGCTCTTTCCCTCTGCCTTTTGTCTTTTAAAAATATCTCAACACTATCTATTAAAAATGATGTGGTAAATTTTAAACCAGTCAGCCTCATGTAAGTTTTACATAAAAGAATAAAAATAATGTGTAATTTTCTATGTTTTGAGATTTGTCAATTACATGCATGCTCACAGTTTGATTCGGTATTAAAACATTGTTCATCTTAAGGGATTCTTTTGTTGCATGCAGGCGTCATCTGATGTGCTTTCTTTTCCCTACTTTTCCCAAGACAACCTTCCTCTGCACTTTTGCTGAAAGTTTCATGTATGTCAATAGTAAATTTTAGTTCAAACTAATTTTAAAAAGCACAAAATAAGTCTACCAATGTGAATGCCTCTAAAATGTACATTGTTTGAAAGTTTATTAACAGAAGATATATTGCTTAAATGGATGTCATTCAGAGTAACTAAAATGCGACTTGACTCCTTAAACAAATACTAAAGTATATACGTCTTGCTAAGAAACTTTATGATGGATTGCAAGTGCAGTGTAACATAGCAACAAAAACATTTGGATAAAAATTGTCACAGGAATTAATGTAACTTGTACTTTACACTTTTTAATATATTTTTTTAAATGATCAATGAAAGTTAAATGGTTATATGATTTGAAAGGACATTCTCAGTTCTATATATATTTATAAATCTGTACATTCATTGTTACAGTTTCACTCAGCTGAAGATAATAGAATAATTTCTCCTTGGCACATATGTTAGGCTGTACATTGACATGACACCCTAATAAATATTTTGACTCGCGAGCTGTTGTTTGTTGCTGTTTGTCAGGTGGTTAGAGCGGTCTTTTGGCTGCTGCTCCCTTTGCTAACTAAAATATTAAAATGTATGCTTTCACTGTAGCAGTTTTCTGATTGTATTTTATATGTTTTCTGACTGCTCATTCTTTCTTTAAAATATAGTACTATGATGTGCTTAATGCAGCCTCCTTTTCCACCAAAATATACCTAATTGTTTATGGCGTTTATGAAATACTCATAGTGGTTTTGTTTACTTTTAGGAATGGCATGAAATTATATTTTGTAAAAAAATAGTTCAGTAACAGTGTCTAGAGAGACAAAATTTCAGTGTTCTTTTCTGGTATAGAAAATATAATTCATAATTATTTCCCATGCTAATTTTTATGCCCTTTCTTTGCTATTTGTTTATGAAACATTTGATCTTAAGTTCTTGAATCATCTTAGCTGATCTGGTATATAGTAGCACTTGAAAAACAGAAAGTTTATTCCAATTAATCTTTATTTTATATTTCAGTTCAAAATCTGAAAGATATAAACTAACCCCTAGTAATAATTCATTTTTAATTAGAAGCACAGTTTTATTAGCTCTGACTGCTAAGCAGTTTTTGTGTAATTAAAAAATCCAAAATATATGAAAGCAGACATGTAGTTGTTTGTGGTTTTGTGTCTGTGATTTTTCAAACAAGATGAATAGTAGAACAATACATTTAGAATCTGCACCTAAAAATAGTTTTATTGTGCATACTAAATTATACAAAATTTATAGAAACATTCTTTGTGAAGATCAATGATTAATACAATTGCGTTAAAATGGAATTTTAAAAAGTTACCTATTACTTAAAAAGTAATTAATCTAAATTAATATTTCCATAGAAAAATGAGATACTGTTAATTTCTTTTTGGCAAGCACCTTAGCAGTTTCTACAGCAGAACTAACTGCATATGTCCAGGCATTCTGACTGCAATTTTAGATCATAAAAACTAGTTGTTATATGAAAACTGAAAGTCTAAAAAGATGAAACCTTTCAGAATGTAATACAGTAATTTGTGCTAAGCAATTATTTTCCAAAGCATGCTACAAGGAAAAAAACACATAAAATAGTCATGCAAGATTGCCCACTTACTGTTTAAATACTAAAACAGTGACTCAGAAAAGCAATGTACACACACTTTACACAAAGTTTTTACTATCACAGTTATCTATATCTAAACTTGACATCATACAGCATTTTTAGAAGACTCAAGTATGAATTTCTTGGAAGCAAAACAAGTTCAGTAAGTGTATCAAAATTAGTTTACCTACTTCCACAGCGCATAATTACTGAAGAAAAGGCATGATCTTATTTAAGTGTCATGAAGCAGAAATATAGAATAAGCATTTGTCAATATCCATTCCAGAAAATCCCAACTTTTATTTCTCCGCATTTCTTACTTTTCCCCGTGTTTCTTCAGACCTTCTTCACATTAGCATTTCTTCTATTTCCAGAAAAGAGAAGGGGTGGGGGGGGGAAACCCCAACAACAAAACCCCACAAACAATCAGCAAAATCATAATTGGTTTATATTGCTTTTCAGCTTGTGGCCTGTCCTCATATTATTAAATCAGATCATACATACTCCCCTAAAATTCAGCTTGGAGTAATCCTCTGCTACTTAGGGCTGGATGAAAAGAGTACTCATTGTGAATTATGTTTCATCTGTCACAATAACCTTCTTTATTCTTTAGTGCACCTCCCCTTTGCCTGCGGCAATTAGAGAAAATAGGTATGCCTTGAAGTATGAGATAGTGGTATCTCAAAAATATATGTACTGATGTCATATACAGACAGCGCTGGGTAAGCAACACCCTGAAGAATATATAAGCCCTTTTTGATGCAATCCGTATTTTATTAGAACCGAGTGGAGGCAGGCACATTTTGCAATGAGTAGGTGCTGATGGCTTTCACTCGATTGTTGTTTTTTTTTGACAGGCAGTGATCAGAGAGTTTGCCATTCTGTGAAAAGAAGAGTAAAAACTTGCTTATTGAGCGATTTGAAGAATGTATCATATTCTGCATTAGCTACAATTCTGGTTTTGGGGGACTTTTTTTATTTGAAAGTGTTAGAGCATCTTTTTCTTCTTTTCCCCCTGAAATTTCAAGAGTTCTGTTGAACTCTTTGACTGAACACTTCAGCTACATTTTCTCAGTGGTTTAATATGACTTTCATAATTTCTTGCAGTAGTGTCGACATTTATCTGTATAATTTTTAAAATTAAATGCATATTAAAAATAAGCTGAGCAGTGAATATCAAAAATGTTTGTGCAATAGTACAGAAGAGAAAAAGCACTTTCAAGCTCCTGTGTTATCAGATGTTAATGTTCGAAATTATTTGTCTTTATTTATCAAGGGAAAAAAAATGAAAATAGATTTTTTTTTTAGGGTTTTAGCCACCATTGTCAGGTAATTTTATCTATTACAATATCTGTCTTTAATACTATCCATTTTATTGTATTTAACAAAAATAAAGCACTGTATATATTGGATTATTTTACTTTTTGAATTTATATTGGAAGATTTCCAAGTTACTGTTTTTCCCCCATGTTATTTTTAAAGTCTTGTGGCAGCAAACCTTCAGTCAGTATCTCATTTTGAAATGATTCTGGGCTATTCATGCTGATTCAAAATCAGCCTCCCTTGCACTTTAAGAGGGCTGATGTTCAACTGGGAATGACTAAAAGAGAAAGCACCTTTAAAAAAAAAATAAGCGCTAAATCAAGCAGATTGCAACAAAGAGATTCTGTTGTGAGGCTGGTCTAACATTAGGACACTGTTATTAAAGTTCCTAAGAAATTACTATACTACAAAAACCAATAATAGTTGTGAATAAAGGAAGAGAGTTTGGCCCACTGCACAGGTTTGGGCACAAAAGTGCTTGCTAAGCTATCTATTTCACACATGCAACGACAGAAGGTTCGATATTCATTCGATCGATGACTGAAAAGGCACAATGGCAAAATCGGACGGACTTCTTTTCAAATACAGATCTCCGATGTCCCCCTACAGTCTGCAGTTGCACGGCTGGTGGTGTGGCACAGACGGAGCAAGGGTTACATCAAGGCTGTTCTCTGGACCGTGCAAACAGTCTAGACCAATGACCTGCAGCATCGTGCCCTTTGAAGAAGAGGCAAGTTCAGTCACGACGAAGAAAAATCAAGGCGTACCCCTTTTAACAATAGGGAGCAGCTCGTGGCTGCAAAGAGGTAAGCAGGGGTAAGCAAAAAAGGCATCTGCTTCCATGGTTACAGGCCAAGCATGGGAACCTTGCTTTTGAAGAGGGACGGTTCTCAGGCTCCCTCACAGGCTATGTCATGCATTATAAGCAAAGGCAGGTTGAACTGAAATCCGCAGAGTTATTTCAGAGTAAAATGATACGCGAGCACATGGCTGTTAGCAAAAAAAAAAAGTCACATGACTGTTTAGAAGCAGCCTTGCACTGTTTCTGAATTGAGCCTTTCGTTTGGGGCAGTTTCTTCTTCTTTTCTTTTCGTATTGTCTTTTTTTTCTCCGCTTTTTCAGCAAACTAAGAAAATTGGGGGAATGTATATATAAAGGAAACATTTGTTTGATACACAAGATTTGGGCTATTCTCCTTCTCTAAACTGAAAAAAGGTCAAGGGTCAATGTTTTTTCATGACAGGGCCACAAATCCTTTTGTTAGTGTAGCTTTAGCAAGTGCCATTTAAAATAAGTTTTTGCTTTTCTTTCTAAGTGCATATTATTATAAGTTTCACAGAATACGAATGAATTTCTGTCTCTCTGCAATAACTTTTTTGTTCCAATATTTTGCCAGTTATTTTTCTTTCTTTTTTGGCTCTACTATGCTAGTTTTTGAGATTTGCACTTCTAGACAAGATAACTAAAAATGCACACAAAAGTCAACACATAATAGTCCTGGCTTCTTCAGGGGGATAGAAAAGAAATTGTCTGCACATTATAGGTAGTAAATTTGTGATCAGTGAAAATAAGCTTGTGGTGCAACCACTAACTTTTGAGAATCGTTATGTTTGTACTTTGTTTCTTTTTGCTTTGTTATTCCCTTAGCTGTGGCATATTACATTTCCTCTTGAAAAATTAAAATCTGCAGTGTATTTGCTCCAGCATAAGGGTGCCTGTTTTTTAATTGTGTTTATTGCATCTCTGACATTTTAAATGTTCATGCTAGTTTGTAAATTTTGATTTCTTACTATTTTATAGAATTTTACTGTTAAAGAGTGTGCTGTAGGACCAGTAGCTTCTATTATATACCTAAGATATGTTGTTCTGTTTTGTTACAAGCACAATAGCACTTGTGCTCTCATTACCAATATGAGATGAATTTTGTTCCAAGTACTCCTGTTAAATTTGTGAGGGGGTGGGAGGAGGTGGTGGGGGGGGAGGAGGAGAAAATGGCAAACTGTTGAACAGAGTTTGAAGTTCTAGGAACACTAATAATTACTCAGGTCATTTCCATCAGTATTTTTTCGTGCTCTCTAATAACTGCAGGAACCTATGGTACTTGGTAGAACTTGCATTGCTATCCTATAAATGTAATTAATATTTATGAGTGTATCAAGGGCAGTGTTTTCTCAGGGTGTATTCTGGAGTTTTGTTGATCTATAAGATAGTTTGATTTAACTTCAGATTGAGGACTCTGTATTGGGAATGAAAGTATGTATGTGAACTAACATAAGTTGACTCCAAATAGCAATAAGCTTTTTTGGAAAAAAATCTTTGGCCTGCCTTGCACATTTATAGATCCAAATTATCTAAGAAAAACCCCAAAATTACACAGGAAAATATGAACATGCAATATAAGAAATAAAATATAAAAATAAAAAAATAAAATATAAATAGCAAAAGTAGGAAGCCCATTATCTTAAAATTATTATGGTCTGAATTAATTAGGTTAGTCCTGTATATTAATTCAGTTTTCAGATAGACTTTGGCATGATTGTAAACTGTACCTTTGCTCCAGAAGGTCCATTTACTAGTCCCATCATCTCAAGAGAAGAATCTGTTTGCTGGTCTTTTGTGTAGGCTGTTGGCTGTAATACAGCATTGTGGTCTTCCTGCTGAACTATGAATGCATGTTAATGGCAGACATGTTCGTGTGCTGACTGCAGTTTAGAAATTCATACACTATGTAGAAGTGTTATGCCTTCAGCTTTATTTAGACTACATGGAATTCTCTTAATTTTTATTACCCTCAGTAATAAATTAAAAGATTAAGTACTCAGTCTTACATGTAAGGCATAAAGAGTGCAAAAGACAGTGCTGTTTGGTATCCAAACGCTGCTTGAAATTATTCTCATGCTAATAACACACTAAGTTTTAAGCATTTTTTTTTAAAGAGAGAGATTTGCTATTGGAAGGGAGATTTTTAAAGTAAAAGGCTTCCCTCTTGCCCATTTTAACGTAATTGATGAGAAAATAATTTCTAGATTCACAGCAGTCTGCGTAGTATACCAAGGAGAGGATCTGATCTTAATTATATTCATGATAATTTCTTGAAATAATTAGTCTCCTGTAAAGAGCTGAGAGCATGCAATGAAAGATGTATAAGGCTTGGTGTTGAGGGGAATAGTTGCATCTCTGTGAGCAATGAAAACATTGTAAAGCCATTAAGTTTTATTTCTGTTGTTGTAGGGTGGCTTTTACGATGTATTGATGTGCTGCCCCAAAGTACACACACTCTTGTCCCTCTTGTGTTGTCACCACTGAGGTTCTGAAAAAAACTCGGGGTTTACTGGGCTATTGCTTGAGCGATGTGGCAGCTTTGCACCTGGTTGATTCAAGCTAAAGTTCAGGCTTCCAGTTTGAGGCCTTTTACTTCATTTCAGGCAGTATTGACTAATACTCTTCACTTTTCCCATTGAACCATTCATTTCAGTTAAGGAACAAATCATCTAAGCATCTTATCCCCCTTCTTGAAGACCAGAACTCCAAGGGCCTGAAGAATCACCACTGTTTTCTAACCTCCATTATGCTGCAAAACCAATTCAGCTTGTCTGAACCAAGGGACTGCATCTCTGGTTTTGAGAACAGGCAGAAGGAGGGCTTTTTTTATACTGAAGATGCCACCTGGATGTTGGGAAGTTCTGTGGTTTGCACAGTAAGGATTATCAGGTGCAATTTCCTTCATAATTGACGCAATTCATGCCCATGTTGTATTCAGAATGAATTCCTTTATTTTCACAAGAGAAGTAGACAAAGTTTTATCTTGGTATGCTGGAGGCAAGGTTCACTGTGCCATTAATTTATTTTAGAGGAATTTTAAACTGAATTTTCTCTTGAATTATGGGAGGTACCAATCCTAACAGCACAGTTTTTCTACCCTTTCTACCCTTCATTTTTCCTTACCTGAAGAAATATAAGGAATTATGGAAATCTGTTAAGATAGCTGAACCAGTCAGGACATCTAGCCTATGAAAACTTCAGCAATTGAGGAAAATGTTTATAAAGAGTTATTTATTTCACCAAAAGTCTCTTAATTTTGAGTTACCCATATAAGAGTCTTCAAAAAAATTGTCAGATCATACAAAACCAGAACAAAGAGACCATGATCCTCTTGCTCACTGAAGATTTGGTTTCTGTAGTTTGGTACCATTTTTAAGCAGCTCTGTCTCTTTATTATGATATACAGCAATGTTGTAAGTTGTCATTTCAAGAACAGTAGTTTATCAAGTTGCACATTCTAATAATCTACTGGATGAAGCAAAGGCAGCAAAAAAAAGAAGAACCTCCAGGTTTACTCTGGCAATACAAGATGAATTACAGTTGTCTGAAGTTTGATGAGAAGACACCTTTTTAACTCAAGGGTTTTAAAAGTTCTGTCAGGTTAATCCCCACCAGGGTCATTCTTTTCTAGATTTCCTTACTGACAAAGAATATTCAAGCCTGACTCTGGACTTGCTAAGAGCAAGTACTTGGAGAAGCCCATGTAGCAAAAACATCCAAGCTTAAGAAGTGTGTTTATTGTTTGAGTCTATAGACTTTTGTCCTCAAAAACCAAGTGGCCTGATAGATTAGTTATGCCAGTAACAGTTGCATTTATTTGCTTTCAGTACTGATTGTGGATTTGCTTTGTTATAAACTTGGAATGATTAATTGCATCAACTTCCATTAAGATACCAAGTCTCTCAGGCTGCTGAATACTCTTTTTAGTCTATAAAACACCATGAAAAGCCTTAGAAAGTCTGATTAAGTTGTTGCCTCTTATTGAAGTCTCCTTCCAAATTCATTGAATATAAATGCAGGATGAACTCTGAGTAAAGTGACCAGAAAGATGCATTTTCTCGCTCCATATCATAGTTCTATGATGTTTTGAAATGAATATCAGTCTGACTCCAGGAGCATCTCAAGTGTATAATGTTCTTTTCAGTACTGCCATTTTATGAGCCTCTGATATTGGTAGCCCCTTTAATGCTTATATTCTGTTCATAGTAAAGAGAGCTTTAGCATTACTTAAATAATTGTAGCTTTTAAACAGAGACATGCAGAACAACAGCAATAACAACTTTGGTTTTGTGTAGATCCTGGTGAAGATCTCAGGGCAAAAATATTTGCTGCAAAGGTCTGGTCATGCCAAAAAGTCATAGAATAGTTTGGGTTGGAAGGGACCTTAAGGATCCTCTTGTTCCAATCCCCCTGCCATGGGCAGCATGAACTTTCACTAGACCAGGTTGTCCTAGCCCCATCCAACCTGGCCTGCAACACTTCCAGGGATGGAGCATCCACAGCTGATGTGGGCAACCTGTGCCAGTGTCTCATCACACCCATAGTAAAGAGTTTCTTCCTAATATCTTACCTTAATCTTTCTTCTTTTAGCTTAAAGCCATTATTCTTTCTGCTGTCATTACAGGCCATTGTAAAAAGTCCCTCTCTACCTTTCTTACAAACCCTTTCAAGTACTAAAAGTACCAGTAAGGTCTTTTCATAGATTCTCTCCTCCAGACCTGACAATCCCAGCTTTCTCAGCCTGTCTTCATAAGGAAGTGCTCCAGCCCTCTGGTCATCTTCATGGCCCTCATCTGGACTCTCTCCAACAGGTCCATGTCCATCTTGTTTTGAGGGCCCCAGAGCTGGATGCAGCACCCCAGCTGGGGTCTTATGAGAACATAGTAGAGGGTAAGAGTCACTTCCCCTCAGCCCAGTGACCACACTGACTGTGATGCAGCCCAGAACATGATTTGATTTCTTGTCTGCAAGAAGATGCATTGTCCTAAAGTAAAAAACAAGTTTTTATAAAACATGGTTCCTTTTGCCTTTCTAATATTTTCAGAAGACCATTACAAATATTATTCTTATGCAAAACTTGCCTTTTCCTCACCGCTTACCTCCACTTTAATGATATATGGAGAATCAAACAGGACTTAGGAGGGACCAGAGTGTGTCTAACCTACTGTTGGTCTTGGTTTCAAAATGTTATGCTGCCTGGGCAATGACTACATTTTTTTTCTTATTTGATTTCTCTCAAAAGTCATGGAAGAGGGAGTTCTTGGGGTAAATAGTGGCTATTTTATATGCAGATATGCCTTTGGTAGAATTATTACATCCTGTTTGAGGAAGAGGGGTGGAAATTTCCCCTGTGTTTGTATCTGTTGAAGAGTTCTGGAGGTTATATATTACTGACAAGAAAGAATTGTAAAGAAATCTTCTAATAATTGTGTGCTCATAAGTAGGGAATTTTGCAAGGTAGAACAATCACAAAAAATCTGTGCTTAGCAGTGTATGAAAGAATACTTAGCAAAACGATAAAAGAGAACACTAATTTAAAAAAAAAAACTTTGAAAAGATCAGCATGTATGCTTAACAAATGACACTGTCAAGACTATGTTTATCAGAGTTCTGGCTGAAGAAAGTAGAATTTTCATAGAGAATAAAAAGTTTGATAATTTTTGTTTGATGGTTGATAGTCCAACATTAAAAAAGCAGGAATTACATCTTGAGAAAATCTTTCGTCTTTCTGTGAAGTTACATCCCTCTGAACCTTTTGTGACTGGAATTCTGAGTCCAAATGTGGGTTGTGTGAGAACCCTAATGGTATTCCCTTGCTCATTATTTCTGACTTTTAGGCTGTATTGTTTACACTCTCCCCCCTCCCCCTCACCCCTGAATTTTATTTGACTTAAGTTGTCTTCAGGTGATACTGAAGTCCGCTGGGTTTTATTCATGGAACAAGATAACACAAGAAGTGCTCTTCTGGACCAGACGAATGGTCCATCTACCTCCATTCTTCTTTTATGGCAGTGGCAACAGAACATGCAATTGAGGGATAGCACATGGGCCTCTCTGTTTTTGGGGATCCATTTCCCTTGTACTCTCTTGGCATCCATAATTTTTGGATTTGTGATGTTAGAGGGGGCATCCCTACCTGTACCCTTCAGTATCCGCTTATAGATCTCCTGTCCATTAATTTGCCCTTGAGCCTGAACTATCTGGAAGTTAATGGGTTTGGTCCTGTGGTTCAAGGAATGAAGTTGTTAAGTGTTTGCATTTCTGAGAGTTATTCTCAGTTTTTGTTTCTGAGAACCAAGTAGATGACAGGTATCCATAGTAACTTCTGCTGTTGTAAATAAATCAGCTTTGAATTATTCGTACTTGCATTGAGCAATCTTCCAAATATTCTGTAATTTGTATTTTGTTTGGGATTGACAGTGGTTGGGATGGGAACTTTCATCAGTTATCCCCTCTCATAAGGAATTTTGTGTAAACACTTGTGTCACATGAAGAATTATTCAAATTCTTGTATGTAAACAGGATTGGTGACATGTAAAGAAAACCTTCATGACTGACCAAATCAAAACTCCCGAACTATTCAGTGCATCCTGTTACTGCAAAACCTGGGATAAACCTATTTATCCCTACTAACACTTCCCTCACAAAGCAAAGAAACAGTGGCAGAGTGGTTACACTTTTCCCATTTTATAGCTCATACTTGGAGGATTTAAGTTAATTTTTTAAGATTCAACAGTAGTAAATTTTGAAGTATTAATCCACTGAGACCATATAGTGTGGTAACTACATTCATTTGTCTGTGGAAGTGAGAAAGAGTATCAAATTCCTTCTGATTTTATTTTGTTGTTTGTAAAGCAAAATTCTGTAATTATTGCATATGATAGAAATACATATATGTGCTTGTTTGCTTGATTTTTATGCTTGTCCTTTACTATTCAAATTTTTCAAGCATCTTGCTTAGAAAATGTCAGTAAGGAGCTTTGATAGAGATTGATTGCCAAAAAAACACGTACCTACTTCCCCAAAACTACATCCTTTTTTATGATTGATGAAAATTCAGCATTTAGTTTTCTCTGCTGAATATTACAACAGTCTGATTTCCTAAAATGCTTGTTGCTTATGTGCTAGTCTAGAATATCAATTGTCAAATGGTGTTTCTGTCAAATCATTACACAAGCCCTTGATTTTTGAGAGGAAATTTTGTTACCTTTAGATACTGTGGGTTTTAAAGGTGTATTAGAAGAGTGATTTTCAGAATGTTGTTTGAAAGCACCATCAATGAATAATCCAGAGAAAACTTCACAACTGAGAGACTGGGGGGAATATATATAGGATGGAAATATGAAAACTTAGTTATATATGTGTGGTTTGGATTGCTTCTGCTATTATCTGATATCTCAAGATTTTTAAAAGGAAATGAAGGAGCTGATTGTATTAATAAACCACAAAATAAGCTGTTCAGTAGATTCAGTCTAAATCTCTCCAACTGAGGTATTTGTTTAGACATGGACAGTGAAGAGTATTTCTAGGACACAACAGATTTTACCCAGTCAGAATCTCTAAAAACAGATCAGATATGCTGTGAAGTGTCTAATTCTAAGATAGTCTGCAATGACTAGCTCAGAGATGCTGCTTAAAACTAGGTAAGGTAAACTCATCCAAAATTACTGCAATCCCAATGATCTGATATGTCCATAAACGAGGTTTATGCCCTTAAAAATGTACCAAATTAAACATTTATTTTTAGATAATGAAATAAAATTTTTAATGCACCCATGAAAGGCACCACAGCAACCTCCCCAGGAATACTGCCAAGCATTCAGATTACCCAGGTGTAGGAAGCACGAACTTATGTGTAAAAAACAGAGAAATGAGAGTATAACAAATAGTGGGACAGGAAAGGTTATCGTGAAATGCTAAAACATTTATTTCTTTTTCTCAAGAGAAAAGATCCACTAAGGGGAGAGGACAGTTGTCAGTGAAGGAGAACAATCATTTCACCTGAAGAACAGAGCTGGGACAGAAATAATTGGCAGAAAATCAAATGGAAGTTAGAAGCTTTCTAGCCATCAAAGCAGTAGTGTTCTGGAGGAGACTCCCAAGAAGTTGGTCAGGTTTTGTTTTTCCACACGTCTGTTTGCAAGGTGGAAAATGATACATTTATGAAAGGAATGTGAAACACAGTTGCCTCTGATAGCAGCAGCTTGGACTTTAAATGCCACCACTTTGATCCTAGAAGGGGGTGTGCATGCGTCACTGCACTTATTGAAGTGACAGTAATTATGCTGTAGATATGCCTATACTATCAATGTGAATGTGTTATGGTGCTTCTTTAAACTTGTAATTAATACTAATTGAGCTCTCAGAAACTGAAGGGCTCCTCGTTTCAAACCCCTGTGCTTTTGCTGAGTGTAACAACAGTTTGCTGACTTATCCCTCTTCTTGAAAAACTCCCATCTTTAATGAAAGGAAAGCACTGTATGTGATACATTGATAATAAACAGAGCATTTCTTACTGTGTAATCTAAACATCTCTTCTCAGCACAGTGCTTCTGCTACATGTGTTTTCCTTTGGTTTTGTATTTATTGTACTGGGCATGTGATTGTAGATTAATACTTTCTCTAAATATTCTACTAGACACAGAATATTGTGTCTGCTGTGAAGATGTTAGCACAAATGAGAAAAATTATAGGTTTCTTGCATAAATTCAAGCTATATCTTTTCTAAGAATCTACAAAGAGGAAATAAAAAATAATTTCCAGGTGCTAAAATTCAGTTCAAGAAATGGAGCTGGTTGGCACTATATAAAAGTCATAAAATCATGACTTTATTTGCTTGCATAGGTCAGCACACAACTGAATGTGTGCCCCCAGTTTATGATGTGCTGAAAGCCTGTGGGGTTTTCAAGAGATGTCATCATCATTATTTTGTTGCTTCAGCTGCTGGTGTATGGCAATTCCTGTAAATTTGTTGAAGTTCATCAAAAAGATTCCTCTTTTTGTCTCTATATTGTGTATTCTGGGATATAACATGTCTTTCTTTGAAACAGGGTTCATTTTAGAATAACAGGTGAAACTTAGCTAGTTTGTTGCACGAGTCCTCTATTCTTGTTCTGATGCCCTGTATCTCTTCCAGGTGTGCAACTGCCATTCATCCCACAGTGGGATTGTGTTTGCCACTTCACAAGCTGCAGGTAAGCCCTAAGACCATTACCCAAAATTTCAGAATCCCAGGCACCCAATGCACATGGGGTCATGGGCAGTTTTGAGGCTGTCCATCCCAGGGTGGCTTTCCCAGGACAGGGAGGGGACAGTCCTCTGTATTTGAAATAGCTTCCAAGGAGCTCAGTCAAGGTGCTTCTCCTCACAGCACAGGGCTGTGTTTCAAGTCAGAATGTGCCATTGGACCCTGTAGTTTAAACTCTTAAGTTTTCACATTTGGTGCTGTTACTCCCTTGTAATTTTTCTTTGAAGGAGGAAAATAATTGTTTTTATTTAGTCAATATTTATCTTCATAGCAAGGTGATTAATTCCTGAAACAAACTAGGAATTTGTGCCTTGTACCTAATTTAAATTTGACCAGTTTCAGCTTAGAGCCATTGCTTTCTGCTGGTACTCATAAGTGATATTTGTTTTCCTATAATATCTGCTATGTATTTGTTCAAGACAGCTAAAACAGATCTGATATCTCTTGAGACTTTCACCATAACACTTTACCCAGTATCTAGTATTTTTGGCTCTTCCTTTACCTGTATTTTCCCATATCCTTTTCAAAGTATACAGAATTTTTCTAAACATGACTGTAAGATTACTCCTGATACTGCAGTTGGAGGAAAAAGCAGTGCCTGTAACTCCTTCCTCACCTGCCTTTTGAACATCAAGGGTTGTACTACACTTTTTATGCTGGGACCTTATGTTGAATGCTGGACTCCTGTGCTTTACTCTGTCCCCTTCAACAATGGCTCATTTGGCTTCTCTTTGTGATCTAAGAATGGATTTTGAATGCATATTCACACAGGGTTGGGTTCTTCTCTTCAGACCATATTGGCCAGGCTGATACTCAAAGTTTTTTGATACCTTCACTTTTCCTCTTCCTTGAGATGTTAGCAATGACTTTCATGGTGAGTTCTGCTCACATCAGTTACAGCTGATGTGAATGTGCAATCTCAGAAGAATACCAAGCCACAATGAAAAGGTCACGGCAAACTTTTTTGAATTATATCTAGAGATTGTCTTCAGTTCAAATGACACTGCTTTGGGTTGCTGGTAATCTAGTACATGTCCATGTAAATGGCATTTACATTTTTGTTTTATTTAGAGAAGGTGGCTATTAAAAATAAAATATTCAGGAACATTAGCCATTAGTGTGAAAGACTTAATGTATACTGAGTAGAAAGTAGTTATATAACTATGTTCTTGAAAAGCAGGAGTTCACCAGTCTGTTTCAACTGGACCAGGTGACAGAGGCCTGCTGTCACCTTTTTGATGAAGTAAGTTGAGCTTTAATACAATGGCATTCCTAAAGCCAGGCCTGATAGCCACACTTGGGATTTTCTTTACTTTCTTCCTCTCTCTTCCAAAAGGCTTCACAATCATATTTTCTTTCTCTTCTGTTTATGTTCATTCCTTTTATTGTGAATATTTTGTTATATCTTTGTCTCTTTCTTTCATTTCTTTTATGTGCCTAAGACCAGTTTCTTTTTTGCTGTCATTGTTTCCCTCCAAACGTCTGTTTATCCATAAAGCTTGGATAACTTTTTTGCTATATATTTTGGGTTTTTTTCTTCCATTACCATACTTATTTGTTTTTTTATATCTGGAGAAATTTTTCCTCTACTTTGTCTTTCGGATGAAAAAAGATCATGAAACAAAAAAGAGATCTCGAATTCTGCTTTAGGATGGTGGAAGCCAGCTGTCCAAACAAACTGTGTATTTTGCAATAATTTATTGGAAGCTAAGTGTGTTTTATTAATAAGAATGTGCATTTTTGATATTAACTTTGCAGTCAGAAAATACAGATGCATATAAACCCAATTAATCATTCTGATTACTAATATTAATAGAATGGGAGCAAAGTCCTTTTTGTAATAGAGGACAGTTTCTTCTGGAAAACGTCTTTCAAAAAATGAGGAGAAGTTAAATAAAAAGTGAAATAGTAATCTTTTGTCTATAATCAATAGAAGAATTGCACCTAAAGTTGGATATCCAACAGAACAGTCCCCATCCACTAGATTACATTATTTTTATGGTGCCTGGACCATGCTGACAAAACTTTCTTGCTTTTACCAGTAGAAAAAAATTGTCAGCTTACACTTTAAAGGCAATTTAACCTGTGTGTAATACAGTCTGTACTGCCTGCAATATTTTTGCTATAGAGATTACCTTGGATTTTTTGTAGGTCAAGAAATCTGTACAATGCATATTTTTGTCAAACAATTCTGCACAAGATGTTTTCCATTTCCCCCCTTCTTTGGAGTCCTTTAGCCTTTTTTTGTCTGCATGTCTTGTAAAAACTTCTTTATTATGCAATTGAAAGTTACCCACTTATTTCTGTTTGAGAATTATTCTTGCAAAAAAGACAATCACTTCTCAAATTTGACGAAATTGCAGTATACTAAAAAAAAGAAAAATATATGAGTTTAAAAAAAAAAAAACTAACAAAAAAACCCCAAACCGAAACCCCAACAACATTGTAGGATACACTGATGAATGTTGAGCTTAGCTGTCAGTAGAACACTTCATCCTACAATTTGTCATTAAATAGAAGGAAACTGGAATAGCTCTGCTCTATATGTTGAAAACCTCAGTATTCCCTCTTAAGGAAAATCCCAAATATAAGGAATGCCATTGTTTGCTGTGCATGTGGTGACCGGTCTGGGTTACATTAAGTTGAAGTTACTGCCATCTGGTGGGGAAAACAGTGTCATTTCCCAACAGTTGGAAGCAATTCTCTTAGGTTTGTGTTCTCTTAGGTATGAGAATAGCGTGTGCGCCTCTGTGTGCACACACCCATATAGAGATAGATATATTTAATATTTGCGGAGTTTTTGCTGATTTTAAAAGAATTTTCAAATATTCAGTGATAGTGGTCAGCTGAATTGGAAATTAGTTAAGGGTAGAGAAATGTAGGAAAGAAGGAAAATATAAGAGGCAGAGCAGATAGACATGTGGAATGTGTACTCTGGTACTGACTGAATGATAGGCAAAGTGGTAATAGAATTCAGTTATGGGAGAGACTATGGTGGGAAACAAGTGTCTCTCTTTAGTAAGAAATTGCTCAGTAACCATGTGAGAATAATAATTGTGTCCAAAATTTGTTCTTGCTTCATTGTTATGGTGTCTGAAGACTCAAAACAAGGTTAGGTTTGCTATGTACAAATATTAAATATATTTTGCGCTTGTCATATGCTGCGTTTTCTTTTGGTGGAAAGCAGTAGAAGTGATCCTTTACTCTGAACCTGAAGGATAATTTTCTGTTTTCTCTACTATGAGCTATGTATCAGAAATGTATCTTTAACTAGAATCTTCTCATGTTAAGAGTTAAGGAAAAGTTGGGGGGATCCAAGAGTCCCACGGGGTATGTAGTGGTGCGGTCAAAGCCCTCCACCTGTATGATTGGTCTCTGATGGCATCCAAGCTGCTACTGTACCAGTGCAGAGGCTGGCCAGGGTAAGGCTAGAGGAGGCATACATGGCTCCAGTGTGGTTCCTTGACAGTCTCCGGGCCCTCAGTGGCATGTGGTTAATGATGAACACCAGATACAGGACTTGAGCTGAGATCCCTGGATTCTGAGTCCTGCCAATTTCAGGTCACTGAGGGCACTTGCTTCAGGAACTTGTGAACATCAAGCCTTATGCTGCATTGGAAAAACAAAAATCATTGGCAGAGTAACATTAGATTCCTCTTTAAAGAGATAACTAAATGCTGACACCCTATACTTTATTGCAACATGTATATTGTTCTAATGACATTCTCTCCATATTTTTTTCTTTTTGGAAGGGTGGGTGGAGGAAACAGTTGCTTTGGTGGACTTTCTGATGCTGCAGTAATACTGTTTCTTGGCTGCTTACTGACTTTATCAGTGACCTCAAAGAGTTTTGCTGAGTACTTGTCTAACTGCATGTTACATTCTAGATCAGCTGAGTTGAATTGCAGGAGCTCAGACTTGGTAAGATTTGGGTTCTGCTTTATTTGTGTGTGGATTTTTCATTCCTGTCTTATACAGAGCAGTTTATGAGGAGATTCTTGGTTTATACATTTACAAAGTGATTGTACAAATCCAGGTTGTGGGCAAACCACATTCTTCTTGCACTCATATCTGAAAACAAATTCTGGTTTCAAAACCACATGTGAATGGGGCCTTATGATTTTGTGAATTCTTTCATCTTTGGATCTAAGTAAACAAAAAACCTAATGATACTGACTTCCTGTGCATGTCTTAGATGTTACTGAATGAGTTAAATGTGGTTTGAGAAAAAGATATTTCTCATTTCTCATAATTCTTTATTTTGTTTAAAATTCTTTTCCACTTGGTTGGTTTTTGCTGCCTGTTTAAGTTTTTGTTTCAATTTTGTTTTTCTCCTTTTTCTGAACTCTCTAGGAGCCAGAATCCTGCTCAGATAACATCTGTTAAAAGGAAAACCATTGACCTTGTAATCCTGTCATTCTGCTTTTAAGACTGCATTGCACATGCAGGTGTCTGATTTCTTCATAGGTTTTAGAGGAAGTACTTTTTCATGACTTTGCAATGTAATTGCCTAATTGTTTTCAAGGAGACAGACACTTTTCACACAGTAAGACTCTCACTGGAAAGACTTAACCGCAAGAGTTAGTGCTGGGGGATACATGACCCCATATTTTGTAAGTTCTTCAAACTCAAGCCCACAACTTGAACCAACCAATGCAAAGAACTCTCTCTGACTCAGTCTAGTTTTCACAGGACAGAAAAGTGGAACAGCTTTTAGAAGGAAAATAAGACCTGATTCTTTCTTCCAGCCTTCAACTCAACATAAAGTTCACTTTGTGCTGTTGATAAAAGCAGCTAAGCTGATTTACTCTTGATTAGAAAACTGGCTGCTTTTCATTTTCACTACTGCGGTAAAATGACCAGCACTGAAGCATTCTTTGAAATCCTGGTGATACTGATATGCAAGCTTTCAGGAATATATTTTTTTTGTCTGCCAGTCTCTTTTTCATTTTTTCCTCTCTTTTCTTCCAGTCCCCATATAGCTTCAGATATTTATTTATAATCCCCTGGGGTTAATAAGCAGTTTGATAGCTAGAAAGTAATCGCTTTCTGTGCTTAGGATAACTGAACTGTAAGAGAAGCTTTTGTAGGGAGAGATGAAGTAATGCAACACAAAGTTGGAAGGATGTATCTTCTAAACCAAAAATGACCATCTTCTAGAATGTCTGTGAAGGTGGGATAGAGTAATGTTATATGTTATGAATTATACATTTGAGTATGGAACCCATTGCAGTATCTCAAATTTCACTTTTTAAATCAAAATTTATTATAGACATGTCCTTACTCAATGAGTTGATACAGAAATTAGTGAGTCCAGCTATTTGAGTACATTAGGAAGGAAATCAGAACTAAGCACCATAGTTATCACAGCTAGCTTTGAAACTCTGAGAATGTGGATGTTGCTCTCCACAAACACTCTGATAGATGTGATATTTCTATTTGATATATGAATCTCCGTTCTTGGAAATGTTCAGGACATGAATAGACAAGTTCCTGCAAAACCTGCTCTTAGACCTGCTTCATCAGGGAATCAGATTAGAGGATTCTTAGATATTTGTTAATGACATAGCCATAAATAAAGGGATTGAGTGCACTCTCAGCAAATTTGCAGATGACACCAAGCCGAGTGTTGTGGTTGACACACCTGAAGGACAGGATGCCATCCAGAGGGACCTGGACAAGCTCCAGAAGTTGACCCATGGGAATCTCAAGGTTTAACAAGACCAAGTGCTGGCACTGCGCCCCAGAACCATTCTAGGCTGTGGAATGAACAGATCAAGAGCAGCTCTGCTGAGAAGGACTTGGGAGTGCTGGTGGATGAGGCTGGACATGCCCCTGTCATGTGCACTGGGAGCCAGAAACCACCCATATCCTGGGATGCATCCAAAGCAGTGAGGGCAGAAGGGGAGGGAGGGAGGGGATTCTGCCCTTCTGCTGTGCTCTGGTGAGACCCCACCTGCAGTGCTGCCACCAGCTCTGGGGTCCCAGCACAGGAAGGACATAGACCTGTTGGAGCCAGTTCAGAGGAGACCACCAAGTTGATTAGAGAGATGGAGCACCTCTACTATGAGGAAAGGGTGAGAGAACTGGGATTGTTCAGCCTGGAGAAGAGAAGGCTTCAGAGTGACCTAATTGCAGCATCCAGTATCTGAAAGAAGCCTAGAAGGAAGATGGAGATAAGGCACTTTCTGCAAGGGTCTGTGGTGACAAGACAAGAGTCAATGACTTCAAACTGAATGAGAATAGGTTTAGATTAGACATTAGGAAAAAATTATTTACTCTGAGGGTGGCAAGACATTGTCACAGCAGAAAAGTGGTGGATGCTTCATCCCTTGAAGTCTCCAAGGCCAGCCTGCTTGAAGCTCTGAGCAACCTGGTCTAGTGGAAGCTGTGGCTGTCCATGACAGTGGGATTGAAACTAGAGGACTTTTAAAGGTCCCTTCTAACCCTGGCCATTCTGTGATTCTATGACTTTGACATCCCTTCCAAGCTCATTTATTCTGTAATTCCTTCATATGAAACCTAGACTTCTACAGACAAGATATTCCCAAAGAATAGAGATTTCACTACAAGATCATACTTCTTATCTTAAAAGTGGTGAGTGACTGAAGGTAGTTTTAAAAAATTGCCTTCATTTTGAGGTAGAAAATCACTATAATGAATTCAGTTTTTGTATACTGGAAGTTTTAGATGATTTATAAAGATTGTGTCTTGAGTTTTTCTACTTTTCTAAGGACTGGGGTGGTGAAAGCCATTTCCTATGGAAATTCAAGTGCAAGGCACAATTCTTTTATGTAACTTTGTCTCTGACACAAGCATAGAAGCAAGTGTATGCCTTTATTAAAATAATAAAATAAATCTTATCAAAGCATTATATTTTATACATAGTTTCCCCCTTAGGGAAAGAGGAAATGATACAACTATGACAGACACAACTTTAACTTTTAATAGACTACTGAGGGTAGTTTAATAACCTGGTGCTAAAGACAGTAAAAAGACTATATCTCTAATAGAATACTAAATACTTTAAATGGTGCTTTCTTGTTTTTTTTTTAAAGGAAAATAATTTAAATATATTATAGCTTTCAGACTACTGCTGCTTTATTTTAAAATCTTGTGTGTTAGCAATCTGAAGATCAGTAAAATGCAAACAATGCTTTCTGAAATTCTTGTGCTGTCATCTGTGGTTTAGAGGGAACACCCTCTCTCTGGGGTAGAAAAGTAATTTAGTCTAGGACACTAAGCAATTTTGGCTGGTCTTGAACACATATCTCAAGGAAAACAAACTTTTTATATATTTCATGCTGTTCTTACTCCTATATACTGAAAGAACTCCAAAACTTAAGTTATTCTGGTTAGTTGAACTCAAGGAGCATTTTGTAAGCTGACGTTTCCTTTAGATGGGGTTAGATTAACTTTGGGAGAAAATCAGTCTTAATATCTTGTCACCATGTTGATATTCCTTCTACTGAGTTGCCCTTTGATATAGAGAGGGGGATACAACAGACCTGCAAGAAAGCTGACACATCCTGTCTTGGAATTTAGTCTTGGCTGATAATAAAGAAACATCAATGAGCTTAATTTATGTATAACACAACTTGATTAGCTATAAAATTAGTATCTTTTGCAGTGAGTAGACAAGATAGACAACAGAGCTATACAGTCATCATCCAGAATTTTGTTGTCATTCAGTTTTTGGATTATTTATGACACAAATGCAGAGCCATTTGGGACCATGGTTTTCTACCTCAGATCTCAGTGCCTCATTAGTGTGGTTAAAACCAACTTTAATCCACAAACAGATTAGCTGCTTTCACTCCTAAACCCTACATGAACCCAACAAGATTCACACAGACCTAATTTGAACCATCCTGCATCAATTTCACTGGATGAGGAATGCAGAATAGATGCAGAGGCAAGTCCAGCAGCTATTGATTATCAATTTGGACTCAATGTCAACCAAACAAAGCCATAGTGAATGTGTTTGCAGTCAGTATCACTTCTTCCAGCTCCATTTCCAAAAGATGTTATTAGGTCAGGTGTTGCCAACATGGAAGCACTGGACTAGAGGTGGGAAGCTCCAGATCACACTTCAGTGCAAAGCCTTTTCTCTGCACTCCCTTTAACAGCACATGAGCACTCAATACCTCAAGCACAGCACTGAGCCCACCCTGGCAGGATCTGCCTGAACTGTGTGGTGCTTGGCCCTCCAGGGCAGCACTGTGCTGTGAGGGATGCACAGCTTCACTGCTTCACATCCAGCTGCAGAGCTACATCTTGGTCTTGCATTCTCTCTAAAACTATCTGAATTACCTCTGCACCATTCGACTTCCCTGATCTCCCAGCCCAGTACCCCAGTTTCTGGGAAGTCCAGACACCTATTACCCTGGACAATAGAAAACTGATGATACTGCAGTAATGGGGTAACTGAGATGATATAATAATTCACCATAATGAGATAACCCCTATGTTTTTGCTATCTCTTAATTTTAAAGCATTGGTTATATTTTTACCTGATTTTTAGTTTTGCATTTAAACCTAGAATGATCTTTATGCTTCAAATCAGTATTTATGTACTGCTTAAAAACTGCTGCACAGAAAATAAGATCTTTTATGCAGGTTCTATTATGGCAGGGCCTGTACTCCCATTTTTTATGCTTTTACTTCCCTTCAGATTACTTAACCACTTAATGATGTTCAGAATGAAAATTGCTTTGATAAACATTTAGAATATGCAAACTTTACTTTCCCTTATGCCTTGTGTTGTATTATTAAGATGTTTTTAAATCTTGTGTCTTCATTTTGGACAAAGTGTAGCGGTTCTCAAAAAACTTGTAGGTAATTAGACACCTTGTTTGGAGTGTCCCTGATGTGCTGGATTCAGAGCTGTGTGTGCATTTGCTTAAGAGGGACTGGGGATGGGAGGAAAGTCTGGAACCCTCAGCATCAGCTGCTGCTTCACATCAGATCCAAAAGCATGGCAGCACAACTCCCTTGTTTGGATCATTGCTGTACTTGTCCCCCAGAAAGAAAATCATCTGTTTTAGGAGAGGTGACTTGTGAGTCAGAGCTGGGTCCGCTTCCAGTACCTGCCACACCACTTAAGTCACAGATATGCTGTATATACACACTCCTGCTCAGATGGACCCCATTTGTTCCTTTTTTCAGAGTACTTAAGGGAGATACTTGTGGCATCCAGGGCAGCACCTGGGAACTCTTGCAACTCTAGCAAAAGAAAATAGGCAGGATGAGTTTTGAATGCACAGAAAGAGGTACTCTAAAAAGCATCAGCCTGTAAGAGGTTTGTTTTGGGTACCCAAAATAAAATAATCTTGATTATTTCATGTCAGTGAAACTGAAATTATATGAATGGTGATTTTCTGTATGATGGTCTCATGCATGTATGTGCTGTGTTCTTCTGTCTAAAGTGAAGGTTTGTGGAGTGCTTGGATGAGATAGTATTTGCCAAAGAAACAGCCTTTCAGAAATTCATATTAGCATGTGAAGTTTTAAGTGATATGAAAAGTACCTTCAGTAAAGGAGATAAAACCTAGAGTACTAAGATCAAAAAGAGATGCTGAAAGGCTACTTAGGCAATGATAACTGTCCTTTCCAGGTAATGAACAATATCTGTTCAGATTATAAAATATGTATTGTCCTGTAAAGACTGTTTTGTAGTGAAACATAAACCAAGACTTACCATTCATAATTTCTTCTTTGTTTCTTTTTAATATGCCTTCATAGTAAAATATGTGTCTATATTATATATTAAATATATATTAATGTGTCTACATACCAAATAGGAAAACCTTATATTTTGAATCAACTTTGAGTTTACAAGTTGAGCATCAGGAAACAGCCTATAAATATAAGCATATGTAAATCCCATAAGTAACATGTGATATATTTTAAAAAAATATATTGAATTTTTCAATGCACACTTTCTCTTCTTATGAGTAGTGTATTGGCATTCCAACTTGGATACATTTCTGCATGTTCTGTGTACATAAATATTGTTTCAAGATCCTTTGGAGTCAGTGGTTTTCATTAACTTTGCTTTAGGTTTCATTTGGAGAATCTTCTTAGAATTGAATATGCTATCAGATGACAATTTGTGAGGAAAGAAGTTTGGGGTTTTTTTAGGGCTTTCAAGTCTTCTGGGAAGGTTTTGTTGCTTACTGAAAAGTTTAATATTTTGATTTCTGAATAATCATTTTGTGATTTAATTCAGCTCAGCATAGTTGCAGTGCAATGGGTATCAATAGAATAATTTTAAAGGAGTGTTTACAAAGTTAACATGATTATGCATTATGCTCTAACATCAGCACACTATTAGATATCTACAAGTAAATGCCTTATATTTTTTATTGGGCTTTGCTTTTTCACTGGTATATACCAGAGATATCATTGTCTTGTACCAGAATGGTTTATGAAATTATTATTGACTTCTAATTCTGAGTTTACAAAATCAAAATGAACACCGACTCAAAAAGTACGTTATGAAGAAAAACGAGGAACTGTTAAGAGAGTAAGAGTTTAGGTGAAAAATTGAGAAATTTTATAACCCAAGTAAGGTTCTTTCCCTCCTTTATTTCATTCACAAAAAGGTCATAATGCAGCAAGAACAGAGCATTTTGATTGTCTGATTTTAGTGATGAGTTGTTTTCATGGAAGACAACTGAATTTAGACGTCTGGAAACACATAGATATAAACGTAATCTAAATAATAATTTAATGTAGGTAGAAGAGGACATGTAGCTGACCATAGACTAGCATTATAAGCAGTCTGAGCACCCAGCTGACACAGCTGTTCTTGTATTTTTGGAGTTATGGTAAATAAAACTTTGAAGAAACCCCAACATTTTGTTGAGATTCTCTGGTGGGAGACTGAGAAAGTGATAGCAGACCAAAATACCACATAGGTAAAGGCATTTTTGTGGTTGTCACTCCCTAGAATGATGGGAAGCTTGTGAAGAAACACAGTAGTGCTTGTTCCAAAGCAGCAGACTGTCAGCACAGACAAAAACCTTGCCCTAGGGGGCCACCAGGGAGCTAAAAAGAAGGTCAACATAAACTCTTGGGGTAGAAATATTATCTTTGCAGCAAAATACCTGGATGGATTTGAGCATATAGGTTTGTCAAAGCCAGAGAAGGATGCCAGAATATAATTGAAAAGTGATATTTTTGGGAACATGGAAAAGGCATTTGTTTGAGGATATAGGTGGGAAAGGCCATACCTACAGCTGGTGATATAAAAAATATCCTACCTATGAAGACATATAAGGAAATTTATTAGTCCTATCAGTGAAAGCCAGATGTTAAAGGTTTTAGAAAGATTGAAAAGGACTTTATGGAAGGGACTTCTTGTGAGACAAATTCTTAAATTTTTGTTTTAGCAACACACAGCTTGAGTCAATGGCCAGATGTTCATAGAGAGATAACCGAGAAGTAACAGGAGCTTAATTTGGATAAAAGGAATGCTACTTCTAAAAGATTAAATAGAATTAGGGATGGCATGAGCATGTGAATTGCAAGCTGGCTGTCTCCATGTACACCTTACAGAGATGAAGTGTTGTGGGTGTTTACTTTTTCACTGATGTGAGTGACATCTAGTTCATTTTTGATTGACCTGCTTGGAAGCCAGGTAGAGTTTGAGAGATGTCTAATAAAAATGAATTCATCAATACTTGTATAAGCCAAGAAGTATTTACACTGACTAAAAATAATCCCTTCTTAGTGTCAAGAAGACTAGACAAGACCATTGTAGGAAAGTGTTTCCTTGAAGAGTGGATGCTATTACAAAATAAATTCTGAATAACAGTAAATGATAAAACACATGAGATTGTTTGTTTTTAAACCTTTTGGTATTCACTTTGCAATCATCTTCATTCAGGGAATGGTATAGACAGATGTGGGTCAGTACTTGGTGGCAGTTTGAAAGCAGAACAGAGCAGGTAAGTAGCATTCTGATTTACAAGTAATTTTGATTTTTCGTGTAGATAGGCAGTACTGGTCAGAATGAGAAAAATGCCTGTTACTGACATTTATTCCTTCTGTCAAATGAAGTACAGAAGATTGCTGGGGGTTTTTTTTCCAGATGATGTTAGTGTAAATGTTAGAGAAGAGTTGCTTGTCTATTTTCAACAAAGCTAATTTTCCAGATCTGAACTCTGTTGGCTTCAGCTATTGGAAGAACATACCAGATAACCACAAAAAGCACAAGAATTCAGTATTTTATAAGAAATCAGCTCGTATTCATTTAACCACATTTGGTTTCATTTAACTGTATTTGAAAACTTTGAAGCCAAGGCTAATAGACCAGTACCAATCTTTGAATCTTGTTCTTCTATATGAAACATGTATAAAGCATGTATGTGAACAAATGGGTTCACATTTTTAATTTTCTTTTCTTTTCCCCTTCTCTTGCCCCTTCACCCAGTAGGGCAAAATATCCATTCCTGGCAAGAGTGGGGAGATGACTTTGTTGCTTGCTGTTGCTTGGCTATCCAAATTCATTCTCAACACCTAACCAACTATGATATTGCACTGTAGCAAAGCAAATAACAGGCTCAGCTGCTTCATTGATGGTTTTGTGTTTCTTATATTTAAACAGATTTTCAGTATAGTTCTTCAGAAATATCTGGATTTAATTTCTGCACATGTCCTCGTGCAACTGTTCAGGAGGTAACTGAGGGTAGATAAGGCTATGAACTGCTTTTATAGCCTTCATGTACAGAGGTTTGGTTAAAGCAGTGGGCACTACCAATACTCAGTAATTATGGGGAGGTTGCCTTGCTAAGGGAAGTAATATAAAGACCATGCTGAAGAGAGAGTACAAACTGTGAGAAGTCCATGTAAGATATCACTTGTACATAAAACATTGTTTTAGTTTGTTGAAACACTTTGCTGTGATGTGATGTGCTCGCATCCTAGAAACCGGTCCTGACATTAGTTTCTGCATGATTCAGCTGGCTGCAGTCACCTCCAATAAGAGAGAGGAAAAGCCTCTTGGCTGTTCTGCATTTGGGCATTAAGGACATAAATGCAGAGACTGAATGACTGAGTGGCAGATGTATTCTGGATCACTGCATTTTATGAATGTTGCATTGTTCTAGTTTTAGTTGTCATCTGTTCACCATCCTTTGTCTCCTCATTTTTTTTCATAGATGACAAACATTGTCCAGAGGAACTTTGGAAACATACCTCATCTTTGAACTTTTGTTGTATACAAGATGGTCATCTGAATCGGAGCATGTTAAAGGTCTGAGGATACAGTGTTTAAAAAGTGTAGGTAGGAAGAGTGCTGAAGAGGCAGAACTAAAGTAGAAAATAGGATACTTCACTCAAACACAGTGAAAACTTGAAACAGCAATAACAACAATCATGAGAAAGCTGATGTTTAGAAATGAACGTCAGCCTGAATAACTGCATGAGATGGGGAAGAAAGTCTTTTTCTTTTCTTGGGGGAAAGGTAGACCTGAGGCAGAAATTAATTGTCTGATGGAAATAAATGAAAGAGAACATCAGTTGCTGCTTCTCTGAGCACCCTGGAATTTTGCTGTATGCCCTAATTTCTAGACTTTTAGTGGAGGCTGGGCGTTGCTTATTTTACATTAATAAGGCTATTTGTAGATTTTTTTTTTTTCACTTCCCTTTACGTTAACTTTAAAGGACAGGATTCCTAGACCCATTTTATTGAACTACAAAAAAGGCAGAGAAAGAAAGGGACCAAGGCTAAGATCTTCACAAGTACCCAACTTCCACAAGGGAAGATTTTGGTACCTTGCTCGTTTTGTGACCCAGGGCTCAGCTTATAGCTGATAGAGTGGTCTGGGATGGCATGAGGGGTTTAGTCTACATCTGCCATCTCAAGGCTGGTACCATAACTGTTAAGACCTCTTTTTCAGTTTTTGTTGTGTTGATCATAAATTCTTCCTACAAAATTAATTTCAAAGTGTTGTAATTGCAGTTCCATAACTGTAGCCATTTGATTTGGCATTTGTATTCCAGATGGATTTCACTAGCATATATAGTAGAAATTTGTGCCTGAAGATTTATTTCAAGATTATGTCCAGACATCATTAGAAAAAAAAAATTCAAATTAAGAGAATCAGTTTTACAAAACACTTTTTTTTTTGTCTTCCTTACAGTTCCTACTTCAAGTTAATTATTTTCTTACAAGATAGTATAATATTATTCATTATGAAACAGGTGGAACTACCTGAATTTTCAATCAAAAATTGTGCATTTTATATTTTATCATTTTGGGGAATAAAGAGCAACTTTTCCACAACTTTATTGTCTCTACAAAGCACATTGTTATACTGTGAGTACTTGAACACCTGAATCCACTTTAAATCCTCTTTACCACAATGATGCCTTAATATTTTAAGTTTCCTAGGGCAATTTTTCCTTAAGTGTGATCATTAGGGATAATAATAATTATGAAATTTGCTACATTTAAAACACTACCTTGTTGTATGAAATGGTTATTAAAATATCTTCTGTTGTATATGTGAATTGTAAGGATGAGTGGCGTAACACTCCTAATAGCTATTTAGTTGCATTTCCTATGAGTAGATGTAACCATCTGAAAATGAATGGTAGGATTCTAGCTTCGTTTGTTTCCCAGAGCAACACAGGAGAATTACTGCAGTTGTATCTATGCTGTGCTACATTCCAATTATTCTGTCTTTAATGAGGAGAGAAGGAAGGATCAAGGCAGTGTGATAAGACTTGCTGTTGCAGCAGACACTATTAACTTCTGAGACCTTTATCTAATACTTTTACCTTCATTCTCCAGCCCAAAGCCTGCACAGCCATCTCTGGTATGCAGTGTTTCAAACAGGTGTCTGCACTACAAGCCTTCGTCCAAACCTTTTAGCCATGTACAAACAAATCCAAAACATGCTTTCAATTAAAATGAGCATTTCTGAAACAAACAGCACAGACTGTGGTAAGTGTACATCCTTTACTGTGGAGCACCTATAGTAGCATAACGCATTATAGAATGTGTATGTCTGCACTGTGCCAAAGATAAGAATTTTGATTTCTGATGTGTGCATTTCATTTATCTAATGTAAGAAAACATCTGCTCAAGACAAATATGCCACTGCTTGCCTTTTGAAAAATACTCATGGAAGGCATGAAATGGTACAGAGACTGTTTCCCCAGTACAAACAAGTTTCTTGTTACATAACTTCTTTGGCTTCAAAAATCAAGCAAGCTGTTTGGTTCTATACTGGGATTTTGAAACTGCCAACTCTGACAGGTCCACATAATCATGTAACTGTTTGGTGGTATTACAGCAAACCTCTCTACTTGTTTTCTTTAGCCTTGTCCTCCAGGTGAGATCCAAACAATGCTTCCTCTTCAAAGGTGTATCTGTCAGCAATTAATGTGAAAGTCAGATCATCTGTGCTCCAAACCATCTAGTTAAATGTGATTTTCTGTTAGAAGTGAGAAGTAGGTGAGATTTTGAGATCATGAATATAGAGAACAAAAGGAAAAGAAAATTTCAGGCTCTTCAGTGTAGAGATTTGTGAGATTTGGGTTTTTTATATAACATATAAAAATGCTAGTAAAAACTACATAAAAACTTAAAATTATTTGAAAGTGAATTCAGAAATTTTTCAGGTGATTTCTCTAAATCTTTTGTATTCTGAAGAATGTAGGAACCATCCTTTCATAACCAAGGCTTCATTAAAATAACTATGTATGCTGTTGGATGGGTAATGGGGGGACTTTTTACATTTTGCAATATTTCCTTTTTTAATTTTTATTTTCAAAAGGTGCTGTAAACAGGGGTGGGTTTTTTGTATTTTTGTTATATATAATCATAAAAACTATCCTAGGCACCTTGCTAGATGTCAAATAAATATTTCCTTCTTTAAAAATCTTTTGAAACATCCTGAAGTGTGATTTACTTTCTACTGCTTTAGAAGAAATAAGCATGCTGATTATAAAACCTCAACAGTATTGCTTTGACTTTTCTCATTTTTTAATGAACATGTTTAAGCTCTTCTCCATAATTCTACATCTTCTAGATGATATTATTAAACTTTTGGTCAGTATCCTCATTAGCACTGTTTTATGTCTTAGGAGACTTACTTTACAGTAAACAGAAGGAAAAGGCATCATCAGTCAAAAATTGTTTTTTGGTTGTTTTGTTGCTTTTTACTTTTCTTTTTCAGTTTTAAACTGACCAGGCTCTTCCCACATGGGTGTGCCTCTAAGTCCCTTCCAAATTAAACACAGAGATATAAACCCAGTGTGCAAACAATAGCAATAGAAGTGCATCTTATTCATCCCTTCTTGCTTTTTACTCATGAGACTCTTTAAGTGTGATCTTCAAATATTCTAGGAGTGAGAAATACACTTAGATGCACAGCCTGCTTTCTCATGTGACCTGTATTGATTACAGTTTTAACTGTAATCATTTAACAAGAGAACACTGGGTCCCAATCTTCCTTGAAGACATCATCTTTGGAGGAAGCTTGATTAAAACATATTTTATCCCATCAGCTTGTTGCCCCGGTTGTGAGGGAAAAAATGTAATTCAACCTGCTCTTAGAACTTTTGATCTCTAAACATATGTAGTTGTACAACTTTTCCCCATGCTCTACAGCAGTCCTTTAAAACCTATTCTACACCCATCCAGAGACTATGTTGGTATCCTATAATTATGTTATTAAATAAAAATAATTTTCTTGTACTAATGATAGGAATGAAAAAAAGAACTATTCCAAAACCTACAGAGCTGAACACAGCTTTTTATGTACAAGACTCATCCATGAAATTATTAATTAACTTTGGGAGTATTAGTTTAATCTAACTGTGAGTTCTCATTGCAGCTAACATCAAAGGCATGAAATTAGTTGTAGTATTTCTGCTACATATACATGTGTGTATTAGTCTGTAGTCATATCTGCATGGCAATTGAAAGTTTCCAAGACTTGAATTACTGTTTTGGGGGCTTTATCCTTCTCAAATGTGATGTGATCAGATTCTGCAACCCTGAAGAAAACAATGAGAAAACAGAAGCCTTAGGAAATGGTGATAAAGATGTAATGGAAAAGGCAAGATTTACTTCCTTACTATGACCACAATGATTTCCCAGACTGGTATATAAGTGGAGTTTTGGAAAGCTGTTGGACCGTTGCCACTAGTTAAGAATAAAATCACTCAAGAAACAGAATAACCACAAATATTATTCTAAACCCTTCAAATTATGTAGCCACGGTAGACTGGAAGGAGGAGGTGACTATGCATTATATTATTGCAACTTTTTAACAGAAAGTGCCCAGAACTGACAAGCCAGATTGGTGCTTTTTAATGAAAGCGAATACAGTTAATCTGTGTATACTTTCATTGACAAGGTTCTGCACTTAGGAGTGCAGCGCAGATGGTATAAGCAATGAATACTTATGTCTGACTGTAATTGATCCTATCAACAATGACATACCTTTAACTGGGTTGTATCACTTTACGTCACATATGGCTAATTAACTAAGAAGGGCCCAAATACACTAAGGAGATTTTTATGTTTATACTTAGGAAAACAGTCTAGACAGGTGTTAATGTAAATGATGTTAGTACTTGTCAAAGGTGAAATTCTCCATATGTAGCCCTGCTTCAGTCTCCAAATAAATATAATTTGGCTATGGCTACATTAGCAAGTAGTGAGGAGCAATAGCACCTGATCTGCAGAGGGAAACAGTTGGTGCTTAGGATCCCAATTCCCCACTACAGGAATCAAGGGGAGCAGGGAGGTTGCTCCAGGCTGACTCTTGTCTGGTCCCACTGACTAAATGCCCAGAAGTGACTGCAGGACACAACTATGTGCAGTTTTGGAGAGCATCATTTGGTTTAGGTTCATTCCCTGTATTTAGTACCTTGCTGTGCATTTTGGCAGCTACATTTTTTTATCCGTATAACAAAGCTTGCCCTTAATTTCCACCATCCTTCAACCTCAATAACAAGTGATTTGCTTCCTCAGATAACCCCTCCTAGCATGCTTCCTGATTAGGAAGCACAGGCATTAATTGTCTTTCACTATATGCAGATGTCTGCCCCAGGATGGTGTAATAAAGCATCATGTAGTAGTGCTTGTGTTAAATTATTTTATTGCATGTTCATGTATTTGGATTGGCCCTTCGTTGGGTAGTCTGTCTCTTGTAAAAATACTGTTGGAAAAATTACGTCCTAAATTATTTCCTTTTATGGACTGTACTTTCCACTGCAAAGCACAATTTCCCTTTGCTTTCTTCAACATGGAAAATGGTGTGGCAAAATAGAACTTGATGTGATTCCAGTTTTGGTCCTGGAGGTCTCCATAGGTATGGATTCTTTATAGCAGCTCTAATATTGGAATTTTACCTTATTTTGCTCTACTTTTGGGACTTCCTGAAATAGTTTTACCTTGAAGTCACTGAATGTATAATTCTAATTTTACATCAGAATCCAGTGGCCACCAGTGGGTGTCCCAAAGGAAAGTCAATCGTTTTCTGAGATGCACCTGTAATAAACGCTCCTGGGGTTTAAATGACTGCTGAACTACATATTCTTCTTGGCTGATTGTTATTCCAAAACAGGTATTCCTATAAAGATTCTTTTCTTTTTAAAGCAGGAAAATTATTCAGGCCCTTTCAGACCTTACATCTTACTGTTCTAGAAAGAGGAATGTTTCATGCCACCTAACCCCTTCTTTTTAACAGCAAGGTGGGGATTTGTCTTGCTTTTTTCTGCTGGACATACTTTTTTTTTCTTTTTTTCTTTTTTTTTCTCTCTAGTTCCTTTCAAAGAAAAACCCTGGTTCTGTTTCTCTTTATCCTTAGACCAGTTGTATGTTCTAAAGGATATCTCTGTTTTGCCTCATATGATTTTTATCAGCTTCTTTCACTTGAAAACACTGTAGCTGCTTGAAAGCCTTAATTTGTCATTTCTGAAACACATACTTTACGGATGTCATGCCTAAACTTTACCATCCATCACAGGTGGCTGTGTAATTTTCAAGTTTTGATTAACATCATTAGTTTTGGAAGCAGAAATGTTGATGTCATTTTTAAGTTAATATCATCTTAGTTGTGATAACCATTAGCCTGCTGTCAATTTGACAGATGTAATATTTCTTTGAATGTTATCAACTTTACAAATTGATATGAAAATGTAGTGCTAAAAAGTATTTTGCTAACTTTTTGTATTTAGTGGTCTGCTTATTTATAAAGTGAAAATGTTCATAGTTGCTGAATTGCATTCAGTTTTTAAATATGTAATATAAAAAGCATTATGAATTAGGACACACAAGACTACTGCAAAACACAGGAGAGCATCAAACAGTAACTCAATAAAAAGCTCAAACTCCTCCCATGCAATAAAAAGCTGGCATTAAGTAATTATGATGATTATTCTTAGTCATAGAAGGGTTTTTTTCCCAAGATAATTTATTTTGTAAAATAAATTGTTATGTTGAAAAGTAGTTGGTCATGTACTTCTCTCTAACATAAAGGCTAGTTTTTATATCACAGAATATTTTCACAGAATTTTGAAATTAAAGAAGCAAGCCCTAAAAAAGAAATAGTCTCCTAAAGACACATTTGGACTCCTGATTATTGTAGACTGTTTTAGATTTAGCTTTTTGATTTCCATTTGTATTTTTATGCTTAAAATTGAAGTAAAAGCTCTATTTTGTCATTTTGTCAAAATTTTTCATGCTTAAAATCGAAGTAAAAACTCTATTTTGTCATTTTGTCAAAATTTTTCATAGTGTTGCTGGTACCTAGTAAAAGAATAGCAAACACAGCAACCTACAAAAATGGACTGAAGTAAATATAACAGCAGCATTGATTCCAGGTTTCTTGGAATGTTCTAATATACACCCCAGAGAAGAGAAGGCTTTGGGGTGACCTATCTGTGGCCTTCCAGTACCTGAAGGAAGCCAAGAAGAAAGATGGAGAGAGACTATTTGCAAGAGCCCATAGTGACAGGACAAGGGGGAAGGGCTTCAAAATGACAGAGAATAGGTTTAGTTAAGATATTAGGAAAGAATGCTTTACTGAGAGGGTGGAGCAGCACTGGAATGGGTTGCCCAGAGAAGCTGTGGATTCTCCAGCCCTGAAAGTTTTGAAGGCCAGGCTGGGTGGGGCTTGGAAGAAACGTGGTGGAGTGGAAAGTGTCCCTGTCCAAGGCAGGGGTTTGGAGTGAGATGATCTTCAAGATTTCTTTGAACCCAAACCATTCCACGATTCTATGCTATCATTCAGATATTTTTCAAATAGCTTCTAATCAAATCTTAATTGGACTGTTCACATACTATAAAATGAGCACTAAAGTATCTCGTTAAATCAGAGTTTTAATTAGAAGGTCTGGGAAGCCTCTTAGTAACTTCTGAGCTTTAAGTACTTCAAAAAAACAACAACACAAAATCCTATATTCTAGGAAAAACTTCTTTATATTTTGTTACTGTAGGGGCAATCTTTCTGTGATTTGTTCCCATTGAAGCAGTAAGTGTTTCTCCACTGTAATTTTCCAAATAACTTAAGCAATGATAACTCCAGTACCCTCAGTAGAGCATAGTATTGTTTCTGAAGGGAAGGGTTATATATACTTGTAAGAGACTGGTGGGGAGCAGGAGAAAATTGTTATGGTATAATTTTTCGTTCTTCCCTGGGGAGTACTTTTTTCCACCCCTCTTTAAAGATGATCACTTAATTGAAAAATTTTTCCTTTGATACAGGAAGTTAGTTTGCAGATAGAACAACAAAGACATGTGGGACAAGTTTCACATTTATATTAGATTAATTTTCTGTAAAATATTTTGATATTCATGAGTAGAAAATTTACTCTCCATGCATCTTTTATCAGATAGCACAAAGAAATTAAGAGATTGTTATCAAATTTGGAACCACGTGCTATCAACCATGCTGTGAAATTTTCTTTACAGTGCTTGTGAAGATAAAATTCACTGTAAAAGGACAATCAGGAAAAGAAAGGCAGCTTTTGAGTTGAAAGATAAGTCTGTGTAGGTCATTAACAACTAGAAGAAAAACAACAAGCATATTTGTCTATTAAGCATTTATTTGATGCAATTTGATACTTGTGTTACTAGGACTCAAGTTAGAAGGAATGGAAACCTGGGAATTAGATTATTTTTTTAAAAGGAAGAAAAAGTAGGATCAAGCTGTCTGGCTAATCTTAAATACTATTCCACATATCTGTTAAAGATGTGGTTGATCTGAAATTCAAAAAAATCAAGAATTTTCCTTTGTCATATTTTCTGGCGTTTCCTGTTCTGTTCTGATAAAAACAGAAATATTTTCCCAGTAGTGTGTGTGTGTGTTATTAACTAGAGATTTGATAGCAAACTAGGGGAAGGTTTTAGGTATTCTCTTGAAGTTAGATTTGCAGTTTGCTTTTATAAATTTTTGTATAAAAAACTTTTCCACCTCATTACACTGCTCAGAGTGAGAAGATTCTTTAAAGAATCAATAAAAAGAAGAAATAAGTAAATAGAAACAAGAAGTATCACTAGGCATTTAACATTTGTAGTTATTCATCAGTTCTGTCTAGAAGAGAAACTGATTGCATGTGGAAATCTAAATTATTTGGTTAAGTACAAAATATTAACTGCTTAGCAGGCCAAGAGTAGGACAATATACAGCTTCAAAGCTAGAATAACATACACAAACATCTTATCCATATTCCACAAAAAAATAATTTGTCATTTTAATGTCAGCCTACGTGAAAAAAACAGCAGAACCCCAAACCAAAATCTGCAAACACAGAAACCCCTGATTAATAATAATTGATTAAAAGATGACTTTCTCAGACCTTGAACATGAAATTTTATAGTCTTTTAGGAGAAAATTTTCTGCAAAAATTGCTACCTTAACTCTCAGGCTCCACACAGACCAGAGTCTTCACTGTTCCAGCTTATCTTCACCTTGAGTCATTGAACCTTGCTTACCTTTTCAGCCTTGTTGCTGCACATATCATAGCACCTCAATGGCTCTGCCAGTGCATTCTCTTCTCTGCATAACTCCCTTCAACTAACAAGAACGCTACTCCTGTGCAGAAAGAACCTACAACCTCTTCTTTGAAATGCTTGTAAGCTTGTTGCACAGCCTCCACCAAAATTCATAATCTTACTGCAGCTATTGAACTACCATTTACTGCAAAGTCTGGCAGTTATTTGTGCTATTAATTTTAAAGTGGCTACTTTGAAAGCTTTGTGATTTGCAAGGAATAAAGTTAAATTTCACAAGGAAACTGAAGACCCAACCAACCAAAACTTTTCTGTTTCTTAGTTTCACCACTAAAATTTCAAGTTACTTGGGGTTTTATCAATCTTGGTTATATTCTGTGGCCCAGTGATTATTATCAGCTCTTGAGCATACTTGACTATTGTCTACCACATTGGGTCTTCCAGGTTCTTAATTTCCAGGATAATTTCTGTGTGTGTGCCACCATGCTGAAAGAATATATCAACTTATGAGTAATAAAGTCAACCCATTTATAAGACTTAGTCAGGAATCCATCAATTCTAGCAATGCCACTTACATATTTTCCAAAGAGTGAAGTAAAATTTTGCCTACAGCAATGAAAAAGGAGTTCTATAAAGATGAATACCAAGGTAGATACTCCTTAATAAATAAGCTCCTCTGCCAGCTGCTTTCTAGTTTGAGAAACAGTTTGAGGAGATGGTTTGTACTCTAGTATAAAAGAAAGAGTATAGAAATTTTATACATTTAACTAAATAGCTAAGGTTGCAGCCTAAGGACTTATTTTCTTGTATGAAGACAAGTAATATCTGCTATTGTGCTTGCATTTCAGTCAAATGTGATTCATCTTGTGCTGATATTTCAGTAATAAGTGATTCACATACTCTAAGTTTACCTGTAACAATATTTTTCAAACTACCATAGCCTTTTGTCCTTTTTCAGTACCAAAATGAAGACTAATATAATGCAGTACTCAGTTCAGGAAGGAACACAGTAATGCTACATTTGGAAATTGAATTTATATTTGTTAATTTTTTGTCCCATTTCCTCCCTCTTCACCCTCCCCCACATCCCAGTTATAGTAAATTGTTTATTGTTACGTATAAAATAGAAAAGCATTTACTGCTTACATATAAATTTAAGTAAGCTGAAACATCACTGAGTATAGAAATTCGCACTTTCAATACATTAAGGTTTGCACAAAACCTGAAAAATATCTTTTCAAGATACGTTTGGAAGAATGTTCCCAGAACATTTGTATTCTTATAATTCTGTTTGATAAAACTATCAGAGAGCTTTTTTTGTTTGTTTCTTCTTCTCATGCAGTGTAGTTTTGGTGGAGGAAGGGCAGGAACTTTTTAGTTTTGAATTTTTTTTTAAATTCTAAGACATCTGATTTTAAAGCTCAAGTACAATTGAACCACTGAGACTTCTCCATATGAATTTTGTGACTAACAAAAGTAATGAGAAATGTAACATTAGTTTTAGATCTAAAACGTTGCTTCTGTTTGTGATTCTGCACTTAATGGGCTTTCTTTTTCAGCTTCTATTCTAAATCCCATTTGTAGAGATTTAAGAACTTGACTGAAAAAAAAATTTGCTTTGGGTGAAAAACTAACATTAAAACTCTGGTTCTTTGGATGAAGTTATCCAAATTTTGAAACAGAAAACTTTGTGATATTAATTCTGTATTAGCTCAGAATTTTATTTAGTTTCTGTAACTCAAAAATATATTTATGAACATTGATTTTTTTTGTTTATTTTACTACTGAAGGATTTCTTCCTGTTTCACTCAGTATGTTGATTCATCATTGGTGTCAATAGAAGTTCCTGTCATACATTAAGGGAATGACAGAATTTGTTCTTAAAGAGTTGCCTAAAGCTTAAAAGACTGGAATAAACGAGTTGTCTTTTCTTCCCTAGTCACATGTTCAGTACTGCTAACAAATGCTTTCTAAAGAATCCAGGGTAGAATATAATACTCATAGAGCTGTCCTTGCTGTTGTATTATTACAATACATTTTTGACCAATGCTTTTAATATGCTGAGCAATCATTACTTGTTGGGAACGATCCATTTTTCAAAACAGTGTAAAAATATCCCAAGCTGGGTTTGACCACATTTAGACCTCTTGGGAGGCAATGTCAGATCCTAACTGATTGTCCAGTTACAACATAAGGATCCCGCCCTTTCCATTGTACAGCTGAAACTGTTTGGGTTTGCTCTCCAGGCTGAAGTGCAAACAGATGAGTAAGTCACATGGGGAAAAGAAATTATTGAACTTGACTTACAACCTTCCACAAGTTACTATCCCTCTTCTCTCAACTTTATTTGGCTGTATTTTTTGCCCAAAGAAAGTGGATTATCCTGCTGACAGGAAATGTAAAGCACTCCCACAGTTAAATTAAAAAGTGTTCATGAACTCTTTCTTAGTAAATCCTCGTGGAATTCTTTTAGTCTGTCTCTTTCCAAAGAAATTTTAGTTATTCATTCATACTAGAATGAATATCAAATTCATAACAGATATTAAAAATGTTTCACATATTGATTTTAAGGAATAAGCTTTATAGCAATGCTTTTGAAATTTAAAATTCATTACTTTCATGAGTATAAATATTGATTTATTTGCTGACCTTAAAAAGAGTTCTATTAGGAGAGTAGTACTCTGCAGTAATCCAGGTGTAATTTGGGTTGGCTTTTTGATGTGATTTAAAGGTTTTCTTTAAAGTTTTAGCTTCACAGACTAATCTTTTTATACATGACGCTGCCATCAAGTGGCTACTGAGTAGAACCTCTGTGTTATCCATCTTTAATTTAAACTTTAGTTTTATTTTTAATTAACAGCTTGGTTTAGAATGAGGAGTTTGTTGTTCTCTGGAGCAGATTTGTAGAGGTAGATGTTCAAAGATGCTTTGGAAGATGCTTTAGAAGAATGGGATTTCTGTGATATCAAATTTTGTTGACAATGACTTTTACATCAGCTTCAACAGATATTAGGAACCTCTCTGGTCACCTTGTGAACTATTCTGAGTGTCCTTTTAAGTTTTCAGGTACCTTAATATGCAGGTAAATCTTCTTTTAAGGTCTCATTTTAACCCATTCTACCAGAACCGCAAAATACAGATGTTGTCTATAGACTTGGGCAAGAATTTTTAAGGTGCTGGATCTAAAAGGCCAGAATTAACATGGATCCTAAACTTCAAGAATTTTTCCCTTGATCAAGGAGCTGATGAATAAATAAAAGCATATCTTTACAACAGCCCCAGAATAGTATCTCTTAAACTAGACAAAATGTTAAGATTTTCAGTTTTCAGGGAGGAAAAGGCAGCAACCCAGCACCAAATGACCGTTTGCAGCTCATCACAGCCCAAACGCTGGCATTCACCAACTACTCTCAGTTCACTTCCAGTGGTATGGAGCTGTTAACCAATTGGAGGCAAGTACTGGTAAACATCTCCATTCTCCTGAAGATCATTTGCCTTCTTTCACCCTCTAGAAATAATAATAGAAAATCATGTGTGCATTTGCATTTGTATTTACTGTGTTCGAATTAAAGCTGCAAACAGCTCTGATTCACTAATAACTGATGAAAGTGTCTCATTATTGAGCTACAAAACCTTCAACAAATTAATGGAAATTGCAAATCACCTTGAAAATTGCAGGCTCTTTAGTCCTATATTGAGTGCTGAGAAAACTGCATAAATAGCCTTGTTGCTTAACTCTTCCTTTTGAAAAAATAGCTTACTTATTACAATTTTTAGAAAACATGACTTAGTAATTAAGGTATGGCTAAACATTTTTTCCCTGTGTTTTTTTTTTGTTTGTTTTTATGTACATGAACAGTTAACATATATTACTATGTTTGGTTCCTTCCCTTTTATGGAACATTTAGGATCATGAACTCTGATGCTAAGCAAATATTTTGGGCAATTTTCTCTCATGACCTAAACTAAAGTACAAGATTTGACATGTTCTGGTTCTTTTCTGTAGATAATGAATTTTTAAACTTAAACACCCATGAAATTTTCCTCCAAAATTACAGCTTAACTAGAGAAAATATTTCATGAAAAGGAAAAAAAAAATCCACACTGTGTAATTGTTTGTTCCCTCTTTGTTGAATTTTTACTCTTTCTGCATAACTTTGAATCCAGAACTAGTTCTTGTCACTTGCCATGAGGAAATAAGTATGGGAGCTGATCTCTAGCTGGTATAAAATTTCATAGCTTCATAATCATGGAAATCTACTCCAGTAGAATATCAGATGCATTTATCTAAAAGGATGAATGATTTCTACAAAGTAGATTCTCTTATATCCCACAGTTCCATGTTACAGCTGTATCCCCCAAATAAACCTGGTTGATTTAAAGGAACATTTTTCAGTTTAATATAGATTCAAAATAAAAAAAATCAACAGTTCATAATTTTGTCCACTTTTGCTAATATCTGAGTCATCATTAAGCTTGTGATAAGCAATTTATCATAATTTTCTTCATTCAGTAGATTTTTAAACATTTTATAAGGCAATGCAGACAATCTTTTTATACCTAAAGCTTCATATAGGATTTATGATAGTGTAGTGTAACTATGGAGGATCGGAATGTGCACTTAAAGAAATTTTTCTGCTATATTTGAAGTTACTTTGCTTATAGAAATACTAAAAGTGTTTGTGTGCTGAAACACTCTCCAAGTTTTGCTAAGAGAAATTCCAAACTTTAACAAAACCCTGTGAACCTTCAGTGACACAACTGCTGCTATTAGTTGGCAGGTGCCTTTTACTAGGAAAGCTTTTCTGTGACTTTCCAAATTGGTTCATTTCAAGGGCTGAATAACCTGTGAGAAGTCCATCATTAGTTCTGTCCAACAATGGATCTTGAAGTAACGAAGAATTGAAGTTTCTGGGTTTCCTGCCTTATTGTTGCAGGCTTGATGAGTGAGGGGAAAAAAGGTCCTTTTCATTTTCTCTTCCTCTTTTTATTCCTTCTAACCCACCACCTTCTGTGTTTTCCTGTTGCATTTTCTTGGTATTATTATTAATGTATCCACTATTCTTCCTCATCATTTTCATTCTATTCCACCACTCCAATTTTGGTCCTTTTACCCATGAGCACTATGGCAGCAGCCTGCTAGCCTTTTTGATGAAAGGTGAACTATTACTCCATTTTAGCTTCCTCATGTCCAAACGAGGAACTCAATTACTCCCCTCAAAAAGTTGTGAAAACATTAATATTCTTTTGTTTGAAGCTCAGAAAACAGTTTTGCTTTATTCTATGTCTATGTCCTCTCTGCTGAGTGTGTTCTCTGTCCTGATTAGTCAGATAAACAGTGTGTACTTTGTGCTTTTAAAACACCATTCAGCTGAAGAAAATAAGCCAGCTTGTTATCCAGGTCTTTGCATGCACTTGTCACAGTTTTGAAGTAGTTTTTGCAAAATATGCTAAGCATATGTAGAAACTGCATGCATCTGGAGTTACCATAATTTTCAGCATCAAGTTGGGTGCAGGTGAACTCAAACTCAGCAGTCTGCCATCTGTCTTCTCTTCTTACCCAGTTTTTTTAGAGAACACGAAGTTTGAGAAAGTTTTGGCATGTATGGAAGTTTGTGAAACCCATTCCTCAAGTAGTAATATTAAGTATTAATCCTTAAATATTTTGATGTTGGAGAGATCCTTACATATCAAGATTCTGCATTATGAATGTACACAGAGTAATAAATGAAAACTATGTATTTGATTGTTCATGATACGATTACTCATGAGGCTCAAGGAGCAGGCATGTGCTCCCCATCAGGACCTGCATACAGCTCTCTAATGCTAATGCAGACTATATGCATTGAGCAGATGTGACACACCATACAACTTGAGAAAGGCCTTGCAAGACCCTCTTCATAAGTGAATTCCAGTTTTCTGGGTTTCATGTTGGAATGGTAATTTAACTTCATATAGTGTAAATTTAAACCAACTTGTGATGATGTGACTAACTGCAAATTATTTTTCATAGCTGCTACTTTTTCAGCTGGGATGCAGGAGTTGCCTTAGATTAAACTTGAAACTTCTCCAGTGACTGTAAAATGCTGTCTAAAAAACTAATAAAATGCAGATGGGAGTGGAATAAAAGCTGGGTTTAGATATAAAGAATCATTGTACCAAAAAGGTAGTCTCTATGGAGGTGAGAGTTTGTACTAATAACTGAAAGTTGTTGAATACAAAGTTCCTAATTTAATCTATTTTATTTCATGGAAGTTTCACTCGACAGTTAGTGGCAGTCATGAAAATTTAGAACACCAAAATAGTATGACAAAACTTATTAAGTACATTTTCTAACATAATATTTTATTGCCGTTGTTTTGATGAATGGTCAAATATGTTACTTTCCTCTACTTTATTTTCTTGTAAAATCTACTCTGTTTTACCACGGACCACTAACAGAAACCATGCACTGCTATGATTTTTTTTTTTTTTTTTTTACCTAACACAGTAGCTGATGGTCTTTTCCCTTGGGTCTTCATAGATGTGCAAAATAGCAAGTAATAACTAAGCTTCGCTATCTGCTGCTTCTTTGTTTGGTAGTTTGATTGCCAAAGAATAAAAGATTCTAGAGTTGTTCCTTTTGTGTCTTGTGTTGGTTGTGGAAGGAGAAAACCCTAGGCAGCCAGTTTTGCATGAAGAATGTAATGATATTGTATATATTGTATGTATTATTTCAGTTGTGTGCTATATTTTATCTACAGGCAATTTATGGGTGGATTTATAATATGCAAAAAAGGCTCTAATTTCCAAACTCTCTGATGTAATATTTTGGAAACCCAGCTATTTTGGTGTAGGATGCATGTGAAGAGCAGCTATTTTGGTATGAGATGTCTGAGAAATTTCTCTCCCATTGCCAGGTTTAATTTTGGTTGTGTCTGAGTATGCAGCAGTGGAAATGCCTGCTGAGCAGGATTTCAAAATCATCAGTGTATGCAAATCCCAACTGCCACATTTTTATACTCCAGAGATTTGAATAGAACCCAAGACACAGTGTTTCCTTATCTCCTGGTGTAGCTGGTAGGCTCTTCTGCTCTTATTAATAGTCAATACCATCATGATTCCTAAATGAGGTGATTTCTTTTATAAGTCATTAAAAGGTTGGTAAACAGGCTCTCCCCTAGACAAGAGCAATGCATGTGCTGTGTCAGCTGTACTTTAACAGGTGAGCTTGAAAGCGCAGAAAGTGGTAACTTCTCTGCATTTTGGTTGTGTAGAGTCCTTGTTCTCTAAGAGAAATTTTTGTCTGAAAAGTTTATATTAAAAAGTGAAAATATTTAAAGAGTCAACACAGCATTGACTTAAAGGCATAGGCATTGGCAGAGTGATTGGTTATTTAAGCTTTGCAGTGAAGCGGGTAGTTTAAAACTCTAGACATTAGTGCTTAGGACTATCTTTGTGAAGCATGCAGTGAAAAACGGAATCTGATGCTCCGTCTCTCCAATTTACACAAAAACAGCCCTTCAACGAACTGCAGATTTATTCTAGATATTCAATTGAGCCTTGTTTAATACTTATTTCTACTTTAGATTAACATTGCAGGCAACAAAAAATTGAGAAAAATTACAGGCTTGGATATTGAGTTCAGTTTACATTAATTTATGATTAAATGCTTTTTATTTTGATTGCTGTAAAGGTGAATCTCAAGCCATTTAGCAAGGATTAATATTGTTTATATGAATACATTAGTACTTACTTAGAAATTAATAGAAATATTATCTGCCACAATTTTAGAGAAACTAAGATGTAGATGATCAAATACTTGATTTTGCAGTCCTTTCACATGCCTTTTGAGCCTTGTGCATTTACATCAGCTGAAATCTGGAACAGTGGAGGTTAAGTTGTATACCCAGAGGTACCTCTTGAATTAGGAGCAGGGTAAACACCAAGAATTCAAATCTCTAGTCATTTTGAACTGTTGTATAACACTTCTTCCTAGAATTGCTACCATCTCAGTGCTATCCAATACTGTAAATAGGATTTGTTTGCTATCCCTCTCATTTTTATATTTAGTTCTAAGCATGTTGACTTAATGTTGGCTTAATGTCTCACTTTTCCAGAAGTCAAAAACACAAAAGAAATTACAGTCATGGGAGAAGAGAGCTAATCTTATGTACCAAGGCTGAACTTGACTGACAAAACAGTAGGATGATATTTGAGGCAAGAAGTGCCTTTTTGTTTGGCAACACAATAGGATCCTCTTCCTTGATGGATTCTCAGCACTACTCAATATAATAACATGATAATTGGTCCCAAAGATGGAATGAGTAAGATTGGATGGTGGTCTTTGGGGGCCCAGTTGTGTTATATCTAATCTAATTATGTTTGATACTGACTTTTTAATACATATGGTAGCTATTTCCTTGGCTTGGAAGTGAGGCTTATATGCAAGCTTGATGTGTGCTTGGTCTGTGTTCCAAAAGCACACCAATTTTTTATTAGGAGAAACCCCAGCTATATCTGTCTCATGTCATGCTGTATTCTAATTCAAAACTGGAGCTGATTTGTTCCAGAAGATGTCTTGAAGCATAAATATGTTGTGGCTTGTGGAAATGTGGGAGGTGTGATGGAAAGAGCAAATGTCTATAGATTGTACTTCAAAAAACCACTGCAACTTGCTACAGAAAAGACATAGTAAGTTATTGCTGCCTTGGAGCAACAATCCACAGCAGGCATTCACCCCTTTGCATGGGACAATATAAACATTTTAGTGGATTTATGGGCATGAAAGAGCATCTGGAGATGATGAGATTGTGTAAGACTAATTTTAGAGTCTGAATTAAACTAACTCCATAACTGCAAAAGTCACTGCCATGTTTTTGCCTCTTGTTTAAAAGAGCTATGGACTATGGCAAGACCAGAGTTCCTAATCAAATAGAACAGAAAAGTCTAGTGCTGTTGGTAGTGATGCACAGGGCATTGGCTTACTGGTAGGATTATGAAAATACTTCATGAAAGATAGTTATGCAATCAAATTTCTGAGGCAAGTTTCTTCTCAGCATTTAGCATCTGTGTTCCATTTTGCCATGAATAGGTGACTGTCTCTTGAATTTATTTATATTTCTCACTTTTTAATCAAAAGTATAGTATTTATTCCTGGCTGGGGGGATTGCATAGTTTGCTGGCTTTGGTTTTTATGTTTTTTTGGTTTTTTTTTTTTTTAATTTTCTCTTTTTTCCTCTCATATTTTGCTATTGTCTTCCAGCTTAAAATGAGCATATTATAAATCAATCTTATTGATAAAAATCAATTGAGTATGATGTACTATTGGAGCAGGTGGGGAAATAAAAGTTATTTAAAGTAAGTTTCAGTTTGGGAAATTTAACTTGCTCCTCTGAAGTATCTGAAATACTGAAATGTAAGTTCTCTTTTGTGTTTAATTTTTTTTCCTATTTCCCCCAGTGATTCTTACCCATGAAAGGCTTCCAGCCTAGCTATGATAGTTATTGAAAGTTCACATAGTAGAAGGCTCAGTATGTGAACAAATGCACAGACTTTTGGAGTTCAGTCTCCAATGCCATTGACTTAAAGTGTTATGTCATAGTTTTGGCTGTTGTCCCTTCCAGAAGTGGCTGATGGAGGAGTGGAAGACAAAATTTACTAACCACCTCACAGTTTTAGCTGCACAGTGGTCTGCATGCATAATTTTCTGGGATCCCCTGGAAATATACTTACAGCTTGGGGATGAAAATTATAAAATCCTGACTCCTTTTAAATCAATTAGAGTTTCAAAATTGACTTGATGTGGGGAAATTACTTGATCATAAAGTACTGGGCCAAAATTGTGGTCCTCAACATAGAAGCCTTGAGGGTGAAAAAAAGTCACTACAACTGAGTAGCTGAAACTAAAAGTAGTACAAAAAACCCAAGCCTTTGGATGAAATGTTTGATATATTTTCTACCATCTCCCCACCAAAACAAGGTAGTTCATGACCAGTGGAGCCTGCCTTCCTATGGATTCTTCCCTGAAGTTTATTGGACTTGGATATTTAAAACAGTATGTGAGTCTGATGTAAGGTTTCTCCAGGAAGTCATAAAGCACTTAGGTCTTTTTCTTCTACAGATTTTCCATATTTGCACATGGGAATGCCAAAAAAATTTCACTCCTCTATTCATTTGGCCTATATTTGCTGTGGGGTGGGGATCTTAATGCCACCAAGTTTCTAAAAATATATCTGAAACCTCCAATCTAAAAAGTGATCAATATTGGCCTAAACTTTGGAGAGGTTTTAGTTGGCATAGATGCACACAGTGTAATCACGTACACACTCAGTTCCTTAAGCTCAAAATCAAGGGAAAAAATGAGTGTGTTATTTCTAACAGAGAACCCTTTCAAGAGCAACCAGGGATTTTATATAACAGGGACTGCAAATATGCTTAGCTGTACTAATGCTTCATTTATTAGATAGTAAGAATTCTAAACAGTTTTCTAGAAACAAAGAGATTTGTATTTGTCAGCAAAGTTCTACTAGTTCTCTCTTGCAGCCACCATGGATCAGTCATGATGAGAGGACTCATCCTCACAAACTGAAACAGGAATACATTTTCAATGGACTTTCCCAGAAGGAGAAGGTTGCATGAGTTTTCTGCTGATTATATTGTATTTGAATGAAAAGCCTTTGTGTTCCTCATTTAAGTGTGTAGTCTTGTCTTTTTTTATTACAGTGTTTAAAGTGTCTATCCACCATAGTTTATCTGCATCCTGATCTTGTCCTGTCTCGGGTAAGTTCCTTGCTGGCTTCACTGGGAGCATCTTTCCCTGTCTGTCATCCTCAGTATTCTGATTCTTTGCCTGTTGATTTGGCCATATTATATTCTTTTCTGCCTCAAGGAACTGGCAAAGCTTCACTCCAGCCTGTGTTTTATTTCTTATCTTGTACTTCTGCTCTGTTTCAGCCATGCTAAGCTCAATGCTGTTGATGTCTTTCTAGACCTAATGCCACAGCATTGTCTTTCTTGTCTGGTGCAACGCAAGATGTGAATTCACAGGGCACACGCTCTTCTTTCTGAGGAGCCACATTTTTTTTAAGGATCCTGCAAATGCATCTCATGGTAAATGTTTGTCTTTAGAGAGAGAGGAGAGGGACTGTAAAAACTGCTGACTTTGCCTCAATGATCTACTGTTTTAAGATTTCAGACTTTTCAGGTGTAGGTATCTTCCTTTCTTGTAGCTTCCTAACTTCATGTAAAGGTATTTTCACGTTCTTTCTTGGCATTTCAGACATAATGTGGGTCTGCTCTTCGATTTCAATTCTCATGTTAGATAGCAACATTGACATTTGTTGTGCTAGTCATTACTTCATTTCATGTGTAATCCTTATTCATTTTATGGTGGATTATTTAAGATCTTTTCCAGGAACTTTTCTTAAACTGTTAATGTACTTGAGGACTAGTGAGAGGGGCAGATATTTAGCGAGATTTGAGCTTGTGCAATATGAATAACTTCCACTGGTTTCTGGTAGTGGGCTGTTGTTAAATGTGTTGGTGCACAACAACCTAAGAGCAACAAGATCAGCTTTTATGGTATAGGTTTTTTGGTTTGTTTCGGTTTATTTTGTTTTGCATTCCTCTTTTGTTTTGATTTTGGGTGTTTTTTCCCCATTATCTTTGTTAAGTATACATACTGAATTTAAGATACCTAACAGTGCTTACTGAAAGCATTAATACATCAGAAGCCAAACCTTCCAAATGCTTTTATATTAACTAAAAAGGGTTGGCTTCCTTCTCTGTGCATTATGAGTTTAGGTGGGAGTATTCTGATCTTTTTACTGATGGAGGGAGTTATCATGACATGCAGTTTTTGATACTGGGCAGCAACTCACTGTGGAAGGGTCAGAGGAAACAAAGTTTTGGCTTAAGTACCATGTCTGATTTTAGGTGTAAATGCTGTAAAACTGTAGATGCTGTGTTGGACTGTGGAGCATGCCCAGTGCTTCAGAGGTCTCCACTGGATTTTACCATGTGTACGTGCTTTGTTTCTATTGCTGCAACTTTTCTTTGACTTTTTTTTGAATTAGAAAAGACGTTCCAAACTCCATGCCATATGCCTATTACTGCTAATGCATATAGTTTTTCAGTCTCATATGCTTTCATATGTAAATTGGCTATCAAATTCCATCCTCAGTTTTAACCTGTAATAACTTCATTGCTTACAGTGCAATTTGCACTGGTGTAATTTAGATCAGAATCTGGGTGCATATCTACATATGTGCATGTATGCACACATGTAATCCCTGCTTTCTTACATGTATTTGTATTTATATACACATTTTAGTTTTTTAGTTAAAAATTAGAGGGAAACTGTTGATTGTTTTTATACTGAAAAATTTTAGAGCAACTAGCAAGAGGAAAATAAATCATTTGAAGTAGTAGATGGATTTTGGAGTCATGCATGCACGTGCACACCTTTACAATGTATTCTGGTTCTTGTCAGTCCCAAGCAGGAACTTTTCCCTTTCCCCTGATTTGTGAGCCTCAAATATCATTTTTAGTTGACTTTGGGGGAAATGGAAGCAGAGGTAAAAAAGAAAATTAGAAAAAAAAAGGAAGAAAGAAACGCCCAAAACAGCAGCCACACCAGCCCCCACTTCTATACCACCAGTCCAAACGTGGAACATATTTTAGCAGAAGTGCCCCATCTCTATCATATGTGCTGTGCAGAGTCACCATGGCCATGGTGCATAGCTGAGAGCCGGAAAGCAAACAGCTGCTATAGCCTGATTTGAGTTAAAATAGTGTCAGTGTTTAGTCTGGCGCAGTGCTTCAGGAGAGATTGGCAGCTGGGTCAAACAAAGTCATTCCATTGGCTCCCTTCCCAGTAAGCTTCTGCTAGTATTTAGGTACTAGTGCAGCCTAGGCCCCTTTTCTCAGGGATAGCCTAACATCTGACCGCACCCTTTTTGCTTTTTAAAAAATGCCTTTTCACTCTTTAAGATAAATCCTCTACTATACAATCTGCCACTAATTGTGTGTTAAGACTGTTTTTCTCTCGAAAGCTGACGCATCCTGCTTTCAACGTGGTGTAGAAAGCAGGCTGTTACAGTGCTGGATTAATAAAAGGGGCCTTTATCGTTTGTGAAAGAATATCTCTGTGCTTAGGCAGGAAACTTTTTGATCCACAGAAAAGCCAGACGACATCTAGGTAAGGCTGTGTATCAAGTCTGCTTTTATGGGAGAGTGGGGCAGCGAGCGCTGTTAATTGCGATTGCTTCATGTTTGCATGCCCGTTTTGATAAGCTTTTTAGAAAGTTTAGGAAATAGCTGCTCCCGTGTCTCGAGCCTTTTCTCTCCTCCCTCCTCTTCACTCCTCCTATGTCTTTACTGCCTGCAAAAGCTTCTAATGATCTGCTTAGTTTTTGCTGAAATATGTGCGGGCGCCTCGCTTCTCTTTGGAGAGGGGTTTCTTGCAGAGGCGCACAGCGAAAAGTTCTGCTGCTGGACCCAAATGCTGTTAAAAGTGGAGTGGCTGGGGAGAATTTACAGGGAAAGCTTTCCACTGTTACAGACTGCCTGTGCAATCATTTAAAAGTAGTTGAAAACTGCTTTGAACTAACAAGGGTTTAATTACGGAAAAGTTTAACGTGGCGATGGAAGGAATATTAAGTAAGTTGTCTTTGTCTCATACTTTTTAATTTTAGTTGTTGCTTTAGCCTGTTGGGTCACATTTTTTGTCAGCACTGAAGGCTGCCATGAATTGGTAATGAGGGCCCCTTTTGCACATGATTTTGGCACTTGGCCAAAATCAACTTCCCAAGGCAAGCTTTCTCTAAAAGAACCTGAAGCATTTTTTTGTGATTAGGAATCATGTCTGAAAGCTGCCACAACCAGTTGTGTAGGCATGTCAAAATGACTTTATACAGTGTATCTGAAGCATTCGGGCGGGAGGGTCTGTTTTTTTCTCGTGTACCAAATTGTTGCTATTATTATTCTAAATTTCCGCAGCTTACGCACCTCCAAAAACCAGGCTACAGAGAGCTATGGCATAATGAGGATCGTTGGTACCTTTGTATTTTTCAACATGCCAAAGCAGCACTAATTGTCACATTTAAGCAGGATACAGTATTAGGGGTTGCTTAAAACACTTGTGGACGTAAAGCAGATGAATCTTTAAACTTTTAATCTCAGTAAATTATGCTCAGTGAACAGTAAGTAATGATATTTTTGAGAAGTTTCTTTGTTTGAATTGTATGAGTGGAGCTTTTTGATATATCTGTTTAAAAATACATGCCTGGATCAATTGTTGGGGGAAAATTTACAAAAAAAATCTTAGATGCGCCTTTGGATTTATCCCAGTTCCTTGAAATCTGGGTATGGATCTGATCTGCGAGGCAGGGGAGCAGGATCTGGGTGTCCTTTGTTGTTAAAAAGAGGGAAAGGGAGTTAGTCTAAACATTAATAAGCAGCTGCAAAAGTTCCCGTTTCAACTGTGCTCGGAGTTTTGAAATTTGTGGAATCATCAGTGCAATAAATGGGTGATTATTCCTTGCTGATATTTTATAAACAAGTCTGGCACTGTAAGTGAATACATTATTATTGTACACTTGAATGTTTTGTGAATTTAATCTGTATTTAGCAAAGCAATCCAGCAGTTGGAAATTAAGGACCTCCTACTACATGCTGTGTATACTCTACCCCAGTGTTGTTTCCACATGCGTTCAACGTTAAGACAAAATGTGTTAGGGAGCAATTTTATTATGTACTTTTATTTTACATTTCTGCACTTGTGGCTATAGCCGAGGAGTTGCTCATTCCTTCTTGTATGTGTTGTTTATTTATAAGCAACACCACACTTCGGCAGCAATATCGATATGGAACAGCCTTTTCGCACCTTCCCCTGCCCCCTGCCCCCCAGCCTCGATCCCTTTTGTAGTAGTTCCTGCTGTTAAAATGGGCTTTACAGGTATTGTCTATCTTCTGTTAAATTGTTCATTTTCTGTAAGGTGTTTGTGTGAGTGGGAGTGTGTATTGCCTTTATTACATAATGCAAGACATATCTAGATTGGAAAAAATAACCCTCGAGTTTTACAGGCTCTTCAGTGTCTGTGCTTTCATGTAACTTGTCTGGAAGAGTTTGTTCCTTGTTACATTGCAGGAGACTGAGTTACAGTACTCAAAATTCTCCTATGAGTTTAACTATAACACGTATTTACAAGGAAAGAAAGCAGACAAGATTAACATGTTGTAAAAAAATAGATGGAGAGCATTAGTAAACTAAAACCCATAGAACTTAATTGCATTTTTCTGAGGTTTTTGAAAAGTTTTTACAGCAAGGGAAAAATATGTCACAGTTGAATCCTATTTTAATGTAAAGCATTGCCAGAAAACGATCACAGTGGGTGCAAAAGTAAATGTGATAGTACAGATTTTGAAAATCGTTATGGAATTTATTTGCTGGTGCGTGGAAGTAATTTTTCCTGAGTTACTGAATTAGGTACAGTTAATTCAAAATATGCACATACCCACCTTGTTACTGCAAAACTATCTTTAAAATGTTTTACTGTGATATTGGTAGTTTTGCCTACAAGGTTTTACTGTGAAACAAGGAACACACGAGAGTGAACTACTTCTAGAGGTTTTAATTTCTGTTTTGGTTGGTGAAGTGTTGTGTTATAAATCACAGTGAGTTATGCTCCAAAAAACTTTGTGAACAGTTTTTAAATCCAGAGTCAAATTTTATCTGATAGCATGTCTGAAGTGTAAAATTTAAACTACAAAGTAACAGAGAGTTTTGCATTAAAATTTTAAACATTAGAAATTTGCTTTTGATTACAGACACCAAATTAACATTTTCCTTCATCAAATCTATTGTCTGCATGAACATACAAAGAAGTTATGTTTTCATCAGATAAATCAACATTCCGTATTCATAAGTTTAAAGTTTAAAATGTATAGATACTGTTTCTGTTTTTAAAACCCAAACCATTAATGTTTCTTCTTTATAGTTAGGTGGATAACTGTTAAATAACTTTTTCTGAGTCCACAAAAAGTGAGGAATATTAAGTATTCTCCTTTGTGCCATTTTTATCTTTAACAACCCTCAGGAATAACATGTCTCTAATCTTCCTACTTGGAGGGCTTTATGTTTTCTATTTGTTTGCAAACATATCATGAAAGCATGCAATTATAAAGCTTAACTTTGTTGTAGTTTTTTATCTTAGATTTTGCTTCGTAGAGCTGTTGAAGTCTGCTGCCCATTTCAGTGCAGTAAACGAATTTATTCTTCACTTAAAACAGAAATTCTTGGTCTTTTAAGTTGACATTTTTAGTGACTATTAGACATTAATATTTCATATTTTATTGGTGCAGTGTAAGTGGTACATATTGTTATGCATTTGAATAAAATTTACAAATGTATTCATATAATACTTTCACTTACGTGAATAAATTAAAAAAAAACACCTAAACACTGTAGAACATTTTCTGTTTATCAAGTAAACGTTACTCTTGTAAAAAATAGCTTTATTCCTCGGTAGATTCTGCTGCTCGTTTTAAAACTTTAGAAATGAAACAGGGTTACACTTTGTTCTATATGTTCTAAATTCTATTAATGAGATAAATAAATTGCTGCATTGGATGGAACATAATTATTGAATTTTGGCAGAACTTCAGTGAACTCTGCCATGAAAGATTAATGTGCACAGTGCGCTCTTAGATTCTAAAGTAACAGAGTAAGATAAGGGGAGTGCATAACAGGCTCCGACCTTTGTGGTTTGTAGAAAATAGAAAACCATGGGCAAATGTTAACTTTTGGTATAAAGTGCTAATGATAATGTTTTGTCATCTGAGTGATAAAAACTACAAGAGGAGACAAGAAAATCCAATTTAACACAAATTCTCTCCACTTCTTTCTTGCTCTGCTTCCCATTTTTCAGTATTAGAAAAGCCACGGTTGCTCTGTATTCTTACGGAAGGGAGAGGATAGCAGGCAGGCTACTGGCAGTATCCAGCAATGTAATGTGCTAATGGAATCCCTCCATATCAGCACATCATATGTGGTTTTTCACTACAGTTACGATTTTGGTTTGTAATTATGCTACATTGATTGTAGAATACAAGTAAAATTGTACTGTCTGGATGAAGGCTCCATGTAGTCATAGCAGTGCTTGTTATTATTCCCCTCTCTCTTCTTTCTCTACCAAAACCTTGATACTTTAAAGCATTTGCTTCAACTGACAAATTGTGGCTATAATCACAAAATCTTATTCCTCCTGGCTTTTCAAATAATTACTGCACCCAAATAATGTTTTTAATTGAGAACAAAGCTGCATTGTGCTTCCAGTCAACCTCCCTTGGCAGGACCAAAAGGATTGCAAAGACTTTTTAGTATTTTCAGTCAGTTTGCTATAGGAGAGAACGGACACGACATCACCCCTGCTTTGGGGAGAGTGGCAGCTGCTTTGGCGGCAGTACCCTGCTTGGGAGCAATCCTGCTGCCTGCTTGGCCTCTCCAGCACCCTGCGCCTAAGCCCGCCTGTTTTCCCTTCCACAGATATGTGCACCCCAAGCTCCAGCCCTGAGTCTGGAGCTGGTTCCCAGTGGGCCTCAGGGATGGCAGCACGGTGGGCAGGCATTGGCATGGCTGCAGGTGTGTGGTCTGCCTGACTGGATGATCATGGGGGTACAGCTCAGTGCACCCAAAATGCCTGGAATCAAGGGGAATTAGGCAGGGAGGATGCACCCATGGTAGGTTTTTTCCTCTATTTGTTTAGTCCTCACTTCCAGACTGTTAACCTGCTGCTAAGGCCAAGTGCATTCAGCTCTGTGCTTTTACAGTAGCAGGTATCCAGAATCTTGGATATATTTCATGACTTCAAAGACATTTCTGCTCTCCTTCCCAGTCACATCCCTAAGCTCATGATGACAGCATTATGAGTGGGAGAGTTAAAGAGGTATAAGGGCAAGGGTCTGATCTAGTGTCCATTGTAGTCAGCAGAGAGAATCCCCCTGACTACGTCTCTTTGGATCCCAAACCCTGTGACCTGGCTGCTCCAGGATGACTAAAACTGCCTTTTCCCACTTAGATCCTGATGGCACTGACATGACTAGTGTTGCCATCTTCTCAAGCAGCTTTGTTGTTTTCACTGGAACCCCTCAAAGCAGAAGTTTTACTGAGTAAAAGGCTTGAACATGCCTTTCTTGTGTTTTAGAGAAGCAGACAAATGAGTGCTTATTTTGCATATTTGCAGTTCTTTCTCTTGTCCTTCTCCCCTTCTAAAAATGGCTCTTGGTTATCAATTCATATCACCATTTCAAGCAGAGGTTCAATATGTGCAGCTACCTGTCTCCTAGTGTATTGCTGTTATTAGATATGTGTCCAAGATGAAATGAATTTACATCTAAGTCTATTGTTTTGATAATTAGGCACAACTTTCTCAAAGTGAGGTTGATTTCAGGATAATTTCATCTTCAAACAAAAAAAGGATATTTTTATCATTTGTAGACTACTGTAGAGTGCTTCAGTCTTTGCCTGACCCTTAAGTGTATTTGGTTGGAAAACCTTTAACAAGTTATGTTGAGAGTGTGTCTCCATTTGAATTACACAATGATCATTTTTTCTTTTAAGTAATTCACAGAAATGAACATTTTTATTAACAATGTAAAATTGTAATCACAGATAACAAAAGAAGAGAAATAGGAATATTGAGCCTTGTTTGCATGGATAATAAATATATTTGCAGTGTGAAATCAGGTTATGGTTTTGCAGCATTGGAGTTATGTACTGTTGAAATACTCAATCTTAAAATATTATGAATATTTTTGCAAAATATGACCCAATGAACACCCCCTACATAATTTTTATGCATAATAGTTGGGTGAATGTTTAAATGCCTACCAGGTGTTATATATGAGGCTCTAAGTTGACAGGCAAACAAGCAAAACCAAAAAAAACCGGTGCATTAAAGCAAAACTTGCTGTTCCCTCTCTGCTGACCCGGAGAGTCCTGCTTGCTGCAGAAGCAGCTCTCTGGGGTGGTGTGAGACAGGGGCACCAGGAAACTTCTGTGCCTCGGTGCAGCTGCGTGTAACAGAGCAGGGAGAGTGGTGGGAGGGCAGAAGAGAAGCCAAGGGACTTGTGACTGTACAGATCAGCTGTTGTTCTGCTTGGCAGAGAGGGACCATAGTGGCTGTTTTGGGATCCCAGGCTGAGGTCTGCTTGGAGCCTTCCTCAGGGAGGGGTGAGTTTCTTTCAGCTGCAACCCCAGAGCCCTTGGCAGTGTGAGGTGGTTACGTGGGCAGAGCACTGGGTGAGGGCTCAGTCCTGTTTGGGATTTTCTGTGGCTCATGAGTTACCACAAAATTTAAGTCTTGAATTATGGGCAGAAAGCTAGAGACAGGTGAATGAGGGTTCTTAGATGCATAACAATGTGAAAGCCTTTCTTTCAAGCATAGTGACAAACAAGCAGATTAAATTATACTAAGATGATATTTCAGTATTTTTAAGTTCTCTCCACATTGTGCAGGTCAGCATAGCAAATTATCCTAAAACATAGTTTGCAAAGTTTTGGACTTTACATTTTACAAATTTGCATATCCTAGCATCCACTTCTGATGAATCTGTCCCTGGGAATGCCATGTCTCCCAAGGGCTGAGTGTTACAAATGTTCGACCTTTCCCTTCCACTAGGACATACCACATTTTGCGTGTCAACACTGCACTCCTCCAAAATATAGAAAGAGTGTTTTGAAGAAGAAAAGGTTCCTATAGATGCTTGAAACACGCTTTTGGTTTTGTTTTTGGGTTGTTTTTTTTTTCCCCCAGAAATGAGGAACAGTGATACAAAAAAGCTGTTACATTTCGGTGGCGTAACATGGAGAAGGGGAGGAGAGTTTAAGTTTGGAAAACCCAACCTAGTTCTGTTACTCACAATGTATTGCAACATATGAAAATATTGATGGTGGAATCAAAATAGTGTCAGGCTGGCAGATCACAGTTTTAAACTGGTCTTTGTAATCTTGGAGCATGTCTGAAGCAGCAGAGTATTTGGCTTAAATACTGCTGTATTAATAGCAGGAAAGAACAAGTACTGGGAAGGAATTCTGAAATACTTACAAGGTATCTCATTGGGGGGCATACTTTAGTATGCTAGATTCCAACTCCCAGACTGGTAATAATGATTGTTAATATATACTTTTTATGACTTTCAGAGCAAGAGAAGCCAACTTTAGGAGAATGCATATCGTGATAAGTGGTAAGTACCCTAACTGCAACCAAGTTTATTACATTTTTGTGGAGTAGAGGCCTTTTCAAGACCACACTTGATGCAGCTCAGTCACACAACAGCTTCAGATGACGTTTTGGAATAATAGGGTAGAAATGTGATATAGTCTATAATGAAAATCAGTGTAAAGCACAGGTGGTTGCTGGTATTTGTGTGGTCAGATATAAAACCTTCACTATGGGTACAAGCTACTGCTTTCTCACTTGAGGAAAGTATAATTAAAAGTGGTTTCCAGATGTGCTGGCACACAACTGCCCTTTTTAAAAATTGAATTCTGCAAATGCACACTGAACTGTGTTGCATTCATCATTATGAAGCTGTTGATGGTTTTTCAGGTCATAAAAAGGTTAAAATGCATCAACACCCCCACTGTAAAACTGAAGTATCTGTAGACAACAGACAGTAGCGTTTTATGCTCACATTTTCTTGTTTCTAATACAAACAGTCCAGATCAGCACATTGCATCTACTCTGTGCCTGGAGCATCTTGACGATACAAAGAAATGGATGATAATCAATAAGGATATTAATAACTTCATAATGAAAATGCTGACTTCAGCAATATTGGCTGACTTTTTTTTTGTTGGGTTTTTACATTGTAATGGCTATGGTATATTATAAATGTTCTATTTTAACATAAAGACTTCAAATTTGTGCGTCCAGTTACTGTTTTACAAGGTCATATTTACTAACACATGAACATGCATTTAATACTAAATCACATTTAAATCACTGTTTGCCCAAGAGGTAGGATTTTAGCACCAAATGGTTATAAGTTTGGATGTTTTTCTGGCAAAATGCCAATTGACATCAAACTTAGAAACTACTACAAAAATACAGACATTCACATGTGAAAATGTGCAAAATGAACATTACTTAGGCACTTAACTTGCAGTCTGTTGCAATTAAGACTTGTTAGTGGTCACTCTCATGAAGTGGCTGCTCAGATCAGAGACCAGCCCTGGCCAGACCCACAATCCTGCTTACAGTTTGTACATAACCATTTTGGATAAAGGATCAGTTTCCATAGAAGCTCAAATATATAAAACAAAATAAGTAGCTTACTGAAAAAAAAAAAGGTTATTAAATATTGGAAGGGGTGTCTCCTTGGATTTTGAGTGCTTGTTAATTAATCATATTGTCATTAGCTAAAAAGTAAAATGCTGACTTGACTGGAGGACAAGTCAAAAAATCCTTGGGGGCTGTGCATCAAGGGACATGAACAAGGCAAAGATCTTGCCTTGGCCGGTCAGTGCAGAAGACAACCCACCAAGGTTGTATCTCCCCTAAAGGGCAACAAACCTGTCCAGTGTACTTCAAACAGATGAGGCAATACCCTCCGTCCTATGGTATAAACCTCTGCCAAACACTAAGTAAAATTTTATAAGAGGTCAGTGGGTTGATGACTGTGAGTAGAGAAACAGGATACCTTTGCTTCTATGTATTTGCCAATTTTGCAAGGACTTCCTTATGTGAACATCTATGTCTTTGTTTTTGGTAGCATTCCAGATTCAACAAGTACAATGCTCCCTATTTCACAGACAAAAAACAAACAAAAAAAAAGAGTTGCAAATCTCTGCCTGATGCTGCATTTTATCTCTAGAACAGGTTTGTTTATTTTTGTTGGGTTTTGGGGTTTTTTTGTCTTAGGTTTTGAGTTGTTGATTTAATACTTCTTGTCAATCAGAGTCATTGCCAACACTTCTTATGTCTCCCAGATACCTATTCTTCACCTTGAATTAAAGACTTCTGTCTGTGACTTCAAAATTAGTTGCTATAAGAATATAGTCTATAATGTTAGAAGTCATTGACTAAGGCCTTGGGAAGAATAAGGCACAGGAAAAGGAGAACTCTTAAATATTAAGACTATTTTTTAAAATATATGTCTCTAATGATGAAAAAATTCAGAAGCAAGAAATAAAGATACATTCAAAATATTATCAAAAATATTCTTCAAATATTTTAATGAAATGACTTTACAGAACTTGAAGATGGAAATAACTATCATGTATACTAAGATTTTTTTGAATAAAGATAAAATACAGTTTATTTTATAAGTAAAAGTCTGGGGAAGGTGAATCAGATCGTTAAATATTTAGCATCAGTAAGTTTGAAATACTTCATTTTGGTTTGTTTATCTACATATTTGTATTTGTCTTTGGGGAAAGAAATGTAAAAAGGTAGTTTTGGACTTTAAACCAGTACTTTTTCATCTTGAAAATATCTAAATAGGATATTTGAGCAATTTCAAAACACTCTGCCTTTTTAAATGAAAAATGAATTGACACATTTCCTTTCAAGTATCTTTTTTTTTTGTTACTGAACTAGCCCTTTTTTTGGAGGTAAAATTGTCTAAAATATTTCCTTTTAACTGTATCATATGACAAACATATATTTGTACTCCTTTAATCATTGTGCTTGTGGTTTTGTACAAAGTGAAACATTAACAAATTATCAATTTAAGCCATGAGTTTTCAGGTTCATTCTTTGAGAGAATGAAGTAGATGATAACAGAAATGTATAGAAAATTTAGTTTGAAGGTTTTTGCTGTGGATAAGTCTCATATACTCATGTAAATAAGACCACTGAAACTTGTGTGCTTAGTGATTTACTCAAGGCCAGTATGTGTTGCACCATTATAAATATATTACATGAAACTTGCATGCATGTTATTGCACTACAAATAATCTTGAATACAACCATGCAGAAATTGTTGCCCCAAGCTTTCATCTCCTCTGGGTTTTCCCTTAGTGCCTGTGAAACCTGTGCAGTACATATCTGTAGCCAAGGCAGCATGATTAGCAGCAAGACAGAATCCTTGGGAAGCCAAAGGTGGCCTCCAAGTGGATCCATATCCTACTGCCCAGCTGCGTGACTCTGATAACTTGCCTTCTCCCACCATCAGCCCTCCATTTAACTGGGCTGAAATCACTTGGTATTTTACTGTTTCCTAATATTATACTGTTGAAATGTTTCACTGTTCTTTAAGGAAGGCTTAAAGACACAGCTCCTACTAGGGTTGTCATTCAAACTGATTATATCCTTGCTTTTTAAGGTTCTTATGATGGAATATCAGCGAGAAATGTGAGCATTGTGCCTTCTATTCTTGTGCAGTGTCATCAGTTGTGGCACTAGCACTGAAGACAAATACATCACCTCCTTACCTGTCTTGCATGACCATTTCTACTGGTTGCCAGTCAAGTGCTTCAGAGCTGAGATTGTTTCTGATCATTGCTTATTCAACTGCTAGAAGTATGGAAAAGCAAATATGTTCTAAATATTCTTTTAATTCTTCTGTGATGCAACTAATGGAGCTCTTTATATTGAGCTATAGAGTCTCTTGTTAGAACTGGATTCCAAATTCAGATGTTAAAGACATATTGTAGGTCTCTGAGAAGAGGGCTTTAGTCATTTAGGAACAGGACATGAGTTTCTCTGTCAGTGGTTCAGCTAAAATGTATGTCTGTGCAGAGAAAGCAGTTGCAGTTGGTAGGCACTACCTGCTTAGCTGTGACTGTGTTAGTAGTCTGGAGCATGATATCCTGGTTTTGGCACTGTATAGCAAGGAGGTAGATTACAGTGATGATAGTCAGGGGTTTTGAAGGTCTGATTTACAAGGAGTGTTTGAATGGAGTCATTAGCCAAGTGTCTTAGGAAGGACAAGAATAACTGGTGCTGTTTTGTGGACTAGAGGATCCCTTGTGTTCTCTTGAAACTGTCATTCCATTTTCTCCATCATTTCCTACATTGTCATATTACTTCACTCCTGCCCATCCAACAGACAGAGTTCTCTAACATTTCAGGAGGAATTTATGCACATTGCTTCTTGTTATTAAACTTACTGGTCAGAAAAAAATTTCTTTCATTATGATAACATGTCTGGCAAACTGATTTGTATGGCAAGACATACAGTGGATGGCATTTGGTAAAAGAGGGCTCTTCAGCATTTATCATTGTTCCTATTTTCAGTTGTGTTTCCTAGTGCAGTGTCTGAATACCTGCACTGTTTTCCAAATAGTGAGGAGCAACCTTCCTGGAGTTCTTGGTCCGGGAGCAAATTTTCTGTGCTCCATTTTTCTCTATCCATTGTTCCCATGGGCATCTGAAATGTGCCAATGAAAATTCATGGGGAAAGTCCTACTTCAGAAAAGCTTAAATAAAGGGGAGTGCTTCCTAGCAAATGGTGGTAGATTGGAGGAAAAAAAAAAAAGACAATCCAAAACCCGAAAACCTAAACCCTAACAAGTTATAAGTATTTCAGCTTCAGCATGACAGCTTCCTAAATGGCTAAGTGCCTATGGGAAGATCTTGTACTTAAAGAATAGCGGAAGATAATTTGGGATTTGAAACATTGTGGTAATTTTGTTTGGATTTCACTTTAACCTTTTCTTACCAGTAAATGAAACAGACATGTAATGTACAATGCTGAGAATGTGTGTCTAATGCTAAACAAATCCTTTGGTACATAAAAGATGAGTACATGGAGTCTGTGTTTTGCCGATGGATTCTGTAACATACTATGAATAAGCTTTGAGAACAGATGAATGACAAACCCTTGATAAAAAATGGTAGACTGCAAAGTTGCGTTGTATTAGTTAGAGTTACAGTGGGCTGCTGTATCTTTAAAATATGATGGATTTTTGACACAGAAATATAGGGCAGAATGTCTCATTACATGGTGAAAACCACCTGTTCCTCCTGAGCAACCAAGTACCTTACTCATTAAGAGCAGACTGTTTGTTTCAGTGCTCTACAAAGCAAATTTACAGCCCCTGTCTGCCAGGAAACTCTCAAAATGGAAAGCAAACATAGCATGGGGACAAAATACACCAGGACATCCAAACCAAATCTGTTAGATCAAATAAAAAAACATCAACAAAAATAGATGGAGTAAGGGAGCGAAGGGTGTGTTGGAGATGTTTGTTGTCTTGGAAGAAAAGGAAGAAAATTCTGATTTGTGCTGTTTTGAATACAAGTGGGGGAAAAAAAAAGAAAACCCAACTCTGTGAAACACAGAAAAGAAGGCACTAAAGTAAAGTAAGAAAAGGATATAATTAATGATTGAGTAAAGACCACGTGGTCTGAAATTACAACAAGAATGTCAGCAAGGTAAGGATTCCAGAAAGCACATTTAAATATACACAGGTTTGCAAATTATGTCCAAAAGTACTAGGAACTGTGAGGTTCCTGAGTCGAAGATGTGCATAAAAATCTATATGTGCACTGAAAAATAGAGTTTTCAATTGCAGATGAAACTCTTTGTACTTAAAGACATATAAAAATAACATTAAAAGATGACCAACTGATCACCATGGCTCCCAGCTCATAGTCGGAATTTTGGTAAAATTCATCTTGATGCAAATTTAAAGTAGCACCACAGTATGTCAAGAAGAATCTTGGAAAAGAGAGTTTCTCATCAGTGCCTGCTGAATTTTAAGTAGTGTAATCCACTTGAGTGGTGTGGACTTTGAAAATTCATTTTTCTTTTTATCTTAGGTAGAAAATTTTCTGTTCCCTCAGGTTTCATTAAAACCAAACACAGAAGGACAAAAAAAAAGAAAAAATTCACAAACCATTGCATGCATTAGACTTTTCATGTACAAGGCAAACTTCTTTCTCTGCATTATTTCTCCCATCCACTTTTAAGTTGTAGAGAAGAGCTTAGTTGCCTATTTACTCAAGGCCAGTATATGTTACACCATTATAAATATATTACATGAAACTTGCATGCATGCCATTGCACTACAAATAATCTTGAATACAAACATGTAGAAATTGCTGCCCTGAGCTTCCATCTCCTCTGGGTTTGCCTATTTCCTTCCATAAACTGATTCCTCTGAGTGTTTCCATCTTTTTCACTGCTGAATTTAAGACAGGGATTTTTTAGCAGGTTTTAGACAACAGATATGATGTGGTCTGCACCATGATCTTTTCTGGTGTGCAGTTGGGCAGTTGAGGTGCTGAGAACTTCTATTTGAATACCTCAAATGTGACAAATTAGGTCAAAATAATTATAGGGCAAATGTAGGAATAAGGCAGTATCTGGGCTTTTTGCTGCCCTTCCATGTTGGTCTTGTATTTCACTCAAAGTATTATTCATCTTTTGAGCACAAAACAACTGATTTTTTTCTTTTGTGGCAAACTCTTATTTTTCTATTACTTTTAAAAATTAAGAAGCTGTTGAGCACTGTTGTTGCCAAAAAAAAATCCTACAGAGGATTAGTATCAAAGGAGTCAGAATTTAGAAATCTGAGCTTGCAGTGGGAATTGAAAGAAAGTCCACAAGAGTATCTCTGCAATAGATGTCAGATTTATGATGAGATTTTAGAAATCCAGGAGCAGAAGAGAAAACAAACAGGGATTTGTTGTGACCTGAAATTATGAAAAAGGGAGGAGGAAGGGACATCTCAAGGAGGTGGATAATCCTGAGTGAGATTTCAAAGTTTTCAGAGCATACCCAAATCACATCTCGGTGATCTCTGACATTTTGCCTGTTAAAAACCATTCCATCTAAGAAATATGTGTTGAAAGACCTGTTTTAACCTGAAATAATTTATTAGAGTGTATTCCTGAGTAATTATTCCTGAGTAATGAGCCAGCAGGCAATGAGGAATCCATGACACAGTCTAGAAAAGATTATGGCAGCATGGAAGACTGATGAGGTACAACCCTCAGACTAGAACAACTGGCGAATGAAATTAGAAGTGAGACTCCATTTGTGAGGTGATATTTCTGGAAAACTACATAATACAAGATTTTTGGAGCTAAGAACCCAGATGTGCTTCCTCCTCCCTGACCAAATTCCAAGTTAAACATCAATAGTGCTTTCACAGATAGAATTTTTAAAATATGCTGAGGTGAATCATGTGTCATCTCATAGAACATTTTCCAGCCAGACAAAAGTCACTTTCTACCTTGTGTCTCATTACCCACGTTGTTTATAACTGAAAACAGGGAAACAGCTGTCAATGGGAAATATAGGAAATACTTGAAAAAATATTTACAAAACAGAAGGGGAGGCATCAGGCCCATTATCCTAGAATTACAGTACTAGTTCAGCTGTTTTCCGTTTATTTTTTACTCATGCACACTCACTTCTGTTTCTCGTCTTGATATCTATGCATACCCAAAGTCTCACAGTTAAAGCAAGAAAACAGATTCTGAGGTTTTTGTTCTGTTGATTTTGTAACAAGTGTTCTCTTCTCAGCAGCTTAATGTTGTATCACAATAGCTAGCAAAATGGCCTATATAAGATTGTGTTCACCATGCCCTAGTGGAAAATATACCAGAATAAAGTAAAAAAGATTTATTTTCAATGTTTTCCTTGAAAAGAAGTTAGGAAGGAATAGTGGTCTTGTTATATAGATGTTATATAGATGTTTCATTTATTTGGGTCCACTGACAGTCAAACACTTGAGTCTTTACCTCTGAGAGCACAAAAGTGGTGTCAAAGTGACTTTTACCATCCTATAAACTGCAGGCAGGAAGAAATCCTAATTGAATTTCAGAAAGAATTCAGTCTGAAATGAAGAATTAAGCTTTGAAATAAAAGCTGTGTATAGTCCCCATGTCTTTTTTCCATGAGATTTTTTTTCCTGTTTTCCTCTGTCACTTAGTAGTTTAACTGCTGTACTTGCTGCTATGTTTTTCCTTAGAGCCTTTTCTCCACAAGGACAGTGCACTTAAAATTCAGCAATATAGGCCCATCACACTGGAAATCTATTGAGGTATCACACTTGGGTTTCTTCCATTGGCCACATCTTCATTCTGAAATCCAGTTGGAAGTTTCTTTTCTGGATTTTGACATTCTCCAGTGTTCACTGTAAAAGCTTTGAGGCATCTCAGTTTTGTACCAGAGTGGCTTCTGCTTTCATCTAAGTCTGTTCTGCTCAACCCCTTCCTACTGCTCATTCCCAGTGGTACTCCTGCCTCTTTTTCCTTCTTGAAAGCAGAGAGTAACTACTGTATCAAACATTCACTGGACACCTCTCTCTTTGTTTACTGATCTTGGATTATGGCTTTTGCAAAGCTTTTGTTTGTGCTGGTTATGAGGCATAGCTTTGGAGGTTTTGTTTAAAAAAAGAAGTGGCATCCTGTCCTAAGGTTCTTTTGCTCAATTAAGTTATTTCAAGTTGATATTATGCAGGTAATTAAATGAGATCATTGTGTGTTTTTCTTACAGTGCAGTGCTTTAGCTCAGCTGAGCCTTTACCTATGTAGCACAGTATTTTCTAAAAGTTTGCGATAATTCCTTATTCTTATAGTTCAGTTATAGCTTTTGAAGAATTTTCTGTAGTTTCTAGGCTTAAAAGTCTACTTACTGTGCCCTCAGTAGAGACAGACAGAAGTAGAATTTAATCATTCATTGGAGTCCCTTATCTTGTGATATGGTTCTCAGGCACCCATTCTTGCAGAGTTTGGGGAATATTTCCATAATTTGATGTTAAAAGACAGTTCAGAAAAAAAAAGCAATTGGAATTTTTCCCTTTGGAAGAGCCCCTCTCTGTCCATTGATAGGCACAGAAATGTGCCTTCTTAAATGAGGTAAGTTAGGTACCAGAAGCGGAGCCATAGAAAGTTATTGCCCTCTGGTTTGAGCTCCTGTAATGTGTGTTATTACACTTGAGGAAAATGAAAGGAGGATTCTTATAACTGGCCTGAAGCAAATTTCAAAATTCCCACCTCACTCTTTTCTCCAAGAGTTGAAATGTTGCATAGTCTTCTCATGCTTTGAAATTTGCTTTGTTTTTTAATTATGGACAGTGCTACACGGCTTCAAAGAGTGATCCTTCTCCTGTATTTTATACTGGAAAGAACAAGTTCTGTGTCACAGAGAACATATTGCCTGATGGTATTTGCTCGAAATTTGTACAATTGCAAAATTCTCATTTATGTATTTCGACACAGATTTTAATCAATTTTATTCCTGGAGACCAACTCTTAAATCATTACAACTTTTATCATAATCTAAGAAAATGTCAATATTGCATCTAAAAGACTAAGATAAAAATGGAAGTTGGCTTGTGTCTTTACACATACAGTGCTCGTCATAAGAAGGATGCAAAGCTGCCATTTTTGTGTGTTTCAGCATATAAGCCAAGCATATAAAATGAGAGTTGAAAAGGAGATTGTACTGAAAGTATTGCTCTTTGCTCTTCACACAGTACTTGGAGTTCATTCCTAGTTTTTTTTCTGCTTATTATGAATACACAAATGGCATCCTGTAAAACCTACTGTAATGCATTTTTCTAAATGCCAGTCAGATAATGTATGAAGAGCTCTCCTACATATGAAAGGATAGGACTGGACCTGAAAAGCAGACATGGTCTGAAATGCCCTTGTGTAGCTGAGAAATGGCATTTCACAGCAAGTTGGTGCATCGGAAACTGTAAGCACAAGCGTTTTCAGTATCTTTAGGCAGTATCACTCTCTAGGCACAATAATTTTCTCTTTCTTTGAAAGCAGCTGTCATATTACTTGAAAAGAATTATCTAGTATTTCATTACTGTGATGTGAAAACTTTACTTAAAAAGGCATTTTTTCTTTAGGTCCACAGGTAGAAAGTGAAGCCAAATAAAATTGACAGGTGCAGATTGGAGTAAATAATACATTATAAACTGCAATTGCAAAATGACAAAGCAAACCATGTAAAGACGTGGAAGTGGCAGGTAAACTATATTCTTGAAAAATTATTGGGCCAGTGGGGTCTAGAAATATATTACTTCAACAGCGTTTCCTTGATTTGGTCTCATAAAAGTGAGTGTTTCTGAGTTTATTTAAAATAATGGATATCCCAAACTTATTATATGGACTCTCAAATGTCAGATCAGCACATATGTTGGAAACTGAAGTTTTACATTACAATGTCATGCTCTATAAGATGACTTTCAAGCTATGCAGTGCTTATATTCACAGGTACAGGTACTGTCTGATAGGGCAGCAGACAGGGCTTGTAGCTGTACTGTTTTAATAAATCCTGTAGCAATAATGAAAGCTGATCTCCTTTTTCATGGCTAGACATGGTTCTGGGATTTCAGTATGTTGTGAAGCATTGGCTTCACAGGCAGACATGTGTTTTTAATTCGGTTGTTTTAATTACAGGAAATTTAATGATAATGAATAGTAACAAAAAAATAATAAAGGAAAAAAGACAAAAGAGAACTTAGTTTCCATACAAAGGAAAGAAGTATTTTGGTAATAAACTGGTGCCTTTACATTGGAAAATTCATTTGTTGTACTTAGAACATATTTGCTAAATGTTAGCAGTAGTCTTATTTTGATTTTGCTTTCCTTTTTATTTCTTCTTTGGTTTTATTTTTATGGTTACAGATATCTATTTAATAATTGGAAAAACATTATGGTAATATGTGATCCTAAACAGGAAGGCAGCTGGTGTCTTAAGAGTTTGGAAATAGGATATCAGATTTTGTCACCACTATAAAGTCAGTAATAAACTTAGGCAAAATTTTGGCCTGTTATACAAGTGTTTTGCCATTGACTTCAGCAGAGTCAAAATTTCACTGCTGGGAGTGATAAGTAATATCCTGAGTCTGAGTTTGTGGCAAGCAGAGGAAAGCTGCCTGTCTGGCTTGCCTTGACCCAGGCCTGGAGGTCTCTCCCTGCTGCTCTATTGCCGTGTTTGGACCAAGTTGTTCATAGTCCTGATGTCTGTCTCATAGCAATCTCCAACCTCTGCAGTTTGTACCTGGTCCAGTAGAGGGTCTGATGATGGAACAGGTAGAAAGGTATGAAGTCTTTTGCATGTTTTGTTTGCTTTTTTCCAGAAGTGTTGTAAAAGGAGTTTGGAGGATTTGTTGCTGTGTGCTCTCTGCTTTAATTTTGAATAAATAAAGACTTCAGTCTCCCACTTTTGCAAGACATCAAAGAATGAAATAACTAAGAAAGAAGTGTTCAGCAATTGACACCAAATTAAGCATAAGGATGATAAAGTATAGAATCATAAGCCTGGAAAGCTGGCCAGTTAAAATACCAAATGATCAATTACAAACAAAAGACAAATTTAAACTATTGTTGAACTGTTGAGGTTGTTTGTTCATGTGATTCATTGAGTGAATGAGCTTGGCCAAAAGCAGCAGCAGTTTACATTAGACAGATTTCATTCCAAGTAATTTTTTATATAGAGTATAATTAATTAACTATAGTGATCCTCATATCAAATGTTATAGCTAATTAATTAGCTTTACCTAACTGTTAGGTTTATTTATGGGCTGCATATAGTAGCAACATACATAGATTTAGAATAATAATAAAAAGGTGAACTGCTTAGTGATGCAGCAGCTTGTCTGGTAGCCACCTTTTTTTGCATGTGGACTCAAGCAGATTTCCAAAGTACAAATTTTCAAAAGATTTCAAATTCTACATCATATCTTACAGTCCCAGTCTTAATTTTCCACACCTTTATTAAAAACATCAATTGAATTAATTTTGGAATTTAAACTTCCTTTTAATTTCAGTATAATTATGCTTCCAATTTAAGAGGTGTTTCTTCATAGCCCTTATCATGAAAAGTTCAGTAGTAACAAAGAAGATGTTAGAAACCTTAAATACAGTAAAATTTTAAAACCTATTTTGTAGTCCACAGTGTTGTTTGAAGAACAAACGAAAACTGAAAGGATTTGCTTTTCACACCTGAAATGCCTTAGGTTTCAAAGAAATCTCAGTGCTTAATTTTCTTTGAAATGTACAAAATAACCCCCAATCAAGTATTTTTAAACCCTGAGGATCTAAACTGAATTTCACCCAGTCGTATCTGGTTTCTCTGCATATGCTTATGAGCAAAGATCAGGACACTAAGATAATAAGGATTCCTGCCATCTTTCTTTTTAAGTTAGAACATCGTGTTTCCTTTTTTTGTTGTTAGTGTCATGCCCTCAACTGTGTGCTAAAAACATGGAAGGATAGGAAGGCTTATCTGTAAGCTAATGAACTCTAACCATGTTAGTTTCTTAAGTTTAAATACAACACATTATGTGTGTGATGTGTACACAGAACTAGTGATGCAGTACAGAACATGGAGCCAGGCTGAGTGGTATTCAGTGAAAAGATGATAAGCTATTCTATTTAAAGACTATTTGAAGAAAAAAAACAAAACAAAACAAAAAAAAACTCCACCCCACAACTTTTTACTCTGGGGGTGGCCAGCAAGGAAGCAGAATGCTCAGAGAGACTGTAGATTCTCCATCCTTGGAGACATTTAAAATCCAACTGAACACAGCCCTAAACAACTTGCTCTGTGCTGAGCTGGCCCAGCAAATCTCCAGAGGTGCCCTCCTGTCTCAGTCTTCCATGTGAGTCTATAATATGGTCTTGGTCAATGTAATAACTTTAAAAGCTGTAGGTTGATTTTAAGACATTTGTCTTACAGAAACACAAATTAACCAGATTCTGAAATTGTACTGTATGCGCTTACATGATAGAAAATATATAGCCAATATGGTTTTAGGATATATTCAAAGTCAGCCTTGAACTAGAAGCTGGTAACTGTTACTAAATTGTAATCAAAGTATTTTTTATTGTCATCATAAACAAGAGAATTCTGAAAGTAAAACCATAGAAGTTAAAAAAGCAGAAAAGTCACAATGTTAATACGGTGTTTAAAACCATGTCCTGGAGGCAGACATTAACTAGCTGAAAAGTATGTAAATTAGGATTTTTTAAAATGCTGAGTTGCACAAGTCATTCATTAAATTGCTGTATGTGGAATTTCCACTTTTTTTTTTTGTCTTTACTTCTATTAAAAGTGTGTTCCCCTTGAAGCAGCCTCAGTCTTGTAGGAAGTCTAGTCTGTCCCTGATTCTGAAAACTCTACAGTGTGCATTTACATGCACCTTGAGCAGATAGATACAGGCTTCAGTGAGGTTCACCACGCAATATGATGATGTTGGAACATATTTATTTCTTGTGCTGTGATGGTGTTCAGAGGCTGAGCCCAGAGCCCCTCAGGAGTCTGTCCTCAAGCACATAATCCGGCTGAACTCTGCAATAGCCTCTATGTGTGATAGTAACATCCTTCACCTTCCCCAAGTTTTCTAAGGGGCATTTTAGGGGGTATTTTTAATTGGATTGAATTATAATTTTGTAGGGAAATCACTCTTGAAGGGAAAAAAGACACAGAAAAGAGGAAAATAAATTAAAGAAATGGGGTATGACAACATTTGGAGCATCAGAATGAGCAGGTGGGAAAGTGTATCTGATGTCTAACATTTGGATAGTGTGTTTGCATGCCAAAAAACGTTCTTAAAAAGATTCATTGTTGTTATGTGCTTGCAGTAGTTGATAATGCAAAGATTCATAGCTTCTTTTTATTCTTTTTTTTTTTTTTTTAAATTTGTAGGCAGCATATGCCAGTAGTTTTGTGAGATCTGGCTTCTAAAATTGTGTCCTTTCACTGCATCATTATCTAATATCCTCTTCAGTGAACAAGCAAAAAACCCTCAAAAATTTATAACCAGGTCTTTTACGTTTAAATTAGCATTCCATTTTTAGTGTGTTTGTTTACCTTTGGAAAAAATTGCTAATTTTTTCTTAATAGTAGTTTAAAGCAATAAACCAAAGCTTTGAATAGCATGCATGGACATGCTTTAATATATTCATGAGTGATCAAAATACAGTACAGAAATCACATATGCTGCTCTGCTGCAACTTTCAAGGTTCAATCCATCATTCTGGAACCCAGGGGGCTGAGATTTGACGTCCTGCCTAGAAACCATACTTCAGATTGGCTGGAACTGTGCCATCTTATGTTCAGGTTAAAAGAGCAGCTGTAATTTGTCTGGGTAGCACTTTAACTATGCACAGCAAATCGTAAAACCCATTTTCAGTAATAAACTTGAAGATAAAATAGGTCCATTTGCTTCATTTCCTGATCCATACAGGATTTTCATCATTTTGATACAATACCACTTGGAGTTTGATCTTATAATGATGTAGATTTCTGCAACAATCTTTCTCAGATTAGCAGTTTTATTTAGCATATATACTGTATGTAGATTTCTTTTCTGGCATTTAGTGGTAGCCTTTTTCTATTGTTCTTTGAAACTGAAATATGAGAATAATTTAGTAGTGAGATCAAATTTATAAGTGATTACCACAATAACTAAAACCTGATTATAATCTTTTTTTCAATTGTAAATACTCTATTCTGTTCTCTTTTCCCTCTTTTATATTCTAGTATGTCTGGCTTGCAAGAGAGTAGCAAACGCAATATTCCCAGCAAGTCAGTGAAGTTGTTTTAGGAATATATATAAATATTATTTGTGACTTTGGATTTTACTTATTTTAGATTTCAGCCTTTTATGTGCCACTCTAGTTTGCAGGTATGGTTTTGCTTGAACAGCAAGGTCCAACCCGGGAGGGGAAGTTTTCTGTGTAACTTAGGAGCCCAAGGGAGCTTCTTGGATGGACTTTCCTCAAGGGAATGTGCCAGTGAGCTCAGCTGTGGGAAGCCTGACCAGAGGCAGGCAAACTCACCTGTACATGGAGGCTGTAGGCTTTGTTTCAGCTCCTTCTGGATGTTGCACACTTTGGGTTCCAGCATTGTCCTTCTTCTGATACAAGTCTGCAGAAGCTTTGTATTCCCATACACTGTAAGAAGCAACTTTAAATGTCCTTCTTCCTCAGTAGACATAATGGTTTGACCATTAGATGTGTTAGCAGTCCCCTCTGAATCCTTAGTGGATTTGCTTCACTAACCTTCCTACCAGTGCCAAATTCCTGGGGTTTGTTTTTTACAGAGCCATTTTGCTATTTGCGTTTACCAAGACTTCTCTCTTTCAGCTCCACAGACCTCTCCCTTTTTGGGTATATTTTCAAGTCTTATGGTTTGCTAAGCCAAAAGGAAACCCCCACTTCACTCTTCCAAATGCCTGTCCCCCATCTCTGAGCTGGGGAGTTACATGGTCTCACAACCCTAGCTGCTGCCTGTGCAGAGCATAGCTGCCTGCCTGCAACCAGGACAGGTCTCACAACCCTGGCTGCTGCCTGTGCAGAGCCACCATTGCTGGGATAAGGGAAGGTTCTTTCTCTTTACTCAGTACCACAAGGTTTTCTGACACTGTTGGCAATATGCTTGTCTGTTATTATATTGTTGTAGCTCAGCCTACACTACTGAAAACACATTTTTTCAAGATGTTTGTTTCCTTTAAATTATTTGGCCCTTTGAAAATGCCTCTTGAATAAGAATGTATGGGAATATAGTGTACCCGTATTAGACATGTACTTTGCTGGGGTAGCCTAACCAGGCAAAATGAAAGGTATTTCAGTATATTCCATGTTTCCCTACCATAGTTAAGTGAGAGCAGACTACAGGGTAGCATTGTGTGTCTTGGTGGCCACACAAGCACTCAGTATTCCCTGGAGACTCGGAGGTACGACAGCTGCATATAAATATGCATAGTTGGAGAGATTCGTGATTGTGCCTCATTCTAGGGCTGATTGGTTGTGGTGCTGCCACTGCAAATCAATGAGTGTTTCCCTCATCTATCAGCTGCTCGCTTGCTTGGAAGCAGACAAAATGGTTAAAACACCAACAGCCCACAGAGGGCTCCTGAGTGAGGGAGACTTGTTTGCTACAGCACTCAAAACATTTCCCTGAATCTACAGTAGCTCTCAGTAGATGAATTTAGCACTCAGCAGATTAATTTAGCTCCCAGTGTGCTGGATTTAGAAAGAAAAACTAATATAGATGAATACATTCTGTTCAGCCAGCATATTTTGTTTTGCAACAATACACATGTCTTATTTGAACTGCAATCTGGTTGGAAAGCATTTTGTGAATGGTGCTTTGGTCATAAAAATGAGTCATGCTTGCTCATTTTTTAAAAAGCTCTCAGCTAGTGCAGATTGAGGAAAAAGGTATTGAGCTACTCACTGGAGGAAGTATAGAAATTTTAGCTATCTCTGATAAGCTTTGGGCAGTTCTGTAAGGTAGACTTTGACACTGTGTTGCAAAAAAGGTAGCAGCCGCTTTTCCCTTTTTAACCCACGTACCCTAGTATGTGATGTGTGCCACCCTGCTTTTGGTGGCTTTGCCCATTTGCCTTCTGCATTTACAGGCTGGAACCTGAAGTCATGTCTAATGGCAGTTTTGAAGAGCTCCTAAGGAGAGAAAAATCAGGATACAAAATCCATTGTTTTATGACTTTATTATAACCTTTATCTTCCTTAATCTTGAAGATGTCACAAGGAAAGCTAGCGCATGGTAGAAGGGTGACTACTTTTAGGAACTGGGAAACAATAAAGAGATAAAGACATAAACTAACGATATCAAAAAAACCTAGGAGCTGAGGAGATCATTTGAACAACTTTATTTGAAATAAAAATGGTCAAGGAAATGAAAAGAAAAATGATGTGAAATTACAAGCTGGCTCTCTAAAGTAGTATCCTCAGTAAATGAGTATCTCATATGAAAAACTAGCTCCCAACACACCTTTTAGAGCTGCTCTTGATACAGTATTTCCACTACCCACAGCAGAATGATCGTTATAAAACATTCTTTCACTCTCTCAACAATTTTAAAAAAAACACATTAAAGAACGGGCTGAAGAGCAAATAGCTCCTTTCAATTGAGTTGCTGCCGTACAGTGCAGATCTAATTTACTCAGGAGGATCTCTGCTGCTGCAGTGATGACTGCTTTATGGTAGTGATTCCCAGTCCTGTTTAATCAAAGGGCTACTGAACCTTTTGGAGAACACAAACCAGCGACCTTCCTCTTAGTGATAGTGCAGTAGTTTTCATTTATCAATAGATAAAAATGAATCAAAACTTAGGAGGCTCTTTTATGAGGGTTTTTTCCCCACTTGTTTGTGTATCGGCTTGCATGTGCAGGGATATGCATATGTTTTCTTCTCTCTGTTTTTAAATCCTACAATTTTTTGAGTTTATCTTGTAATATCTTACACGCTACCGGCAGCTTTTACTCAGTATGTCAAGGAGCACTGCTAGGAAGACCACAGAAGGCTGGAGGCCTGGTTCCTATGTTTTTTAGGAGCCTTGCCCATCAAATTTAAAAGCCTTCTGTGCACAGTTGCCCTCTTTCTTCTGGATGGTAAATGTTGCTTTCAGTGAGAGACTGTGAATCATCTGGGATTTTACCAGTTCTCTTTTGTGGAGCAGGAGGCACGGTGGAGCACCCAGAGGGCACTGCAGTGAGGCAGTGGTGACTCACCATGCCTTCTGGCTCCTCTTTTCCAGGTGGAGTGGGAACGTGCTATGAGTAAATCCTCCTACTGAAAGAGGAGAGTGAAGAACCACTATCCCCTGTGGACCTGGTGAGGCTGGCCAGGGCAGGGAGGCAATGAAGCCAGCACTGTGTTTACTCACTGCCTGGATGCTCAGAAGAGCAGTAGATTTGGTGCATATATATCTATGGGTACAAATTATACACACAAGGGTCATGGGCACATCCCTTATCCACTTCCACCTGATGTTTGACTTCCTTGCCTGGGGGCACAGCCGTCCAGTCCTGAGGGGAGCTGTGAGAAACCTCCATGGGGTTCACCCTCCTCTTCAAAGCGATTTGCCTTGGTCCTGACTCACATAACCCTGCCCAGTCTTGGGCTCTACTGAAACGGGCACCACCCTAACCACAACTGTACCCCCTTCCAGCCCATCACCCAGCTCAGGGGCTGCCTTCTTGGCCAGCTCTGGGAATTGTGGTGGGCACTGAGGATGGCTGGGCCATTCTTGACCCTGATCACTGTCCCCAGCCTGGCCCAGCTCACCTCACTGGGGGCTGTGGGAAGGGGCTGGTCACAGATGGATGGAACCACACTGCCCTGACAACCCATGGCCCTGGCCTTGACCCTGCGGTCCCGATATTCCCAGCGGAGGAGGGATGAAGATATAGAGGATGGTTACTCATTACAGCAACATTTGGGTCATGCTGGAAACAAGTAGAGGTTTCTCTTAACTGAGCTCCAGTTTTTTATTGGTGCTGGTTTTGAGTAGTGCGGTCTTTTCATTTCTTTTGCCTTGTTATGGTGGTTTTGCAGGTAAATACAAATCATGGAAAGCTAATCTAATTCACAAAGATGTAAGCTGTATAGAAAGCCTTTGTGTGCCGCCAGGTTTGGTATCCTAGACCATTACTGTTCACAAATATGTTGGGGGATTTTGGTAGTTAAGGTTTACTTCTGGTAGTCTGAGATTTTGCAGGTGGACCCATCCCCAGTGTTTTCTCCTCTGCCATGGGAGAACACCATAACATTGTGCTGTTTGCTGCGAATCCTTATCTTCCACATCCCACTTCATTCATCTCCTCCTTTTCTATTCAAGATTTCCTTGTGTTCTTGGCAACAGCTACAGAGGAAATTAAAGGCTTTATTTCTAGACTAGCTTCAGATGTCACAAACATGGAGGCCAGTTTCTGAAAATCCAGTTCTAAAAGCTGAAGATTTTATTTTCTTCTGTGCTTCCCTGCCAAGACCTTCTCCCGGCTATGGCAAAATACTGCCATCTGTAAGATATATCAAATTCAATGTCAGTGTGGTAATACTTGAGAGTGCCATAAGCTCATTTATGGCCTTGTTACAGGTTAAGATTGTGCCAGACTTCATGGCATGCAGGGTCTTATTTTGAATGTCTTTTTTTTGTTGTTGTTGTTATTGTTTGGAGTTTTGTTTTTTGGTTTGGTTTTGTTTGTTTGTTTTTTTCTCACTTTAGCTTCAGTGTGGCCCAGGTTAAAAGTTCCAACTTTAAACACATCCATAAATTGGGGTAATTTCATCTAGATTGACTCTTATACATCAGTGGACATTGTGGCTCAGATGTGTGCATGAAAACAAGAGACACATATATTGATAGAACTGACTTGCCTTTACATTTTAATATTATAGCCCATCTCCACCAGGGTAGCAGTAGTGCTCCTGTGGCTTTTCATAAAGAGTATTTGCTACTATAAATTTTACAGAAGTTAATTAATCTCAAAACTTGGTCTTCCTTGTTCATTACAGTAGAATTTATACTTTTATACAAAAGGGTTTCATGGTCATATTAGATGAGTTAGGAACACAATTTCTTCCCAGGAACACAATTGGCACTTTCTTCCCAATCCTGTAATTTAATTTTAAGTTGCTATTTTCAACATTCTTGATATTGCTTAGTAGATTATTAATGATAAAGTGAACTAGATAAGAGATATTCAGATTTCCACCTGTGCACAAAAGACACTTTGTTATAGGAACAGGACCAAACAAGCAATATAGGTGCACTCTAAGTTGCTTAAATGGACTACCCGTTGCCGGATGTTCTTTTCATCTTACCTTGAGAAACTTGGAGAATAAAAAATAGACTCATGTTGACTTGATCAATTCATGAGATGTGGAAAGTATTCAGCCTGAAACAGATGCCCTGTTTAATGAAGTTGCTGCTGTTTAGAAAGAATGTTTGGCTGGGTTTGAAATTCATATACATTTGGATCTAGAGATTGTATAGTTTTAGACCTAGAAAATCTAGAAATTTTGTTTCATGAGGAACAAAAACATTTTAGTTCCCAATGTTCTACCTGTTCACTGGAAATAATTTTTATTTATGATTTTGTCTGCATTAGGCAAATGATTTACAGGGTTTTTCTTCATCATCTTTGCCTTTACTTTCTCCTGTCTCTGACCCTTACTTCAGCAGACTCATCTGTCTGATACAGGTAATAATTTGTAATAACTTTGCATCTGAGAACTTGTACTGACAAAGAGCAGCTACCTCTGCTATCTCTGTGCAGTCAGTATTTTTTCATGATAGAGTGGAGCTATCTTTTTTAAACACACTCAAGAATTGTTTAGTGCATGGAGAAAAATCCCAGTCTTTGTTAAAGAAAGCAGATATCACCGTCTTGAATAGAACAATGCTTGGAATTCAGAATTTTTTCCTTCAGATTTGATTAAATCTTTGGCAAAGGGTGCTGAGGAGTGTGGTGTGATGGGCTATTACTTCGCAAGGAAAGAAGATGATACTGGAAATAGCGTAGATTTCACAGGTGCTTCAGAATTCTGTACAGAAGGTATGTGTAATATGTTCCTTTCCTCTTTCTTCTGTTGCTTTTAGTTTAACTGCATCTGGTAATAGCTATAGGCCCATCAGTTTTTATATCACAAACTAAAATTAAAAGTGCTGCATGCAGCAAAACATGAATGGCTAAACAGTTTCTGGCTAAAGGTGTAGACAGGGAGGAAAATACACTCCATTTCTTTGCCTTCAAACCAGCCAAAATAGCTCATCTGTGCACAGATCATTCTGAGGACAGCAGGAGAAAATCCATATGCATAAGATTTGCTGAACCCTTATCATTCAGGAAGTGGGAGAAATAGTCTTTAGATTAGCATTCTAGTCTAGGTTATCAGAGACTTAGCTCTGGTTCCTGAGTTATCACAGATATTCCACTGTTAAGTAGCATAAGTAGTTTTCCTATGGCTCAATTCCCCATCAGGTAAAAATAGGCATCTCTTACAGGGAGGTTGTGAGGATAAATACATAAAGCTTGTTAAGTGCTTGGATTATTCAGTAATGAAGCTTGTCTAAGTGCCTCAAAGCACTGTTTAGGCTGGAATGTGTATATGCTGTATCCAAGCACCGAGGACTTTCTTAATAGCTTAGAAGACATGGAACCAGTGCACCTAAGAGGATGCAAAGGTCAGCCATGTACTGAACTGTACTTGTGTCAGAAACAAGAGATACTTCTTGGCAGAAGGCAGTTCTTTCTGTTGTGGCTGGATGTGATCTAAATAGAAAACAATTGAATTGCATGATCCAAGAAGATGCCAGAGAACGAGAGAAAGGTCTTATAAAATTCTCCGTCAAGACAGAAGAAAGTGGAGGAGCAACTCAAGCAAGTACTTTATTGTCTTGGTTTGAGATAAGCAACTGCCAACCCCCCCAAGCACAGAGAGAAAAGCCTCCCTCCTAACACCAGGGAAAGGGAGGAAAAGAGAGGGGAAAGATAAAAAAAAACCACTTCAAACCGCATTTATACTAAAACTACATATAATTTTACAGAAAGAAAGAGACAATTAGAAGAGAGTACAAATATACACCTCACACAAGTCTACAACACACAAGTTCCCCACCTCAACTTCTTAACGAACACACAAATTCTACTGTCTTAACTACACATTACTTAAGAACATACTTATTTCCCAGGGAGACAAACTCAAGCGGAAAGGAGAGACCCAGAACAACACAGTTTACTTTCCTGAGATGCCCTGTGAGCCAGTGGTGGGCCTGGTCCTCTCCATCCCCCCTGGGGCAGCATCGTACGTCCTTCCAAGAGGAGGGCTGAGAAGCCACAGCCTTAACCACTCCCACACTGGTTCCTACTTCCCTGGAGATGATGTCATAATGTGGTATGGAATACAAAATTACTGGCTAGGAGAGGTCAGCTGTTAGCTCAGCCCAGCTCAAGTCAGCTGACAGCTTCGGCCTAGTCCAAACTTCAGAGCCCAAATCTAGGTCCACCTAGGTGAACCCATAACATTTATAAAAGGGAATATTTCTAGAACTGATGGTTCTTCATGGAAGTCAGACATACAGGAACAGGAACAAAAAAAAATGGAAGTAAATGAGGCAATAGGACATAATATCAGAAGGATTTTTTTCCTTGTAGGCCTTATAGGTCAAGACATAACTGGGGATTTGGAAAAGGAAAGGGAGAATATGTTGGAGAAGTTGGAGGAAGTAACAGTAGTGGCTACTGGAATCAATTTATTGTATGTGACTAGTGAAAGACCAGTGCTGTGGATGAAGTTGTGCAGAGAGGGGACATCACAGAATAATCAGAAATCAGAGTATTTATAGTTTGCATTAAAGAAGAACATTTTCTGTGAGAAGATTTCTATATTAGAATAGTCAGAATAAAAGTTATTACTAAAATGCTTCCTTCCATCTCAACAGCCTCTGAAAGGAATTTGTGCATGATACCAGAGGGAAGAAGGGTGCTCTAGAGATAACGTAGCTTTTTCAAGGTTAAAGGCAGAGGTCACAGCGGTGCTGGAAATTCCACCAGCTCCAGTTGTCTGTGTTGGGCCCCAGGAGGAGTCCCTGGGCTGGCTGTGAGCAGCGAGTTGGGCTCACATGGGCAGTGAAACCACAGCTTTTTTCTTAGTCATGATAGTGCAAAGTGTATTGTAGGTAAGTGTTTGACCATGAAGGCAACAGGTTCCTGATGTAAAAATAGTTATGGGTGGGAGATGTGACTGAAGTGGAAAAATACTGAGGGATGAGACAGTCAACAATAGGGTAAGCAGCGGGAATGCTGAAGCTGTACCGGGAAGGATAAACTGGAATTTATCTAGGAACAGTATATCAAAACTTCACAGTAGAGAATAATCTTTAGGAGAAAATGTAAGTACAGAGTATTTCTGACTGGATTTGGCAGATGAAATATTCAAATAATATCTTTGAGAATCTCAGGGATTGGAGTTTTTTCTTTGTTTTGTGATTTTATTTTCTTTACTTTGCTAAGACCCTGAAGTTTCATAAAAAAAACAAAGTACAGAGCAACATGTCATCTCATCCCACCTTCAGTATAATACTATATTTGGATAGATTTGTTAACTGAGGTTTTTGTTTGGCTTGTTTGAGGGAGTAAACAGCAAATATAATTTTCTCCTATTTAGTCACACTAGTAAAAAAATGAGCAATTTGGTGTTTAGCTGTCAGGTCTATGTACTGTTCCTCTACAAATCTTGTTTAAGAAGAATTTAAGTAAATACAAATGAAAGCATAAAATAATAATAAAAGGTAAATACAATTGAAAGCATAAAACATCTGGAACATTTTAAAGATGCACTGAAATATAATGTGATTAATTTCTATTATGCTAATTATACCCATTATGAATTAAAATAGATTCCACTTTGCAGCCATTCTTATGTAACTTGTGGCTTTGCAGTTCTTTGAAATGCAGCTTTCCATTCATGTGGTATATTAAAAAATGGTACAAGACAAATTACAAAGCTCAACTGAAATAATGCCAAAAATCTTAAACAAGTTATCCTACTAGAAAAATGAATAATGTAATGCTTAATGTTCTGCCTTTTTTTTTTTATAAAAAAGAAAGTAATATAATGACCCAGGGCTGAGTGGGATGTGTTTTGGGTTTTTTTCTGGTTTATCATTTGATGGAGTTGCTCTGCTCTTTTAGTGATATATCTGAGATCAGGTTTTGAGTTGCTTTTCCTGCAGAGTATTTTTTATTCAACAGTGCACTCAGTTTTGTGCTGCATGGACTCTAAGTGCAGCAGATCACTGAGCATGAGTGTTCTGGTGTATAAGACAGGGCTGAGTTCATGGTAAGGTTTTACAAACAGCAGCATTCACAGTCACAGCAAAACAGAGTGAAGCAACATGTTGTACTTATCTGAACAGGCATGTAGGACGTCTGCCTTTTCTAGCATTTGGATGTGGATATGGGATTTCTTCTCTGTGAGGGAAACCTTTGGACTCTGCAGAAGCTGCAGGAAACAACAGGAAAACAGAAATCTGCTTTTGCCTTCTGAGGGGGAATAAAGAGGATGATTTTCAACATGTTTCCCCATCAAGTGACTGCCACAGGGAATGAGGTGCCAGGGACTGTGGCTGTGTGGGAGGTGTGGATGTGTCTTCTGATCCTCCTCCGGATACAGTGGTGGTTTTACTTCTCTTTTTCTGCTATAATGGGCTTACAATGCAATCCAACCCCTAGTAAGTATGCTAAAATTAATCCTAGTTGAAGTACTTTAGGAGTAAAAAAGACTTTTACTTAAAAGATTGTACTTTCTTTTTAGCAGTGAGTGAAACTGCTACTAACAAAATGAAAATAGTTATAAAGGCTTTGGATTGATAAATTGGTCATTGCTTTGCATATTGTTGTAGGAATCTGACTGTAATTATCAGAGCCAATATCCGAGTCTAGTTTCACCTTTAATTTGTGAACTGAAGTGAACTTGAAGCCTTACACGGTAGAATAGATCTTGATGGGGAAAGAAGTATACGCACCTCAAAATCACTTGACATTTGCAAGGACCTTGGAGATCTCAAATTCACTGAATAAAATGTTTGTTTCATTTTTCTCTATTTTGCTTCAACAACACAATTGTCCACAAAATAAAGAATTATTTTAAAAATACTCCCAAAAATCCATATAAAGAAAATCCCTCTATAAAATTTGTCTGTGTTCACACCAGCACATGAGAAAGAAAGAAAGAGGGTTTGGTTCTTCTCATGCTTAAGTATTTCAACTGCAGAAAATACCATGAACACCTTTGTTTCCCACAAAATAATCCGGTCCAGTTTTAGTGGTATTTAAGGTACGGGTAAGTGACTTCTTCAGTGCATTTTGCATTAAATGTGACTTTCCAGATTGACTCTGTTCAGCTGAAATTATGCATTACAGAAAGGGGAATTTTTTAAAACATTAGAATTCAAAGAGTGCCAGCATTTTTACACCATTCAGAGGACTCTGTTGACTCTTCACATGCATCTGTTACCATCTCCAATATTAGTAGCCTTATCTTTCTGAAATGTGCAAGTTTGTTTTCAAAAGAAATGCAGAAAATTTGAGTTTACACTTTTTTTAGATTCTTTTATAATGTTGAGTTCTGCACTGTGTCATATAACTTTGATTTTATTGTAGCTGTCTAACGGGGTTAACACCGGTCTTGTCTGACAAACTTGCTGCCATGCAGCTGGGAAAGTGGGAATATGTTCTGCTTGGATGGTGCAAACTGTTGCTTGTCTGTTGCATTAGTTTTATTGTAAACAGCATAAATAGGTTTGCCAGAGCCTTTCCTGCTGAGTAAAATTAAGCAATTTAGAAAGGACTTCAGTGTCGGGGTGTTCATGGCACTCAGGAGCTGCCACAGTGGGGGTTACGTCCACACCCACCTAGATGGAATTGTCTCTCACTGTTCATAGTATTCAGATCTGGCCCTACCTCACTTGTTGCAGAATCTGAGCACGTTTCATTTTATTCAGCCATGTTTTTATTTCATGGGAGCATTACTTAGAACATCCAGTTTAAGGTCCCTCCCAAACTATGCATCTTTCCTTCAGTCTTGGCAGTGTATGTACGGGCTGCTATCCTTCCCAAGAGGACTGAGATGGAGAGAGCAGTATCTCTTCCTGCTGTCACTGCATGCTGAGTAGAGGCATCAATGTCCTGGGAGCATTGGGGCCGCCCTGGAAACTCTTGTTAGGTTCAGGTGGTTGTTTTCCATGAAAGCATGAGGGATAAAAACTGTGAAAATAATCATCCCTCCAAGAGTGATGTATCATGATATATCTGAACCCACTTTGAGAACAGAAACCTGATTCCAAACTGGTAAGCTGTGGGTAACTGACAGAGGGGATAAAACAGTTGCATGTTGAAAAGCAGGAATTTGCAGCTTTCAAAGTTCACTGAACATGTTCTTTGTTATGTTTATAACTAGCCCAGAATTTTGCTAGTTTAAGAAGGTGTGTGAAGCCCATCACGGTACTACACATAAAAAGGCCATAAAAACACTGTGCAAAGAAATATGTGTTCTCCTGAAATGCCTGGATGCTATCACAAAGGTATTCAACTGTAGTTCTCCTGTTTCCACAACATTTTTAAGCGGGTATATAAACCGATAGATTTTTTTTTATCTATTGACTTTACATTGTTTGCTAGAGTATTTACAGCGCCACTCTTTAGACAAAGACTTGAGTCCATAATAATAAAAGAGGCAGATTTTAATACTTAAAAGAGTCCTACATTAATTAGCCAGTGTCCATTTCTGCTGCCCCTCTATTCTCAGCTCATTTTTTCACATAAATGGGTGTAGAAGCGGAGGAAGAAGTTTAGGCATTATAATGTACGTTCCAGGATTGTTTGTGTTGACCTGACATGAATGTCTATAAGACTAGGGTCAGAAAAGCCAGTTTAATTATGTGCAAACATCCAAGAGCTATAGACAAGATCTGCAGTCTGTTGCTTTTAGCTGTTGATAGGGATATCCCCAGCACTGATGATAGTGTTACAAAATAAAGATCCCCCAGAAACCCACTTAATGGCATCTTTGTTCCTAACCTATGACTTTGTAGAAGTCCTCATACTTCAGGTTTTAAAAATTAATAATGTAAATCTGAAGTGAAAATTATACTTTGGAAGTGGGGATGAAACAAACTCTTCCCTTTTCATCTTTCCCCAATGATTTGCAGGCAAACACAACCCCAGGCAACTTCTGAACTTCCATAATTGCATTGAATTCCTTGTTAATTGGGCTTTTCTCTTGCTATTGAGTTTTTTCTTGAATAATGCCTGCTTTATAATGATTTGTGTGCAGACAATAAATGTAGAGATTTAATAGGATGAAGGCTATGGCTCCATATAAAGATATTTAGACCTTAACTCCCATTGAAATCAATACCTTTGCAAATCTTGTTATGACTTAAAATTAATAAGCCTAAAATAGGATTACTATTAAATGTTTAAAGAATAAGAAGATACTAAAACCACTGTTCTCCTCTAAAGTGACCTCAAAAATTGCATCTTTAGAACTGCATGATAATTGCCCCAGTACTTGATGCTTTTTTAAATAGTATATGCTTAGTTTGAAAATAAGAAGTTGGTGACTGCGTCTGCAGACTCTGCAAACTAGAAAGGAAACTCACTCTATTTCTTGCTTGCACTTTATGATAAGTTAAAAACCCCTGTCTTCCACCATCAGACTCTTCATGATGCCTCTTCCTCTAATTAGAGTGAAGATAACAGTTTGTTTCTAATTCATTAGAAGGTAAAGAATCCAAGTTACTGTCTCTAAACAATGGAGAGAATAAGTGGACTAAGGAGTGGTGAACAGCACCTTTTGCTCTGAAAGAGTCTGTGACATAATTAATGAAGGAAGTAGAGCTGCTGCTTTTTTTTCCCCAGAGCAGAGTCATGTGTTCAGAGCTTTTGGCTGGTACAGGAGTGCTGGCAGCAATGTCTGCATCAGCAGGGATGGGTGACCATCACAGTTTTGAGACATGGCCAAGATAAGCAAATTGCATCCAGTCTCTCATTAATGCATTTACTCTTGCTTATTTTCATTTATATCATCAGACCTAAACTAACAATAAAAGTACCCAGAAGTCTAATAGGGAAGGATAGTTTCCTCTCTAATTTGAAGCAAATATAATCATCAACACTATCCGTCTTTGGTCTGGAGTATAACCACGAGTGATTGGGGATGATGGGATATAACTGGTGTGGTTGGAGTTCAAATCCAAAGCTTACCTTGCAATACTGTTAGGAAAAAAGGTAGAGGAGCAGTCGTCAGCAAGACTTGATTTTCAGTGCACAAAGTAGTAGTCTTTCTCAGGCAAATATGGCTTTTGTAAACATGGACGGACAGGTATTCTCCTGAATGTCTTGCTGTTCTGAACACATTTGGACTCTGTCCAATTGATTGCACAACAGTACAGATTCTGGTTATGTCTTCTGTTGGGTTTAGATTTATTTTTCAATTGTTTGTTGGTTTTTTTAATAGTAAAATTCATTCCACTCCTATGTAGGACCTCAGAATAAAGGATTATGTATGGCAAATCTTACAAAAGCATAGTTACCCATTTAGTTTGTCGTTTATCCTATCATCAGTCTTTTTTCACTGTTTTTGCATTTGCTCAAATTCTCTTGCTGTTAAAATTCTCAAAAATTCCCTGCTATTAGATCTGAGCACAGGAAGTTTTATTCACAGTTACCCACACATTCCAGTGGTGCAAACCCAGTAACAGGGCTGTAGTGAGGACTGGGGGGACAATTCAGGTGATGAGTCTTTCTGAAATGAGATATATGTTGTCATATCCACAAACAGGCAGATGGCAAAGGAAATGGTGAAGACAGGACCCTCTCAGCTCGAAGTTGTTGAACTCAAATCCCAGTTTTTAAATTAAAATAAGCAAGTCTGGCTACATCAGAAGGATACTAATATAACAAGAGGACTCTTTATTTTAAGCAGGATACACCTTGGTGTATGCCAATAATAAGGCTGATTTGGCAGGATTTGCAGTTTGTCCGTACCTTTTCTTATTGATATTTATTGATATATTCCAAAATTGTCAGCATCATGGTCACTGGCCTCCTTTCTAGGGAAAAATACGAGGAGTGTTGGCAAATACTTGTATGTGGAATGATGTTCTATATGCCAGAAACTCCTCTCTCTGATGAATGGAAGAGAGGTGATAGAACTGTCTTTTCGTGTTATCGGTCTTTTTCAAGAGTCTTTTGTTGACATTGTTTGACACTTCCCATTAGGAGACTTTGTTTCCAGAGTCCAGGATTGAAACTATGTTTCTTTTTCTTGGGGTCAATAAGCATTTAATTAAACACCACCAAACAACCCTTCTGTCATATCAGTTTGCAGAAAGCATGGTATTTGCTGTCAGTTATTCCCTGACCTCTTGGAGGATCATCTACATGTTTCTTCACTGGAGTTGGTGATTGTGGTTGGCAGGTATCATGCTTCCTAGCAGAATTTCTGAAGGTTTTATGCATTCCAAACATGCTGATTAGACATTTACTTATCAAGAAAACCTGTGTTATAACATTATTGAGGTGTCAAACAGCACTGGAGTGGCTTGTGCAGCTTGATGTAACCATCTTCTGCAAATGTGCTGTGGGAATTTTTTCTTACTTGGTAACACTCTTCTTTTCATACTGTTCTTGATCCAAGCAGTGGGTGGACCGGCCATTTATAAGTTTGAATTTGGTTTGTAGTAATGGAGAGACTGACACTTTATCAGGTCAAGGAAAAGGAGTCTCATGGCAAAGTTGATTGAAGCCCTGGAGAATAAAACAATCCTCTGATTTACCAAGGAATTCACACATCAAGATGTGAAGTCCATTACAACATTTTTTTAGGGATGCTCAGCAATTATGTGTTCCCCATTTTTGTAACCTCAGATTGTCATGTGATTTGCAATGTGCTTGATGTTTATGTCTCCAACTGAAACCACTGAGCAGGATCTCTCATGTATAAAGTCCAGTGTAATGCTGAGTCCTCTGAAAAAACTGAATCCATGTGACCCAAATTAAGTGTTCACTTTTCAGCTTGATCTCTTGGCACTGAGGAACATATCGGGGACAATGTTATTCCTGCAAAGGAATTTGCTGAACTTGAGTTGTGCAGTGTTTGCAACACAGTCAAAGCAATCATGATTAGACTATATGGACTATAGAAAAAAACAGCTTTTTTCTATCAGGATTTGAATGAATGTCTCTCCAGACCACAAGTTAATCAATGAAATTTGCACAAAATATCAGTGCTTCAACTTCTTGTATGTCTGTTTGTGCATGGACTGAAGAGGAGTTCCCATGGAAATACTGTGTGACTAAGTAATTAACAACTATAATATATTCTATACTTATTGAAGAAATAAAATTTGCTCAGGCAAGTTAACATTTGGCATTTTCTGATGTTTATATTAATCAAATTAGTCATAATAGTGTTTTTGAGACAGTGTTTATATGAAATTTTATAGAAAGTAAATTATCTCTGTATATTTAAATGCCCTGAAGAACATTTAGTGAGAAATACATGTTGAGGTTTTTTTGGTTTGTTTTTTGTTGTTGTTTTGTTGTTGTTTTTTTTACCAGCTGGACATCTGAGAATCTTTTAGGGAATAATGACAGTTACGTATTTTTATTCGAATAAAAATAAACAAAAGTTGATACCACCTACATAAGAGATACCTTTAATCCCTTTTTGAATAGTGTGGTTTGTTTTTTATTGTTTATAAATGTAATCCTGCCACACAGTCAGGAATCTTTTGGGAAAATAGTGACTTGCTAAATTTTAAGAGGCTTTTTGTTTAGAATTATTTTGCTGCTTGCGATTTCTCTACAATGGTAACCACTTTTTACTAAGTTTTTCATAAAAAATGTGAAAAATTTAGTAAATGTTTTAATAATCATAGCTTTCTAATTATAAATAAGTTATAATGAAACTTTTTTTCCTCCTTTACAGATTTCTTTTACAATGCATTCTGTTCAGGCCATTGAATTTTGTTCAACTGTTCAGATAAGGAAATAATCATAGTCACTTTTTTCATAAAAATGTGTTCCAGACATTTGAGAACTAATTCTGAAATATTTGTGTTTTGCATTATTGGGAAAAAATGGTAAAATCTAGTATAATATGTTCAACCCAATGTTCTTAGTTTGTAATTAAAAAAAATAGTTGAAATTTGAAGACTTCTTTTTTAATTAGTAAATGAGTTAATTTTCTAGATGTGTGTAATTTTGTTTTTTCTCTTCCTTCTTTTTTCCTGTCCTTGTTTCCTCATATTTTGTTGGGGTTTTTTTCCCAAAATCTTAAAAACTGAGGATTTATTTTGGTTGGTTTGTTGGTTGGTTGGTTGGTTGGTTGGTTGGGTTTTCTTCCTGGTGCTGTCAGTCTCCCTTTACCTACCAGTATTTCAGCATTGCAAACAAGACTGTCTGCTGACAGCTCCAAGGATGTTATTTTAACATCACAGGAATGGCAAAGCAAGGCTATTGGGAAGTAGAGTTGTCTTTGGAAATTTATAAGTACCAATTTTGTACATCCGATATTAATAAATTGCAATTAGGAAATGAAGGAAATTGCAGCTAATGATCTGGTTTGATGTGTACCAAAAAAAATTAAGGCAAAGCACCAATTTACACTCTTACTGTGCATAGATTGGTAGGCTGGATTTTGTGTTTTACTTGTGGAATTCCAGTTTGACTGCCTGTTGTTGTAAGCTGTAGGTAGTTTGCAGAAAAAACTTGGCCATCTCTTTTATTGTTATGGGTTTTAATGAGAGAGTTGGGCAATATAATTCGTGAACAGTACAACTTGAGCATTGTCTACACCCAATCTGATCATTTTTTCGTTTCCTGCACAGTGATGTGATATCTTGTTTGGAGACACAAGTATGGACAAAATAAATTAAAGAGGCTATTTTGGATGGTATATTTTGTTCACAGTACACAGAAATGTTTTGCTTTAAATTTAGAGTTCTCTTGCTTTTTTATAGACTCATATTAGCCCTGGTTAAAATAACCAAATCCAGGGAAAATAGTAAATGAGATTCTATGCTCCTATGTAACTCTTTCTCTTATTTTGTGTTGAAGTGTTCCGTAGCTACAACATTTTATCAGTTCTGTTAACTTCATCTTTAATTTAGATAAGGTGTTCTCCTATCATCTTCTCATCATTCTAACTTCTTATCATTGGGTTTTTCTGTAGTGCAGCGAACACCTAGAAATCTTTCTCAGTATCAGCTCACCAAGGAGAAATTTCTTCCCTTTGAATCTTCTAAAAATTTGTTTCAAACACGTTGATCCCAATACTTTTTATTTCCTTTAAAACCATGCATTTATGCTTTGGCTTTGGTGCTGACTTTTGGGTTCCTCCTGGATTTTGTTTGCAAATTAGTCTGCAATCAGCCTTGCAAGCAGGTAGGAAACCTTGGATTTAAGAAAACTAGTGATTTCAAATGTTAGCCTTGAGAACTCAGAAGCATTTCATATTGAATGACTGGACAACTGATCAAAGCAACCAAATGCTGGTGCTGCACCTGGGCCTGATCAGTTCCAGGTACCAATCTGGGCTGGGGCTGAACAGATTGAGAGCAGAGCTGCCAAGAACTTGGGGGTGCCGGTGGATGAGGCTGGACATGCCCCAGCCATGTGCACTGGGAGCCCAGAAACCACCCATGATCTGGACTGCACCCAAAACAGTGTGCGCAGCAGGGGAGGGAGGGGATTCTGCCCCTCTGCTCTGCTCTGGTGAGACCTTGGGTGACCTAATTGCAGCTTTCCAGTTCCTGAAGGGAGCCTACAAGAAAGGTGGAGAGGAACTTTTTACCAAGGGCATGTAGTGATAGGACAAGGAGGAATGGCTTCAAACTGCAAGAGAGTAGGTTTAAGTTAGATATTCATTTCTATTTCATATTCATTTCAGTTCTTTACTGTGAGAGTGGTGAATCACTGGCACTGGTTGCCCAGAGATGCTGCAGGTGCCCCATCCCTGAATATGTTTAAGGCCAGGCTGGATAAATCCAGGTGATGATGAGAAGCTCAACATGGAGGGCGGTGCTGATCTTTAATACTAGTATTGAAATTGAAGCTGATTTGGCACCTTTCATATCTCTCTATCAACTCAAAACTTGAATCAAAGTATTTTTAAGATTATTCATGTTTTTGGTGAGCCTTCTATTCTGTTGGAATTTGTGGAGTAGAATGCTATGAGCCTGCACAACTGCCTAGTGACTGAGGTATTGTATTGCTGTTGTGATACTGTGCAATAACAGAATTTTCTGTAGATATGTGGTTAACAATAATTCTTACAAGAATTACCCCTCTGGAAAAAAGTTGTATTTTAGAGTTTGCAAGGCTACTGGTATTCTCAGAGACTTTGAAAGCCTGCTTAAAATATGGGGGCATTGTTATTATACAATTTCTGTGCAGTACACTGATTGTGGACCAGGCATTTTCTATATGGACAAAAAAATGAAAAAAGAAAATGCTTATTTTAAATTCTTATACCTGCATTTCATGATCTCTTGAGCTACTTGATGACATCTTAAATTTTCATTACAAGGAATGACTTTAGGTTCTCTATGAAATATTAAGAGTTCTAAGTAGCTATTTTGTGGCAAAGATCTTAAAAGTTTATTCCTGAAGCACTCTGGTAAATGGCATGACAATTCATTCAGAAGTTCTTTGTACTCTTAACAGTGCCCCTTTAAAATGTTCAGAAGTTTTAGTGAGTTAGTACTATTCTAGCACATCGAATTACTGGCAGATACAGAGCACATTATAAGGAAAAGTTATTGGGAGTGAAAATTGGATATATAGTTTTCACACAGGAATCTGTTTGCCAGTGTTATTCTTGAACAAAACCACAGGATTCAGCTAATTACTCTCCACTCAGGTTTCGTATACATAGCTCTAGATCTATTCACAAACAAACTATAGGCCAAACATGTATACAAGTTAGAATACAACAAACCAGTGACTCTCTATTATTAATTGTGCTCACTTAAACCTTCTTGGAAGTCCTGCCTCTTAGAGACCCAGTACTGGATACACTGGCCTTAGAATTCACCTCATGTGGCAGTTTCTATATTGTTATTTTGAATTTTTTTATGGTATAAAACTGTGTGTTTGTCTCTTTGCACAGGGATGAGTTTCATATATAAACAATACAGAGGAAATCATTTCAGTTTGCTTGTGGAAAAATTAACAACTGTAAGAAAAACAAAAGCAGATTCTTCAATAAGTGTTGGAGTTTGCATGCATTTGTACTCAGAATTCCATGTCTCTCTGGGCAAATGCAAAATGTCATTTAAAAGGCAGTATTGTTATTAAAATAATGCAATTGCATTCATGTGCTAAAAAATTTGACTATTGAAAATAATTTAGCTCAGATATTTTTCATAACGCCCAGCAGTAAATAATTGCTCTTCTGGGCCCTTTGTTTTAATTGACGAAAAAATATATGAATGTGTGCAATTTTGAGAGACCTTACATTTGTTAAGAGGTTTGTTTCTTCTCCAGCTTGGGGATGCAAGAATATGGACTTTAATACAAGTGATTATAAAAAGAACTCTTGTGGCTTTCACTGTAGCTAACATGGTATTTTGGTTTGCTAAGAGGCTATTTCTCTTTAGTTTATGTCCGTAATGGAAGACCCCAAAACTCACATGAATTTTTTAATTTGTGGTATTTTTATTTAACTAGTCCTAAATTCACTTCCATTTTTCCTTTTTATGTAGCCAAATCTTCTGGTCAGATATGCTAATTCCTCTGGGTGACTTGTATGGCAAGTCTCTCCAGGTTTTTTCTACTCCAGACTGATTTTCTTTAGGGTGTTAGCACATATATGTGGCTTTTCCCAGCAGAAGGTTATCATCAGGAATTCTCCCTCACTTTGATCATGCATTGTATGTGTGCTGAGTGAGATGTTGTGCCCACACAGTTAAAACAGAACTTTAGTTCAGGTGGGTCAAGGTCCTTCTGTGCAGATCTCACCTAGGCAGGGAGAGGAGCTGCCCCTGAGGAATAAAAGCAGTGTGTGCGCTACATTAATTGAGAGAGCTGAATAAAGCATGGAAATCCAGTCTCCATTAGTGGATCAGGAGTGTGGTTCTGGCCCACTGTATACTTGAGAAGTCAGGATCCAAACTCCTGTCTTCCTTCAAGCATCTCTGCCACTGAGCATTCTCTTGGATTTTGTTAAAGGAAAATGAGATTTCTTTGAGATCCATTGAAATTAAATACGAGCCTCGGAACAAAAGGTTCTAATGGGTGTGGAATACAGTGTCTGTTTTTGTGCTGTGTCTGTAGACCTAGGAAAGCCTAACCATATAGAGCCTTAAGCTAACTAAACAAATAGAATACTTTTAATGCTCTTTCTGCAAAGCTCACCTACGAAGTTATTGGCATGTGCATATATGGCTTCTAGTCTTGGAGCTACACCCAGACAGAGAAAGCCCTTGTTTTTGAGAGACCTTTGTATGAGCATGGGAGGTCACATGCAGGATCAGGCCCTCAGCAAACTTGGCAACTGTTTTCTCCTGCCATACATCTTGCAAAGTTGGGCAATTTCATTAGGTGAGTATGAAAGAGCTCCTCCTTTCAAGCTCTCTTTAAGTTTGTAGCTTTAGTAGTTAGAGGACATTTTCAGAAACTAGTTCTAACTTTAGACTCGGATATTTTAAACAGTTTTTATGAAAACAAGAATATCCAAGATTCAAAAGTAAGCACAAAGTCTTTTTTTTTTTTTGTCTCAAATGTCATCATTTATGCAGTGTTCTTACAATCATTACTACATGGAGAAAGAACCTTGAAAAAAATATTTTCATACTTTTTAAACAATTTTAAAGCAAGTATTTAAGACAATTGCCCCTTATGCCCTTTTTTTTTATTTATTCTATGCTTTCTTATTTCCACAAGGGCGTGGCAAATGAACATGAATTATCAGTCACCTGAAATGGGTTATGTGAATATTTCAGCAGAAACAACTCACCAATTTTATTCTGTAGAACTTCAAATTTACTTTTAAAAATTAGTCAGGCAACTAAGAATAGGATAGTGTATGTAATTTGTTTTTTTCTTCTCAAGTATCTCCAGACAGTAGTATGTCAGAAGTTACAGGAGCTAAGAACTACAAGCCTCATCTTGGAACAGTACATCTATAACTATTGTGGCTTTGGCATTTTCTCAAAATGAATAACTGGATGAGATACTAACTTGCTTCATTTTTACAGTATCTTAAAAACTGTCATATGTCCAAAGGCTTAGTATTAAGTAGTTTTTCCTGGAACATTTAAGGCAAATTTCATCAAAATATATCAGCAGTATTATTTTGTAGTTTGAACTGATATCTTCAGGATGCTACTTTTATAACTGCATCTTTTATATCTGAAGTGATTTGCTTAATGTTCATAATATATAGGAAAAGCAAACAGCTGTACTACAATTGTCTTCTGATTTCCTAACAGTTTCATTTTTCTAACCCTCTCTGGGTGTAGTTTTATACAGCATTGAGAAGTTTGTTTTCTGATCCACTTGGATGCAATTAAAGAAATAATTGGGATGAAAATTCTAGAAAGGATGAGCAGGGAAGGCTTGCTAAAATGAGTTAAAATATTTTCCAGTGTTTTTACAACTGCCCTACTGGAAACACCAGCAGCTATAATAAATAAAAGAAGTTAAATTATAGAGGTTTTTTGTCCCAATTCTCTTTTAAGATGATAATATATCCTAAAGATTTTGTATCCTATTAACTCATAATGGTTTTAAAACAAAACAAAAAGCTTTTTAGCAAGCGCATCTAATTCTTCTTGAATAGGAGCTACAGTGTGAAGAAATTCTGTTCTAAGGAAGTTGCTTATGTTACAAAGGGAAACATATAAAAGTCAGTAATGGTAGATTTACAGGTCTAAATCTGTTCCCCATGTATCAGTCTGAAGACTGAACGTGGCAGAGACCTGCTAGAAAATGATGGTGAGGGAATGAATGTTCATGCTTATATCTCAGCCTCCTTGAGGCCTAGTGATTGTACTCTTCATGCTTTTAAGAGTAAACAGAGTAGAAACCTTAACTATTGCAAGCTGGTGTTGCCTTTAATGTTGTCTCATGTAGTACAACAAATTTGTCATCCTGAGCTTACAGGATCTGTGGTACAATTCCTGCTTCCCCTTGCAGATGGGTAACAAACCAAAGTTCACCATGTCACACCTTCTAGTAGAAAAAACTGTTCAGATTTATAATGAGACCAGATACATACAGCTCTGAGGGCTTTTTTGTCTCTTTCTATTGAATACTGTAATGTCTGGACACAAACCTGTGCCATGTGCTCTGGGATGACTCTGCTTGAGCATGGAGACTGGACCAGCTGACCCACTGTGGTCCCTTCCAACATGACCCATTCTCTGAATAAAAAGTGTGATACTTTTGAAACAGAAAAAAATTGCAGCCAACATTTCATAGGCAAAAGTGGAGAGTGCAGAATAGAAGAAGTAAAAGATGTAATAGAAAGAATATAACATGAAGAACTAAGGATATGTACAGAATATACACTTTGCTTTATTATTGATCACTGAGGATTTTTGTGGGTTTTTTTAAACTCCTCAGTCCTAATTTCTTTTGTACTCCCTTCTTTCTCACCTCTTCTGAAGGTTGTCCAGGGACTTGTATCTATTTATGTATGGACTTTGAGTGCTTACATAACAGGCATCATTCAGAGGAATAAGAGTAATTTAAGAAAGAATATATGTGAGAAAGGGACAGAAGGTGCCTTGGAGCATCCCTTCCTGTGGCAATACATGGTTTCCTTAGAAGATGATTTGTTTGGGAATTTTCAGTTTTGATGCCTGTCTGGTTTGTCTTACTTTCAAGCCACTTGTTAAATTGAGACTCCAAATGCCTGTGCTAGAGAGACACAAGCATGCTAGATTGGGCCCACTGAATGTACAGATGCCAGACTTACTGGGAGTGACACTGTAAAATTAATATGTACACACTGCAACTTAAAGGATAACATTATGCAAATGTTCCTAAGCATGACATGTTAAAAAGTAGTTACATGTTAGACACATCCATTAATATTTTCTCTTGAATATCAAGTATTTCTTCCCACCTGCCATCTCTTCCATGTTTTCACTTGCTATGATGGTTAAATGTCATAAAGCTGTCATAACGCTGTGACTAGGCTTTTTGGTTAGTCAAATCTTGCACAATCTGCATTTATAGTGAGCTCAGCATTTTGAAAAAGAGATTATACATTTCAGGCTGTACCAAAAAGACATACTTTTAATAATTTTTTCTTCCTATGGGGCAGATTCAGAATTGGTTTTGCTGTTTCTAGCATAGCACTACTGTGTTTTACTCCTGAGCAGAATGGGGGGGGGGGAGGGGGGGAGGGAAGGTTTAATGGCTCATTCTGAATTCTCCTTGTACTCTCACATCAGACATGCATATGATGGTGTCACTTATTGGAAAAGAGGTAGCAATTCTAGGTGCTCAGGGTTGGCTGGTAGGCTGGTAGAGATTTATTTCTCGTCATCTTAACCGCCATTTTAATAGCACTGTGAAATAAGAATAGTAGATTTCTTCTTCCCTGAAACTTTATCAGCAAGTAAGTTCATTCTCCCATAATCACTGGCAGTGGATCTTTAAAACTTCACCTCTGCTGTTTCATAGTGGACAAAAAATAGCCATCATAACTTTTAGAAGGTGTAAAACATAGTTAGGACACACTACCCTTCTTCCCACCCCAGCCTGTCTCACACAAGCATACACTTTCTGTTCATCTTAGTTTTCAGTTCTTAACACCTGGATTTAAATGTCAGAATTCCTCATTACAACTAAGCAAGGAGATGAATTGCCAAATTCTATAAACAGTCACAGCTCTTGTAGAATCTTGCTAGCATTTGAAAGTCAGTATTTTATTTTTCTGGTCATGATTGTCCACAAGTACTAGTGTACCTGTGCTCTGAAATATTATGATTTCTTTTCTCCCACATGAACAAAAATGACTGAAAATGAACAAAAATAGCCTTGGTTAGCGTGTTTTCTTCTTGTTATTGGTTAGATGGTGGAGAGCCTTGGTGATTTCTTTACAGGAAAACTACACACTTTTTCTCCAAGTCTTACTGGAGATGTGAAAACAAGTTCCAATTATGATACCAGCTTATAATACCATCAAAGTAACAAGAAAGTCACGATCATTATGAGCATGTCTTAGCTGCAAAGGATAGGAGAGGCACGTGAGGATCCATATGTTTAACATGCTTCACCAACCAGCCCCTTCCTCTCCTACCATCCTTCACAAGGCTTGAGCAACACTTGTGAATTTAACTAGTGAAGGTACTTACTCATATAAGTAGTCCCATTATTTCATTAGTATGAATTAAGAGTTTCCATTTGTTTACTGGGAAGTGCTGTGTAATATTCTTCACCTTCTATTCTAATGTACAGAAACTGTCCTTCTAGGCTTGAATTCATGTACATTCATTTAGCAAAATTATATAAAAATAATTATAGTTTAAAACCACCACATTGACAAAAAGCTTCCCATTAGGAAATCTACAGTGAAAGCCAATAATCTTAATTGGAGACTTAATAAATGAACCCATAGGCTTAGCTGTAAGTCTGTAGCTGTAATGGCAACATTATGAAAATATCACTAGCAACATCATAGCTAGGTATATTAACATTTGCAGTTTAAGCAGAATAAACACCCTCTTACACACTTGAAATTACTGAATTTTATCTCAGAACTGAACAAAATATGTTATATTGCATTTTCTAATATTTATTCAAATTTGTTAAAAATGTGCTGCTCGTGAACCTGCTCATTTCTCTGGGGAAAAAAGAAAGCTAAACTGGAAAAAAACCCACAGTTCTGAGTAAAACCAAATAAAATTATTCTTTGCAAACAAGTACATGCTATTTATTCAAGATTATTGCAATTATATAAAAAATTCAATAGATACATACATGTAGGGTATGGATAAAAGATTATTACTTGTGTTAAAACTTTATCTGTTATCTTGATTCATCAAAACACAAAAGTTTTTTCATTATACATATGCTGGGTTTTCTGTATTTGTAGTCCAATTAGAAATAGGACTCTTTGGGGACTGATAGCAGGAGAAGTTAAAAATTGATAGAAATCTTGACCATTAAGTACATTTGACATTTTGAAAAGAGCAAAAAGGAGTAAGGAAATATTTAGATTAGATTAGATTCCAACTGGAAAAGATAAAATGAAGTAAGAAGAGCAAGTGAACAGGTCTAATCCAAAAAAAACATTTTGGCAATGAGAAATTATGAAATACAGACCACATGGATTATGGAGCAGTTCTTTTTCTCTGTACACAACATTTCGCAGTAGCAAGGAGATTAATTACACCCTATATTAGAATAAATAGTAGGTTTCCGTGTGGTTAAGTATTGCAATGGAAATTAAATATTCCTAAAAGTTGTTATCTGTATAATGGTCTTGATTATGGAGAGTAAAAGCATTCATGTTAACCAAGCTGTCATTTAAATAGTACACCATAGATTTATTTTGAGGAAATATGTTCCCTCAAAGCACAGAAATCCAAACCAGGAGAGAAGATAGAAGTGAACAATGATTTACTTTATTCCATATAGGTTATTATACTGATCTTACTATCATAATATCTGATTACTTTATGGTGGTTCATTACACTACGGGATTAGCATTTTTTCCTTAGTGCTCTGCTATTGCAGAATGACACCTTTAGATTTGGGAGAAGGAGGAACAGGAAAGATGTGAAAACTTGCTTAAATATTAACAAATTCTGCATGTGAAAATGCTAATTAAGGGGAGGAAAGAAGCTGAAATTATGAAAATTATGTCTGAAAGCGGTGAAAGAAAACACATTTACATGTCTTGGCTAATACTGCAAAGACTTGTGGAAGTTAAGGCTTGCAAGGGGTTGACATTTGATCCTTGAAGTTTCATGTCTATTTCAAGAGTACTTCAGAAATGTCTGATAGATTGTTAAAAGGTCTTACAACCTACAAAAATAAGGCCAGAATTTTCAACAATTGGATTTTAATCAAGCCAATATTTAACTTGGAAAAGAATAAAGTTTCCAAAATATCATATCTCTATAGCCTTCTGTGAGATTATTCCAAGGCAGAAGGAGTTTTGAGACCCTTCCCTTTGGTAAATGCTACTGTGCCAAACAAGGGTTCCCGTACCTGGGAAACCTGTGACCTTGTGTTCTAAGTGATCCTGGGAAAATATCCAGACAAAGTCCATTCAGAATATACTCAAAGTGAGCTTTATAGGGAGAAGAAGCAAATGCAATTAAGCTAAAAAGTCAAACTGTATTCAGATCACACAAAAAGCAAGCAGCTGCAAATATGTAAACAGTCAGGCTGAGAGGCCTCTGAAAGTAATCAAACACAAGCTGAAAACTATGGATTAAAAAAATATCAAACTACTGAAGGGACTCTTTCTATCAAATTTGAATTGAATTTTATTATCTTTTAGAAACCTCTGCACACCTGGAGTATTTTTGTGTCAGTTTCTTCAGGAAGGTCCAAGAAAATTTTGTTTTTACAATAATTATTTAAGTGAACCTAATTTCTAAAGAGTTTCTAAATATATATACATTGAATACCTATGCACAGTACGTGTTAAAGAAATGCCCAACTAATTAAATGGATAATTCTTCATCAGTACCAGACTTTAAAATTTATTGTTTACTTTTAATTCATGTCTAACTATCTACAAACCCATGGTCTGAAAAATGGGTCTGAAGCATGCTGAGAACAGGATGTCCTTGCACTTTTTTTTATTTTGTGTCACAGGTTATTTTATAAATGTTGCAACTGTCTTTCTAATTCCCATTACACAGTTCAGAGTTATGTCAACAGCAAATGGATGCTTCATTTAAAACTTTTTCTTTAACTAGAAAAACACATTTGAAATCCCATTGTTCGCCCTACTGTAGATTTAATTCAGAAAACCACATAAGGCTTGAATTTGGTCCCAGTTATCATACAAAAATTGTCCTGGAATTTTATTCAGTCAGTTTATACTGAAAAATCTTGTTCGTGCAAATCCTGAAAAGGCAAGATACGTATTTTCCTAGATCTAATAGGTATTATTTACTGCTCTGAGCAACTTCAGATATTTCAGGGGTTAAATAAGACCAGCTTGACTCAGACCATAGGTGGAAAAGGCATTCACATCTGGGCATATTATCAACAGGCAGATTCATCTGTTGTTAAGCATTGTATGTGAACAGTACCTCTAGGAACTCACAGTATTACCTTACGTGAAACTGGAATTGTTACTGCATAATAAATACTTTTGCAGACTTTATGATTTACATGGCACAACATGGCATCAGCAGCAGAATCTGCTTTCTCCACACAGCTACTTATCAATTACCCTTCCTCTCAAGAAGTATTTTCTCAGCTGCAGTTTCTTACAGTGCTGTGAGGACAATGCCAAAAGTAGACAAAATGGATTATTTATCAGCTAAAGAACTCTTATTTCTTTGTAACACCCACAGATCCATACTAGTCTTTCTTGTGTCATTTGCTCCAGAACATAATTCCAAAGAGGGCTTCATGAGAGAGACGGGGTGTGAGAAGTGAGGCCTTTATTCTGTACTCAAGAGAGTAGTACCTGTATTTCGCTGCCAAACAGTATTTTCACAAGAATTCTTTGGCTGTGTGCACACACACACCCTGTAGCATCTACAGAGTAGCTCAGGATGGTCCATACACCTGTACAACTGTTGGTAACTACTTAATATCAAAAGTAAATGGCGGCTTGATCACATTACATTGACTCAAAAGGCACTGATTTTTTGGGAGGAGTTACCAGCATAAAGAAAAGAAATAGTTTATTATAAACAAATTTGTGATGTATATTTTTTCTTCCACAGGAAAAAGAATCAGAATGAAAATCACAAAAAGAAGTTAAATGAAATAGAGCTGTGTTAGAAAGTTTTGTTTGGCAAAAATGATATTTCCTATGATAAATTTAGTTTACAAATGCTTAGTGGTTAAGATTTACACTATGACTGAAAGTGTATACAAATGTTATATTCATTTTCTTTATCCTTGTTAGGTACTTTTAAGCCACATCCTTTCAGAGCAGTACTTGTACTTCTTATTTTAGATAGCTGGGGTCTCTCAGGCGCTTCTTTAGGCATTCAGATATCCAGTTATACTCTGAACCTCTGATACCATTGAAGACAGAAGTGGAAAATTTGGGGCAGGGGTGTGGAAGGCTGAATTCAGGGAAATGAGTAGACATTATTAATGTAAAAACCAAGATTTTGCCAGGTAGATAAGAAGATAATTTGTTAGTGGGTGTTCCACATATGTAGGAGAAATAACTTGGCTATTTATTTGAAACTTTTGCAAGTTGTCGGTAGATACCAGGCTAACATAATGATCTGACGTAGACAGTGACATACTGATGGATGTTTTGGCCCATCTTAATGTTATATTTTGTTTATTAGATCATCTCAAAAGATCTCAATAAGGTATAGAAGCTTTACTGCACTAGTTCTTTATGTTTGCATGGTTAAACCCAGCATCTGCAATAGGTAGGTGGCTTTGCTTTCAGAGCTCTCATACTCAATAAAGCTCTGCATGCTTCCTAATATTGATATGGATGGTTCTTCTAATTTCAGTTAGAAGGCTAATTGTAGTAAAGATGAATACAAGTGTAACAGTTTGCATGATAAAGGCCTGGAGACCTTGTATAGACCCATTTCTTTCCCAGAGTGTGGAAATAAAAGGTTCACCACAGGACATCCTGGGTGAGGACATGGTTTTTGCATGCTTTGTGCACAACATTGCATTCTAGCAAGTATATCTTGTTCAAATTGATCTTGGCATTTCTTATGAAAGTTTATTTCTCTTGAATAAGGAAATATTAGGAAAAAATTGTTTACTGTGGCTGTGGTGAGGCACTGGAACAGGTTGCCCAGAGAAATGGCTGCCCCATCCCTGAAAGTGTTCAAGGCCAGGTTGGATGGAGCTCTGAGCAGCCTGGTACAGTGGAAGGTGTCCCTGCCCATGGCAGGGTGCTGAAACTAGGTAGTCTTTATGGTCCCTTCTAACCCGAACCATTCTATGATTCTATTAGTTCACTATCCTGTGGTTGTTACTAATTCCCTGCCTGCAGAACTTAGCTCCATTTTAACTAAGGGGACTGCTGTCTACATGTTGCATTCCACTTCTTTCTTCCTTGATAAAAGCTATCCAGAAATGCATTCCAGAAATCTGGTTGCTTGGTTTCATGCTCTGCAAGCATCGGTTACCATAGTGTTTTAGAAAAATACCTTTTCAGGAAGCAGAAATGTAATCAAATAGGGTTCACTGAAGTTGTGCTGAATGAACCATCTGTTAACAAATTGGAAGTAATGAATTTATAGATTAAATTATTACTAATCTTTAATTTCCTGTTACAGCCAGAAAAATAGAATAAAAAGGGCATGAGAATATCTTCAGAAGCAACCCTTTGGGTGCCCCAGCCTTTGAATGTACCTCATTACAAATGTCTTATGAAAGTGTTATAAAGTGACTCTCTTCAGCAACCCAGCCTCTCTGGAAAGCAAACCAGACAGTTCCCTCCACGCAGACTGTGCACGTTGCTGTAGATACTTATCTCTGAGCCACTGGAACAGTTAATGCCTCCCGGTTTTTAAGCTGGGATATGCCCAGTACTGATCAAAAAGTGTTATAGTCATACTGGATTGCTTTTGTCCAATGTTGCTTTAAATGTTTTTGTTGGAATGAAAAAAATGCAAATTCTTGTCTTTGATCCCAAAGGCCGAGGCAATTGTACAAATTTCAAGTAAAATCCCTGTAATGTTCTAAAGTCCATGCAGTCTATATAAACTAGTAGTTCATATTTCCAGGTGGAAGTTGAAAGAGGACTCAGTACTCTTGTCACAAGGTGAAATAAGAAACAAAAGTCTTCTACTTATTGCTAGGAAAGATAAAACCACCATCTAGGTACCTGACCCATGTCAGTCCTCTGAAATGTCCTTTGTGCTGTCCAGTCATTCAGTACAGAAAATTTCAAACAAGTAACACACACTAACTTTGGTTAGTGGTTCAACATATTTCATGTTCTTCAATAATCATTCTGTGCTTATTTATAATACACAACCTTTTGTCCAAATGTGCAGCTTTGGTTGTCAAGTGTGAAATAGAACCATCTATTAAACTCAGGTATGTTTTCAGCTACACTATGGTAATATTGCCTGTGGTGACACTCCTGTCTCCCCACATGAAATTCACAGTGTTGCATATTAACTGGAGCAGTTATGTATTATCACGAAATTCAAAGAGATGTGAAGTCAGAATCATTGCTGAATTCATGTGTTAGATATATACACATAATGTTTGGTATTTATGTAGTTTTTCATGGCTCTGAGAAAATGTTCACAACTGGTCTCCCAAATCAAAACCTCACAAGTATTTCCTCCAGTAGAGAATTTAATTCTAGTAAGGATGAATAATGATCAAGTAACCAAAGATATGGTAGCTAAGATACTCAGCTGATTGCAGGAAAGCTCATCTCAGTGCTGAGCTGAGTACCCTGTGCTGGTAAACTGGGACAAAGTCTTGTGAAAGGAATCCTGGTTGTACACAGGAATATTACCAAACTGTGAGAGAAAAACTAAAGAAATGCCCTTATGTGATTGCACAACATGAATTTCACATATATAGCGTGGAACTGTAATTTGATAAAGAGATAAAAAACCCTTTCCTATGAGGAAAGGCTGAGGGAGTTGGGATTGTTTAGGCCAGAAAAAAGGCAGCTTCGGATTGCCCTAATAGTGTCCTTCCAGTTCCTGAAGGAACAATACAAGAAAGATGGAGAAAGACTATTTACAAGTGCCTGTAGTGACAGGAAAATGGGGAATGGCTTCCAACTGAAAGAGAATAGGTTTAGATTAGACATTAGGAAGAAATTCTTCTTTGTGAGAGTGGTGAGGTACTGGAACAGGTTGCCCAGAGAAGCTGTGGATGTTTCATCCCTGGGTGTTCAAGGCCAGGCTGGATGGAGCTCTGAGTAGTCTGGTCTAGTGGAAGGTGTCCCTGCCCATGGCAAGGGATTGGAACAAGATGATCTTTAAGGTCCTTTCCAACACAAACCATTCCGTGGTTCTATGATTTTGGGCCACGTGTGCTCTAAATTTTCTCAAAAGCAATCTAATGTTATTAGCATTGCTTGACTCTGAACCTGAGATTTCCATTATTCCTGTGAGTTATCACATCCAAACAGCACAATATCTTTTTCTGAGTTGACACAAACCAGTCATGGTGTGACTTATTTTTTTTGATTTTGTCAGAAAATGCTGATTCATTGAAAAGAAAGCTGCTTGCATTGGCATGATTTCCTTTTGCAAAAATTACTGAAAAAGGACATTGTAAAAGATACTGTCTAAATATTTTCAGCAACCAAAGTTAATTTCTATATTTTAAATAAGTTTGAGGCTTATATTTAATGTATAAATAGTTTTCCTCTCCACAATTCAATATCCTGTAAATTATACATGTATGGGGAAAGTAGGAGTTAAGATCCAGAGTCCTCTGTCTTGCCTTTGATCACTCATAGCCTGCTCAATCTTATGAGAAGGCTCCATGCCTTTGATCTCCTCTGCCTCCTTCTCTGTGTGGCTCAGGTTATCTGAGGATGTTGATTATTTTGAAGTGTAGGGGTTTTTTTACAAAATTATGCCAATTCAAACTAAAAATAATTTGAAAAAGTAGGCATTTGTTCTAAAAATACTTAAGTCAAAATCTAGAATGAATATATCAAATATTTTAATAGTGTTAATTTCTCCATTATAAAAGCACTTTAAAATATTGATTTGAAGGATTGTGCTATTTGGAGTGAGGTTATTTTGCAGACTTGAGAATTCATAGTAGGGAAATTGAAAAGGAATATATAGAAAACTGTTTTCTGTACGGTTTTAATCATTTTTTCTTCAAAACGAATTGATCTTTTAGTCTGCTGAATCAAAAACACACCTTACATTGGTCTATAATGCATATGTTGTTCTTTTCAAATAAGAGTTATGACCTGACCAGGTATTTTTAGCTAACAGAACTCAAACTGCTAGGAATGCAACACAGCAAAGCATATGAACAAGTCCCATATTTTTTTAATTAAATTAACAAAATATGCAGGTGATTTTGGATACATGTACATTTTTATCTTGCCTGCAAAGTGTTCTGTTATTTTGGAAAGTATTGTTCAGATTTGTAGGAATATAAGGACCTAAAGGTGTATGAAATATCCTTCCTGAAATAAATAATCATGTTTCAAAAATACTTATTTTCACTCATTGCTCATGAACTCTGCCATATTGAGGTGTAAGTTTGTGTCATTTATAGCAGCTGGAGGACACACAGCTTGTATTCTACTGGAGGCTTCTTTTGGCTCAAGGCAGCTAAACAAAAGTGCTCTCCAAATAACCTTGTATAAGACTGTAAAGTATGAGCATCCAGGATTCATACTTGATTGTATGGGAGTCGTATTAAAAAACATAAAAACTGCCTATCACTGATGGAAAAATCAATGGTACAAAGAATGCCCTTTCAAGACCCTTTATATACCAGTTACTCAGGTCAAGAAGGAGTCCTAGGAAAAATAAGTGCCCCTGGAGAGCCTTTGCTACACAACCTGTAGGGTGGTAGGGAGCAAGAAGTCATCTGATCTTTCCACCAAGTTACATCTATGCAATGCCAGACCCATGAGGATTTTTCTTTCGGAAGAGGATTGCTGTTGTGATAGTGTTCTCTATACATAGGTGTGCAACTCAACTAAGCATTGCTGCAGTTTTTGGAGGGCAGCATTGGGATGGTAGTTACACTGGGACAGCTCTAGGCACTAGGCATGCTGCGAAATCAGGAATTGGTAAAACAGTTTCTGGCTTCAGTTCTGGCTATACTTGTCCTTGTTTTAAGCGGTGTTAAGGAAAGAAGCAGGCATTGCTTTATTTATCCCAAGTAGAAGGCATGTAAGGAATTATTTGTTGTTTACCCTCCTTGCCGGTTGATTCTCTCTGTGCACTGTCCTCCTACTCTAATGACTAGGAATTATATTAAGGTACCCTCAGATTTTAATTTTCAAAGGTAGTGGTCATGTTGGTGCAAACTGTGGGTGACATTTAGAAATTATCTAATTCAAGACAATGCTTATAATTCAGTGCAGTATATTTAATACTGAGCAATGTCAGGTATTCTGTACTCTGTACAGTAATGATAAATTGTTTATGAAAACAAGTTAACCTTTGGTTCCTTTGGCTCTAGAACTGGTAAAAACATTTAACTGCTGTGCTACTTAGGGAGTTTGAAGAATGATGCGCTAAAAGCTTTTAAATCTGGGGAAAAAAATGATGCTTCAGATTTTTTTCATCCACTGAATGATGATGATAATGTTAAATTCTATTTACACTTAGGCCTGGAAGAGACAAATAAGGTAAAGAGAATGAAAGAAGTGTTTTTCTATATCTAAGACTGGGTGTATGTGAGAGTATTGAACATTGCACCTGTTGTGAATTTATCTAATGTTTCTGCCATGGCATGTGAAATAAATGGGCCTGAAACAATATGTTGAAGGAAATGTCTATGACAAAACTCTTCCTACCTTCAGGTTTGGTTTGATAAAACACCACAGCATTTTTTACCTGTCTGAGTCACTGTGTCATTCTTTGTGGAGAAAGTGCCATATCTTTTTGTGCCCGAATTATCACCTGTGAAAGCCTGAATTTTTCTAAGACATGGGGACTAGCAATTCAGCCTGATTGGGCCTTGCTGGGGACTCTTCTCAGGATCAGTCCTCCTCCAGCACTGCAGCCATGCAGCTCATTCTACCACAAGTGTGCTTCCCGGTGAAGAACAGAGGGGCATCTTCCTGTTTATTCTGGGTTATTTCTTTTTACTGTTTCAAGTTATTGGAAAAGGGTCATTTGAATTTTCAGTGTCTGTTTCAATTCATTATGTTGGTACCCTTTGATATTTATGAATATCTGCAGTCTTAAGGGAAGAGCTAATCTTAAAACATCAGTGAATAACAGTTTTCTTGAATGAACAAGAGTATCAGATGTGCACTATGTGGGTTTTGTTGCTATTTATTTTTAATTTTCTTCTCCATTAGCAAAGCAGAAAGAAGGTTTTGAAGATCAGATGTCCAGCCATACAGACAAAGTGGCCAAAAAGTTGCAGATAACACAGTGAAAACTTTAGAGAAGGAATTTAAAACAATATTGCCCATGAAAATTTAGGAAAGGGGGAAATTATACTTAAATTTGTGATGAATGACATCTCTGGCTCCTACTGTAGACCATCTTGCTTAAGTCTCTTAATTTGGGGCTGTTAACCTTAAGAAAGGAAAAACCAGAAGGCATAGTGCCATTTGAAGATAAAATTAAAGTAGCAAGCAGATGATAACTTTTAATTTGCATGCATTTTACAAATAATTTTTGTCACCTCTATATACTAGAGCCTCTGAGAATGTAATCTGCAGAGCAAGACCATTTTATTCTATAGTGTTATGCTATGCAATATACAATGTTAAAGTTATCCAGAAATGTGCAGTATATCCACCACTTACATGTCTTCTTTGCTTTGTGAGTTTTCAGCTTTTAACTTGTAGTTTTAAAGTTTTAATGCTAGTTTTGTTTTCCTGTTCAAGAACAACTATGTGAAAGAGCAGAGATTTCCTTAATCCCCATCCCTTCACTCCAACACTGCTGTGTTTCTTCCCCATTCTCTCAGCTTTTCTCTGATACCTACTGGTGGGTGGATACCTACTATGTGTGGGTTGCCATTGCCCAGGGAAACCTCTGATTGTTTTCCTTCCAGCTGTTTTGCAAACCACCTTTTAAGCTAAGAAGGTTGGATGGACAGTTGTTCTGTGGAAACTGAGTAGACATAGAAACCATGTTCTTTCATGAACCGAGCCAAGATTTCCTGTCCTTGGCTGCCCCTTTCTGCTTCCTGAGTAGAGGAAGGATCAGTGCCATCTTCTCCCATGGAGAGGTTGGTCCCGTGCAGCCTCACTTTCCCCTGCCTCCTCCAGCTGCAGATGAACAGGGCCAGGAGCTCCCACAGATATATCTTTTTGATTCCTTTTGTGTTGCCCGTGTATTGGTTCATAGGCAAAGCACTCTGAGGTTCATCTGCATCTCTAATTGTTGTCAGGCGCATATGCAAGTGATTTTTTAACAGATTTTTAACATCCTTCTTGAATATTGTTGAAGTCAGTACTCATTATTGAGGGCTAGCCACATGTTGAAGTGTTTTTCCACACATGGAAAATAAAAAAGGCTGTGTAGGATGCTGTCCCTGTCATCCCTCAAAAGCTGCTGCTTGGATTTGCCCAGCTCAGGCTGTCTATTATTTGCAATTAGTGGCAAACGCCCTTCTAAGATCTGAAAGTCATACTGTTCCCTTGTCCTTTTCACATACTGCCACTTACAATAATAGTAGTAAATCTGAACAGGATATGATTTCATTGCTGTTTATTTGGAGAATTCTGCTCAATTCTAATGAAACTCTTATTTTTCACCTTTGTGAGTGGCTCCATTGAAGACACTTGATGTATTATGGCCTAATCATTTTTAGGTTAATGGTAAAATGTAAGACGGGATGAACTGGGGTCCTATATGTCCTGTTAGAAAAAAAATGTAAAACTCTAGTTTGATCTGTTTGCTTAAATCAACAAGAAATCTACTAAAATTATAAAATGTAATATCACGTTTTAGTTTCTACATCATTTTTAATGAAGGCATTTGGCTTTCTGAGTTTTATGAGCCCAGAGAAATCAATTTATTTTTAAATAATCTCTAAGGTACATTATTAAATCCCAAAGATATTTATGGGAGAATCCACCTATGCATTATTTTTATGGCTGAAGCATCATTAATGACAAGCAGAGTTTGCTTGCAGTCCTTGGAAGTCAGTGATCTCTGCGGTCCAAGCCATGGGTCTTGTGGCAAGTAGCTGGAGTGAAAAGCATCATTTTCATTTACTGGTAGCACCTACTCAGGCATCTTCAGCTCAGAGGAAAGAGAATAATGTCTCTGGATTCAAAACCATGCTCATGACACTTCATTATGGAAGATGGTATGAGACAGCTTAAAGCGCTTCGCTGCATCAGAGGGCTTTCCTCCACCTGTGGGCCCTTGAAAACCTTCAAATCTGGAAAAGAGAGGAACTGAACCACAGTCTGATTTACTAGGACTGTAGCAAGTGTCTCTTCTGCCAGAGAGCTCCCACCAGTTGACCAAAGCAGGGCTGACCCCAGGTGTGCTGGCTCAGTACGCAGAGCAGGGTCACTTCCACCCCCTAATGTTGTACCCAGCACCTCCTCCACACACCTCACCACTGTTGGTCCATAGTGGTTGCATCTTCTCCCCAGCACAGGTCCCACCAGCACTACCCATTGTCATGCATAGAGGCTTCCCCAAGCACTCTTCTTCCAGCCACACCTGCCCTCCCAAAAATCTGGATGGAGGTCTATGAGGTGTGCCAGAAGCAAGGCTAGGTCTGACCCGCACTGCCAGTCCTAGCTGGGGGTGTGGCTCCCACAGCCCCTGGGCTGGGGGACATACCCAGGACCTCCCTCTGAGGTCTGTATCACCATCATGACCATTTTCCTCTAACTCAAAGACCTGTTTTCACACTTCCTTCAGTAATGAACCTTCATTTTCCTCCAGGTAAATAAAGTGAAACTGGAAAGAACTGTAAAACAAAATGTAAAAGTAGCTGAGCTGGAGAGTTATGGCCCACAATGTCCCTGGGAATGGGTTTGCCTGTCCTCCTGCTGCAATTTCTAGTCTGCAGTCTCCCACTTTTTTCCTCAATTTTTAGCTGTAGGCTCTCTAGCTTGCAACCTCCTCTTTGCAAGAGCATTTGTAATGATGCTAATAGGTAGACAGCCTCCTCCCATGGCTCCATTTTTATTAATGGAAGGATCAGAGAAATTACCACATTTTTAACATAGCCTTTGCAGTAGCTATTAAGCTTCATGGTTCAGAAACAGTGAACTCATTTGCGTACAACGTGGAGCTCTGAGGTCAATTCTGTACAAGATTTTCAGGTGCTGGGAGAGCATGTATTTGTTGTTCAGTAGGTTACATGGTATTTTCATTTGGAAGTGACATTTTACTTTAAAACAATTGCTGGGAAAAATAAAAATTTCTGGTCTGTAGCAGAAGAGCAATGTCTATTATTTAGTCTATTTAGTAACTTCCATCGTTTATAAATTCTGCCTGATTGCATCTCTTTGCACAAAATCCAGTTTAAATGTATTTTGATGAAGGGAAGGCACTGACTGGTTTCAAATGTGCTGGTTTGTAAACTTGCAGACCAGCTGTCCTACTTGCTAGTGAAGATAAGAGGGCTCAGATGAAGGGGTTTCTGCTGCTGGAAACACAACCAGTTTTCTCAGGAGATTGCTTTGAGGTAGATTGCAGCAACATTGCATCCCCACAGTTACTGGTGGGTATTGCTGCATGCATGTATAATTTGTGCTAGATAAAATCAGGAGTTAATAAAGACAGGTAAAAAGAAATGATGAGAGATCTGCTGTGTAGTTTGGTTTGGTTTGGTTTGTTGTTTTTTTTTTTCCTTTCTTTTTATCTTTTTTTTCTTAGGGAGAAAAAATGTCTGGGGGATGCCACATTAACTCGAGAGAACTGAGTGCTACTTTAAATCAGAAAATTTGTGTTCTATCAAGTGCTTTTTTTTTTGGAGCCATTTCAGTATGTTATGAAGGAAAGTTGCAGACTGGGCATGTTTACTAGACCTTTAATTGCTACATTTAGGAGAAAGGCGCTTTTTTTTCCGTCTTCCCTCCCCCCTCCCCTTTTTAACGACAAGAAGCCAGAGTTTGCTGTGCAAATGAAACAGGCTTTGCAAGAATCAGATTCACTTTGGACGACTCTTCACATTCCTCGTCATCATTACATTAGGCAGCACAATTCCATCTCTGGTTGATGGGCAGAAAAAGTGGGCAGCCTGCCAGGTAGACGTTTCCATGGCTCCCAACCCCCAAAGGTGATGTGTTTTTCAGCTAATTCAATGAAGAGTGGGCTGAACTTTGGGCAAAAACTAGACAATAGCTGCCTTCGCAGTATCAGCAGAATGGTTTATGGGAATGCACTCCACATTTGACAGAGCATCATGTGACCTTACGGCTGAGATTTTGTGATGGTGCCAACGGAGACTTGGAAAGCGGTGCCCGTTCTGACTTTTTTCCTCTTTTCTTACATGGCTCAGAAAATGGTGGATCTTAATACTTGACTTTAGCCAGACTCAGCAAGCGATTGAGCTTTGAAGCACAACTTTGCCTTTATTCTGACTTTTTTGGCACACCACCAGGAGGCTGTCCCTTTCACGCCTGATAAATTCTGCTTCTTATCTCCAAATAGAAAAAAAAAGAAAGAAGGAAAATATAAGCAGAATATTTATACTCCATAACTGCATTTTAAAACTACACATTTCTGGTTTGGCTTTTTTTTTAATTGATGATGTGTAGTTTAGAACAGAGTGTCTGAAGGATAAAAGTTGTTTTTTAATTTTTCTGGTGGATTTTGTTTTTTTTCTTCCTTCTGTTTAATGAACAGGCGTTTGAACTGGGCAAACGGGGACAGCATTGAACATGAGCTCATTGCAGCATAGTGTAGCAAACTGGCACCCTGCCTTTTCACCCCTTTGCTCGAGCAGATTTGTGCAATCCCCATTTATAAAACCAGCACAGGGGCGAGGTGAATTTTCTGGTCTCTCCCCACCTCTTGTCCTGTGCAGGCAGTTGCGGCAAGGATTGGTGCAGCTTTTGCGCAGTGCTTTGTGCCTGGAATTCCGAAGAAGAGCGAGTGAGACAGAAGACAGGCATCCTGGTCTTCCTCCGAGAAAGAACAGGAGCTCTGAGAAGAAGAAACAAATCTGAGTTTGTCCTACTTACAAGAGTGCAGAAAAAAAAAAAGTGACTCTCCTGCTTCCAAAAAAAAAAAAATCTGGCATGTTTCACTACAGAGGCATCGGGACTGTTAGAGCTTCTTAAAACAGTGTAACAAAATGAACACAGGAGATTGTTTCTTTAAGTAAAAAAAAAAAAAAAGGCAAAACAAAAAAGAAAAGAAAAAAGAAAGAAGGAATGAATTTTCATTTGTTTGCTTGTTTTTTTCACTATTGCTCATATAGCAGTATTTGGCACTGGGTGAAAACGTACCTTTCATATCAGGTATAGCTTCTGTTTCTTTTTTTACACTTTTTTTTTTTTTAGTTGTTTTAAACATTGTTTTGCAACTGAATTCTTGTGTATTAATTTTAACGTAGTCAGCTGTTCGCACTTTTTAAAACTAACTTTTTGGGTGTGTATTTGATCTAATACTGATAAAAATAGAAAATAAACAAAAAATCAAGCATCTGTAGAAATAAGTGATTAGGCACATTTTGTCCTAGCTAGTCACTGGAGTTATGCAAAAACCTTAATGTTGCATCTACTCAGTCTAAGCTTTGGTTATCTCTAAGAAAGTTGTGGGTATTTAGATCTGGTTGCTAAGGAAATTAAATTCTCTTTTTACAGTGTGACTCATACTTTCAGTTTCTAAAGAGGATAAGTGGGAAAAAAACCTGTTAAACTGCAGGAAAGGATCGCTCTTGTAGACAGTATTTCAAAACTGCAATTGAGTTAATTCATATATGAATTTCTTATAGTTTGTATCTGAATCCATAACAAAGAAATCAGTGTGATAAGCACTGGAATAAAAGGAATGTTATTGGGACATTCATGAAGTACGCCTGGTTTGCAGCTAGTAACAGTGCCTATTTAAAGATGTTCGGTAAAGCAGCACTTGTCCAAGAATAGTTGAAAACAGTATTTAAGATACCCATTCAGAATGTTTTTGATGAGTGCATGTGCAGTTACAGTAAGTTTTGAGCATATGACGCTTTAGTAGAGCTTTTTTCTTAAGGCGTTTGTCTGTCTGTTGTAACATATTCCTAGGCAATTAGAAGAGCGTGTAACAAAATTCATTCTGACTGACAGATTTTGAAAAGCTCAGCCAAATTGGTGTTTTAAGTAGTTTGGATTTTTTTTTAAATATTTTCCTAGTCTTTTCAATTTATGTTAAAAATTCAGATGTCCTCATCTCAAAATTACTTTGAAATTACAGTATCTTTTTCATCAGAAGCTCTTATACTTTGTTGTTTGGGGTTTTTTCCCAAATGTTTGTGCATTCATGATGTGTGTGTGTCTAGTAAAAAGCTTTATGAATATAGTATGACTTTAAAAAAATAGGATTGTTTTAAGGTGTGCATTACTTTTTATACATGACTGATTAGGTAGTAACTTCTAAGATAATATAATTCTGCTACTTTATGTTTTTGTTGTTCTGCAATGAATTCTGGGAAATATCTGAATGGAGACCTTATGTATATGATACATACATGTCCATACACCCATTGTGAACCAGAAAGTGTTTTTTAGATTTATGGTGATACTGCCCTCTCCAATAGTTTTGTTGGAATAGTTTTGTTTTCATGCCTAAGCCAATTGAGAAACCAAGGCTTGCATTAGCTTAAAATAACTTTTCAATTTTCTCTATCTGGTCATACTAATCACTTTTTTCCCCATGTAATTTTTTGCTAATGTTTCTTGATTTAAGCCACATAGTTTATCCCAGTAATTTTATGAAGTTTCGTGCCAAACTACCTAATTGTATTCACTGTTTCATAAAAAGTACTCCCTTTTGTTAAGATTGCTCCTTCCCTTCTGAAATTCCTAATATAAACTAAGTATTTGTGGGGTGAAAAAACCTCAGAAGTACTGAATGAAAGATTCCCTTTGCCAATGTGTGCGTGTTCACAGCATGTCTTCCCGTGGCCCTGAGGAGGGGCGTCAGCACTGTGTCGGTTTTAAATCTTAAAAGCATAATTACTAATTTTGTGTATGTTTCATGCTGTTCAGAAAACTCTTCCCATAAAGCAGATATTTCAAAATCTTTCTCTTGCTTTTTAAAATTTTTTTTAGTGAAAGAAAAAATTGAAATGGAAAAGGAAAATGAAGAAGTTAATTATATCAGAATTCAGCGAAGGTAATACAGTGATCTTAATTTTTTTCTTACAAAATAAAGCTATTGGCAAGAACATGAAACAGTTTAGCTTTGAAAAAATATTTCCTTAAGAGAGCCTACAAATATAATTTCAGAGGTGTGTATTAAACTTTTGTTCTTGTTACTTTCTGTTGCGAATGTTTTGTAGTTCATGTACGTGTATAAAGCTATAGCTGTATGTTTAAAGAAGTTTTAGAATTAATTGAAAAATAAAACCATATTTTTTCTTTTGGTTATGTCTAGTAAATATATAAGATATATAATATGTGTATGAAATATTTGCTAGTATATTCATATTACTTGTATATTTATAGTACATATATATTTTTGCTAGTCTTTAACTATAATGTAGTGACCAATTATTTATTAATTGTGAAATATCTTTTCTATTCACAAAAAGAAAAAAAAGAAAGCAAAATGGGAAAGCAGTTTTATAGCATTTATTGAAATCTTTCAGTAAGTTGTACATGCAGTCTGCATACTTATTTCTGATGTTAAGATAATAATTCTAGTTTGAGGTCTTATCTTTACATATTCTATCTTCTTAGTGTCAACAGAAAACAATTATAAAAATACCATTCTTTCTGAACTCTGAAGTGTTGCATATAAAATGAAAAGAGGTTTAAAAGAGACTGTTCTAGAAAAATAAATTAATGTTATTTTAAAATGCAAAAGGGTATGCTTGAACATGCAAAATTTAAACATTAACTTAAACAAAAAGAAAAGGAAAAGGTAATTCACTAATTGGCAGCTGTCATTACTGAACTAGAAATACATGTTTCAGTCTGCAAGAAAAAAGAAGCATTACCCTAATAAAAACTTCTTCTATTAACAATATTTATTCTTTTGAAAGGAGTTTTGCCAAAGTAATGATGGCAGAATTAGGCCTTTGGTGAAACTAGTGGAAGGAAGACATTAAAATTTTATTCAGATACAGATTTCAGTAACTTATTAAAAGTCAAAAGCCACCTTTCTATAGCACCTGGTTTTAAAATTATACCCGAATTGATGCCTGTATTTCACAAATGCATTTTTGACTGCATTGTTGCAAGTTATTCTGATGTGTGAGATGTTCTGCTTCAAGGTGCAGTGGTTATCAGTGCTTTAGTTTACAATGTGAAAGTTATAAAACTGTATCTGTATCTCACCTTTCTGAATTACTGGTTATTGCCCCAAAGGACCTTTTTTCAGTCTGTTGTGTAGAATACCCTGCATTCAGTGCATGATAATTTGTATCCTACTGTTTGCCGGTCACAAGGAGAAAGGATTTGTTGTAGGTGTTAACCCCTGCGTTTTACAGGATTGAGTTTCCACTTGAAGTATTATTATTAGAGAATCACACAGATAGGAGAATTAGTGAATAAAATATACAAATAACTTCTTGTGTTGATTAATAGCTGTTGTTTAATCAACAAGTTATTGTCAAGGAGTAGGTAGCTGTGGTGTAAGATGAAGAAATGACTAAGCAGTCTTCCTAATGTTGTATTAGAGCAGCACTGCAGTGTACTTCATTGCCTTTTGGATTTGGTGGAGTGATTTTTACTTTGAGTTATAGTACATGATAGGAGCTCAGACACAAAGGACAAACCTACATTGTTTATTTCTATGTCATGTCCAATTATTGATTCCAGTCTTGCCTGCTGTGCGCCCAATATAGTCAGGGGCAAGTTGGGAGTTGAGTTTTCATTGGTAAGGCAAAGTGTGCATAGAAGAATGTTAATTCCTGATGAAGACAGAACAATGTTGTTCCATCAATTTGTAGGAAAAAAATACAAAAAACAAACCAAACCAAACCACAACAACGACAAAAAACCTAAAAGAATTTTCTTACATTTTCGAAAAAGAAACTAGTTACAAATCTTTGGCTTGTTTGTTGCTTCCACCGTTTATACAGTTAAGCCTTCTTTGCAATAGATAGTAATACCTTCAATCTTGAATACTCATTCTTACATCACGTCATATGTTTGTTTGTTTAACATCTTTTGTGTCTCCCTTTAAAAGGAAAGTTGTAATCAACGATGCCAATTGGCATAAACCCGTAGATCCGATCTTGTGTTGAAACACACTGCACAAGCTCGCTTCTATGGGTCTGTGTCAGTATGGTGATCTGGCAAAAGTTTGTGTAGCACACACCACAGTGGTATCTGACAACAAGCCCAAATGTGTGTACAAAACTATATACTGGGTTTGCAATGCTTCTCTTGTCCATTGCCGTATCTTCAAACTTGATTAAGTAATTTGTGCATTTATCAATTGCTTTAAGCATGTTTGGCTTAATATTTTATTAAAATTTATAATGAAGTGTGTGGGAATTGTAGGGTTTCCTATGAGGGAGTGTAGGGCATACCATTTCCTGGCTTTACTAAATATACCATTACATGGTATTACACTGAGAAAAAAAAAAGGTAGAAAAACCAAAAATATATTTATAGCTTATTTTTATTGTAAAGTAAGACCAAATATCCATTTCATCCCAGAAATGTAGTTGGGCTTGCATCATTCCTATCAAATATGTATGTATATATATACGCACACAACACACGTATATATCTTTATACATACATAAACAGTGCAGAACAGAAATTCTAACTCTGCAGTAGAAAATATATCTAAGAATATGTCTTGTTTTCTGAAAAGTGAGAAATAACTGCAGTTGAAAGCCTACCCCTATGGAAAATATATAGGCCTGTGGGTGCTGTCACATTTCAAAGAAAGGCTGAAGAAGTGGAGAAGACTTTATGGTCACCGTTGGAAGCTGTGTGCATCCGGGTTGAGGTAGTAGGTTGTATGGTTTAGAGTTACACCCTGGGAGTTAACTGTACAACCTTCTAGCTTTCCTTGGAGCACACTTGAGCCATCGAGGAATTCATCACCACTTTAATCTGATCAGGGAAACTATGCAAAAAAGGTACTGTTTCATGGCTGTACGTAATGATCACTCTGAGGCTTTATTGATGTTGAAATAGTCCTGATGAGTTGATTATTTCATTTAAATCCTGTTATGAACAATGGTGACACGTTGTCTTAATGGACTGTGATTGTGTACTGCTACTACGTACTGCAGAAGGAAAGACTATGTACTTCAGGAAAGACTGATGATTATATTGATTCTATTAACAGGAAAGCTTTAAAAGTTTTGTTGGTTTTTTTTGTTTCTTGTTTTAATTTATATATTCAGGAAAATATCAAATATTTAATCCTTTGTTCTTTCCTCATGGAAATAGCTTATCCTAAATGGGTTGTTTTGCTGTTGTTACACAGGTGCACATTTTTTTAAAAAAGGAAAAGAACAATTTTTTATGGCCTTATCATACTTTCAAAAAAATACTGCATGCTGCTGCTTGAATAGTAGCAGTCAGCGTCATAAGTTGATCCTAGGTTTCCTTGGATTTTATTATATTCTTTATTTGTGCCTGAACACCTTGTTGTTTTGAACACAGATCCAAATGACCTGCAGACTGACCCATGTTCCCACCTTGTTGAAATCCACATGCCATTTAGCCCTATCCCACTCTGAGGTCTCAGTCCTTGTGTCCTTACTCAGCATGTCAAGTTGACTCTGAACCACAATGCCTTTGTCTTTTCTGGCCCAGAATGAAGTTGTGGTGCATCTTCCTAACTCTGCAGGACTTGAAGAACTCACACTCTCTGTATGAATGGTTCCCAAAGCATTGGAAACTGCTGCCAGTGGCAGGTCCCAGCACTGCCTGCTTTCATCCATGTTGGTCAGGTGCAATAGACAAAATTACCCCTCCCAAGTCCTGGTGTTCTCTGCATCTTTGTGTGCCTTTTCTAAAAAAAAAAAATTCCTTGAGATCTGTACATCCCATGAGCAGGTGTCCTGACACAAGGAGAATAAAAGAGTGAGTGTTTTTGCAGTTTAACCATTCCCAGAAAAAGCTATGGAGCAAGAGGAAAAAGGACTATGCCTATATATTCACCATGATCTTTTAAGTGAGGGCTGCTTCTGAAAATGACCTCAAAGATGAGCTCTCTTCTCTGATGGAACATATTACTGCCAAGTTGAAGCACCTGAACCAGGCAGTGATGGTCATTCCAAAATAGTTGGGAAAAATTGATACTGTCTGTTTCCACATACTTTTCCATAAAAAGTAAAAGGAGTATTATTTCTATAGTATTTTATAATTAAAGACAGTAGTAGTGATAATTTTGCTTTAAGTTTGTTGATATAAAACAAAAGAGTGGAGCAAAACCCCTATGATGTTGTGGCCAGACTCCCACGGGATGGGGAGATGGTAAAATATGGCTGTTCCCCATGGGAGTAAGGGCTCTGGTCCTGGAGGTCCCAAGTTAACAGCAAATAGTTCTTTCTTCAGGGTATTTTGAACCCCTGCATTTCTGACTTTACTTTTATTGGGAGTGAATAACAAGATGTTCCACATTTCCAATATTCAGTGGGTATATATTCTGCATCAACAAGGAAAGTTAAGAATATTTATTTTAAGTGGATTTGATGGTTGATTTTGTTTTGGTTATTGCTTCCTTTCCATGTCTGTCTATACAAAAAATCACTTGCTTACAGGTCCCTGTGTTTGACTCTTCCTATCTCAGCTTAAGGCTTACCTGACCACTTTTTTAGATAAGGAATCAAAAGAAGAGATGAAAATGGATTTAGTCTCTCTTTTTAACAGCATTTATTTTCAGTGATTATTGTTTGTGACAAGAAATTAGTAAAGAGGATCTGCATGACAGGTGGATGCACAATGGCTTTTAAGCCTGACTTAAAGTATGTAGGACAGAGGAGAGATGAGGTTGAGTGAATCAAAGCTACTCCAAGCTAATGGAAAATGGTTGAGGGAGCAGTGGCTAAATGGGGGGATAGAGAGGAAACCTCTGCCAACCAATCAAGCTTAACAGAGACCACTCTCAGTCTGAATAAAAACTGTCATATCCTCTGTGAATTCAAAAGGACCCTGGTCACCAGTATGTTTTCTTCTTTTTCTATTTTATTTTTTTTTTTCATTTGTAGTTTAATTTCACTGGAAAGAAACATTGTAATTGCTGGTTTCTGCCAACAGAGCAACAGGTGTTCAAATGCTTTTATATTAATTCTTCAATTAGTTGTAAAAGAAGGGCAATTGTTTATACTAAGCTGAACTGAATAGAAATGACTGATGCAGAAAATGTGGGAATGTTTCATCTGTCCTTCAAAGGCATGATAAATTTGTAATTCTATAAGGCATGGTTGCAGATTGCTATGCAAATTTACATTGCAGCACCAGCAGCTTAATGAATATACATTTTCTATATATTTTTTTTTCCTCTGTTCCTTAATTTAAGAGTTTTGCCCTGTAATGTGCAATACATTGTTTCAGTAAGAGTTATCAAGTTACGAGCAAAAATGAATGAGACTGTGAGGTAATTTTGAAGCGGATTACGGTAGAGAAGGAAAAACAAAGGGGAAAAAAGCTCTATTAAGAACAGCTGGATAGAGTCAGGTCTTCTGTGATTTCATTTTAAAGTCATAAAACATATTGTCTGTTTTAGGTGAAATCTGGCATTTTTATCTTTACAGCATGTTTGGAATGTTAGTCAGTCGAGTAGTCTCAGCGTTACACTGCCATGATGATTCTGTAGTAAATAAATGCACCTTGTAACGTGGCTACACATGAATGTGTTCCAATCTAGGGCCCATGTGAGAGTGTTTGTTCCTGTAAGTAAGCCATAATGTTTTCATCCTTGTGCCTTTATATTGCTTCTTGCATTTGGAAAAAATCTTCATTAGGATGTTTGAGGAAAATCTTGAGATCCAAGTGATCTGCAACTCCCAGTGGTTTCTTTGGGAGACAGGTCCGCAGCCTTTCACAAGTTTGGTCCACAAGTTTGGTATAGAAAACTGACTACAGAGACACTGATCTGCCCAGCACCCTCTTGCTTGCCACAATTTCCTCGGTAAAGATTAAACATGATCCATGGCCTTAGCTCGACTTCCCGACACAGAAACTTAGAGCACGGCAGAAATGCACTTTAATGCCAGATCCTGTTTGTCTTTAGAGCTAAGTCACTTCAGAGAGCTGGGGAGAGTTTGTATTTCCTTCTGCATCCCACAGTGCCTGTGTCCAGGGGAATGTCCAGAGAAAACAGAGTTAAAAAGACATTTCTGAGTTAATAACTGTGAGTCGGATGCACTAATAGAGCCTGGGTGTTTTGGTCCTAGCCATTTTGAGACCTTTCTGTGGAATAAAGCTGCCATTATTCCAGCTTACCAGAGGAGGTAAAGTAAGTTATTAATAATGTTGTGTTGTTGAAATAACATAGCAGAGTCAAAATGTATGAATGGATTTCTTTTCTTGTCATTCCCCTTCAGCAAAACAAAATGCTGAGCTTTGCTTGGTCTCATCTTTTGCTTAACTTTCTCATCTTCAAAAAAGTTGAAGTTCTTTAGAGATTTTTATGTAAAGAATGTGGCAAAATAAATTAAAACAATCCCAGAAAGGGTTTTTCTTGCAGTTCTGTCCCTTTAAAATGGCTGTTCTTAGTAATCTCTAAAACTTGTTAATTGAACCTCTTCAGCAAAGACCTGTGATAGGGTGCTTAACTGATAAAGTTGGAGTAGAAGTGCACTTGCAATTTTTAAAATTTTTTTAGTGGTTTCATATGACATTCATTTATCTATTAAGAGCAGTTTCTGGTATCTTTAGTAAACTAAAATTAAATATATCTGGCAGGCCCTGTTTAAATGTATGTATTGCTTTTATAGCACAGTTAAATACAAGTTTGAAAAGCTAAGCTTTTGTGTTATATATTACAGAAAAATTGCATTGTTTCCACCTTGTCTTTTCTCACATCATAAAAATATTTACATCAGAGTGATTTTGTTTGGTAGAGTTTACCTTTTCATAATGCTTCTGGATATTTCACAGAATCACAGAATGGATCAGGTCAAAAGGAACCACAATGGATCATCTGGTCCCACCTCCCTGCTCAAGCAGGTTCATCCCAGAGCACACGGCACATGACTGCATCCAGAGGATTCTGGAATATCTCCAGTGAGGGAGACTCCATACCCTCTCGGGGCAGTCTGTTCCAGTGCATGGTCATCCATGCATCATCATGGCTAGGCTTCGCGAACGAAGATTTGAGAAGGGCACTACCCACGCTTGCTGGTGGCTAAAAAGGCCGATACGGGATAGGCAGGTCCGGTCACAAAAGGCACAGAGGAACGTCTCCCTAGGTGACATTGGCAAGGAACAGTTCTTTCTGCGTTGTATTTTCTCCTCCAGACTGACTCTCCATGCATTCTCAAAGGAAGCAGCAGCGTCGTGAATGGTGTGTCTCCATGAATCCCGATTGGAGGCCAGAGTGGACCATTGGTGGCAGTCAATATGGCCAAGGCTGAAGTGTTGTTTCAGGGAGTCCTTGTATCTCTTCTTCGGGGCTCCTCTCTTGCGGCAGCCGGTGGCGAGTTCACCATAGAGCACAATCTTTGGAAGGCGGTGATCCTCCATCCTGGAGACGTGCCCTGCCCAGCGCAGCTGCGTTCTCATCAGCATGGCCTCGATACTGCTGACCCCTGCCTGTTCAAGAACAGACACATTGGTCACGTAATCAGACCAGTGGATGTTTAGGATTGAATGAAGGCAACGCTGATGGAAGCATTTGAGAAGCCGCAGGTGGTGGCGGTAGATGACCCAGGATTCAGACCCATATAAAAGAGTAGACAGTACAATGGCTCTGTAGACACTGATCTTTGTACTTTTCTTCAGGTGTTTATTGGACCAGACTCTTTTATGGAGTTTTCCGAAGGCTTTGTATGCCTTTGCTAGCCTGTTGTCTATCTCTTTGTCAATCTTACCGTCTGAGGAAATGATACTTCCCAGATAGGTGAACTGCTGGACTGACTTAAGCTCTGAATTGCCTATGGTCATGTGAGGATGATGGAAGACTTCCTGAGGTGCAGGTTGGTAGAGAACTTCCGTATTCTTCAGGCTGACTTCCAGCCCAAAAAGCTCAGCAGTCTCTGCAAAGCAGGATGTTAAGCGCTGCAGAGCTGCTTCTGTGTGAGCAACAAGGGCGGCATCATCAGCAAAAAGCAGCTCACGGACAAGGTGATTCAGGGTCTTGGTGTGGGCCTTCAGTCGCCTTAGGTTGAATAGGCTTCCATCGGTACGATATCGGATGTAGATGCCGTTTTCTTCGTCGAGGTCTGCTGTGACTCTTTGGAGCATCATGCTGAAGAAGATTGTGAATAGAGTTGGTGCAAGAACGCAACCTTGTTTCACACCATTAGTTATTGGAAAGGGCTCAGACAGTGCATCGCCATATCTGACTTGTCCACGCTGATCCTCATGTAGCAGGATGATCATTTTGAGGAACTTGGGGGGACATCCTAAACGTTCCAAGATCTGCCACAGGCCTTTTCTGCTCACAGTGTTGAAAGCTTTGGTGAGGTCAACGAAGGTTACATAGAGACCTTTGTTCTGTTCCCTACACTTTTCTTGCAGTTGTCTGAGAACAAACACCATGTCTGTGGTGCTCCTATTGGCTCTGAAACCACACTGGCTTTCAGGTAGAAGATCTTCTGCAATAGTGGGTACTAATCTGTTCAGAAGTATTCTTGCAAGGATTTTACCAGCAATAGAGAGCAAAGTAATACCTCGGTAATTTGAGCAGTCTGATTTTTCTCCTTTCTTCTTGTACAGGGTGATGATGACTGCATCATGGAGATCTGGTGGTAGTTCCCCTTGTTCCCAGCAACGCACAACAAGCTCGTGGAATTTGGCATGGAGTGCTTGACCTCCATGCTTCCAGATTTCAGGTGGAATTCCATCGACCCAGCTGCCTTGCCAGTTTTGACCTGTTGTATGGCTTTGAGTATCTCTCCCATAGTAGGGGCTGCATCCAATTCATGTTTCACTGGTTGTTGTGTAATGTGCTGAATTGCTGAGCCTTGGACTACACGGTTGGCACTGAAGAGAGTCTGAAAGTGCTCAGACCATTGGTTCAGGATGGAGGTTTCATCTGTGAGAAGCAGTTGACCATCAGCACTGAGTAGGGGGCTTTGAACCTGGTGTGTGGGTCCGTACACTGCTTTCAGGGCCTCATAGAATCCTCTTTGGTCACCCAAATCTGCGCATAGTTGTGTCTTTTCTGCTAGGTCGAGCCACCATTTGTTCTGGATGTCTCAAAGTTTCTGTTGGAGCTTACTGCATGCAAGACAAAAGGCGGCTTTTTTTATATGGCAAGATGGCTGAGCAAGGTGTGCTTGGTGAGCAGTTCTCTTCTTCTTCAGCAATTCCTGGATCTCTTGATTGTTCTCATCAAACCAGTCTTTGTTTTTCTTGGAGGAGAACCCTAGGGACTCTTCAGAGCACTGCAGGATGCAACTTTTAATATGTTACCAAAGCGCTTCAGGAGAGAGATCTATGGGATTATCTTTAAGTCTAGTTTGAAGGTTTACCTTGAAGCTGTCTCTCACTGTGGCTGTTTGAAGATTGCTGACTTGGAGCCTCCTCCTTGGAATGCGGCCTCTCTTAGGTTTGGGCTTGAAGTGGAGGTTAAGTTTGCAGCGCACAAGGCGGTGGTCTGTTTGACATTCTGCACTCGGCATCACTGGAGTATGACGGACATCACTGACATTTCTCTGTTGTACTAAGATATAGTCAATGAGGTGCCAGTGCTTGGATCGAGGATGCATCCAGGTTGTCTTCAGGCTGTCTTTCTGTTGAAAGATAGTGTTGGTGATGGTGAGCTGCCGTTCTGCACAAAACTCTAGCAGGAGGCGTCCGTTGTCGTTGCAGTTTCCAACGCCATGCTTGCCCAGGACTCCTTTCCAGGCTTCAGAATTCTTACCTACTCTGGCCTTGAAGTCACCAAGGATTATGATCTTATCATCTGCAGGAACATTTTGGGTGGGGCGGCGCAGGTCTGTGTAGAATTTGTCTTTTTCCGCTGGGTCAGCTTGGAGAGTTGGGGCATATACGCTAAAGAGAACAACATGTTCCTTGGTGTGTAGAGGGAGGCGTAAGGACATAATGCGATCGGAATGACCTGTCGGCAGATTTTCAAGTTTGGAGGCAATGGAGTTTTTAATCATGAAGCCAACTCCTGAAAGGTGTCTTTCGGTTTTGGGTTTGCCTGACCAGTAGAGTGTGTAGCCACCACCATGTTCTTTAAGGCTGCCTTCCTCATGAAGACGAACTTCACTGGGAGCAGCAATGTCAATGTTGAGCCGTGACAGTTTGTGGGCAATTAGAGCAGAACGATGCTCAGGACGTCCACTATCCCCAGTATCAAGCATGGTTCTGATGTTCCAACATGCGAGTGTTAGTTTGAGCACACCTTTGCAGGCAGGTGTATGCCTTTGAAATCTCTTTGCTTTTGTTTGACCGCATGGAAGATGCTGGTTGGCCGCGGTTATCCAACCGGGTGTGGAGATGAGCTTTGTTTAGGCCACCTTTGCTAGGTCCCTCTCCATGTGGAGCAAGCAGTACTGTCCCTAGAAAAGGCTGCTTGGTCATTCAGGATGCTGCCTCAAGAGACTGTCATCTCCGGGGTCAAGTCTCTAATGACCCATATCCTGAACCGCCTGCATGCAGGGTTGGGTCTGCGGCTTCCAGCTGCTTCTTATCACCTGCCGTTTTCGACCCTCACCTGTCGCTACAGGGCTTTGCAATGTGGGTGAACCCTTCGAGCCTGCGCAATGGATTTTTTAGGTGAGGCACAGCGTGCGCAGAACTGGCCCCACCCTTTACTCCTGAGGTTCATCTGCCACGGCCTAGCGAGCTTGGACAGTGACAGCGAATACCTCAGGACGTAGGTTTGGTTAGAGTATCCTTCTCTTAGATGGATGGCCTTACAGGGCTAAACGAGCTCCATCTGCCCGGGTTTGGGGTTGGAGTTGTCCTTCTCCTAGGATGGTTGCCAGATGGCTAGCAAGCCCATCCTGCCCGTGGACACACTTTGTCTGACCCTTCAGCTGAGACCTGTCTGGCATGGGAGACCCTACCGGTGGCACAAACCACCTCCAGCATAGCTCTCAACCTCATGAGGGTATGCAAGCTTCTCCCTCGCGACCAGGGGGTGTCCCCGGAGAAGAGTCATCCATACAGTAAAGCAGTTTTCCTCATATTCAGGTGGAACTTCCAGCTATATTTTATTGTAAAACATACCATTTATATGGAAATCTTAGGCAAATTTTGTTGACTTTTTTCTTACATGCTACTTCTAGAAATAGTATGAACAAGCCTCACACTGATGAAGCTTTTCAAGAATACTTGCAAAATCTGAGTAAAAAGTCGAAGATCAGGCTTCTTTTTTCCTAGCATAACATTCTCATGTGTTCAGAAATAGCTCTCTCCTTATCCCTTCTTTTACAAATTGGCATGTTGTTTGATCTTACAGAAAAATAAGCATGGATCCCTTTGCACTCTACTGGATTTTTTGCACCTCCTTTTGAATGGAAAGATCTCACGCCTAAACATCTGCACTTGGAGGCTTTCTGGCTAATGTAGTTGTTTAGCTTGAGTAAAACTGGTGCTGGTATGCTCAGTGGAAGGACACAGATACAAAACAGCAGAATGATCATTTTTCTAAGACGGAAGTCTTGGGTACTACCTGCTTTGCTTTTATGGCTAGATGAAAAGGGAGAGGTGTAAATTTTGCCTTTTTCGGTATGTAGCTTACATACATATACTATGTCTGTATTGCCTTTATCTGCATATTATGAGTCCCTCAGCTAAACTTTATGTCCATGATTGAGTGTAATTTATCTGGGCTAGTCTGTGGTTTATCTGGGAAATGCAGCTGTCTTCATTTTACTTTTGGTTTACATATATTTTTTCATTGGTCCTTTTTTGATTCGTTGTTTCCTGACATCATGATAGTCCTGTCAATGAATGTAAAACTGCCTATATACTGTCAACAGGGATGGATTGGGAATGCCCTGATGGCTTGAGAGAAGAATGGGACTGATGTTAAGTTTGTAAAGTTAGCTGAAACCAAAGTTTACTAATGAAATCCTCCATGAGTTTTCTCTGTCATGACTCATCGGCTTAGGAAGGAGAATAAGCTGTTTGATACTACAATCTATGTAGGTCTGACTTGAGACCATGGAGATGGATTTGCCCAAACTCTGTAAGACTCTCATTTTTTCCAAGTCCCTGGACAATAAAAGCAGTTTAAGGCTCACTTTTCTCTAACATGCACCCAGCCTTGTGGTTGCTGCAATATCAAAATAGATTTGCTTGTTTAAGAAAAGATAACTGTCTGTCATGTTCAGGTTTATATATGTTTACTGTTGGGGGTTTTTGCATGGCACTACACTGATGTGAAAAGAAGAGCACAACCTCAAAATTCTCCATCTCATTCATTGCAGTTAGTTTGCTGAGGTAATTTTTTTAGTTTTCCTTGTTAGGAAGAAACCATCAGATTGGAACTTGGTCATGAGAACTTCACCATCACTTCAAAGAACTTCTCCCTGAGACCAGGAATGATGTTTGGAGCATGCTAGATCTGTGTAAATGGTTGTTTTCCTGGAAAGTGGCCCAAAAAAGATGTTTTGTACAGATCTGGAAGTAGATTCCATGGCAGCCTGTGACCAGGAGAGATGGAGATATGGCTTGAAGGTCATATTCTGGTATTCATGCCATGGGTTGAAGATGATTGACTGCTATTCTTTATCATAGCTCATCCTGTAAGTCTTGCATTTTTAGACAGTATTTATATCTCCACCTCTTCAAAAGACCTAAGTACACTTAGTTTGCACAACTGAAGGGGATTTACTCCCTAAGGTCTTTCAACCCTCAAATTTACCGTGTCAGCCTTTTACAGGGAAGAGAGATTTTGGGGTGTATAATTTTTATTAAAATATGATTTATACTATATTGAAGTAAATTGTTTGAGGACTGCTGATGTCACTGAGGCTGACATCACTGGGCAAGGACATCTTTGTGAGCTGGGGAACAGGGAGCAGTGGACCAATGTAGCTGTTCAACTCTGTGCTAGGTAATGTGCTTTACTCGTTTGTCCAAATGTTGGCAAACTTTTGATCTATAGTTAGGCTAGATTTGTCCAACAGTATCAATCTTAGCATGTTCACTTCTAATTTCTTCAGCTCTATTACCCAAATATATATTTCCAGGTTGTGCATTGTAAAGAACTAAACTGAGACCACCTAATTCATGTGTTGCCCTTGTGTCTTATTGCTGGCTGTATAGGAAGGCAGTGTCTGAAAATTCTCAGCCGATGCTGTTTTATGGCCCACACACACGTGGAGAAGAGACTGAGTGCTCAAGTTCATTTGAAGTACCACAGCTGTGGCAGTCTGGCTACAGCCACAGGGAGGGTTTTACTAAAAAAATTATTTTTGTCTTTAGATGATGTTTACTCAGGATATGACCTGTGAAGTACATGGTTCCTGTGTTCTTCTGAAATATTTAGCTTCCAACATGAGAATTTAGAGGTATCTTTATTATTATTTCATTTTGATTTATAATTGTAACAGAATGGCCAAAATGTAAATTTTAGTGACAAATCTAAGAACCTAACTCATACTTAGTGTCATATTTTGAAGCAATCCTGCTTTTTTCACAAAATATCTTGCCCATTTAGGAGCCTGCATCCTGTTGATTTACAACATGTAGGCAAATTTTAAAAGAGAAACCTCAGTCATTTTTACAGCTTTTTGACCATAGGCTTCATAATGAGTGACCCAATGGCAGGTTGTTAAATATATATAAAGTGGTTGGTGCTGCCTCTAGGCTGTACTTCTTTATGTGAGACACTTAAACATGGAGTGCCAATATATTCTTAGCCACTTTTATGAGATGAAGTGCCTTAATTTCTCTCCTCTTGTTGTTGTAAAGCAAGGCAATATAAGCAGTGTAGTCAGAGAAAATGTGTGCAGCTTGCACACCTGATATGCCCATGGTATGTATGTATGTATGTATGACTAGGCTTCATGAATGAAGATTTGGGAAGGGTTCCCCATGGAAGCTGCAGCCAACCATGCAGGTGCTCAAAGGGGACATATAACTCCTTCCCTCCTCTTGCCCTGCATTGCAGTGAGAGTTGTCTGCTGTAGGAGACAGTGTTGTCCCCAGCCTACTGTTTTTAGGACAAGTACTGGCAGAGAACACTGCTTGGGCACTTGTGCCTCTCTCCTTTGCACAAGCAGATATGATCATGCCACGGGGCACTCAGGTGCCCTTCTGCACTGCTGTGTCAGGGGAGGCTCTTGCAGACATGGGGGTTCTGCTGCCCTACTGCCCCACCAGGGACAGGTATAGGCAGCGTTGTGGCCAAAAGAAAGGAACTGAACATAAGGCTGAGCCATGCTGGGGGTTTTTGGCTGAAAAAGTCCAAGTGTTGGTTTGTGGAAGCAAACATCCAGTCTGCCTAGTGAATGTAGTACTTATTAGCTCTGTGAGCTGCTGGAAATACCAAAGCGGATAAGGGCTGTGATTCAAGGCCACGGGGTTGGGCCCACACGGCTCCCTCAGCCAGGAGCCAAGGATGTGGGAATCCTCCACACGCGGCGACCCTGCAAGACTGGAGCAAACATCGCATCTTCAGGAGAGTGAAGGTTTGTGTTAAGGATACCTTCTCATGCAGGAGGAGTAGCTGCAGTTTGTTAGTGTGTAACGGGATTTGACTCTAATTTAATGACAATTCTTAGTAGGCAACGTGATTTTTAAGGCTCATTTTCATTTTTATTGATTGGGCCTTTAATGGATTGCGCTCAGAAAATTCATCTAAGACTTAAGTCTGCAAAAGCAGCACAGTAAGGAATTGTTTGATGGAAGTCAAATGCTTCAACAAGAAGTCAGTTAGATGAAAATATTTTAGTGTTAAAATATTTTAAGAATAAAAATTCTTAGTTAAACATGACTATTTTAGTAATCGATTGGCAAGGCTTTCCCTTTCTTGTGGATTTTTCCCCCAAACTCTCACACTCAATATCTATTCAAACATAAATTAGAGACTTCATTTTTAGAGTTTTGTATAATGGGCTTTTGAGGGGTTGATCTTGGAGATTATAATTGCAAAAATTTCACAGAAAATAAGTAACTTATAACTTCTGGAAATCCATTATTTTATTTATTATTAAGAAATTTAACCAATGCAGAACAAATACACTAGAACTAGCTACAACAGTCTCCTAGTTATTTTCAAACTGTGTGGGGTTTTTTGAAGTAGAGATTGCAAAGCATGAAAAATAGATTATTTGTTTTGTAATCTATCTCTACTTTTATAAAGGCAAGCTTGCTTTCTTTTTAGTATTTACTAATTAATATTAATTAATTTTAGAAAGGAATGTTTCAAACAGGAAGGAGCTAGCAAGGGGTTAATTAATGGTAATTTTTGTTGCCTTTTCCAAAACCAAAGCTTTACACCTGAACTAGTCAAAGAAGAAAGCAACAAGAGACACAGAGTGTATCCATATGGGAAAAATGAAGGAATAGGGAGGATGAATTATTATGTGATGAGCAGTATAAGAGGATGTAAGAGAAGGAAGAAAATTGAAGAAGCACGCAGAATAAGAGAGAATGAGCAATGGGACTGCAGTGGCTGTGCATTTGCACTTAGAGGGGTTCTGGGCATGTAGGCACAGGAGTTCAGGAAGCTGGAAGAAACAAAGGTAGATTGAAAGAGGAGGGGAAAGGACATAAGGATGTTGTAACTTCACATTGTTATGCTTCATCCATGTTGGTACATCTTGGTAACTGTTAAATAGTAATTTCTGTGTATTGAAAATAGAAGTTATTTTTCTTTTAAAGTGAAAGATTTACAGGTAAAACTTAATATCTGTAAATAACCAGAAGACCTCATGGGAATAGGATTTTTGTAATGTTTGGCCAATTTCTTTTATAAGCAGAAAACCCAATTACAATATATAAATTTGAAGGGTGGTAAGTCTGAAAAGTAGTAATTGAGGGTAGTTCACATTCCAGGCATGTTGAAACCATGTCAAAATTATCCCATACTCTTTAGTATTATGAACCCACAAAATTCCAACCTAAAGATATACCAGAAATCCAGTCTGAGGGCACTCAGATACCCATAACTCTGCCTGATACTGACGCAGTTTAGACAATATATCTAATGATGCTTGTTAGTTCAGTTTAGTCTAAGACAACAAACACTAAATGTGATTATGTTATAGCCATATCATTACAGCAAAGTGTATTGTAAGGCAGAGTTAATAAATGTGTGCCCTTCCTTTGCATCTGCTCAGTTTATTTACATAAATGAGAAATATAAAACTCTGAAAAGCCTGAATCAAAAAGAATAGGATAGCCCCAGATTTTATATGAACTGTAATTAATTTTCAGCCTGTTACCACAAAACTTAATTTAGGGAAATTCCTAGTTAGAATCAAGAATGTTAAACATTTGTGTGAATAAGAACAGTATGTGCAGTGGCGCTAGAAGTAGCAATATTTCTGATTCAAACCATGCACTGAAGAGTTGTTGAGGTTACAGAACTTCTTCCCTTTTAAAACTGTGAGAGAATGAAGTTATTGACTGCTGATCACTTCCAGACACAGAATGACGGTCTATTAGTCCCCTCCAGAATGTAATAGCAGTTTCACATGACACATATTAATGGAATATCTCATTAATTCCCTAAATGTCACTAAACTGGTCAAGTCATTATAAGTTTCCATCTCCTTGAAGTAAATTTAGCTGCTTCAACTTTTTTGGCTCTCTGAAAACATCTGCAGAATATGGAATCTGTTAAAACGGCAGGGTCTACATTGTGAGATTCCCAGATCTTAACCTGAGCTATTTTTGTAATGGAGACCAGCTTATTCAGCATCCAAAAGGAGTTTGAAAATTTACATTTAGCTTCTTGTTTTGAGGAGAATTTGTGCCTCTCTGATGTATGCAAGAACACTATTTTTCTGTCCAATGAAAAGAAGAAAATGTGAATATTTATGGCATGAGTTACCAAATAATGTTATTATATATTGTCAAAATTTGAGTTTTGAATTATAAGGTTATTTATTTATAAGTTAAATGACTAAACAGCAAAACAAACTCTTGCTTTTGTTATGAAATGGTGAATTGTTCTTTGCCTTGTTCTTCATGTAAGGTATCCTCCAAGCTTTTTTTTTGAATCAAAAAGTAGCATAACATAAAGTGAAGTGAGTCATATTCATGGGCAGTTTTGAAAGGAAAAATAAAAATACATTTGAATAGTATTGTATTTTAAAAAACAACCCTAATTTACTAGGTACTAATTTCTCATTAGAGAGAATTATAATTATTTTACTGTGTTTTTAACGTTACACTGGTGGATTCTGCTGACTAGTCTGATCATCATCACTTCTTTCCATTTGATGCATCTGTACTTATACGAGTTAGCCCCCAATTTACCATTGCTTTCTCTCAATGTATTTTATATAATACACCTCTTAAACTCAGCTTCCCAAATGTCACATTACATTTCTATGGCCTGATAGTACATTTCTCCATGAGTCAAGTCTTGAGTGAAGTTTTATCTCAGAACTAGTGGTAACGAAAACAGAATCTGTGCATAAAGAGAAGTATCACTAATGTAATTCTGTATTTCAATTAATGTCTATGAAACTAGGGAATAGTAAGAAAGTAATTTTTTTTTTAAATTAACGAAACACATTTTTTTATTTATGCAAATTTTTCACTCACAGCTGTTCTTTTTAAATGAGTGGACCCAAATACCTTAAAAACCACAAAACTTGCCTATAAAAAATAAATAAAACCTTTGATGAAGCGTGTTAAAATAGGCAAGTAAAATTCAGTCCCAGTCATCTTTTATCAGTAGGGTTCATAGCATGGCATTTGAAATACTGGAAGTGTACCTATCTTTATTAAATAAAATAGCATTTGAAAATACTTGCTCTAAAAATTACTGTATGGCTTCCGAACTGCAGGTGACTTTAGATGCTTTAAATCTGCTTTGAACTTTAAATCTGTGGATTGAAGTAAATATGTATAAATATATTTGACAAATACTCAGGAATAGTCATTCATAAGAGCACATCTATTCAATTATAATACTGTGGAATATAAGAGAGTGAGAACATTTCCTATTTTTTTTATTCACATGGTTTATCTCCATATATGTGGCCTTAATTGATCCTGAAGGTCTCTTAAAAAATCTAAAACATTTAAAAAATTAGGAGTAAGACATATAACTTTAGGGTTCTCTTGTAGACAGCATTGTTACAAGGATGTGAGTTCATGTTATTTTTGTTATATTTTAGAATCTTTGTGTTTCCTATGAATTTAAAGCTATTTAACAAAAACCAATTTATTTGTTCCAGGGTGAAATTTTCATAAGTGCAGTTTCAGCACTTCATTACTTTGTTAGCATCAAAGTTTCTTCATTTACACTCAAAGAATAGAAAGGTAAGTGAGAAATCATTGAGAGAATGTGGTGAATTCTTGTCCCTTCTTCAGCTCTGAGAGCTTTTCTATAAACCTGGAGGTAGGAGTTCACCCAGCTAGCAAGAAACAGTTGCATGCAGACAGACAATAGTTCTGTCCTACAGGGAAATAGTTACATGAGGACCAAAAAAAGACCATTATTGAGAAGAAATGAAAGTATAGTAACTGTACAAATGAACTCAATGTTAAGTTTCTTCAGGGACAAAATAATTTTTAATTCAATTTTTTAAAAAGTGAATGGAAAAAGGTATGTTAAAACTCCACAAAACAGGCTGCAAAGAGAAATGGGCCTTTCTCCTAGCAGTAGGAGTAGCTAAGGCCAAAATGGAAATGAATCATTAATGACCATCTATCAAAGAAAATTATCTTACAGTATTTGACTCAGTAATCCTAAAAGTCCCTATACTAATGTGTCCTGAATAACAGAGTCTAAGAAGTGTAAATATTAGTGTTCATTTCAAACTGCACAAAACCATTTCAAAGTTATTAAAAAAAAATAAGAACATGGAGAAAATGGAATCATAAAATGAAAAGCCTAATGTAAATCTTTATAGTTATTTACCAAGTAATATTTTCAGACTAACTGTCTGAACTGCTGCCTTTTGCATTTTTTGGAAAAAAAAAATCTATTATCTAAAGGTAACCCAGCTTTATATACAGCAGTTCAATAACATCCACTTAAGAATTTTACTATCATCAGTATATGAGAAAAGTAATCCCATTCACTACAAGGACTACCAGTCACAGCATTTCGAAAAATTTAATATATTCACAAATTTCAGTAGAAAAAGTATGATGTAACTTTAAGTGTGATATATCCATGAATAAGGCATTGCAATTACATTCATCAAGCATTGGAGAACAGTTAGAAAAAACAGAAGTCTTTCAGAAGTCTGTCATCTTCCCTGGTAACCTCACTGAGGTCCTTAAGGGCATTTATGCTCAGGAAAGCATTCAGATTTGTTACTTTGAAAGCAAATGTCTTTGTGTCTTTCTCCTTCTATATATCTCTATTTAATAATTTTCCACAGACAGCTTCTAAAAAGCAGAATATGCCTAGGAATCTGACACCCTTTTGTGATATGATGCTCATGGTGAAAAGCAGGAGCTCTGAGCAATTAAATAGTTTGTCCAAGTTTATGCTGGATGTCGTGGTCAGCATTGGGATCAAGGGATGAGCCTTCTAATTTGCCAAAATTATGACTATTCCAAAATATATATTTATGAAAGTTCTTTCTGGGCAGTACATTAAAGGTCCAGCCTCTGTGCTCTAAGTCAAAAAGCACCAACTCACAGTTTGAAGGCTCTGTATCACATTGGAATGTGTTTTCTCTGTCAGTGTGATGTTTTCACATTGTGTTTTATAATGTAGTAATTACACAGCTCACCCTACAGTTCTTCTTGAAATTAATGCATATCATGTATTTTTTAATAACACACATTTAATAACACTATTTCGTTGTCATAAATATTAAAAGCTACCTAATTTATGCACATACAAAGACTGCAGTAATGAAGGTGTTTAAAATAAACAACAGCAACTGAAATTCAAGTGCTGAGGCTCAGTGGATACTGACAGTAAAACTGACTGTACAAATAAAACTAAGATTGCCTTTTTTGATCTTGATTGTCTAAGAGGAGAGGAATATGGCATGTAAATAAGGAGGGCGAACAGTGATGGAAAGTTCAAACTTTTTTTAATTATCTGCAGCATTGACTTTTTGTTAAGGAAGTGAAGAAATGCACTTGCCAATGGCATGTAACTTCACTTGTTCCTTACCCTCACCTGTGCCCTGGCCCATTTTCTATGACAAGGACTACTAGAGCTGCAAGACACGGCCCTAAAAGCTCCAGGTCCATCTAGAGGAGAACTCTTTTGTGGAGAGAAGGAAATGGCCATTAGGCTGTTTTCCAGGCAACCCCTGGGGGGCAGGAACTCTGAGCATGCCAGGGCTCAGCTGGACAAACCACAGCATCCCTAAGGGACCTCATGGGCAGCTGACCTCTCCCTGCTAGGATCTAGGCAGACTCAAAGAGACAACTGAATTATGTGAACAGATGCAGAGCAGTCCAGAAGAAAGGAGGCTCAAAATTGGATTTTACTCCCACTTGCTGCAAAGTGTGAATTGTACCTTTGTCTTGGGTTGAGCTGGCAAAATGCCAAGTATCCAAGACAGAGTGAAATGGGAAGGAGAGGGAAAAAAACCTCCCAAACTAGTTCTTTGCTGAAAATAACTATATGTATTTATACAGAAAAAAGAAAATTAAGAGGAAACTACAATATAACACACACACAAGTTATGTATAACAAGAAATAACTTCCCACTTCCCAGTAAACACAAATTCTACCATTTTAACTACAAATCATTCTAGAGAAGTCAATTCCCCAGAGACAGACTTAAGCAGAGAGAAAAGCTAAGAACAAACATTTTACTTTCCTAAGATAACATGATGGTAAGCCAGTGCTCCGGGCTTGGGCCTCCCCATCCCTCCTGGGACGGCAGAGTGTCTCGCTGGGACCACAGTTGTGAAGCAACTAACTAAGCTACTCCCACACCGGCTCTTACCCCTTCTTGAGACGATGTAATAAGGTATGGAATACAACATTACTGGCTAGAAGAAGTCAGCTGTTAGCTAGCCCAGCCCAGCTCAAGTCAGCTGACAATTCCAGGCCTAGTCTGAACTTTAAAGCCTAAATTTTTGGCCTACTTAGCTAAACCCATAACAGCCTTCTACACCTTAAGAATGACAAATTTAAAGTGTTTATGTGAGTGTTGTACTCTTAACTCTTTAAAGTATGTGACAAAAAACTATGTAATCTCAAATTTAGATATGATTTTCTAGAATCCCACAGCTGTGGGAGTAATATTTCACATGAGTGGGAAAGGGTTTAGCTGTAAAATTCACAGCTCAAGAATATACAAGTAGCAGTTCAGAAGGGTTAAGATCACAAAGTGTCTAGGACTGTGCATTTTTATTCTGATTCAAGTTGCTTTGCTTGTTGTATGTGAATGTGAAGGTAATTAGAAGGTCTCAGTCTCTCTGATCTGCAAAAGCAACAGTAGTGCTCAGTCCTTTAAGTCCTTAAAGTAATTTATTTTAGAAATAATGTGATAGAGTATATTAACATTTCTTATTTATATGTGGCCATGTTTTAGTTTCTGTACTGACAAATCAAACAGTAACAGTTCTTCAGTACTGTGATAAGTTTTCAGAATACTATTGCAGATTAATCCAGTTAAGTATATTCCTGTGCAATAAAAATAAATGGAAACTTGGAATTAGAAGAGCATCTATTTAGAGTAAGACGCTAAAATACTGGCACAAATGTCATAATTACCAGGTTGGATTTTGCTCCTTTATTTTTGCCTTTTTTTTTTTCCAACCGATTATTAGAAAAGAAGGAGGAGAAAAAGAATCAGTCAAGATAATTTTTGGATTTCAAAAAGTTTTCTCCACAGAGCAGCTGTTAAGGAAACTAAGTAGTCAATGGGGGACAGGGAAAACCTCATCATGGGGTGCAAATGGCTAGATGACAAAGTCTAGAGTAAAATTATATAGTCGTCTTTCTCTATGCCTGAAAGATTAGAGTGGGTTGCTCCACTGATTAATGTTATGATGGTTTTTATTTAGTAAGTTGAAATAAAAGAAAAAAAGGCAGTGAGATGGCAGCATCTGCAAATGACACAATTATCTGGGTTACTCAAGTCCAAAACACACTATGTGGGGAACTTCAAAAGGAAACCCTCAGACCTACAGTAGTGGATGACACAATGTCAAACAAAATTCCACAGTGATGTGTAAAAACTAGTAGGCATTGAAAGAAGTAGTTTGAACTATTTATGACCTCTGTTGAGTTCTAAATGAATTAAAAATTCCAGAAAAAAAGATCAAGTCATTGTGCACAACTCAATCAAACCTGTGATCTCTGTTAAGGTTTCAGTGGGCTTTTCCCTCCCCTTATAAATCATCCAAATAAAAGAATCCCCTCACCACAAAACAAGAATCAATGACAAGAAGATCCTATCTGTGTGATAATAAACTACATACAGTACAGCTCATAGTATATAATGCAGCATCATCTCTTATTCTGACTGCTATGTTAGAGACAAAATGAGCAAAAGAAGAGAAGAAAACAACATATTTCCTAATAATATGTTGTGCCTCTTTCTAAAATACAAGAATGAATGAGAATTCAGCAAAAGTGAGAAGACATAAATTTTACAAATGCAGAAATAACATACTTTCTCCATTAAATATCTAAATGCTAGGCACTGCAAGAAGGTTCCAGACTTACAGGTGCTTAGGAGGGCAATTTAGATGTGTAAAGCCAGACTGAGTTAGAAATGCTTATAGTATCTACCAGTACAGGGTGCTGAGTATGCTATATAGACTCTTCTGCCTCAGAAATCCAGAGGGGAGGTGTCAGTGAGGGTCTTGGCTGAGCCCTTCTGTACTGCTGTTCCCTCTGTGATGGAAGATTTACCCTGTCTGTGCCACTGTTGAAATAGGTGAGGGGTTTCTGTGGATAGTCCTTGTTCCTTGCTTATATTTTAGTTATTACTTAGCACAGCTAATGTTTATAGAGTTACACCTGTAGTCAGCCAGACTTGCTCCTCTGCATCTGCTGGGCACATGCTACATGTGTCTCCCTGCAGATGAAGGTAAGGTTAACAGTAAATCGTATATGGTATGAACAAATGAGCCACATGGTTCTACAAGAGATGTACTAGTGTTACCATAGACTGTCACACAATCACAGCAGCAATCTTTGCAGTGTGCCTCCAAGAGGAACACAAGGGAGGAGAGTAAGGAAAAAGCAAACTAAACATAATTTTTTACTATGATGTTCAAAACTGATTAAAATAGACTTCAGAGAGTAAAATGCATTATGCAGTTGCTCAAACAACTGTACTTGTAAAAAAATATTTGAAGAAAAAGTGGGTTTGCAGAAATCCATTAAAAGATGTTAAGGTGGTTGTGATTCAGTCCATTAATAGGACTAGAGGGGCGAAGATATGGTATGGCAGGGAGGTAAGAGGTCTGATGCTGCTCAGGGAAGTGGTTGAGTCATTCCTGGAGGTATTTACAAGATGTGTAGATGTGGAACTGAGGAGCATGGTTTATTGGTGGACTTGGCAGTGCTGGGTTAGTGATTACACTCGGTGATCTTAAAGGTCTTTTGCAACCTAAATGATTCTCTGTTTCTATGATTCTACCCTCTTTTATTCAATTACTTTGACCTTGGTATAAGATAGACATGTTGACATTTCTCTACTGTTTACCATAAAGAAAAATCCAGATTTTACATAAAGGTGCATTGCTGTCTCACCTTTTGCAGGTTGTTCCATATCACAATTGCAGCAAACAATCTTGGAAACTCCCCCAAATCTCACTGGACTAAATTCATATTGGAAAAATGTGTAGTGCACGTTTCCTGGCTCAAGACTTTCTGAGTATGCTATACAGCAGTTTCCTATTATATCAAAATAGAAGTACAAATGTTTTTTTAACCTATGTTCTCCCCTTCAGTGTTGCCTTTTCCATTCATTTTCTGGATCCAGTCCATGTGTACAAGATTTAAAATTAGCTTGTTATCCAAAATTAAGTTCAAATACTCTTTATCCACAGGTACACATGTTCAGGTCATGTTTGTATATGAAACACGAGGTAGAATTGTCACATTCAGGATCCTACCAATGAATTTACTTTGTGTTAATTCCTGATCAGTGCTGTTTCTTCCCCATTTAGTCCATAAAGTGCATACTGGCATTGCTCATGAAGCTGGCACTGGTACTTATCACTCTGGTTTTCCCACTGATCTCTTTTCAAAGCTGCTAATAGCAAGGTGGTCATTAAGACTTTCATTGCATGAAATTCACTTCAGTGCACACTGCTTATGTACATAATTAAGAAAACAGGTTTTGGATCAGTATGAAAACTTCTAAATTTTAATTTCATACATGGTCTGATGATAAGAATACCACAACATCTCCTTTCCCTAATCTGCAGTGTCCTCAGTAAAAGTTGGTATTTATCCATTCTTACTATTCTTGAGTGTGATCTCAGGTACTGCTATTTCCTGCTGTGGATACAGAGAAATAGCAGTGCAATGGCAATTATGGTAAATTCTGACTGTAGTTCTGAAACAGATGAGTGAATAGATCTTAATGAATGACATGACTGGGTTTACATGGATAAACCTTTTGCTTCAGATCTCTTTATCTGATTTATTTTGGAGTGAAAGTGTGGTCTCTGAAAGAAATCTTATTGCTCCATCAGATCTATTTTAACCCTTTGTGTGATAAGCTGAAATGTACATGGTTCTGTGTATTTTACTCCCACAACTAATGGTTTCATATTCAAAACTCTTACAAATCAAGAGAAAATCCCTGTATTCAGATTAGACAATGAGTCAAATCATTGGACTGAGAGGATTCCAGGGCTCATATGCATGAGCAGAAATAATTGTACTAAGACTCTAGATGAATGAGTGTGCAGTGCCAGTTGGTAGTGGGTTCTGGTTTTGCCTTTTTATTTTTTCCCCTCCAAATGTATATTGGTTTTAAAAAAATGCAAGATACTGTATTTTGATTTTTCAAAAAATGATATAAAATATTAAGAAATTAAATTAATAATAAATAATATATTTTTAGTACTCCTTTACCCCACTTATAATCTAGGAATACATGAAGATGGGTTTCAAGGCAGTTTGAGTAGTTTTCCCTGAAAAGGGGGAAAATGGTGTACTGATGTAATGCAATTTGCTGCACATTTATTGAGGGCTGAATGCCTGATATTTAAAATTGAAAGCTGCTGCTATGAGTTCACTACCTAAGGTAGTGACAGGAGTTCAGAAGGCAATTTTAAACAATTGAAATCTGTAAGAATTTATGGAGAGGTAGAAGTTATAAGCCTATCCTCATGTATTGTTTGCCTCATATTTTCTGATGCTTCTGCTGAATAATGTAAATGCTTGTTGACTTGTTTGCTGAATTCTAAGAATGAAGCAAATGTAATGGCACTCTTTGTTAGTCTGAAAAAATACTGTGCTTCAGCATGCTTTTGAAGAATTATAATGTCATCAAGGCTTAACAGTGCTACTTTTCTATGGAAAAGCATCACATGGACTTTCTCTTGCAGGTGGATTTAGCAAAGCAGCCTGCCACTTCTGCATTGAATTGAAGCACTTCATAAATCTGTGGACTTAGACATTTGGCTGTATCACAAGGGTTTTCTTCAGCCCAGGAAGGCTGCAGTTACCCAACCAAAATTCACAGAAAATTTTGGTAATTAATTTTTCACATAACTATGCTTATGGTGTCTGCATCTATACAGAGGTATAGCGTTTCTCTCCAGAAAAAGGAAACACTCTAAGACTCTCTCAGTTGCTGGCTTAAGGCTTTAAGGAGAATTTTTATGTGTTAGTAGTATATTTACCTAATTTCCTGTATATTCTATTAGTGGAATAATTCTGTCTTTAAACTTGTCAGTTATGTGTGACATGTAGGGCAAAATAGCTTTTAACTAGGTTTATCAGACTCACTTAGAGTATCCTCAGACTGGTTTTCTGAACTTCCAAGATGCAGTTGAAATATGTGATCTTGTCATTAGGAGTTTATTTATAACTTTCTGTCTTTGCAAATCTCCAAGGATGGATCCTAGAGGATCTCTGGATGGAAAGCAGCAAAAGCAATTATTTAAAAACACTTCTGTTTATTAGCTGTTGTTGTTGGGCTTTGTTGGTTTTGCTTTTTTGTCTTCTGGGGTACCTGCACTCAGCAAACTTCAGGGTCTGACTATAGGAAGTAGTTCATGTATTAGTCACAACAGACTCCTTGCACTAGAGAACTGACATGCAAAGGCAGTGCAGTTGCCACTGCTCATGTTGAACAGAGTGTGGAATTTGCACTCTATGAGAGAACTGAAAAGAGGCTTTTAAATCACTGTAATATCCATGGAAAACTGAGAGGAGCTGGGAAACAGGGAAGTTTTAGTGAATATAGTACTGCATGTTGTGCTGCCACCTGTCCTGTGTACCCTCTGTCATCCTTCGGTTCCTGAAAAGAAGTTACTACAAAATTCTGTGATGTTTCATTTTTCCCACGTGGCATCTCTCTTAGTAATATACAAACCAGTCCTCTTTCCTTATAGCCATCTGATAGTCTTTTGTTAGACGCATCATACATGCTTGTCTGATTCAAATGAAGGCCATTGGCATTCATATATATGCAGTGTTGAATACAGGATGCTCAGCAAGGAAGCCCTTGGATTTAACCCACTGAGGCCATTTTTATTCTATGTAATGGATTCAAATATATGTTCCTCCTATTGCTGGTTATCCTACAGGCCTCTCTCCTACTGGCATGGAAGCACAGGTTTTTAAAGTGTAGTACAGCTTTCACCTCTTCTTGGAGAAAACAGGTGTATTAATAGCTCAATTCCCTTCTGTTACTGTCCTAAACTGCAGTTTTGGACTGAGGGAAGACAAGCCTTCATACCACAAGATTTCACATAGGGAACTGTGCCTTTCAAGGTGCCATTGCAATCTAAAAATCAAAAATTAGGAAAAGATTCTCCAATGCCTGCGTCACCCTAGGCTTGTGCTCAGGGCTGTATTCTCTTGATGATGAACAAATGAAGTGCTTTGAGCTAATGTTGTACATCAAATTCACTTTATTAAAAAGGAATTTATGTTTTGGGGGCTATTTCAAAGGTAAATTAGCATGGGCTTGGGAAGGCTTTTTCTGTGTGTGCAATAATTCTTTAAGCTGCCTGGTTGCACATGTCGCTGGTCTCTCTCTGCCAGCTGGTGGGTTCTCAGGCGGAGTCTGTCACATGCACGCGTCACATGGATTCCCCATGAGCTTGCAAATACTGTGATCCCAGGAGAGGCGTGGTCCTCTGGGGACTGGAATGCTTAGCCGTTGTGATAAGATGTTCTCCTTAGGAATTCAGGGCACAATGTAAACCTAGCTGTGGATCGTGCCATTCCACCTTTTTTTTTCATAAGCATTAGATGTGATATGTTTCACAAGGATATGTTTCGTCTTATGTTGTTGCTCTCAGATTGCACGTGTGAGAACACAGCATCCCTAAAATGATTTACAAACGCGGATGCGATGTCTGATGGCACTTTATTTGTGAAGGAAAAGGCATATGTTTGCCTTGTGGTGTGTGCCTGTAGATCAAAATCCAATGAAAAGTGAACTGACTACATCAGTATTAGGTGTGTTACTTACCAAGAAAAAAAAAAAAGGAGGCAGCAAAATGTTGAATGCTATATGAAGATAACAATTTATTGATTCTCTCTATGTCGTTTATGGCTGTAATGGACTTTATAAAAATCCTAAGCCTTTCTATTTTATCTTTGTAAATAATTGACTGAGAACACTGATCTAAATTGGATAAGTGGAATGAGATACATGCAAGGAGGAGGCTGTACAAGTAATTATATGTATACAGTATATTTTGGCCATTTTTGGCAAAATTCAAACAAATTTCTTCATAGTGTCTGAAAATCAGAGATCTAACTTTGGTTCAAATCTGTTGTCACAACTACCTATAGTTCAACTGTAATTTGCATTTCAAGTGTACTAGAATCTCTGAGCACCTCCTTGGGTTCTTTTACTGTTAATAGCTGTTTTCATAGTTATTTATAGCCTTGGTGTATTACTTGACTGCTGCCAATATTTCATTTACTTTTCTGACCATCTTGAATAGCCCTTCTACATGATACTTCCTGCAGTGTTTAGTCTCTTATCCCCTGGCTGTATGTTCTGTTTTCTCTCTGGCTGTAATGCAGTCCCATATCTTTGCTTCAGAAAGTGTTTTAACTTTTGTATTGTAGAACTCAACATGATGCCAGGGAGCATAGTAAGGCTAATGCACAGTCAGAGGAGATCTGTAGGGTCCTAAGATTTGACTTGGAGAGGCCACAGTTTATATACTCCTGGTTCAAATTAGGTATAGGACCATGTATATTTTGCCTAAGTTCGGGTTGCTACCAAAAGGAGAACTCCATCCTCAACACTCTGGCCAGTGGCACTTATTTCCACCTGGCCTTTTGTGCTGGCACTTAATTTATCTGACTGCTAAACAAGCCAGATCAAGGACTGATCCTGCTGCAAAGTAATCTTCTATGTATTCTGGTTTGCTTTTTGGTTGAGTTCCCTAACCTGCTTTATGATGCAACTGTAAGATTCAAGTGTCAGCATAAGCAAGGTGGAGGAAAAAATGACCAGTCTGGAGGGAGAGCAGAAGGGACCACCACTTTTGGCAGATGTCCTGCTTTATGCTACATGTTGAAGGTCCTGGGTTGCACACTTACTGAGAACTGGCAAATGGGAATTGCTACCTTGCATGGGAGCAAAGGTCTGCCAAAAAGGTGATTGGCAACTTCACTCATCTTTAAATGGCAGCAGCTTCTGGCTCCTTGAACAGTTGCTATTGACAAGCTCTGTCTTTAATACGGTAGATGTATGTGAATTCTGGCACTCCAGCTTTTGTAAACTGTTCATCCCTGCTGCAGAGCACCCAGTGGTACAGGTTACATAAAGTACTCTCTGCAATGTAAACTGGCACAAGTAAATGCCTTATAGAAGATAAGCATAATTACCCAAACTCCTGGGCAGTAGCACCGATAACATTTGTCAAACAAAAATTCAGATAATTGGAATATCTGCTTTAGCACATTCTGGAATTGGCATGCCAGATCTAAAAATCTCTGATTTTGTCTTTCTAGCTCAGTATGTTGGATTTCCAATTGGGAGATTCACTCAACAGAGCTTAGGTTTTAAACCAGATATATGTTAAAACCACTAAAGCCATTGCCTCAGGGTCTGCCATGGGAGTTATATTCCTAGATAAATCAGAATACCATCTGTACTGCTAACTGCAATGTGAGAGAATTAAGCCAGGTTTTTTAAGCAACCAAAAGCACGTAATGAAAGTAGATAATATCTCTCTCAAGGCTACTTTACTTTTCCTAGACTGTCACAGGCCTCTGAAGGGTGTATTTCAGGTTGTGACTCTAAGTTGCCCAAATCTAACTTACCTGAAACCCTATGCAGGCAGGAAGCAGACAGTTACATCATGGACCATAAGTGATATCTGAATTGGAATATACATCCTGATAGAGCATTTATTATCCATTTGCCTTTAAAGGCAAGTAGTTTTGAAAAGACAAAATACTGTTGAATTGTGCTGATGATTTTGGTAAAGTCGATCATGACAAGCCCTGCAGAAGTTCACTTGCTGGGCACCAACAGCTTCTGTTCTGACAAAATTCACTCCCTTTGTGATACTTACATTGGTTATCAGACAAAAATTCAGCCATAGTTACAGGTAAATACACATCAGGAACTGAAGGGAGAAAGCTTTCCAGAAACGTTGCAATTAAGTGAAAACTTAGATACTTTTAATTTTAGAATGTTTACATAAATCTATACATGTTAATGGACAGAGATGCATGTCTAAATACTCTGAAGTTTACCCTGGAGCAAAGTGGTAATTACATGGTTATGAGTAGTGCATGTTAATTTTTGCAGGTGATTTATCTGGTTCATCTGGCCTTTTAAAGACATTATATTTTCCTTCTTTTCTATTTTTTTTTTTAAATCCTTCTATTTTTACAACATAGCACATATAGAATTCCTACAATTATGAGTGAATGGGGGAAGTGCAGGCAAGAGTAGACAATGAGAAGAAAGAGCTGAAGGAGAGGTAGCTACTCAGTTAATCTGAAGAGAGATAACTGGCAATAACACGAAAGCAGTGCAGGGATAAGGCCAGAGTGGCAAGCAGAAAGGATACTTTTAGCAGCAGTGTTTCAAAGCAGCTATTACAGTAAGTATTAAAAGAGGAATAGAAGCAATTACAGCGTGAGCCTTAACTGAATTTTGAAATAGCTTTTAATAATGTGCAGTACAGGAACTACATCTTTACCTGAGTAACTGGGGCATGTTCTGGATGTGTCTTGCTTATCTGCTTTGGTGAGAAACACAAATCCAGAGACAAATTTTGGTTTAATTTGTAATTGAGAACTCATGTTTATGAATTTGTAAATAAGACCTGGCATCAGGACTTTCAGTGTTGCAAATGTTTTGAGTGTGGCTGGGGTGTGCACGAAACCCTTCCATTGTAAGTGTGAGTGCCTGATTTGTCTGAAAAGTAATCAAAGGTACAGATTATATGAGCTTTTAATATTCATTGTTATTTACTTCCAAAAGGTTCAGCTGGTTTGCTTTGTGTTTGCTTTTCTAAAGGAATTGCTGCATTGTAATCAATTTGCTGTGTGCAGTTTTAAATGTCAGGGACATTTTTGTTACTTAACCTGCACACTCATGCAGTCAGGGATGAGGCAGACTTTTTGAAGTAAGGCTATTTCAAGGATTAACATCTAAAAGATTTCATGTTTGGCATTTTCAAGTGCAGTAAATGCTTTCTTATTTCTAATTATTTGCCTTTTTTTAAAAAAATTTAAAGTCGAGCTGCATTTCAGGAAGCAGCTAAGATGTATTAATTCAGGTATATTTTTTCATTCAATATTTCTTATGACTCTTTTAAATGTGATAAATACACAAAGTATTGACTGTGATAATTTTTGAGTATTGACATTGTTTTTGAAAATTTGGGGGAAATAGTAAATATTTACCATCAAAATACATGAGTGTATAATTTAATTAAAATGTCATAATCTAAAATATTTGAAGAAACAAACTGCTCTGTGCACTAATTTGAAGAAAAGAACTTTTTAAATGGAACTCCATGAAGGTTTTGTAGATACGTAGGCCTCTCTTCACTGGTGGTTGAGTTTATTTAAAGAGCTGTTCTGGTCACCTTTGAACCCAAATGATTTCTCCAGATGTACAGAAGTGAACAATGTAAAAATCTTGCTGCTTCAGCAGAACAGGATCCAGCTGGCAGGGAACTGGATCTGCAAGTCATTGGTTACAGCTGTGTTTCGATTTATGTGATGGTTGAAAAAATAAATTACTGGATTAAATGGCTAGAAAGAGGACTCTTTGTTTAGCCCTTGTGTGGGGACTGAAAGTGTTTATGGTGCTGTTTTCTTCAGAGTCTTTGCAAAGTAAGCTGGACAAATAGACTTATTCAAAACTTCTCTGAAATGTTGTGCATTCAGCTTTATTTCTTTACAGAAGAAACTGTATGTTTTTGTATAATGCTCTCAGCCAGCAACTGTTTTTAAGGTCTCTTGGCTTTTGAGAGTGGCAGTAGCATTTTAGCCATGTCTTTCAGGCATTGCAGTTTATCACTGGAAGGCAGTTTCCCTTTGTTAAAGGTTTTCAAATGCATTTCTTGGCACACACACAAAAACATGTAGGGACTGTCAAACTCATAACTTTTTAATGGGTTTAATATTTCAGCTTTGTATACCACTTACCTTTTGCTCTACATAATAATGCTGATGTAATTATAAATTGGGTGCACAATAATTTACAGAGCAGGCACAATAAAATCAGAAACCAATGTCAAGTATTTGTATTATCGTATATCTTATTTTAATGTTCTAAGCATGGTGATTATGTCTCATCACCTGATATCTTGGTTCTGCAAAGATTTGCATGCTTAATTTTAGTGAACAGCTCCACTGTCTTTGATAAGGCTGAGTGGCATATAGACCTCACAACTTTTTAGTTATTTTGCTAAGAAATGTGCTGGGGTTTTTAAATCTTTGTAAGATTATGGTGAAATCCCACAAACTGCCTTTGCTACTGGAGGTAGCTTGGATTGAAAGAGTTGAGAGGTGGTAACTTCATGCAGTAAAGTCCTGACTGTACTGAAATCACTGGGCATTTTGCCACTGACTTTTCTTAGGCTACAATTTCGCTTTTAGAATTGGATTTTAATACTTTTACTTGTAACAAATATCCCAAGGCCCATAAGTGATTTCTCTTAAATAGAGAAACTGCTTGTGAAGTAATATGCTACCAAATGTGACAAAATATTTGCTATTAGACCAACAGGAGTTTTGAAGGCTTCTTCTAGAAGATATGGAAAGCTAAATAATAGCACAGAACTTTCTGTCATGACAGACAGTGAGCATATAATGCATTTTTTAAAGCTTTAGCTGGCTTTCAATATAATAGTTTGCAAAGCCAAGAGCTTTTCAGCACTTGTATCTGTTTATTCTGCAATATTTCCTAGTAATTATTTTAGGCTGAGCATTTAGTTTCATTTTACAGTCATAAAGCAGTCCGTAGCTCTAGCCATGTATCAGTTAATTCTATTTATTAAAGCATTTCTAAAATGGTGCATAAACATGGGAAATTATTGTTGTGATTAGATCATAAGTGTTGTCCTATGAAGATCTAATTACTTTTCTAAAAACAGTTTGCACAAATCATTTTCAAAGGATTGCCTTTATAAAATTCTACAAACTGCTGACCAAGGAGAGCTAAATACCAGAAGAGGAGTTCTTTTCCAAGGCAAAAAATGAAATCAAACAAGTTGACCAAGTTCCATCAAAAGCCACCCTCAGAAATACCAGAGAGAGGCTTAAAATATTTTAAATAGAGTATTTCCCTTCCCCCCTTTTTTATTGTTGTCCCCAAGCAGCATTATTACATTAAGAGCCATGTGACAGAAAGTCGTGGTGATGCAGAATAAATAACCATAATGTATCAAAAGCAGACAAAGGTGTGATTGATCTGTCTGGAATTGGCAGACTCTTTCGCTGTGTCAGGCTGTTTCTTTGATCAATGAAGGTATAGCCTCTGACCTTTAAAAAAAATCAATGAGATTGATTGAAAGGAGAGAGAGAACTATGAGAATGCAGGATAGCTTTAACCTTCAATGTCTAGAAAATTTAAAATATTCCAGTTTTGCAGGCATGGAGCCTGCTATATTATATTTTCTTCTTGAAACGCCTTGCTTTTCCCCAGCCTGCTTTTGAAACCTCTAAAAACAAGGCTGTAGAAATGGTGTGTCCAAATGTTTCACACAATTGCTTATCTTCAGATCACGTAGTTAAGAGAATAGGAATGTTTTTTCCTATAGCATAATTCTGTACATTCTGTTGCTGTTTGCAGCATGTACTGGATGCCTTTAATTTCCTTTTAGGAACTCAAATTCTTATGTGGCATATACGTATCCAAGAACTGATGCTCAGAGAAATGGGTCAGGTCATTTTAGAGGCATTATTCATCTGAATAAAGTGACTTATACTGCCCTGTTTCAGGATCAAGCCCACTGATGATTGCAACAATAGCGTGTAACCAGCATGGAGGGGTGACTTCTGGGAACAAAGAGCATATTTTGGTCATCTAGTTCTACGTAATCTCGCGTTTTGATCAATTATATATATTTGTGTACTTGAATACCTAATTAGTAAGGAAACAGTAAAAATGTCATACTAGAAAATTTATGAAGAGGTATTTTTAAAATAGTGCTTGGCACTTTACACCCCTTTTATCAAACAGACTGAAAATGCAAACTTGACTGTTTAGTCAAAAACAGTTTTTTGAAATATTGGAATTTCATTTTAGTACTGGACCCTTTCTTCACATTGTGCTGATGCTGTATTGAGGAGTAACAAAAAGCAATTAGTGAAGTAAGTATAGAAATTTTTCATAAATAGAAAAGTTAATTCATTCATTATTTCATGCTTTCAAAACTCCAGGAAGCATAGGTGGCAAAAAGAACAAATATCATAGTGGTTTGTTTTCACAAATAATCACTTTTTTAATTGAAAATGTCAGTGAAATCAAGGTCTATTGAATAGTATTCATACACTTAATAATTTCTGCTGTCATATGTCTGTGTTTTAATAAACGGCAGGTAAATTGACAAGTCAGCAAGGAAATGGTATAATAGCATTTCTCGAGTAAGATGGAGCTTGCGTAGGAAGAAAAAGATATTGCTGTTTCACTGTAATTTTATTTCTGTGATTTCCTTCTGTAATAGATTGCGTAGGCTCTCTATATTTTTAATACTTCATGGTCAGGTGTGAATTTCAGCTAGGTGATAAAAGGCACTGTTACTGAATAACAAGACAAAGTCTGGGTGTAACATTTCTACTGAAGAAAATAGGATGGTAGATTTTTTTTTGTGTCTGTGATATATCTGGAACTACATAGCTGTGGGAATTTTCTGGTCTTTCTCCCACTGATGTTCATCAGTGAGATGAGAAGGTGTTATGGACAGAACTATGGACTGCATCATTCTAACTAGGCATAGGTCATTCTAACAGTGTCACTCTCCTAAGTAATTTACATGCTACATTACAAGGAGCTAGACGTTTTATTTTATTAATATCCTTTCCATGTGCACTGTGATGAAGAAATTTTTGCTTCTAGAAAAACAAGAGAGAAGAGTGTGTTATGTCCCAGTTGGAGCACAAAGAGAATATGAAGATGAGAACTGTAAAATCAGAGTACTGTCTGATATTAGTGTATTTCTCCCCTCCTGCTAGATATGTTCTGATTTTGCTCCAATAATATTTAATTCTTGAAATCACATTCTCTTAAAATTATTGTGTTTTATTCCAGTGAGTCCTTATCTGTCACACAAAGTTTGTATTAATATTGCAAATCACCTTACTCTTACTGTCTGAGCAACAAAAGGCTCGTCCTGTATTTGGATGTGTTTTGATATCTGATATGCATGCCCAGCCTCACCTCTCCTCCCTCTCTGTCCAGAAGTAATAATTCAGGAAATGCTTCTTTTTTATTTTTATTTCTTTTCTTCTTTTAGTTTTTTTTTTTTTGGTGGTGGTGGTGGTTTGGTGGGGGGGGGGATTTGTTTGTTTTTGGTTTTGTCTTCATAATTTTGGGTGCTTTCAGCAATGGCTGCTCCCCTTTCTTTTCTTTGCAGACACACACTGCATCTCTCTAGTGTGGATGTGGATGCTGTCCCCTTGTGGATGATGCTCACAGTCTTAGCTGTTGCCTGCAAAAGTGAGCAGTGCCCTTCAGCCAGTTTAAGGTGGTGTCTGGTGCAGTGCATTCATTTAGCATTATGAAAGGACAAAATTAAGGTTCTTTTTGTATCTCATCCCCCTGTCAGCTAAATCTTTCCCAGAAAAGAGGCAAAGCTGAGGTCATTTTTTTCCATCTATGTGGGGTCAGCAACTGCAATAGTCGTTCCTAGCTGAGGTATAAGCCTGTTAAAAAGCACCTATGCTAGCAGCTGAATCATCTTCTATCCAATTTTTTATGTTTCTACTAATGAAAACAGCTGGGTCATTAAATCCAGCAATCGATCTCCAATTATAACCTGTCTTGGACAGCACGACGCCCTGCCCTGGCAGGTGCTCTCTCCGCAGACAGACCCCCGACCTCGGCCTCTGCTGTCAGACACCTATTTCCTGCCCTATACCTCATCTACTTTTTGCATTTCTGGGAACACAAATTCCTCCCCAAAATACTACTGCCATGGCATGGGAGCTAATTCTGCTATTTGGCATTCATGGTGCTGCATGGACTGAGGCCACACGTTTGGTCTTTCAGCTGAGAAGCAGATCTATGGTTAAAAAAGGTGCAGTTCTGCTTGGAAACAGAGGCGGTGTGTACAGGCAGTGATGTAACTGTAAATGTACTGGGGTTTTCTTTCACTATTATTATCTGAGTTTATCAACAGAATAAATCAAATTTAAGAGACTAAATTCTAGATACCTACTACCTGGATTCTTTCTTTTGTCCTGAGAAAGTGAGAGAAGGATATGTGGCAATTGCTGAAGCATTTTTATGAAAGACCATTCAATCTTTTCAGGGCCTGCACAGGAATAAAAAAAGTTAAATGGTTGACATTTAATCTTCATACACCGGATAATAATTACAGGCAAGAATTTAAAGTGGTTCTGCTCATAGTCAAACCTGATGGTTCTTTTCTCCTTGCATTTCATGAAGATTTACTGTACTGTGGATGCAAAATGTAAATGATGGGCAGTTCTGTGAAATTCAGACATGCACACAAAACTGTCTTTCCAACTTTTTCACACTTACCCTCAAACTGAAAATGGATTTTCCTGGTGGCTGATTAACCAGAAATGAGTTGTTTCTAGCTAGGTTGAAGGGAAGAGGGCTCTGTAATACTGGATTAGTGAAAGGAGTGAACAGCTTCAGTTTAATTCAACTAGTCTTCTATTTTTAATCTCCAAGGAAACAGCTGAGTTGAATGTTAATTAAACAGCAGTCTTTGATCCACCCAGCCACTCCCGGAGGCATAATAATAATATATAAGGGCACAGCAGCAAATATATAATAGGTACACTTAAAGGCGTGCATCTAATCTCACCATATTCACATTTAAAACATTTCTTGCTGACCTAGTCTTACATTATTTAAATGGGGGAAGGGAAAAAGAGGGCAAAATGCTAAGTTAAACTTTGATGGTGAGAAGGTAGGGCAGCAGAGCAAGACTGAGTTCCTATTTTGAGGATGTATAAGGGTTAATGATTAGAAGAGTGGAATCAGGAAAGACCTTAAGCCCAGATCTATGACAGTGGTAATTGAGCTGATTGATTACGACATCTCCTTTCAGACGACTATTGATTTAATCTAGTCTGCAGTCCCATTGGCCCCAGAGGTGCTCCTGAGCGAGGCTCAGCACTTGAACCTGGGTACCCTTCCCTACTCACTGTCTGGATATAAATTTTCAGAATCTACAACCATTTATAATTTTCACTCATCTTTGTCCTTTTATTCAAAAACTTCTAATTTCATCAGGCTAGTGTTTTTAACCATCGAGGGGACAGACAGAGGGAAAATTAAATGGCACAGACTGAAAAGGGTGGGTTTTTTTTAAAAAAAAGGGCAAGGCAGAGAGTCGGGGCTATGTGGCTAGTATTTGCATCTGTTGTTTCTGATTCGCAGAGCTAGTAAAGGCTGCTTTTGGAGGCAGTCCACAATGCTGGGCTATCAGTAGGCAGTTTGCTGTACGCGCACGTTCAATTATTAAAATAGTAGACTTTTCTTTCTGTCTGATAGTCATAGCGAGGTCATGACATTAATTTATCCAGGGTATTGTGGGTAACTGTACAGAAAAAAGGCATAAAGGGCACAGATGCTGGAGCAGCAAAAAATGGATGGGTCTGAGCAAAAGGAGATTAAGAGGCGATGACCAATCTAATGTACGTATAGCAGTAAGAAGCCGGCATCCGTCACAGACTGTTGATGGCAATAAGTATTTTAAGCCATGCTGTGCATGTGGTAATATTTTTTTTTATACCTCAGAAAATGCTAAGCTGAATGCTGTAATCCTTTATTTTTTCAGTTTCCCAAATCTGATTTTGGTCTTGCTTTTGTTGTCTCATGCTTGGCGTTCTTCGCTCGCTCTCCGTCTGTGGGTGTGTGTCTGTCTCCGTCTCTCCCTTTCTCTGAGATTACAAACTTAACTGTTTCCTAATTGTCTACTTTCCTCCATCCTTTTCCTAAGAAATTAATTGCCATCACCATGACCAGTCATAAGCACGTACTAACTGGGCTTAGGGCGTGTACCCCGGTGTTTTGGCTTCCTTTCTTTACTTTGTGTCTGCGCAATGTTTTCCTTTGGACCTTTCCTGCGAGTGGATGCCCTTCACATTTGCTGCTGCCGTAAGGTTGCCAAACCTGGCTACCTGAGCTGGGACTGCGGTGCAGCACTGCATCCTGGGACCTGCCCGCCCGGCTATGCCGAGTGCTTCTCCGGCACCAGGCAGCTCTGAGAATTGGCTGGCGAATTGCGTATCACCTGTCCCCTCCTCTGGTAAATAATTTTTATACCGTGAATCACAGTGGTGTGGTATTGTCTGGAATAGTAATTCCCAAATACTCTTGGCGTAAAAAGGGAAAAGCCGAAAGACTGTCAACACCGTAAGTCATTTAAGTCCCTTGCCTTAAGAACAAAGGAATAAGGTAAAAATGCACACAATGATTATGCTCTGTGGATTTTCATAGCCTGTCAGACAACCTGTGACTGTGTCTCAGTTATCAGCCTTTGTGCTTTGTTTTGTGTTGTGTATTTTATATATGTGTCTTGAGCTTCTATATGTGTGTGTCTATTTGGTATACGTGTATGTGTTCAGACCTCTCTACCAACACAGAGCAAATACCACACAGAAAAATACACAAGTGTAGCTCAAACATGCATTTTCAGCACTCAGTGTGGTGGTGAGGGTGTATTGCCATTGTTCTCTCGCAGTGCTCTCTCTGACACAAGCAGCTTTTTATTTTATTTTAATTAAAAAGTCTAAAATAAATTAAAAAAAAAAAAAAAGAGAGAGGAAAAAAATTTGCTTAGTCCAGTTAAATGCCAATTGAAGTCCAGAAACTCACGGTTTCAGCACAGTGAATGGTGATTCAGACCCTGGCAGGGTTTTGGCTATGAGACAATTCCTACTTATAAAGAGCACAATGGGGGGGGGTGGGGGGGGGGTGGGGGGTGAAGGGGGGAGTGAGATAGCATTAATTTTAAGGAAGATTAATATTAGTCTTTTAATGTTCATTATTTTCTGAAGAAGTGAATCCTTGGAGCTTTTGTGAGCTAGTGTGTTCTTCCCACTGGTATTTATTCGAGCGAAGGAAAAAATGAAGAAGGCGTAGAGTAAACTCCTAAGACTGTTCAAGAATTACTGGCATTATTTCTCTCTACATCACGTGTGAGCCTGGGTTGCCTGCTATTCCTGAGGCAGAGGATCGAGGATGAAAGTCTGTGTGTCAGAGCCTGTTTTCACAACTGCATTTGGAGATCTGTCTTATTGATTAGGAAAAAAAGGGGGTGGGAATAGGAGTGTGAGGTGAGGGGAGGACCGACTGACTACTGGCTTATTGCAGCTCAAGACATTTTCTTCCGGAAAGATGTCAAACAACTGAGACACAGCAACAGAGGAAGTAGAAAGGTGGAAAAATAAGAAGAGGGACCCTTTGGAAGAAATGAAGGCATTCCTTATGAGAGCCTTGAGGTTTTTGTTTTTTTCTTCTAACATCTGACCCACAAGGGCTAGAGTGACAGCGTCATGCAAATGCTGCAGTCCAGCAGGTCTGAGAGAGGGTGGATGCTAGAGAGTGAGTTAATGTTAATGATGAGTGCAGTGAAAATACCAGCCGATACCACCCCCTCCACACACAACTGCTCTGAGTCAGCATCCGCTGCTTTGCCTTGCCTTTTTGTGCATGTGTGAGTGTGTGTGTGCGCGCGCATGTGTATGTGTGTGCGTGCGTGTGTGTGCTAGTGACTGTGTGTGTGCATGGAAGGTAAAGCCAGTCAGTCAGTGAGAAGCAAAGGTACGTTTGAGAGCAACTAAAATCTGACTGATTTCCATCTTCAGAGCATCAGATGTATTCCCTAAAGAGGATGGGTCTATGCGATGGGGGTGGTATAATTATGTTAATGTCATATTTATAGAGGGGAGAGATTTTTCATTCTAATTATTGATTTGAAAGCTGTGGTCAAAATTGTTTGTTAAATCATGATCAGCTTTAGAAAAAAGAAATTGAATGAAATCTAGGGACTGCTATACATATATATCTCTCTCATATATATATTTTGTTTCATTTAACTATTTTGTGTCTGAGGCATAACTGATTGAATGGTGCACAGTGACAAAGAAACGGCTCTTATATAATGCTGCATTATATCATTAGCTGAAATAATATTTTAAATAATCCAAAATGTTCTGAAATCTGAAGTATCAGTGTGGAGGGGAGGGTGAAGGGCAGGGGTGGGGGTGGGGGGCAATGGCAAATCTTTTCTTCGGCAGTGTGCTCTGTACAGCTTTCTTGTAAATGGATGATTCACCTGTTCAACTAGCAGAGATTCTAATTCTTCCCCCCCTCTTCTCTTTTTTTTTTTTTTTCCTTTTTAAAGTTGAACGGCTTCCTGAAGAGCACTGAGTTTTCTATGCCAGATTCTGCTCCAGTGGCTAGGACCTTTATGGCTGCTGTTTCTTTTGCTCTGGGATCTGATGAAGAAAAAAAAAAAGCCACGGTGGATCCTGTCCCTAAAGTAGAAATTTTCTTTTTTATTCTGCAAACAAGGCTAAAAATTGAAGGAGAATGAATGCAAAAGTAATTCAGGATTGTGGTTGTGCCATTAAAAGTGTTCGGCTTCAGAACAAAATTATTTGGAAAATCTGAGCATTTCTTCTTACTGTATTGACAGTATTTGAAAGTTATGTGTGATCTGGTTCAAGTGACAACAATCTCTGCATGTCAATGTTTTCTGCAGCTTATGGAATGAAGTATAGTTTTGCCATTGAAAAGGAAGAAGCTTTTTCTAGCATTCTGTAGAAGGATTAAATGTTGAATGTGGGGAAGAGGCAAAAAGTGAATACACGCCCAAAGGTTATCCTTGCATCGTGAATGGGTTTAAAGTACTTTGCAACCCAGGGCCCACCTGAACAGTAGGACTGAAAGTATAATGGGCAAATATTTCAATTAGAACTCCCTTAACAAGCATTTAATCCTTCTTTCAGGCATTAAGGAAAACAGAATAAAATTGTTACTGTACAAATCTGCTGGAAGCAGATTTTAACCCATTTATAGATGCTTCCCTCTGATGCATTATAGTAATATGGCTGCTTGTGAGACAAGGCAGTGAAGATTTTTTCCTGTGTTCTTTGTTTTTTCTTTTCAAAAGTTAAGGACTATACTCTCAGAAAAGTCTGTTCGGTCAGCTGATACATTGTTTGAATGTATGTATGCGTCTTGCCTGCTTATTTGATCTTTCCTGCCCCCTACTTGAAACTGTGGTTTGTTGATTTGGGGAGGAGGGGTTGTTGATTTGGGGGTGATTTTAGGATTTGTTTTGGGGTTGTGTTTTGTTTTTGTTTTGTTTTTAACAATGTGAAAGTTTTGATGACAGCGATTATGACAACTAAACAATTCAGTTTATTGGAAGATGAATTCTACTGGACCATCTCAGACTTTTCCTAGTCCCTGAGACCCTAACTTGTGAGGTTTTTTAGCAACAATCACAAGTCAGGCTCTTGGGACCTAGGCGGAGGGGAACCAGCAGCTTTGGACTGTGATTGTTTCTCTGCAGAATTTAGAGAACCAAAGGATCTTTCCTTGTCTGGAAGGGTAAAAAGGAAAATATACCTATTTCAAATGTTAAACAGCAGAACTGTTCCTAAAAAAAAAAATCTAAACCACTGTTATCCATTGTGCAACATTATGATGTTACATATTGTTATGTTTAGAAAACTGGATTAAATGCCATGTAACATTTAGAATTAAAATTTAATCTGAATACCAGTTTGCACCTGAAAAATCCCCCAAACAACAAAACCCATAAAACTCCCACTCAAAACAGATACTAAAATATACAGAAGGCTTCCAGCCATGATATTACTCTTATTATTATTGTTACAGAAAATTCTGATAGATAATTGCCACAAAGTATATATTCATCTTTACTGTTGCAGCATTAATTGACATTTAAAACCTAAAGCATAAACACTGATGTTTGAGGCCTAGAAAACATTCATTCTATTGTTTGAATAATGATTTCAGTCTACAGGAAAACTGTTGCTTAGCTTTTCCTGTAACATGGGACAAAGAGTAATTTGTAGTTAGTTGCCATCTTTTTTTTTTTTGTCCAAGTGAGAACACAATATGGCATTTAAAATACTCTGTCAAGTTACATTTTAATCTGATACAGAATATTGGTTTAAAAATTATACCTCAGCAGTAAAATCACTTTACTCAATCACTTTCTTGTACCTGTTCAATTTAAAGTGAGCTGACACTTTAAACACCAGACTCAACTTCTAGTTTCTCCACCACTTTTTGCATTTTTACCCCTCTAACTAAAAGCAGTGTGAGCTTTCGGTTGTCCCTCATGTGTTAAGTACTTGACTGACTTTGCATATGAAAATTCACAAGCACTCAAGGTATTCTGCACTCTTCATCAAACTTCCTATTTGCAACACATAATTCGATTTGTATTTCTTAATATTTTATAGATGGGTTAGTTCTGAGTCATTTTTCTGTTTTCTGTGTGTTACCAAGATGCTGCAGGACCTTGTTGATAACATCAGATTTCACTGAAACAAAGACTTCACACAGATCAGGCATCTAAACTATTTGTTCATTTCAGAAGCGGTATTTTGGCTGCAGTATATTTTTTCCTCTTGTGTGGGAGGAATTGTGTTTTATTGTAAGCATCAACACTATTGTTAAAATAAATTGTTCTTATCTGTTAGTGTAATACTTTTTCTTGTCTTGTTTTCTTAAGAGAGTGAAACTATGCACTGTACATAGTTTTCAAGTTGCTCAAGATATAATTAGTCTTTAAATAGTCATAAAAATATTGCCTTAGCAATTACAATGATGATACAGTTCCTGTAAATGTGCAATTCTTTTCTTCATAAACTGTCAATCCCACATGCTAAGAACACCCAAAAAACTACTTGCAAAAATTTAGATACGGGGGTAATTTTTTAACACAGACATGATATTCAACATTGACTTCTGTTTAGGCAATATTGGAAAAGTAGATCTGAATATGTATAGGAAAAGTGAATGCACCCAGCTAGGTGCTACACTCCTGAAGCACTTCAGTAGCAATTGACGTGTATTCTGCACAGCAGTTTTCAACCCTGAAAACAGATTATTTGAGATACAGATGAGGTGAACAGGTATTCTGTTCATTCAAGCTGTGCAAGGAGGTAAAACTATATTCTGTGTTGGTATATACATGTCAAGATGCCATTTAAATTACATATGGTATTTATCAAAATAAAAATCCTTATAAGTTTATTCAGCTATAGGATGCACATCTCTATGCATATTAAAAATTTTCCTTAGGATTAGCAAAATTTACTTGAATGAAGATAGTTCAGATTCAGCACTCTGAATTCACTTTACATTTAACACTGTATGTGCAGTGAAGGTGAAACTGTAGTGTGAAACCTTTTGTCTCTGTCAGTACGAAGATTTCAACTATGCCGTGCTCTGCAGTGAGACTGAGAAGAAAATTAATCATTAGAAACCCCTGCCCAGTTTATTTGGTGCTACAGGAAAAGATGCAAATATGCAGTCCTGCCTCTGCACTACTGCTTGAACTGGGATGACTCCAGTGGCTCTGCTCTGCCCATCATACTCAGTGCTGCCCCTTGCCATAGAAATGAAAAAGTTAGTGCACTGCCTTCCTCTTGTCCTCCTCCCTCTTATTCCCAAATCTCAACACAGCCAAGCCAACCTCAGGTACACAGCTGGGGCAGAGGGGGATGGATGGGAAGGAGAATCATGGTCTTCACTCAGGCAGAATTCCCACCAAGATCAACAAAATGTTTCCTTGTCCTGGGACTACATGACAATGTCTACAGACACCATGCAGAAAGCAGTTTTATTTACCCAGTGACAGTATATGAAAGCTGTCTCTATTAGCACAAATAAATAGAAAGCATCATCTTCAGTATGCTATGCTTAGATATATGTATAGAATTTCATTACACTCTCATTTCTATATGACTTGATGTTGTTTCAGTGCAAAATGCGTTTAAATGCTATTTAATATGTGATTTCAGAGTAATCAGCTTGTGCTACAACAAAAACAAAAAAACCAAAACACAAGCTCTTGCAAAGGGGGAGGAAGAGAGAGAGTGTGAAAATTATGTGTGGTGCATACAAAAAAGGAATGATATTAACAATTCGATGAATTCCTAGTTGGTAGACCAGACTGAGCCAGACGCATATATTAACGGCTGTCTGCTGCTGATGTGAGCCTGCTCAATGCGGTGGAAATGAAGGATCACCTAGTCTCTGACACCAGCTTATTTGTATGTTTTAATTTATAAAAAGGAAAATCACTGTTTTACATAAACATCTTAACCCCAACATGATTTTTTTTCTCTTTTCCTCTCTCATATTGTTTGCTAATTTACTGTCAACTTAAAGTGCTGTTTAGCTACAGCCCAACAAAACATCAGTCAAAAAGCAGAGGGAAGTATTAGCTTCTCTTTTGTCTGCCATGTACAATTGAGTTATTATTATGATAATTGTCTACTTTAATTTTTAGTCTTCATAGGAGATGCAACAATTTTCCAGAGCTTCATTTTTGAAGGATTTCAAATTTCAAGATACAATTTCATATTGAACGCAGACAAAAAAAAAAATGCTTCTAGCTCAAGCTGGATGATTTGTTCAATTCTTTTCTTTAACGTGAAAGTCTTTAGCACCTTAATATAATATTATATATACGGGACAAGATTTCTTTTCAAACCATATAAACTCTCGGATCCATTAATACAGTGCTGAAGACTGTTACATGAGTCAAGGGAATTCCAATCCAAGTTAATTACTGTTGGAATTAGAGGAAAGAATATTTTACTTGAAGTTGTATAACAAGAATCTACAATTATCACATTTCAGGCCATTGCTGTATTCATTTGATGAAAAATGTCAGTGAAGTTTAACAGAAGATGTTCTGCATTTCCATGGGTAATGAAAATCGGCACGTTCACGATAAGCTAACACAACATTTTCAATGTGTTAATATACAGTGCAGCAGAAATTTCTGTAGGCAGTAAGTGTAGTCATCATTTTGATTTGCCTGTGTGATGATTATGCTCAATTCCTGACTGGGCACATAATTTTACACCGAAAAGCAGTCATCTCCTCCTGGGGATCAACTGTAGCCTACAAAAAATTTAAAAAAATAAATAAAAAAAAGAATAACTGCTGCCTGAGGTCTATAACCAGCTAGGTAGGCAGACTGATACAGACAATAGAAAAAAAATATCTGGCATACTATAAAAATGCCAGCTGAAACTGTATCATTCAGTTATAAGCTGGTTTATTTTATTATGTTCCTTTTGAGTATTTTTGTCCAAACAACATATCTGAAACATTCATCACCTTGTTAAGTTTTTTCATTGTTTGATGATTACGATAGGCATCTTCAGAGTTTGTTGGATGCTGCATTGTTCCATTCCTGGGCAACGCAAGACTATACTTATGTGGTGAGTTATATTCCGACCAGAATCCTACTCTATTGACTGATGTGCAAAGCTATGCTTTAATTCCACTGTGTGAGTAGCAACAAGTGGATGGAGTTTGAAAGCCTTGGAGAGTAAGAGAATGGAAGATTAATAAGATCAACAGAGACAAAATTATTTCATCTTTATAAACATCTTTACCCTATTAACTAGGATTTAAAATTAATCATAGAATCATCCACTTGATTATAGACTAAAGTTTATCTGGTAGGCTTTCAGAAGTGAAATTTTTATGCCTGTTCCTACTTATTTAGGAGTTAAGGATTAGTTGTATTTGTGTGATAAACTAGATACAGTAATGATACTTTGAACAGTATGAGTATCCAGTAGGGAAAAAGGTGGATAATATTCAGTACTTGTCTTTTACTTCTTAGATGTTGCAGTGGGGCCATGATTTTTTACAAGGAGCATATTCATTTATTTAAATGGCCAAGCAAATCAACAAGGTTATGCTGAGTAGTTTAGGGCTGGTAATTTTGGTTTTGGTTTTGGGTGGTTTTATTCCACCACTACCACCCCCAACTTCTTTTCTTGGATGTGTGTGTGTCATGCATGGGAAGGCATGAAGGAAAAACAGCTATTCAGCAGAGACACGTCCCACCCCTTTAATTAAGCTTTTACTGGACTTTGTAAAAACATTGGCAATGTGTAAATCCCATTTGTGTATTTGTTATTATTATTTTAACAGATTCCTAAGTATTATATTAAGATACTTCAGTGATGAAATACATATGAAAATATGAAAATAGTTGCATTAGTAAGTCAGTGGATACCCAAAGAGTTGGATGGCATTGGCACAGAGCCAACTGGAAGATTTCTTTTTTTTTTTCATTTAATTCCTTTCACCTAGTAGGCTCCTTAAGCATTAGGCAGAACCCAGTATGTGGCTAGGTTATTGCTCTAGTGTTCATCACACAAAAAGCACAGTCTTAGCATTTGTAAATTTTCTTCAGGGAGGTTTCTAATCTAGACAGCATTTGCGTTTGGGGATTACACCACAGTCTGTTCCCCACCACCTCCCCCTCTAACATGTAGCCCTTTCAACTTCTTCAAAGAAGTGAGGGAAAGTAGGTTCTTTTATTAATAGCAGAAAACAAACCGACTGCTGGACTTCCGTGGCAGAGCTCACATAATGCGGCAGGGTGGGAACTGTAACAAAGAATGCTTGAATGCACTAAACGTATAGTGAAACCCCATTTACATTCACTGATGGGGCTTAAAGTACAATAAATGAGAAGTTTAAAGTAGAAATAAGCAGGGCCATGAAAAGACTTCAGTGAAGGTAAATACTTCTTGAAAAGTTTAGTACAGGATTTAATTTGAGACCCAAGCCTTTCCTAGTAGAATGCATTTCTTCATAATGCATCCCTTTACTCAAAGCATCTCCATCAGATGATGGTAAATCAGATGGAGAGAGTATTTCCAATGCATAAAAAAGTAGATTCTGTTTATCCAATTTATATACTAATTTTCATAAAACTGAGACAGTAGGCAGTGGAAAAGTCTTCATGGTTCACTGTCCATTCCCCTGTACTCTGTCCTCTGCAAAATGCCTTTGAAGTGTAAGGAACAACTTTGTGTCTAGAAATAAATTTGATTGTGGGAGCCTACCATAATTTCTAGCTCCCTCTAATTCTAAAATGTTTCTGTCCCTGTTGGTATGCATATGCCAGAGAATTGGACAAGTTTGATGCTTTCTCTCTGCCAAAGTTATTCTGTGAAATAGATTCACAATATTACTACTGAGTAGCTATCACCTCTCCCCTTCTTTTTCATTACAGTGATCATCTCTTTGTTTCAGCCCCTTCCACAGCCCCACTGTAAGGCTCTACAAGATGCCAGCTTTGTTCTCCTGAGTTTAAATTAGCCTTGCTCCCACTTTTTGCAGTCCTTCATCCTGAACATGAATTATGTATTAATTGCCCCTACTAGTAAATTTCTGCAGAATCTGCATCTCCTCCCTTGTCCCTGTTCAGAAACAACCAGCTGTTAGAGGTTATGCATTAGTTTGCCAGTTGCAGTTTTCCGTATAAAGGTCTTCTTCTTGCTCCTTTTGGACCATGACAGCCCTTAGCACCACCAGAACAGAGGTTCATTTGTGGAACATCAGATTTAGTAACCACAATTTGGGGAAGACAGACTATGGAAAAACTTTCTGCTGCACTCTTAGGCAGAAGTAGTTTCTGCTAGTGATGTGCACAAAACATTTGCTACCAGCATTTAGTCAGATTCATATTTCCAGAAGTTTTCATAATCAGTCCTTATCCTCAAGGAGCCTGGATCTGGTTTGGGCACGCAGGAGGTGGTCAGGCAGTTCTGGTCCATGGACTCTCACAGTGCCTGCCATCCTGCAGCAGCTGGTGTGAGCCTTATCCAGGCAGAGCACTGGCCACGCACAACACCTCTCCATCCCTATCCCACATGGCATCCCAATGGCACAGGCATCAGCTGTTAGCAAATCCAGGATGTGAAATGGCTGGCACAGCCATTTTGTGGTGGGATTTACAGCTTTTCACTGCAAAGTGGAGGGTCCATCCCTCTGTTGGGAAGATTTGTCACAAGCCTGAGGATACACTGTGCTTACAGCTCCTGCTGATGTTATTTATATACACATTTGAGTATTCAGGGAGTTAGATTTACTGTTATATTTTAAATAAACTTAGGAGACTGCTTTTCTGGTGTTTATTATGTTGGCATATTATTTTGGAGATTAATTCTTAAACTTACATCTTCTTCTGAAATAGAGGAGTATGGACAAAACACTGGTGGTTTAGGAGTCATCGAGGCACCAAGTTCTTAAGCAATGATTGGGTGTTTAAAAAGTACAACAGGTTATCTGTGCAGTATTGGAAATCTCTCCTGACTGACTCAGAGGGTTAGATTTTTTTGTGGGTGTTGCCAGTATCTGAGTGTTGAGGTTTGGTAGGCTTTTATGAGTTAATAAATTCCAAAGGCTGTAGCTTAGCTTTTTGAAACTTGGTAATCATTCCCTAAATGCTAGTGGGAAATCAAAATTACTACATGCAATAACTATCACTTTTAAGAACCTTTAAAATGTTTCCAAAGTGCTGCCTACATGCTCTTCTTTCCTGCATCGATGGCTAAAGACTAGGGTCACTTCCTGGCACCCAGCATGAATACAGGTAAGCTCCCTCTGGCTCTGTTTCAGTGAGACAACCTTTACTTTCCTTCCCTGCCACTTGCACAGTGTTGTCCAGCTGTCTTTCATGTGGGGACCACCACTCACTTATAGGAACACAGTGGCACTTTGAATAGGTTTCTGAGACCACAGTATAAAACAAATATCAGCAAAGCACTCAGTGGCCAGTAGGAGGTCATGGTTAACTGTGGCAGTGTGAAGGGACATTTTGCAAATTTCTTTGAGTCTTCTCTCTGCTATTTGTTCTTCAGTTGTTCACAGTAACTCAGTGCAGTGGTTGGGAAGAGAAAGGAGTACATCTGAACAAGATATTGGATCTCACTTCCCAATATTCATTCAGTCTCCATCTAAACTGTTCAGATTTGTTTTGGCATCCACATTCACTTTTATTCAGATTAATATTTTTAATAGTTTTAATGATCTCCTGCAATAGCAAGTCAGGCAAAAAAATCCCAAACAAACAAACAAAAACATGCAAAGGACTAGTTCCACAGAGAGTCTGTGGGTCAGCATTTTTCTATAAAGAAGTCTAATCTGTGTCTCAGTATGGGATGATTTTATTACGGCCAAATAATCCCCCAACTGGCATCTAGATCAGATTAAGAAGTGACAGCAGAACTTAATATCTGCAATAGTCTTTTGAGATGACTGGCAGACTCTCCTGCCCTGGGGTAAAACCTGTGGCTGAATCCCATCCTATCCCCTCCCTGCCTCTACGTACCATGTGCTGTTCACTGAACCAGAAAATGTGGTACCACACGAGGCTTGCACTTTACATGGACTAGGCAAGAAATACAGCCATGCATCTCCTTCTTCTTTCCTTTCCTCCTTTTCCCTCCCCTTTGCTCTCTTCTCTCATGCCTCCCACACATAGCAGAAATATCAGATCTGCTGCCAAGGCAAACTCAATCACCTAGTCTGACTTCCTCCATAAAACATATCAAAGCATTCACCAAGCAACTCCCACATCAACACCAACAATTTCTGTTTGGTTAGCATGTATATTTAGGGTTTAGGATGGTAGAGAATCCATAATAACCCCCTGGAACAGTCTCACAATAGTCTATTACATCACTATTAAAAACAGAGGCTGTATTTCTAATTAGTACTTGTTTAGCATCAGCTTCCAGCTACTAAAAAGTTTCCTGACAATTTAAATGGTCATTTGCTTCTTTCCACCTCTTAGCATTTTCATTGAAAAATAATGAGATTGTCTTCATTGTCTTATTTTAATGTTTCTGTGAAGATCAGATCATGTTGCTTGCTCTTGTTTGAACTTTTCCCATTTAGTCAATATCCTCTGCAAATACTAATACCAGAATAAGCAATCTGGTGTCAGGAATGGTATTATTAGTTGTGCTGGTAATTCCTCTTTTCTTTTGTTTGACTTACTCATTTATCATGTTTATTCTCTTCTTTACTTCACTATAGAAAGACCAGAAGTACAGCTGAAGGAATAAAAAGAGAAATAGATTTGAAAAATGCTCACGTGAGGTATTTGAAGGTGCCCAATTCCAGCTAAAATTAGTAAGAGTTTATCACCTACACTGTTAAGTACTACTGTTACCTTTATTTAAGTAAAACCTTATGTGAATGAGAGAAATAATGGAATTAGCTAATCGGTCTTTGATTAATTATTAGCCAGGTAATTTTTGACCTCCACAAATCTATTTATTGAATAAATTGTTAATATCAGAAGGAAATTACATCAGCTGTATTATTCTTACTATTTGAAAGCTTACTTGGTTTCAGCATTTTCTGTGTTTCTAGTACACTGGAATTACAGAAATAGATCCTACAGTTGGATTAAAACATTCCCATATGATGAAACCAGGCAATCAGTCTCACATTTTACAGGTATTCATCCAAACAGCTAGGATATAGCTAGCTGAAGGATTATTTTTAATGTGTTTCTCCGAAGTTTGGTAATCTAGTCTCTTCACAAGTCTTATTTACCTGATCTCAGTAAATCTGCAAGCCTATATGTTTTATCATTTTCATATCATGGGTTTGGGGAGGAGGGATAGGGGGAAGGCTGATTTTAGATAAGCAATGCAAGTTGGTTAAGAAAGGAGGTAGCTGCCATCTGCAGCCTTTCCAGACACACCAGTACAGTTCCAGACAGTCACCTGAGTATTATCGCTTTGCCTCAACTATAAATCACAGTCTGGTAATGGCCAAGGCTGACACCTTGACATTTTCAAGAAGAGTAAAAGACCTGATTTGAATGGAAATCAATTTCATTTCACAAATCTTGTGATACACTGAATGTGGTGTTCTTTTTTTGTGTCTTACTCAGAATTTCCATGATCTTGATAAAGGTTTAATTGTGTCATGCAATAACTTTTGTTTCCTATGTATGGTTGAAAATTACAGAAATGCCTGCGTGTAAGGAGTGCATCACAGGACCTTGTACCATGTAGGCATGGGGAAAGAAACTCTCTTTTTTGACAGCCTGTTGAAGGTGATGAGCACAGCTTCTTTAACTACTTTTACCTTTTTACCACCTCTTAAGGCAGTGGCTAGCCTGAACTAGAGGAAGAAAAGGCATAGCTCAGAGCATGAGATCCACAGTCCTACTTGCCTTGAGGTGAATATCTGTGGAGTGCTCCAAAGAGGTGGCCATACTGGCACACCAAAACTTCCCACTGTGCAATAAATTATCATTCTTGTAACCACCTCTCTGCACCTTAAATGGCCTAGAAGTTCTAAACAACCCAGCTGCACTTTTTATTATTTGAATGGAGAAATAGAAACCCCAGCAAATTAAATTAAAGTTACTTTTTCCTTTTTTTTTCTTTTTATTTTTTTTTATTTTGCCTGGAAAAAATGTACTGTAAAGACAAGATATTCCACATTCAAGGAGGGATGGAAATAAGCTTAGTGATTATAGCACCCATGGTACTGTCACATTAAGTGTAAGTAAATGCAATCTCAAACTTACTTTGCTCCAGCTGTTCTGATACATAGCAGAGTAGATCTTTCGGGAGGAAGACTGTCTTTGGGAGCAGCTCTCTTGTGTCACAGATAAGGTAACGCCCCAGGTGAAGGTTTTGAGGTGGCATCAGACCTCCAGTGACTGAAGGTCCAAAACCGACCCTGAAATATTCTTTCCAATAGTTTCACAAGGAGCTACCATACACCACAAAATTTTAGTTTTCTTACTGGCCAAACAAAATAATCTAGATGACCCTTTGGTTAAAAAAGGAAGGTGAAGTAAGGTAATGCATACCAGAGAATCTAAGCCAAATGAGTAAGCTGTTCCTAAATTTACAAATAGATACAGTCCTCTGGAAAACTGAAAAAGGAAAAATGTCCTTAGCATGCAGAGGATTAAAAATGTCTGATGGTCATTCCATGTTTAAGCCCCTTAAATAGGAGAGTGCGAAACACGTAGCGGTGTCTATAGCAACAGGTGTGAAATCAAAGGTAAGGATTTTTCTCTCTTTGTGTATCTCTTGCCTGCTGCACAATGCTCCTGAAAAGCCTGTAAGAACCTCATTAAAACCATGCATGTATAACACCACCCGAGTGCATCAAATAACTTCCAAAGGCCATAGCTATATGCTGTCTAGACACTGTCCCTCAGCTTTATTGCAGCACATCTTAAGAGGCAGTAAAAGACAGGGTGCTGGTGTGGAAAGAAATGTTAACAGACTAGCAAATTACTAGCATCTAGCCCAGAATCTTCTCTCTCTGACAATAGCCACTAGCACATGCCCAGGGAAAAGGATAAGATCAGGATAAGTAAAGCGATACTTCTCTCTTGTGGTTTTTGTTTTTTTCTTTCTCCTTCAGAATTCAATGCAGTAACTAATAGGTCATACCAACCTGTTAAAGTACCCTGGGCAGAAATTTTTCCTTTTTCCTGTCCATTTATTTAATTACTTGTGCTAAAATTTTCTGAACCCTTTTGGTATAATAACAATGATATCTTTTCTTGGTTACAAATCCCTCTCTATGTTCCACAGACCCATTTTGGATCCAAGGAAGACTGAGAAAATATTGGAGCCTGAGTAAGGGGTTTGCATGGATTTCCAAAGCACAACATCCCTATGCAGCCTGCGCCATTATGCTCACTTAATTTGTTTTCTCTAAGTGTTTTCTTGACAGGTAGAATTTGTAATGGGCAGTTATATGACAGATTTTACCTGGGGCCAATGTTTTTTTTCTGATACATCCAGTTTATTGGCAAACTTTTCCAGCCACACACTGGAAGATGGAGAGACTTTAAGGTGGATTAGATCAGACCTATGACATCTGGCACTGTGATGTTCCCGTGAGTGTTTTTATCAGTGCAACTCATGCCCTAGAAGACAGAGACATCTTGCAGCCTTGTAGTTTCCACGGAGGAATGCTTTGGCCTTGTTAAACTCAAGGGGAGCTTTTAGCTTCAGCTGCCAGGATGTCATCACCAAATTTAAACACTTTGAAGAGTGGCCACTAGCCTTAAAAAACATTCAAACTATTTCCATCTCAAAAAGCTCTATATTATGAGCTTGATCCTTTTGTACTTCACGTACCCCCAGATTATGCTGGGTACAGTGTACTGCACACTGGAGGGCATTTCTCCCCATAGCAACTCCTGTCAGAACACTGGGCCTACTGAGTCATGGATTTCAAGAACAAGATGAAAAGTTTTCATTAAAGACTGCATCAAAGTAGAATGCTAGCTCTGAAAAAAAAAATTAAATCATCTGTATTAAGAGATGTTGTGTTTAGATTCAAGCAAAGAAATATAATATTTAGCTGGTTTCCTCAGGTTCTAAAAGCCACAGCAAAAATAGAAACAAATCAAGTGGCCTCACTGTGTGTCATTTAACATGATGCAAATCTATCCTGGCATATTTTTAATGGAACATGAGTTTAAATATTAACTGCTTAGTTTAAACAGAGATTTTAACTTTTAATATAGCAGCCTTATAAGATGATTCATTTAGACTGTATATGAGCTTTTTAAAGTAACTACAACATCACAATTTGTAAATTGTATGATGTTACCCAAGACTCTACCTGAAGTATTTCACAGTCTTCATTTTTATGACAGTGACTGAACTCTTATTTCACAACTAAAAATTAACATGTAATAGTAAGTGCTGATTTTAGGAGTAGTAAATCAAGTAAAGCCACTCCTGAAGATGACAAGTTGTCAGAACTGTGTGACATATCTGCCAGCTTCATGTGGGTGTCTCAGATACTCCAAAATATCATGAAAGGAAGCAGACACTTAACACATAGGAAACAGTCCTGTGTTACCTGTCCCATTCCAATGTACTCTTTTCAACTTCACAAACTATGCATTTTGTTCAGAATGGTGTCTTCCTTAAACTACTTCAGTGTAGCTACTACAAGCTTCATTTTTGAAGCTTATATTTTCATGGATATGTTGGATAAAAGCATAGATTAGTGAAATATGACAGAGGATATTGGTATAGCTCAGGTTTATTTAAGCTGGAGTTTCATACACAGACACAAGACAGCATTTAACCACTGTTGTGGTCATGATTTCTCTTTTTAACTTCCTTCTTTATTTTTTTTTTTATGTTGATGTTAAAAAGGTTGAATTTTAACCAATAACTGTCTGTAGTGTGTCTGCCATGACAAAATGGTGCTCTCGTTTTTCATTAATTTTTAGTATGTTTTCAACAAATGTCAGAACACCATCTGAGGTACATGTTTGGATTTCAGTTGTGTAAACATATACTGTGTCAGTACTCTGGTTTAGCCTTTTCATAGCTTCAATGAGCAGTTTAAAACGTGCAATCCAAGAACTTGTGAGTGATAAATGTCCCACCAACATCACAAGTGAGGGTGTTTGCTTCCTCTCCTGAGAAAGCTTCAGTTGTGATAGTGGCCCTGTCATATTCACAGCGAGGACAGGCAGCTCTCCTGCACAGAGGTTCAGCAGACACACACTGGGACTCTTTGCTACATCCCTGGGATAAACCTGTCTTTCCTCAGCAGATCCATGTAAGTGAGAGGAAAAGGGCAGTCCACCATTTTGAGAAATCCTATCCGCAGGGTCAAGTTGGAAGCAAGAGCATTTGAGTAGCAAAGTCAAGATCTTGTTCCTTATCCCACATGTAAAGACCAGGGTATTTTTTGTTTTGCTTTTTTAAATGGAAGCAGAATTTCTGTTGTCTGTTCTGAAGTGAATGTTGCCTTTTCTCAATGGTTTTTCTCTTCTTTTGCATTACTTGCATGCCTCTGAATTTCCTGTGAGTGTTCATTGAAGTAAAGATTCAGATGCCTTGTTGGGAAATTTCTCTCAAACATGAGTTATCAGTTTACAAAGTTAGATCCTTGAAAGTGAAAAACCAGTGCATTAAAGTGAATTTCCAGCAGTTACAGAAGATATTTTCCTAATTTGGGGAGACTCAGCATATTCTCAGACTGGTCTAAAAACAAGTTGCTAACTTTTCAGAAACACGAAGTTCAATGAAAGAAAAGCACAAGATCATTTATATTTCCTATGATGAAAGTGAGGCCAAATTAATGACCACTGTAATCAGGTTCTGGCCCACAGACTTTAGCAGACATCATGTATGCCAAGTGTCAGGCTAGCTCATTGAAAATAGTGCCATGGACACCCTTTGGTCTGCGTTATTGCCAACAAAACCTGTGCTTGTGTGGAAAGGTCATGCTACACTTCTGTATAGATCCCAGACACCTCTATGACCTCAACTGAACTACTCACTGGAGTAGGTACTAATGGTAAGTATCTACAAGATCAGGATGCTGGCCTCAAACTATATGGGGATATGGTCATCTACATGATATGGTATTTCTTATTCCAATATTATTACTTCTAGAGTAAGAGATTTTTTTTCTGAAAAAGAACTGCCAAATCTCAGCTTTGGTTGAAGAAAGAAGAAAGTCAGAAGAAAGAAAGTCTGCCACATTCTCAGGCTGGAAATTATTTTGCTGTCCTAACCACCTGAAACACTACTATTTTTTCAGAATTGTCTCATACAACTAGTAAAGACAAGAACACTTTGAGTCTGAATGGCACGCCTGTGTGAGAGTCTGAAACCATGCAGTTTGTAGCATCTGGGAGTGAAGTCTCGCTGTTCAACAAGCTGCTCTGGATAGCACAGATAGCCCTAGCAGGAGGCTGGAAGCAGCAACACAGAAGTGCTGACCCAAATAAGTGGCTTATTTGGTTTAATTGTGCTCTTGTAACCATGATGTTCCATTTGCAATCTCTGTCTTTGATAGGCACACACATAAACAGATATAATGGAATCACTGCTGGTCTTTTTGACATCAAGTCTGTGTCTCCAACCAAAATGACAGGAGATGGGTTTCATGATCCTCAGAACAGTTAGCAATACATGCACATACATATATATATGCATATATGACTTTTTGAATATATGTTTCATAACACACGTTTGATTTTGTGTTTGGTACATAATCGTGTCTGATGTGTTGTTAATTTTTTACAGCTGTGCCAAGGCAGAGCAGGGTGGTGGTGGTCCCCAGCCAAGCTGCTGGTCTGTGTCAGCATGCCTGTCCAGCTGGGCAAGTCACCCAAGGACGGCGTCCTTTGTTTTGCTGCTGGGGAGGATTCAGCTGGGAAAAGCCCCACATACAGATGGTTCTGCCTGACAGTGCCATGTTCAGTTCCCAGCAGGAGCACGCTGGAAGGACAGGATTCCTCCCCCCCATGACTGCCTGGAGCACGGGTCATTGGGGTGTGCTGTGAGCTGTTGTATGTCTCATCTAAGGGCCCCAGGATGTTTTGCTTCAAGCTTTAAACTCATCTCACCCGTAACTTCACGTAGTTCAGACATTACAGTCTCCAAAGCAAGATCTTTACTGCTTTGCTCTACTGAACTTTTCCCTTGTCTCTGTAATGGATTGTGGATGGAAGGAGAGGGAGGAGGGGAAGGTGATAGGCAAAACCGAGGGTTTGATTGGCATGCAGTCATTTTGGACTAGCAGGAAGAAGGCGTGTGTGCTCTCCAACCCCCACATACTTCTCAGTCGGTGTGTGTTGAGAGGGGAAAGAAACTGATATTGCTCCCTCTAAAATTAATTCCCAGTTAGCCAGTTACTCCTGGTTTTTAGCTCAGAGCGCACTGTAATTGCATTTTTCATTTCAGTAATTATAGAGGATATTAAAGTGGATAGACAGTTGTAGCAATCTGGCTCTTTAGACATATCCACTTCTCCAAGATCAAATGGCTACAGCATATTTAGGGTTACAGTCTCCTTCTTTTTCTTCTTGTTCTCTACTGCAGTGGATTTTTTTTGGTGTTACCATGACAACGCTATATCTGGCTGCCAGCTCTGTCGTAAGTTATTGAACTGAGACTGGCTTTTGGTTTAGCAGATAATTAGGTTCTGTCTCACAGGTTCATTTTCCTGTGACTGGGACATTAATATGACCTACAGCTGGCCTCAATTTCAGTGTCACAGACAAAACTTTAACCCTTCCTATTCCCTCCACTACTGTACCTACTGCTGTGGCTGGCAACTATTCCAAACATTTTCCCAGGGACACTGGACACAGCACACCCTCCTGAGTCCTCAGGGCTCATTGCCCAGGTTGTGCTAATCCCCAGTGAGGAGGGGGACAGTCCGGCTGGCATCCACATGCTGGGCAAGTGAGGAAAGGGTCTCACTAGCACCAGCTGAATACTGATTGTCTGGTGTGTAGATTTGTTGTAAAGGTAAGTTCACTGCTTGATTAGTGACCCTTTAAATAAAAGAAATGCACAGGGTGGTGACAGACCTTTTTTGCTTGACTCAGGAATATGAAATATTTACAAGAGGTCGGTTTTAGCACACAGGCTGGTACCTGCGGTGAGGGAGCAAAGCTACAAGGAACTGCCATATTGTTTGTGTGTATACCTCCCTGATTTTCCTTTTCTCCTCTGGGAGAAGGGGTCCAGACTGGAGGTGCTAGGCACCTGCCACTGGAGCCATCACTTCAGGCCCTGGGGTGGGTGCAGGCAGTGCAGCATCTCACCAGATGAGCCTTAAAGCTCTCAAAATCAAGGTTGAGAAGGAGGAAAATCCACCATTTTCTTCAGACCAGTTCTCAGATGTCCTCTTTTCCAGAATTTATATGCAGCGTAATGTCATCTTGCAGTTTTAGTGATTTCAAGCCAGGGCATAAACCCCTCTTCCGTCTATGAAAGACTTGCAATAAAAGGTATCAGTTGAAGGGAAATTCTATGAGATTTCACTAACAGATATTTCCTTATTTTGTCCAAGGGATGAGGCAGGATTTTCCTACCCTTAAAAGAGCAAGGGAGGTTTCTCTCCCAAAGCTGGCAGATCCCAGAGTGTTTTCCAGAGAAGCACAAGACCATGGGTGTAGGAGTTGGGTGTCTGTTTTTCTGAGGCTGCAGATTCTTGCTATCTGGCAGTGCACACCCTAGTGCTGCTGGGACTCACCACTCACTCCATCTGTGTTTCCTATTGACACACCTCTTTCTCGGGAATCTCACAATAAAAAAAGACAAAAAATTAAAGAGGCTAGCTGCAAAAATTGATTCACTTGCACCATTATCCATCACAGGGCTCTTGCATACAGGCTATTCTCTGTGCATGCTATGGAGTGTGGATGGAGATGCTGGCAGGGTGGACACTTTTCCTCAGCTTCCCTCTGCTCTTCCTACCAAATTATTTGTGCCAATGTCTCTTGATTAGAAGGTCAAAATGTTTAGACAGGTCATCCATCTTGCTGCTATGGAACATGTCCTTCTGAGCTAATCTCTCAGCCTGTGTTGATAAAATATCGTATGTTTGAAATCTGCCTATTACACAGGACAAAGAAAATGGCATTTCATGAACCAGAGGCAGTGACTTCTCACCGAAGATAATACCAAAAGGAGCAAATTTAGCATATATGTATAACTAAAACGATCAAAAAAGGCCCTTGAGGTATTTCTTGATTAGCATATTTAGTGTGGATTAGACATCCTTGCAACAATAGCATAAAAGTTTTGCTGTGGGGTTAAACTCGGAGTGGGAGTGGGCCAGAGGGGAAGGTCCCACTTGAAAATCAGAAGAGAAATGTGAAATTCCGTGTGTTGGTTGGCTGATAAATTATCCAGCTGCTGGGTGTTAATGAACATTGCCCCATCTGGGACCCCAGGGCTCTGAGCTGGGATGATGGTTGGTACCACAGCATGTATCACTGGTATATTACTTTAAAAAAAAAAAAAAAAAGGGAAAGCAAACTTCCCAGTGAGGCATTTTAAGGAAACATTTTCCATTATAAATATAATCACTGAACATTTATTTCTTTATGTAAGCAACTTTTATGGGGGTTTTAGGATAATTCCACTCCCCCACCCCCTTTTTTAAACTTTTTTTAACCTTTTTTTAACTTTTTTTAACCTTTTTTTTTTTCAGATTTTATAACCAATATAAGACTAAGTAGTTTCAGTTTTTGTTTAGAGCTGGTTTCAGGGGCTGGCCCTCATATCCTGGCATAGTCTTGTAATGTTTCATCTGTGATCATACTTTAAAGCCAAATGAAACATTGTTTTCATTGGAATCATTAGACAAATCAAGCAAATATTGCCAGCGGGATTAAGTTTTATAAAAATAGATAAGAAATCTCATTGTTTGGCCTAGAGCAACCTGACATTGTCCCAACAACATTTGCAAATGAGGGCATGTAAAGCAGATCACAAGGGAAAAATGGGAGGGGGGGGGGCGGGGGGGGGGGGAAGGCAGGTAAAAAAAAAAGGGGAAAAAAACTCAGGAGGAGAGTAATTGTAATTTCATGATTTCCAGCTTCAGCAGCTTGAGTTCTTAAACCAAAAACCTTTATTGCAGGTAATTAAGCCCACTTCCCACCACACTATATAATGTTTACCGCAATTGCCATCAAATTAGTCTCTTCCAGAGGATGCAAACCTGTCAAGTCCTTTTGAATCCCCAAAGTCCTTCCATAGCTGATGCTCTCTAATGTGAAAGACAAAGACTTGCAGAATCCTGCCTGCTCTCAGGTTCTGAGACCAACACACTTGCTTCTGCTTATTCCCAGAACAGTTGCTAAAAATCAAACGGCAGAAGGAGTAAATTACAGAATTTCTTGCATTCTGGCAATCAATAAATGCCTTGAAAATTTATCTTGAGTGTTAGACTTTTTTTGCTGCTTAAAACTAATGAATGTTCTTTACTACTCTCTGATAGAACCTGCCCCTACATCTTATTGCCTCTGTGGTGGATGTTGGCTACTAAACTTATGTGGAATCATGTCTGATTTATGTACCTCGAGTAGGATGTGAGAATACTTCCTCAAGTATGCCTCACCCTTTTGATTTCTTATCACATTTTATCCTTATGAGGTACTTTGAATAACACTTCAAGGGAAGCAAAAATAAGTCCCTTAATTTAAATATTTCATTGTGACGGCAAAGTCAAAAGTTTCTCAGAAGACCAGTAGGAGTATGAATTATACTGGTTTAAATTCAGAGACAACTTTTCCTTTCCTTTGGTTCTTTAAATTTTAAATTAACTTTTTTTTCCTCAGATTTATCAGGCAAATAAAAAAAAATATCATAGAATTAAAGAGATACAAACTGAAAAGAATAAGGAAGAAAATATTTTACAGTATTTAGTAGGGTTACATTACAACATATATAAAGAATGAGAGTAGGAGTGTGATCTTTCACGATGAAACTTTAGATTAGTGATATAACTTTAAAAGCTAGCTATGGTTCAATTCTTTTCAAAAGAAAAATTATACATTTTTTCCCAAGTCCAAGTGTTGTTTTCAAGTTGATAATTTGCTGGAGTAGCATCCATGAGATAACACTTCAGCAAACTGAACTGTAGTCTGTTATCCATGCTGTGAAGGATATTTGTTTTATGGTTTCATTTTTACAGGTTTTTTCAGGCCTTTTTTTTTATTAAATATAAAATCTGCACAAATAAGACACCATTTTGCTTTAACCCTGAAGAATAAAAGTGATTTTTCACTGTAAAATGAACAAGGTGGTGATAAATCTCCAGGAAAACTACGGATAAAATCTGAAGTATCTGCTCCCAACCCAGACAGATCTTTGACCCAGAGAGCACTATTGTCTTTTGCCTACACACAAGTGGGGACTTTGATGTTCTTAAGCCTAGAAAGACCATGGATTCTCTCAGGGATAGCCCTGGGAGAGGCATTACTCCGAGGAAGGGGAAGTGGACAGTTCCCAATGGTGATATCTCCCATCAGTACCTCAGAGGCAATAAGAATATACACCTTTCTGGTGTTCTTTCTAGTGAGCACAAACATTTTTGCACATCTTGAAACCTTTTTTTGGTTTGGAGATCCATCACTGTGGAAGTTTTCTGGGGTGGATACAGCAGCTCAAACAAGCTTTCCCAGCTATTGCAGCAAAGCTTTGACAGCAGTGCTTGGCCAGAGTGGGATTTCACCTGAGCAAGAAGGTTCTTTTTAGTATGTAATATGTACACCTTATTTTTAAAAACATGATGAGAGAATTAACTTATTAAAAAGTGAATTACAAGCTCTATGGTTGCCAACTTAATCACTCATATCTAATCATTCTTACTAGCTCCATGGGTGTGACCTTTTCTAAAATAATTTCCATGCAGTAATAGCAATAAGATACTTTGGGTAGTACATTTCTGGGAATCATTGCACTTCTCAGGCGACTGAAGTCTCTCATTCTTCATCCTCATGCTTCACAACACATCTGAGGCATGAAATTATTCCCTTCCAATGTGATGCCTTCTCCTACTCTTATTGCTTAAATGATTTTTAAGGATTAGTGTGTTGAAAGCATTGTGAGAAATTTGGGGTAGGGGGAAGAGAAGATAATATTTTACATTAAAGTTATCAATCTGGTCCACATTTCAGTGACTCTTATTCCAATCATGAGAGTCTGTATCTAATACACACCCATGGTACGTGCTAGAAAAAAATATGAAGGACACAATATCTTCCTTGACAGTGTACTGTAAACAAAATCTGTGTCCTATATAGCAGAAACTACAAGAATTGAGAAGGTTTTATATTTACAAGAATAAAGAGAAGTGCGTTGCTGTGTCCATTGATGGGTATTGTCAGCTGTGTCCTGTATGCAGGTACCATTCTTTCTTCCCAGGATTTTATGCATTCAGCTGTGATTTCTGTCTAAATCCTTTTACTGTATCTGGATTGATTTGCAGACAGAATACAAATTCTCTTAAGACAAATGTACCATTACAATTTTAAATTGTAATCTTGTTCATAAAATGTTGTTGGGTTTTTGCCATTAACATCTGAGAACAAAAGAATGCAGTTTCAACATTTGTTGCCACCCATGGGGTTTTTCCTCATATAAGGTTCTAGTTGTAACATGAGGAAACAGCATTAGTTTCATGTTCTTTGCAAAACAGTGTGTAGACAATCACGGAAACATAACTGCTGTGCATTTATTTTACTGAGAGCAAGGACTGTAAAACACCAACATGCATTTTAGCTAGAGGACTACAGAAGTAATCCTCTTTTGGGGGCCCAACAGATCCCTAAAGCCAGTGTTTGGGAAATGGTGTATTTTACTAAGTTATATCTCAGTAAAGTCCTTATTTACAAAGCCCTGGTGAGCACTACTCTCTAGCTTAAAGTTATACATGTAGCTGCATACTCTGATAAATCAAAATTTTAGGCTGCTTCCATTTCTCAGTGACATTGCCTCTCTTCCATTGCCTCAGTGACAAACTTCATGTATTGCAAGAAAATGCTAGAGCTATTAATAAAAATAAAAGATCTGTTCAATACCCAAGGCTGCATCACTGAGCTGGCTGTTCCTCAGTTTGAAATCATGTATATATGTAATCAAATATTTATCAGTAATAGCTTACAGCATCAAATGCAGCAAAAATGATTTTATGCTCTCATGCAATCCATCATTCATATACGCACAGCAAATACCATGTGATAGGTAATATATAACATATGATGTATATAGAGTCTGATTAAAATTTAATTTTTTCCTAAAAATATGTTATTCCTCTCTATTCTCTTCCCCTTCCTGCTATACCTAGTCTGAAAACACTTCCAATGTAGCAGGTAAAGTGGCAAAAAGGAGTGGTAAAATATGATTGCATTTCTCTTTCACTAAGTAATGGCCTTTGTTAATATTTGTCTCTCTTCCTTCACGAGATGCATAAATCCTAATAACATATTTTATCATTCTTGTATGTGTAAGGCATGATCACTGTAGTGCTTCTGATGTTTTTCCTCACAAAGCAGGTGAAAAATATGATTCTCAATATCTGCAAAACTGGTGTCTTGCTTTCCACAGGGGAAGGCAACTTCCCAGGAAAACACAGCTTTTATGAGCAGTTAAGTTTTATATATACACTGTGTCTTAAGCAGATAGGGTGATAATAATATCTTTTAGAATAAAGTCTTTAGTTAAGGACAAGAGGATTGTCAAAGTTCATTTAAGTTTGTTCTCCAAGTTATTGCATCACATTCGTTTCTGGAAGTCTCACTGAAAAGTTTGTGATGGTTTGTTTGTACAGCTACTGTGTCGGTTCTGGGCAGATAATGTCCTTTTACCAACACTGGAGGGACTGGGAAATAAAAAGCATACAGGGAACAGAATCTCAAGAAGCAGGAAAGAGTTGTAGATTAGGGCCAGGAAGGGCCACTGTGGTATTTCCAACATAATTTTCACATTTTCTGGTTGATTTTTTAACTAATACATAAGATATAGGCATATAAGGCAGCCTGTCAGGGAATAGCAGACTCACTGGATTTCAAACAAATTGTATTGTTATGTCTTTCAGAAATGTTCATCCTTTTTAACCCACTGCTTTTGAAAAGACATTCATACTGTTTATGACTGGGAAAGGGAATGGAGTTGATACCAGAAAATATTATTCATCTGATATGTTCAGCCTGAATATTTGGAACAGTAGTAAGAAACTTCACAAGCTCTCTGGTCCCACTCTGCTGAGCTTAATAGTTTAGACAGATTGGAAAGGACTTTCATCTTTTAGGTCCAAGCTGAAAAGCAATTCTAAACACTGTGAATCCAAATTCTTTCCTCTTACTGCTCTGACTGACCATAGTATTTAATATGTTGTGGGTTGCAGTGTTATGAAATGAATGCAATCCCATACAGCTAAGTGGTTAGTTACTGTGCTCACCTGGGAGAGGGTTGGGAGAGATATACATGTGTTTCACATCTGTTGGTTTCTGGAATTTTGCTGCAGTGGTCATTGGCTTGTTCTTTACCCATTCATATTGTACCTATTTAAACTCCAGATGTGAACAAGAAAAATTAATTTCTTCCTATCCCATCTTTTAATACTGTCCGATGAATATGAATCTCAGCTCTCGGGATTACACACAATTTTTTTATTTGTTTAGTGATCATTAATACTTCTATAGCTGTGAACACATGCATGTATTTTTTCTGCTTTACACAGCATATTACATCTCCTGGGATACGAATTTTCCACATCTCATTTTATAATCAATAGCAGTTGTTATTTACATTTTCTTTCTGACCATTTTTGTATAATATGCTTATCCTTTTTATTATTCCTATCTAGAAAATGCCAGCATAATTTTATTTGGAACAACTGACATTCTGATAGGAAAAAAGTACTTAGCTAAGTATTTTTAAATTATTCTTGGTTTGTTTTTCTTTTCTTCTTAATACTAGATATCACCTTTGATTAATAACAATCATGTATAGGCTTTGTTCCTCTTATCTGTGTGTCAGCAGTAACTGGAATCCATATCCATATCCCACCTTGCAATCATGCTGCAAAAGGCCAATAAATTCCCGCTGAGTGTGTTACTTGTTAAATTTAGTGCATTACATTCAGGGTAATGAATAAAAGCAGTGGGCCGTTACTGTCTGCTTGGCAGAGGAGGAGTAAGAGCAGCCAGACTCCCCTGAGGCCCCGAGTAGGCTTAAAACTGTGACAGGCAGAATCAAGGGACTCCCTAAGCATCACAGTTCAGTTTGTCTCCCTTAATTTCCTCTTCCACCAAGATTTTTAGAGGAAATGGAGGGAGGTGAGGTAATCTTGTGCAGAAATACAAAATGCTCTGTGCTGGTATAGTAGTACTCCCTAGTGCAGATTCTCTTCCAGGCAAGCGTGTTTAGAAGTAATGTATCTGTATTAAGCATTCATCTGATGAAAGGCTTGACTTTGCTTTAAGAGATACATATATCATAAATGTGTATAATAACATACTTTTGTATTATATATATATATATATAATATATAATATATACACAAAAACATATGATTCTAACAAATCCATGTAAACCCTCTGTTGGATTGTTGACTGATATACAAATAAACTCTAAGGTTTCTCTTTTGGATGTCTGAGCACTCATTTGGCTGACACAGAAATAGCTGTGTCTCTTACTGTGGTAAGAAACAGTATGTACTTCAATTCTGAACCTGGACCTGGTAAGTTCATGAGATTTAGTTCCTCCTGGTTGGCATGCAAATTTAAGGTGTCAAAATTATGAAAATATGATAAATAATGTCGCAAAATAACTGAAGCAACAAGACATAATGGAATCTCAGCAAAAGGATTCACAGATCTATTTTGATGCGGCTGGCGAGGAGTTTCACACTCTGTCTGCAACCTCTTTTTGGGTTTTCCTGTGCCCTTCAACAGAGAGAGGGTGTGAGTGCACTCCCTCATCTTGAAAGGGAGGCTGGCTCAGGGTATTCCTGTGCCTCTGCAAGCACCAAAGTTAGGAGTGTGGAGACAGTCTTGTGTGATCACTCATGACCCTGCAAGAGGAAAGTGCTATGTTCAGGGGATATGCCAGCCCACATACTGTTAGAAAGATGCTTGGGAGCCTTTCCCTCTCACTCCTATGCCCATTCCCTATTTCTTTGGAAGATCTTCAAAGGGAGACTAGGATTATCACATTCAGACTCAGTAGTTCTGAGATTACGAAACTGATTTTATGAAACTGATTTTTGGCAAGATTTGGAGTTTTACGGTACCTGCACTGCTTTCGTGGACACTTGTCAGGGCCAAAAACATCCTGAACTGGAAATACTGGTAGAAAGTAAACACATACCATGTAGATCCCAAGTAACTCCATGTTTCATTTTCAAGTGCATTAAAATGCACCAGGCAGAACAAAGTTATGGTGGAAATCTGATCTCTGCTGCAGTCAAAGGCAAAGATTTTACTTCATATTATCAGTGAAGAGTTGCTTTACTGAGTCCTTCTGAAGCAGTACTTATTTTTTGTTTTGTCACTAAAGAAAAAAGTCTTTCTCTTGTCATTCAGGAGAAGGGGCAGAATTTCAAAATCACAGAGGAAGCACAGGCTCTTTGGGCTAAACCCACCACGGGATTCACGTTATCAAGCTCTTAATCTAGCTGTCCCTGGAAACATCTAGAGTTAAAATTCACATCTCAAAAGCATCCATTAAATTGTTGCCTAGAATTTAAGTGCTGTATGGTTATACATACCTGCATTTTCACCAATAAAGCTGTTTATATGACTGCAACTCTTCTGAATATATCTTGATCATGTTGAACAGGTAGACCATTCAGCCAGCTTTGGGAACTACAAAGTGGTGGTTTTCATATCCATTGTAGACATTTCTTGCAAACCCTTTTCTGAAATGCACAGCACCCCTAAGTGAGGAGACTTCTGCAAAACACAGGCAGAAGGTGGAGTGCTGGGGAAGTATCAGGCTTATCTGAACATGGACAATGCTCCCATGGTCCTGCACAAATGCTCTGGAAGAGCATGGGGCTTCAGGCAGCGGGGCAAGAATCTAATAGCAAAACTGCAGCCAGTGGAGGCATATGGATGAATGACACCTGCTTCTATTTCACCTCTTATTGGAGTTCAATTCTTGTGGCTTTGTTTTTGCCGTTTCATTTTTGTATTTTTGGTATTAGTGCCATTTAATTTGCTGAAATAATTTGTTTGATGGTGAGAAAAAAAATATAAGAAAACCTGAAGGAAGAAGGTAAACCATGTGGCCTCCGTATTTGCATGTAAGGTTTACTAGGGTGTTCCTTTCTTTTAGGGTTCTGAAGAGTCTAAGTATAAAGTCAGATTAATTTGTTTTACAAAATGACAGCTATGGGATAGCTATACTCTGGATCGGACTGCATATTCAAGTCAAGAAGTAACTATGTCTGACAGTTCAAAACTAAGAAAAGGCCCTGTCACCAGATGGAAAAACAAGATTCTTGGAGTACAAGGAACTTCAAAAATTGCATGAAAAAACTGCTCCAGACTGTTAGAGTTTAACATAGACCTTTCTCAGTTTGAAAAATAGTATTTTGGTTTAGAAAATGGTAATGTTTTCATATAGGTGATGTCATACAAAATGAAATATTTGGTGTTCTCTGATGTTTTAAATAAGAACATTGCTTGTGCTGCTGCTAGGCAAAAATCTTTCCTGAAATTGCCCTGTTGATTATCCTAACCTTACAACATATCCTCGTTCTGCCTGGCAATAACATTAAAACTTATAATGACAAATCAACATTTCTAAAGCACAAATGCACCTGTACATAGCATATCCATAGAGAGAGGTTTTAAGATCACTTAATTGGGAGGATAGTTCTGGCTTCTGATGTGGTCTTGTGGGAAGTCTTCTAAGTAGTCTATATTTCATTAGGGAATTCAAACAGATCCTTGATTCTCTCCTTGTCAAACCGGAAGATGCTGCACGTGAGCCGAGATTCCCCAAAGACATCCTTCTGAATCATCACAGAAAGGAAGCTAAGGATATTGCTAAACGCTGAATACCTCCACATGCCTGAGAGCTCCAGTCCCTGATCTTATGTCAGGCGGTGGTTTTGCTCTATGCCAACCATTGACATTTGTTGTTTATGGATTTTTATTTTACCTTCTCATATTCAACATTCCTTTCAGTTGGAATATTTAGTTTAAGGCTATCTGGGTACCATGGATAGACTCATCCTTAGCCTTTTTACTATCAGAAATTGTGCAGGAGCAGATCCAAGTGCAATGGTGCAATGGCAAGAAGTGTTTTGTATCAATCTGTTAATATTTGCAGGTAGTTTGTGGGTTTTTTGTTTCTTTTAATCTGTGCTAATTTATGCTCTTCTCATCATTAGCTTTTTTTCCACTGCTCTGGGGGCAAAATAAACTATGACAACAACGTGACAACAATGTGGAATGTAACAGCTCCATGAAAATGTTTTGATTGTTTTAAAGGTCCGTTGTCTGACATGGGGACTTCATGTTTCTCAAGTATTTACTTACTTTCTGGACAATGTGTGCCATTGAGGTCTTTATAAGTAAAGCCAAACCAATATATCTGGAGAAGTAATCAGTCACAGTATTGTATTTGTGTCCTTTCCAAAAAAACTAGTCTGTTGCCTCTTCTGCCAAGATCTGGCAGGTAGCTTTGAGGAGATTAATGGCCCTGGTGATTGTTACTATTTGTGCCTTTTTTCCCCTTTCTACCCTGAAATTATTACATTCAGAATGCTTATTTACTGACTAGCATGAATATGCTTTAAAAAAGGAATAAAGCAGTCTAGCATACAGCATGTGGTGATCTGACTGTGTATTTGTTTATAAATTTGTGTTCTTCAAAGTACCGGACTAACACAGCTCTTTGAATTGCTCAAGGGATCAAAATCAGCTGTCCCTTCAGAGGCAGCTTATCAGTCATATGGAGGTTATTTCAGTTCTGCCAATATGGTAATGTGTTTGCTGGACATTGACTAACAGCTGATGAAGGTGGAGTTGAAATTACTGGCAAATCTCATGCATTAGTTTTTCAACTCTAACTTACTTCAATCAATGAACATTGCTGCCAGGATGAGGTCAGATTGCACTTATTATCATCTTTTCTTCTTAATTTGGTAGTTGGTTGCCATCTCTATTCCAAATACTTTGGAGTATTTTTCTCCTATTAAAACTTTTGCGTGATAGGGTCCTCGTGTGGGGCAAAAAAAATGAATAAAGTCATATTATTTGGATCATAGTTTAAAAAAATACCCAGTGAGCTGTGTCCTGTTTCTTGTCAAAAACTAGGATGAACAAATATGCACTGAACCAGTAAATAGGTCTGTGCAAGGACTAGGAGTTCCTCTTCTATTCCAGAATACTTTTTCTTTTTTTTTTTGCATGGCTTTTTGATGTGGTGGAAAAAGACTGGCCTTCTGGAAGGCTTTGTGTGCAAGCATATTTCCTAGGCCACATGAAGATGTGTATGTGGTTACTGGCTGAATAGTTTAGAGAACAGCGTACCAAAACAGGTGGAGATATACACTCTGTCGTATTTTGGTTTTCTGGGTGTTTCTTTGTTTGGGGTTTTTTGGGGCGTGGGAGGAGATGGTTTATGAATGTTTTTTTCTGAGTGCTTTTCTTTTCCTGCTAATGTTAGGTATTCGAATCATTAAAGAACAGCCTTTGGAACTTCTTATAATAGTTCTCAAAACACAGACTTACCCAGGAATCTTCTTCAAGCATTTCTCTTGAAATTCATACAGGGGAATGTCTTTTTTTATTTTCAGTACTATTATTTCTGAATCTGTCTGGATTCTCAGTTTTTTATTTCCTCTATAATAGGGTCTTGAGTAGGCCACGATGACCCTGACCAGCCCCACCTGGGGCTCCCACCCCATCTGTGGGCCCACCAGCTATATATGAGCTCATGCTCTTATTGTGGATGAATCTCTTGCAATTTGGAGAACTTATTTTTGGTGCTGAGTTTTTGCCCATTGAAAGGATGCTGAGGGAAGTATTACCTTCCTCAGAGGGTGATGGGTGCAGCTGCACAAGGGGGTTGTTATTCAAAGGGAGTTTGCCAACAGCCAGTTCAGAGGTCCTGTCTGAAAACTAATTTTGTCTCTAAGAGATAGTCTGCAGAAAGTAGTTGTTATCACTATATTTTTGTTAAGATCTGTAGAGGTGTCTTGTGTTCTGCTGCATTGTCTCTTTGAATCTTCTACTATACAAAAAGTGGAAGGAAAACATCCTTCTATTTTATGTAGATTTTTTTCCTCATTCTTTAAGTGGAAGTTCAGCCCAGGGATTTGACTGTGGTACACCTAGCTTTAAATAACTTGCTCTTTTGCTCAGAGCTTATTTTTTCTATTAAAGTATTTAAAAAAAAACTTGTAAAAGAATAATTAATTTTGTATATGAGAGTATCTGATAAAGTCTGAAAGCATACAACAGAAAAAAAATGAAAATACTTTGAGTGAGAGACTCTTGTTGAAAGATGGATTCATGTAACCTCAAACTTCACACTAGGTTTACATCTAAGCTCATGTTCCAGACTAGGTTTATTTCAAAATAGGAATGCAAGTTCAAAAGGAGGAGCAAGTGTGACAAAGGCTCTTCATTTCCCTTGGGCTTGCCAGGCATCATCCCTATGTGTAGGTGAGTACTATTTTAATTAGTTGGTAGGTTGTCCCAGCAGTGTCTCTAACAAAATGCTACAAGCAAATGAACATCAGTGTGAGCCTGGATGGAATGTGTGCTTACAGCTTGTTTACATTATCTATCACTACAAGGGTGATATGTGTATATAAAGAGGAAACTGTAATTTATTGTTCAAAGATAATTGTATAGAGTGAGTTTGGAGGATAAGAACAAGGTTAATTTGGGAAGAGAAAGAACAATATAGATAGGAAGTTTTAATCTGTGATTCCAGAGATTTGTTTATAGTAGGAAATACCATGATAGAGCTGGCTTGACCTGAAACAGCTTTTTGGCTTCCTTTTTTTTTTTTTAATTTTGACTGAGGAGCTTTCTCAAAGAGGGGGACAGTGCTGAGCTGGAAAATCTTGGAAGAGGAATCTTGGAGTTCTTGCAAGAGCTCTATAAACTTTCTTCATAAGAGATGAGGAGCAGAGTTATTTAATTACTTGATTGTTAGTGTGGTTGATTTATGTTTACTTCTTAAGCTATGATTGATCTTGTTATGGAAATCCTTGAATAAGGCTACCCACCAACTTGGAATGTGGAGATTATGCCTTCAGAAATATCAAACACATGGCAGAAATAATCTGCTGAACATGATTTTATTATCTTGACACTCTGAAGTTTCCTGGAATTGTTTTGGTTGGAAAAGTTCTTTAAGGTCATTGAGTCCAGCTACTAACCCAGCATGACAAAGTCCACCACTAAACCATGTCCCCTAAGTGCCACATCTACATATCTTTTAAATACATCCAGGGATGGTGACTCTACCACTTGCCTGGGCAGCCTGTTCCAATGCTTGACCACTCTTTCTATGAAGAATTTCTCTTAATAACCCATATATATCCCTCCTGGTGCAACCTGAGGCTTGTTTTTTTCTTATTTTATCAGTTAGGAGAAGAGACAATGCCACCAGGCCACAACTTCATTTCAGGTAGTTGTACAGAGTGATCAGATCTCCCTTGAGTCTCCTTTTCTCCACGGTAAACACCCCCTGCTCTCTCAGCCTCTTATCAGACTTGTGCTCCAGGCCCTTCCCCAGCTCTGCTGCCCTTCTCTGGACAAACTGTAGCACTTCAATGTTTTCTTTGTAATGAGGGGCCCAAAACAGAACACAGGATTTAAGGTTTGGCCTTACCAGTGCCCAGTATAGGGGGGAAATCACAATATATGCTCAGCTAGAGACCTGGATACATAATATTGCAAGTTCAAATGTTCAGCTTTTTTTCCTGTTGAAAATATCTAAAGCTATGAGGGATAATACTAGTGAAGCCTAAATGACATCCCAAACTTGTGTAGTAGTGGTTGTTTGCTTCCAAAACCATCAGTGCGGTATTGCAAATGTATCTAGAAGCTTTGCTCTGATGTGGCATGGGGGAGGAGTAGTCATTTTTTTTTCCCAAGGTTGTGCTCTAATACACATGTAAATCAAACAGTCGTCTGAGCATTTGCTGTATATACAGATAGAGCTATCTGATCATGTAGTGGAGGCTTATCTGTTTGGGAGAGCATCCCACTCATGAGAATATTTTCTTGAAGCTGTGTCATTTACAGCCAGTATTTGAGGATCCTGCCTCATTAGAAGGACCATTATGAAGGCTATCCATATTCAAATGAAAGTTTCTTCTTAAAGTAACATTTGTGACTCAGTGGAAGGCAGGAAATATATGTTTAAAAGTTTTAGCATCCACACAGAATTGAGAAACATCATTTCAGCTGGAATCTACTCAGCTGGCAATGAATTTATAAGGTAATTTGGCTGATATGGTCCAGACTCTACAACAGAAATGTGAGAAATACCAAGAGAATGGTCTTGAACTCAAAGTTTACTGTCAATATGTTACATTGCCAGCAAAAAACAGAATCGTGAGACAAACTTTGAGACACATTCTTGAGTTAAAAGAGAAATGTAGAAGGGTATCACCAGCCATTACAGTGTCTTATTTTCAAAACTGGTGGAGGAGTTCATGAAAACAATTAGTAATAAACCTGTGGGCTGGGTCAGTGAAAGGGAGAGCAGAAGGGAGCATGTTTTAAGCAAATATCATCAAGTAGTCATACTGGGGAGAAATAATAGAATAGAGAATTCAAAGAGAATAAAAGAATAAAGTATGAAAGAACAAATTATTAACAATGGACTTTTATCTGCTGAGAGCAGAGTTGAAATGTGTAATTCATAGTATATGCCAATAAAGAAAATGAAGAAAGCAAGAATAAACACTAAGGCTCTGGTGGGAATACAATTCTAGTTTTTTGTGTTTGCAGATGGAAAACACCTCCGCTGTACAGAACTACTTCACATCCCACAAGTTAGCACTCCAGAATTCTAAATGCCTTATATAGGCCATATGTGAGCAGGAGACTCTCCTCTTTGAAGTACATTAGAAATGCAACATATGGAAATAAGTGTGAAGACCACTTCCATTGCTGATTTGAACTTGGTGACACTCCAGCAAATGGGCTTTACAAATGTTACCACATAATTATATAGCTTTGACAAATTCCTTAGAGGAATACCACCTCCCAACATGTGTTGGGTACTTCTAAAGTTCACTAGGAAACCTCCACTTCAAATTTCAAGCTTTACTTTCCTGTTTCAGTAACTACTTCACATTTTCAAGGCATACAAATGGATGTGATCAAACAGAATCTGATGGTGTTTAAGTCAGGGGCATAACACAGATGTAAATAAAATAGAATCAAATATTTTGAGTAAGTTCTATTGAAAAACAGGTCTGTTCAAGGCTCTTGAATAGCCATTTTCTTGTTTCTTCTCTTTCATCTTTTTTCATCCATTATTTCACAAGAAGTCATACAATATACAATATATATAAGTATAGATATTACTTTCATAGTAATGTGGTTTCTTGAGACAAGTTTAGTTGTTAAGGTCTAGGTTGCTTAACCTGTTCTGCGCTCTTTCATAGGATCAATGTAAATATATGCATTGATTGCTTTTTGAGTTGGTTTTTTTTTTTTGAAAGATATTCTACCTTCTGTCATAAAGACCTAGACAAGACCTACAGCAAGTTTATGGGAAAAGTATAATCTTACCAAAAAATTGGCACATAAATCCTGATTTCATATTAATGTATGTGGAGGGAGTATGGTATAGCAAAACTTGATAGGATTTTTTTTCCAACCAATAATGCACTTCTTGTGTTCTTATTTCCTTTGAGCAGTTAAAGGTTTCATGGGACAGCTGGTGAAATGAAAAAGGAGTTAAAAGCATATGCTATATCTTCATTTAGTTCTATAAGCAGAACAACGAGCTCTGAAACTCCTTTGGTTTTTCATACATGTTGTCTTTATTATGTTGGATGCTGCCTGTTTGGGTTTTTAAACTACCCCATTTTCTAAATTTCACTTTCCTCTGCCCAGGGAAAGTGATTCATAAATAACACCATAACACTTTAAAAACCTTTTTCATCTTTGATGCTGGTAAAACACATTTAAAAAGGCATAGTGATCATCATTATGTCCATCATATAGGCAGAAAATCTGTAACAGGAAAAGGTTAAATGAGTTGCCAGAAGGCACAAGGAAAAGCAAAAGTAGCAGAGAACTTCCACAAGTCCAAGGATACTTTCTGTTCCACAGTACTGTAGTTCTGAAAGGTAGGAATAAGAAGTACTACATAACCTCTTCTCTGCCAAGATGGTATTTCACAACATGGCTAAGTTTGGCTCTCACTGCTCTCCCTCCTGCTTAGATGATACAGTTTCAGCTTTTTTAACCATATGCGATAAGAGCTAACCTTAACATCTACAGAAATTGGTATGTTAAGGATTTTGCACTGATGTTATTAATATTAAAGAAGAATTTGTAAGATCCCACTGTTGAGTATCAGCTTTGGTAGACACATTTGGTACATTTGGTAGATACATTTTCTTCCTAAGTTTGTCAGTGCAGAGAATAAAAACAATGAAACGACTATTTTACCTGACACTTAATAATTTAAATGAAATTTTGCATGCACCTAGCAGATAGCAGCAAAGAAAGAACAGCAAAGTTTTTCATTCTAAAGAAATTTAACTACTTTCTGTAACAGAAATAGTAGATGCTATGTATACTGATTTTCAAGAATGTTAGTATTTCATGTGACATCCTCACAACAAATTAAGGAAGTGAGACCTAGATGAAAAAAATTAAAAGTCTGAACCAAAATACTTGCAAAGTCATAGTTCATAATTCACTATCACGATGGAAAGATCTTTAAAGATTTCTGCACTTGCCTGTTCAGCCCAGCTGGTAGGACAGTTTGCCAAAATGATGAAAGACAGCTTTGGAGCTTAAAATTATCTCAGTAAATTGGAGAAATGATGTTGGGGATAGGTGGGGATAGGATGAATTCCAGTAGAGACAATTGCAAGGTGCAAAGTTTAGGTAGGAATAGTCAGCCATGCAAAGGCAAGTAGGTGAACAGACGATAAAGCGTGTACAGAAAGGGACCTGTAAATTGAGAATAAAACCAGAAATAAATATAATTACGCTGTTGAAATCCAGGAAAGTATATACCAGGGTGTGTCAACACATTTGTTTTATAAAATACATGCAACTTAAAAAAGAGGAAGAACCACAACCAGATGATTATGTGCAGTTCTAGTCACTGCTCTTCCAGACGCATTGAAAAGAATCTGGAATGGAACAAGGAAAATTAAAAAGTTCAAATAGCTTGGTTTGCAGGGTAAAACTATTTATTTTAAAGATGACGAGTCTGATGAGAAACATGACATTAATCTCTAAGTTAATGTCTAATGCACAGAGGAACAAAATGATCTGTTCCCTGTCTTCATGACAGATATGCTGAGAAGTAATGGACTTCATTTCTAGTAAGGAAACCAAATGTTAAACATTAGATAATCTTTTTATCAGGAAACAAAGTAAAATACTGCAACAGCTGGTTTAAGGATGCTGAATGTGTCTTTGGACAGGTTGGTCATTGACTGTGACCCTCTCTGAAGGCTGAGGGGGTCTGGGTAAATACTGAGGGTCTGTTTTGCCCCTATCCAATGCTTTTGACACGAGACACTCCAAACACAAATGCCTTAAGCTGCAAATAGTGCAGTCCTCCACATAGCATAAGATGTGGAGTTTCAAGATTTCATGATCTTATGAACATACAAAATGTTTGTATCTGTCAAAACCTTAACAAGAAGCACAAACAGTCCAACTATTTTATTAGTACTTGACTGGGCCCGCAAATATCCTGAAACGGCAATACTAAAGTGGGACCAATGCATTTCATCCCGAGAATGGAAATTTGTGATCACTCAGAGTAAAACTCATTGGAGTACTACCTTAGATCTTGTCTTTGCAAATAGCATAAGTGGGTGAACAGGGTGTTTCTGCACCTTTTTATGGTTAGCTTTGCTACAGGTTTTCTTTTCTATGCCTTTAAGTTACTTAAAGTTTAGCAAGTATATGCTAGAATCGATAGCAGGTAAATTAGAGGACCACTGGTAGAAAACCTACTGAAGCAAATATACACTTCCTATTCTCAGTGTTAATATGTGTCTGTATCTGCAGCAGGTATATGGGTAACTTTCATATGCTCCTGTGAGCTGGATTCAGTACACTAGGTTATCCCTTGCTTTCTTTGGACTTCAGTATAATCAGGCTGATTTATGTCATCTGAAAATCTGATGCTTTATTTTTACCATTTAGACATAGAGTAAGAATTCATATTCTTGGTTTAATCTGCTGGAACACTGGGATTTATTGAAAAGCTTATGTAGAGATGACAGAACTACTGGCTACATAAGCAGTGGAAGGTGAGGGGGAGGAACGTGCAAAGAATGCTTTTGAGAAGTAGATTAACTTTGGAATTTCAACATGCAGTTATTATTGAACAAATAAATGAGGAGATTCTTTCTGTTCAGAAGGGCAGATTTTATTCATTTTCACAGATAACCAGTCTGTTTCTTTAAAGTTAATAGGATACTGTCAGGACTTTCTTTCTTGCATGGTTTATTGGTATGCTTTCATTTCTTCAGGGAAACACAGGGGGATTATCTAAGGAGGGATGGAAAGGAAGATGGTTCTGAGTAAAGTTTCTCAAATGAGCTTAGTAAGAAGAGCTACGTTGCCAAGATTTATAGTACATTTGCACATATTGTTTGTTCCATACTTCTGTATCAAAGTGTAGTATATTAGACAACATGCAGTTAATAATGAACTAAATTGGCCTATTCTATTTAGTATTTTGGCATTCCTATGCTCTTGCTGGACGCTGGTTTATCTCTCCACTAGGCCAGTCAGTCTCTTCCTTCATACTTTCTGTTTAAGCTCATCTAGGATCAGTCTATTTTCTGCTAGGCTCAGGTACAGGGCCAGCAAAATCAGCATGTTAGAAGCCTTGAATTTCCTTAGACTAGCCTATTCCTGGTGAGATAGGTGTTCTGAAATCTACAGAAGAAACATTTGTTACATGAGTGAGTGTGGGGCAAGTGCCTATGTGTGTATGTGCCCTCAGGTTGATCATCAGCTCCAAATAAAAAGCAGGAATCTGAGAATTCAGTTTGCAAGGATGCCAAAGAGCAGTCCTTCCCTGTATCTCTACAGAGAAACAACTTCAGGACAACAGTGTGGTCTGTGTTTGGTTCCTGTAGAAAGTGATGTCAGTATTGGACTCTGGATCATGGAAAGGCAGCAATTTGGCCTGGATTACAGCTCTGAGCAGGAGAAACAATGAAACAGGGCTTCTTGCAATAGAAACCTGAGGTGAGGCAATAGGAGCTTGAGAGGGCTAAAAAGAAACAGGTTTCTAAAAGCCCTCTTTTGTGACTACAAATATCATAGCAAGTTATGGAGTGCATTTCAAAGTACCAGTGAGGCAACATACAAGGTATTTCCTGAAGCATTTAGTCACATGTAGATTAGATCATTACAGCTGTACAAAGGTATTTCAATTTTTACCCTTAAAAAAAAGCTAGCATTGCTCTTAGGCAATGAATTCTAAGGAAGAGAAAAGTATTTTGTGGAATAATTCCATGAAAATGCATATCAGCATGAAGACATTGTCAGCAATCATTTCAAAACTCCATTTATTTCATGGTGAACTTTGTGCATGTCTGCAGGGGGTAGGAAATGGAAAAAGAGGGAAAGCAACTTACTAAAGCCAAACTGTGCCAACCACAGATGCCTTGTCACCCATCCCTCACCAGGAAACTTTACCCTTCCTCTAACACAAAATGTCACTGTTCTGGTAAGTGACATAATATATACGGTGCTCCGTTCACTCTGGTTTTCCTAAAGAAACTTTCTCTGCTCCCTACTGTCATTTCTTCTGCTAAAAGAGGTGCTTGCATGGGTGCAGATATAACTGCTAAGTGGACTCATAATTGGTTGTGCTTCTCCCACAACCCAAAGTGAACAGGAATGTATTAACACACCCATTACCCAAAAGAGCCATTTGCAGTTTTCTCAGACTTGCAGGGTGCTTACAGACAGTCAGGGCAGTGGCTCCTCAGGCATGCTGGAATGAGACAGCACAGATGGGATCCATGGCACCTACCTTCAGGAATCTGCATTGTGACATGCAAGGGCATAGGAGCAGAACAGAGGGCTGGCTTAACTTTAAATACCTGGGCTGAAGATGCCCATAATCTCCCAACAAAGTGACAAGATGATGGCTTTGCCTCCCTGAATAGGAAGCAAATGGACCACTATTGTTTATAATTGAGCTGTCTTCTATGAGATCTGCATCTGAGTAGGCACAAAACATTGAGAAATACTTGACCAGTTCCCAGAATTCACACAAGGAAGACCAGGAGTTACTGGGATTTCTTTTAGTTGGGAAATCAAAGGGCTGAGAAGTCAGCAGGAGATTCTGTCCACCCATCTTCATGGGTAGGAGGAAATGCTGTGGGAACAGACCATGTCCCTTGTGTTGAAGATGGGACAGGACGGTGTGTTATAGAGCTATAGGGTACATGGCTGCCTACCAAACCTAACTCTCTGATGAGAGCTGATGAGTACAGTGGGTAGCTTTATGGAAAGAAGTGCTCTGTCACACTTTTTTCATCCCTCTTTGGCATGGAGTAGCAGCTGTACAGAATTTCTCCTCTGGCTTTGGATAGCCTAAGGAGCTCTTCTTGGAGAGGCTACCATTTCCCAAGCCCAAGCAGTCCTGTGCTACTGTTGGTGATATTGCAAACACATCAAGAACAGTGGCCCAAAAATCCAGTTTCAGTCCTCTAATCCAGCTGTTCTTTTTGCCACAGGCTGAAGAAGTACAGGAAACCGTGACATTGTATGGCTCAATACTAAACCTTATCTATTTTACACAGATTTTTTTTGCGTGAACACTGCACTCTCCCACAGTTTTTATTTTATTTTTTGTTATTCTTTTGTCCTTTTGTATATTTTTCTTTTTAATAATAAAATTAGATAGTACTTTATACTGTTGCAAAATCAAAGCATCATTTGAGTTTTAGATCACAATATTATCATAGTGGGACTTTTGTGCAGTCCAGTTGCTAAATCCTGTATGTCAAGTCATAATTAAATTTCCTTCTCTTTTGGTGGACAAAGTTTTAAAAGAGAAGTAATAGGAAAATTTTATTACGCAAATAGGAGAGCACTTTCCCTTACACTTTGGGCAAAAAAGCGCCTTGAAATATTGATGTTGTGTTGCAGAGACTGCCCATGAAATATGCAGGAAAAATTATACAAGGTACAAGAGAAAAACCACATCACTGGAAAAGGGATTCTTTAATTTAAAAGACATGTCTTTATCTAGCAAGTAAAGCAAGAACACCGTAAGACCTAGATGTGTCCATAATAACCATCATTTCAGAGAAGGCTGGCTGCTTCTGTCTTCCTAAAGCTGACTAAACCCATGCCTTCCAGCCACCAGAGCTGCTTTCTCATGCTTCCATAGATGTTACATAACACATGACATGCACTTGGAATACCAGGTGGAGACGTTGCTTAGCAAGAACTAACCTAGTTGTGAAAGAGTATCAGCTTCACTTCCTTTGGCCAAATATAATTGCTATGATGACAGCTAAACCATTTTGTTGAATATCCAGTTGTCCAATAAAAGTTATTATCAGGCAGGATAGCATCCGATAGGTGACTTCTACCAGAATAATGAGCATAAGATCCATACCTTTGCCATGCTCAGTAAACTTCACAGAAAAGACTATCTTGCACATGAGGAAGGGCTGAGAGAATTAGATCTGTTCAGGCAGGAGAAGAGAAAGCTTCAGGGTGACCTAATTGTGGCCTGCCAGTACCTTAAGGGAGCCAACAAGAAAGACGGAGAGGGATTTATGAGGGCCTGTGGTGACAGGGCAAGGGTTGGTGGCTCCAAGCTGAAAGAGAACAGGTTTAGATCAGAACCTAGGAAAAAATTATTTACTCTAAGAGTGGTGAGGCACTGGAACAGGTTGACCAGAGAAGCTCTAGATGTCCCATCCCTGGAAGTGTTCAAGGCCAGGTTGGATGGAGCTCTGAGCAATCTGGTCTAGTAGAAGGTATCCCTATCTATGGCAGGAACATTGGAACTAAATGATCTCTAATGTCCCTTTCAACACAGGCACTCTGATTTAGGACAGGTTCTTTACAGAACTGTAGGAGCAGCAGGAGACCAAGACCATGAGTGACCTTTTGCTCATTCAAAAGCATGTATCTGCTTTCACCCGTAAATGCCATCCTAGCTATTCTTAATCATTAGCCTACAAATATGATGGGGGCAGATCCATTGGTAAGAGAGATGTGTGTTCATTAAGAGCTATGTCAGCTATATCGTAAGGCCTGCTGATCTCTGGGAGACAGAAAATAATTCCCAAATTGCATGAAGTCACCTAATGGTATCTGTGATCCTGTTCTTTGTACAGTTGCACACCATCCTCTGAGCTCACACGTTTTCTAACCTACTGGTTGATCTGGAAAGGCCCACACCGACATGGTGATTTCAACACTCTTTTGTTTAATTAAGAAAGGCCAAATTTTATAACCTGTGTGCTACCATGGACAATAGTGATCTCATTACAGAGGCCCCATGCTGACATCTCCTGCTTTTCCCTCATTTCTTCTACTCTGGCTGATGGATGAGTCTTTGTGTTTTGTCAAATGTTACCAAGCAGAGTGACTTAGCTCACCATCTGCATCCAGTTCTGAATTTTGGGCAGTGGCTTGGGGAGACATTATTCTAAGGAACCTTTTTCCAGCAATGTTTGTGCCTTGTCCCCTTGTTGTGGCTGCAGATGGGTCAATCACTTCTCTGTGACCAGGCTTTAGCTTGGCTTTGGCAGGCTGGAATTCTGCAACTGCCCTGGGCCCTGGCGAAGTCCCAGATTTACCTACAGATGCCCTTGTGCTGGTGACCACAAACGTAGCATGCAGTTCCACTTGGGTGGCTGGTCTAGGTAGGGGTATTGCCCGTACAGGAGGAGGAGATGGATTAAGGCATGGCAGGAGAGGATCAATATGGTACATTTTTTTGTTTGTTTTTTTGTTGCTATGGTTTGAAGTATACAGCAGATGAAATTCCGCTATGCTGATGGGCTGGTAGGGGGAAAAGGAACATGGAATATGATCATGTAATGCTTAATATCAAGAAAATCCCCACAAATATGAAAGCAGTTATTTGCACTGTAGTTGCGAGCCAGCTGGCTGTGTGGCCACGGCTGCAGTTTAACATTAAATATGCAGTAGTTACTGAACTGCAGCTTGCTGTGAATGATGTACCTCCCCATTATCCCTTCTTGTGTCGACAAGCCCAGAAAGAAAAGAAAAAAAAAACAAGGAAAAAAAAGCTGAGCTGAGTGTACAGTTTACTTAAATGCTTTCAAAAGAGTGCATGCCAGTCTGGTTTGGGATTCAAAATTTTCAATTTAAAGGTTAGAATTTTTTTCTCTTATGTTTCAATCAAGAAAAATTATGTTAGGTTGAATCATATGCAGGCAATTACAGGCTCCCTTCTAGATATCTTGAGATACATACATGCATACCATAAAATATGAACGTTTACCATGTTTAGGTATAACTCACAGTCCTCTGTGAATAATAAAAGTATTTTCCTTATGATAAAGAAAACTGAGTACTGAAGAATAGGCACCTCTTTTTCTACTTCCTTTGCAGACCAAGACATCATTTAGATTAAGAAAATTATGTATGAAATTTCTCTTACAATACGTTTATGGGAAAAAATATATTTAAAAAAGATTTTGCAGTGTAATAGTGTGGTTTTATATGGTGCTATTATAGTTACAGTCATTTGGAATGTAGAGTTGCAGTCATGGGAGAAAAGTGTAAGACAAGGGGAAGAGAAGACAGTATGGGTGTGCTGGGAAATGTTGTGCATTTTGTGGTTTTGTTTTCACTCTGCAATAAGTTTAACCATCATCATGATGCACTATAAAAGTATATAATGAATTTTCTAAAATTTTAGCAAATTGTAGGAACACAAGAGTCTTAACATCACACACCTGTCTGAAATGCCTTACTTTTTTCTTGATAAAGGTAGTGGTTAAATTTAAGAAGGAGAGGAAATTCTATTTTTTTACTTTTCCTATAGTCAACATTTAATATATAACCAATTGCAGTGGCTTTCTTTTTGTATTTTGATGTGGGAATTTTTTTTGTATGTTGCTTGTTTGGCGCTCTTTTTTAAAATTTTAAATTACTACTACTATCATGTTTTTGAATCTAATAGGGAATATATATACCTATACCAATGTCTTTATTAAGAAAAAAAATCACAGAGCTCAAAAATGTGTGCCATAACTGAAACTACTGACAAAGTTTTACTTTGAAATAAATAAATATGTATTGGAGCACTTTTGTATATCAGCTGATAGTTCTCTAGTTTTTACACTGAAATTTATTTAAATTGCCTGAGGACAGGGATATTAATGACCCATTTACCCCATTCTGCTCCATGCAGACCCAGTCTACTGCCTTTCCTATGACATGGCACCACAGCTGAAGGCAAGAGCAGGCAGAGCTGGGTGATGAGTTTGCAGCAGATGGATGAGGAACTGTAGCAGCCAAGAATGTACAGACAGGCTCACAGCAGAGGTGGGATGGGTACTGAGGCCAATCATACTCACACCGAGCACATCCCCTGCCCTTGCTGCCTTAGTGGGGTCAGAAGCCACCCAGCATCTCCTCTGCCAGCTCACATCAGGGTCTACCACTGAGTGCAATCAAACAATTGCAAGTGCTCCTCTGCAGTGAATACATTCACTGACCCTTCCCACCACCTTCCCTCACAGCAAGCAAAGTCCTGGGAACTGCCATGACCATCAGGGATGGTGTGAGTACTGGGTAAATCTGGAGCCAAAACTTGGTGATTTCTTTTGGGGCATAGGGTGAGTCAAGTTGCCAGCAAGATATTAAACAGTACTTAAGTAAACAGCAGTTTTTCTAAAATATAACATGTGCACATACAGTAAATATTGCTCTTAAAATGTGACAACTAGTTAACTCAGTGTTTGGTAGTTTCTTGATATTATTACAGTGTAATATCTGAGTTATGACAAGGCAAGTGCTGGCAACAAAATTTTGTTCTACTTGCACAATTGTAGGAGTCATAAATTGGTCCAAAGGCATTTATTTTTTTTTTCTCTCATTAGAAAGCTCTTTCCTAATGTCCCATCTAAAAAAATCTATGACAAGGATCCTAATGATTTCTGAGGAAACTAGATGATGACCTTATGAGTCTCTTGAAAAAATCCTCTGAAGTGTTTTTAATGTGATTCTGTTTTGGTAATGACCCTTCTGTTTGCTTTTGTCTTGATTGGATTTTTTTTTTAACCTGTTCCTCTGTTGCTCCTAACTCTCTCTTTTTTTTTTTCTTTTGTTAAATTGGCTCAGAAATTTTAACTGCAAGTGCCCTATTGAAAACTTGCCTTCTTTCTAAATTGCTAGTAAGAAAAACAACTGAATGCAAGTTTAGTAGACAGAGATGCATTATCTGAAGGCTGGAAATTGGCCTCCATTCTGCAGTTTAACATTGAGGCAATAGTTTGATCAGCAGCTGTCTGTGGTCTGCGATATTTTGAGGTTGAGTATATATATCATGAACCTGAAGCATATAAAGCTTTAATGGATCCTCTAATTACTTTTTCATCTCTTGCTGCACACTAAACACAGCAGTTTAAAAAGACTACAACTATGATTGTAAGAAAGGAAAGCTGGGAAATACAAAAAATGTAGGTAAGTAAGGAAAAGAGGTTGATTCAAGGCAGTTTACCATTAGGTCTTGTGGTCTGGTGAATAAAAAGGTGGGTCTTGTTCTTTTATCTTTCCTTGAATGAAGCATTTACTGTAAGAGCTGAAAATGTGACATTTCTCCTATCTGGGATTTACTAAGCCATATATATAGTTTTCTGGGCTTTGGGTACACGTATAGAGTGCTTTTGTTAACCTGAGATAGGTATACCCAGTAACTATATAGAAAGGAAAAATTCATAGGCAGCGAACGATGAAATGCAAAAAGCTGACTTATAGGTTGGACTAAAAGGTAGTTGGGTACTCTTTGAAACACATCTACCTGGTGCTATGTTTAAGGCAATAATTTTCTGTAACAGGCTGAATTGACCCTTTTCTGTATGAAAGATTAAATCAGTCAGAAGAGGGTGTTTGCTCTCCTGCAGTCCTGGGTCAAGTGCTAGATAAGTGTCTTGTGCAGACTCTGTCTGACCATGGGAGCCTTCACTAAATTCAAGTCAGTCTCTGTCCTTGTCTATGAAAGACACTGAGAAGCAAAGAGCAGGTGCTTCATCTGATGATGTCCATGCTGTGGGCTAAGGAGAGATGTAGGAAGTTTGTTTGGGAAGTAGTTCTACCAAAGGGTTTGAAGGAACCAAAACAGACTTGTAGTTACCATAACTAGGAGACTGAGGGTCAAGCCCTGCTTTTCACTACATTACAACAAATCAGTCCAAAAGCACTGCAATGTAAGCACTAATCATATTCTTGCTCTCAGATGCTTTTGGTAAATTATTTAAGTTTTTACCTTCATCTTTTGTTGTCTTCCGACTGAATTTTTATTTCCTTTGTTTTTCTTGGATGTGGAATACACTAGGAGGGAGAAATTATTTATAGAATTAGGTACTGGATCTGCATGGTTGTAATTCTTTCCAATTTGTTTGCTTGGGATTTTTTCAGTACTGAATGTCCAGAAATGAATTCAATGTTCTGAACACAAAGTGCTCATAAACTTCAAACATGTTTCCACAGTTCAAGTCAAATGAATGTCACATTTGTATGACTATTAATACAAATTTTAATAAGTGTAATATTTAATGTTATAGATCTGCTGATGTTGAATTCTTTATTGTATCCTTGCACCAGAGATCTCTGGTATAGGTTAGTCAGTGTCTCTTCTAATTTTGTTTTAATACATTGAAAATAAAAATTGAGGCAGCTAGTATCTTAATTAATTGTTTCCCTCTGAACTCCCTGATGCTATGGTTATGAGACCAGTTTAGATGAAAAAACAACCCTTGTTATGGTGACAACAAAAAGTTGGTTAAAAATCATTAAAAAAAAAAGACGAAGAAGAGTACCAAATTCTGTACCAAGGTAACTAAGTAGATGCCCTGATATTGTTAGCAGGATTTGAGGGAGGGCTTTAGAACCATTCAGCTCAATGGGTCTTCATGCAAGTACAACTGTGCCCCCAAGTGGATATCAACACAGAGCTTCAGAGCTCACACCGCCTCCCTCAGAGGTGCCCAGACCCCAAAACTCTTGCTGGTTTCAGTCAAGGTGAAACTATGTCTGGAAATTTTTTGCTTTGAAGAGCCCTTCAGGCATAGTCTTTGCTCAGTGCTCTGGTTGCAGCGAGACTGTTATACAATGAGAAATAGATATTCACTTTTTTTTTTTTTAATGGCTGTTCTTGCTTTCCAGTTTAGATGCAGATGCTGCTGTTCCTTTTATTGAGCCAAATTGCTCTTTTCTTCTAACTCACACCCTATACTTTCAATGCCTTCTGCTTCATTTCTTGATAATAGCCCAGCTGCCTCTTGTTTTCATGTGTCTTTGTTGATGCATTACCTAGTTATGCCTCCTGAGAGTTTGCTTGCTGAGCCTTTATAATACCCAATGGAAACAGTTTTAGGGAATATATAATTTCACAGAGCAACACCTATTTAGCTTCCATTTCATATTACTGAAAATGCCCTTTGAAACACTTTGGCTTAAAAATATATTTAGAAGCTGAGGGTGTGACATTAAATTAAATAGTGAAAAAAGATCTTGGCCTGGAATTTAAAAATATGCATAAAGAGAACTTCAGTGGGTGCTGTGACAATCTCTGTTAACTACAAAGTCAGAATAGGATGACCCCTCCTACATCCTTGATGATGTGTGTGACTCCAATATCAAGTTCCAAGGTGTACTCCCCTTATCTTGACATCTATGGCTGGATGAAAATAACAGCTGAGATTTTGACCAAAAAACACTCCAAACTGGAGCACTGTAGGAATGTTGTTAGAGAAATCTCAAATCTATGGTGAACCATCATACACAGTTGTCTTTTGAAGGCCTTTTATTTAAGTAAAGAGCAAAGCTGTGGGCATTGGAAAAATCTGCCTGGAGAGCAATTTCTATTTGTACTTCAAAAACGCAGAGGGAGAAACCACCTTCCCTTTGGCCTTGTGAGCCTAAAGGGTGTTTAATTGAAGTAAATAGAAAGGAGAAATATGAATAAGTGGTAAGAGAAATTAAATATTTCTCTATTCTAAATAGAACAATCATCTTCATTTTTGGCTGGCAAGATTTCCCCCTCAATAATATTGTGTTCATAGAAAAATATTGAATTTCCAAATATAAATAGATAACTATTGGCAGGATTCTGGTATGCTTTTTTTATCTTGAACCTAAGTGAGTGGCAGTGAATGTGAGAACTTTTCTTAGCGAGCACAGAGGGACTCCTTTGCCAGGGTTTCAAACTCAACAGCTTTGTCAACATTCATTCAAAGAGGGCCATCTAAAGTACAATAGAACCTATGGGTTTGGCTTAGAACAGAATTGATTTCCTTCCCTGGTTTACTCACAAAGGTATTTTCCTTGCCCCCACTGATGTGATTGGCAAAGTTCTTGCAGATTCCTGGTAGAGCAGCATTGGGCTCACTGAAACTGCCACATGTAAAGCTGCCTTTGAGGGCGTTGCGCTGCTTGTCCATGGCCACAAAGCACATGTGGGGCTGTCCATGGGTTTTTCTGAAGGTTTATCAGTGAGTGCAGATCAGGGCACTGGATATAGTTAGATCACTCCCTTGAAAAATTATTTGTTGCCATGTACTTGTCTGAGTGATTTTGGATGGAAATGACTCCACACTGGAAAATAAGTGGAGGAAAGCAACAAAACAAGGAGGTGTCTTGGCTATCATAGGTTAAAGTAAACAAACTTTCGTGGAGAGAAAGGACTTCACAGTACAAATCTATGAGATTCAAAGTGAAGACCTTTTATTTCACACAGCACACGGTTTATATAGGGTTAGAGGTACATCTTATTGGCTAAAAAGGTCTCACACCAACACCCTAGAACTTCTAATTGGTTAAAAGCCTATCTCTCACAAGTCCAGTGTTTGTATTATCTCAACCTGATGTTTTGAGGTCCATGTCCGGAGATCACGAAGGCAGTTGAGACGTTCTCATGAAAACACTTGCAAGGATTGACCGACGCCTACCGGACAAACAGCAGGTGTGTGTCCTTGCGGGCTGAAGTATCAGCATGATTCTCACGGAGCTGAAGCAGTTTGGACTGCTCAGAAATTAACTTTTTGCAAGCAATCTCACAACAATAGGTGAAAGGGAATCCAAAGAAATCTGGTAGATATGGATTTCAGCCCGTTTTACACAGCCTTGGAGAGTGTCCTATCTATTGGGATATTATTTGCTATGAACAGGTATGCTCTTCTTGGCAGATCTGTTGAGGACTTGAAAAGGAGAGGAGGAAAGTGATACCATACATTTCAACCTTCAAGTTTTAAACAGAGTGTTTCTGAGGCACTGAAAACTAAACCAGCAACTATTTGAAATTCAAAGACAGAAGCCTCTTTACCCTGTGCAGGGTCGGAATAGCATGCCAGGTGAAATGATACAAAATAAATCTGGTGCTCTGGTATGAAGAGAAGTTGAATCCCCCCCCCCTTCCCCATCTAAAAAATTCAGTACAAATGGAATTGTGAGCATGCCAGCAAGACTACTACATGTAAGTCTGTAGGCTTATTTCTACTTAGATTTCCCTTGACTGCCAAATCCTTACAAAACTATTTTTTCTGGTTCACAGTAGTATGGATGACTCTACCAGTCCTCCTTGAAGCAGTAGGTGAAAGTCTATGACAAAAATGGTCAGAAATAGTTGTATATGACCCTTCTATTTTCAGCATTTTTTCCAGTTGTTGCTTATTACCCCAGAAAACAACAATCTGAACTTTGTATGATCTGGAGGAGTGTCTGAAATGCAATGAGAATTTCTTTACTGCTGATTTTTTCGTAACATTTGCAGTAAAGAATAATTGAATATGTGATGATTTATACCATAAGGATAAATGACTTCTGCAATGTAGGCTGCTTAATGATAATAACCCTGAGATAAGAAGCGTGCCCTGCAGAGGCATGATGACAACAGAGATCTCTTTTAAAATTCTTTTGCTTCAATTTCCTATTCCATATACTTTGAAATATAGGGAATTTAGCTTGAAGTTTGAGCAACTCCTTTAGGAAAAGGAAACAAGATCTTCTGCTTCTGATTGTTCTGTGATCCCATCATGAAAGTTATCAATTTCATCTAACTACTTTCTATTATACTGAGAATTTTTTTCTGGAAGTCTAGTCCCCAAAGAACATGCTCGAGTCTAGTTGTTCAGCAGATGTGCTTTGTGTGAGCTACGAGGCTGTGTAGGCTTTGCTTTATGCTCTCCCCTTCCCCATTCACATAGGCCCTTATCTGGTCCTTCTCAAGAACACTGGTGAGGCAGCTTTGTATGTGTCATGAAATTCCTTGACATATCATATTTATGAAAGATGGAGGATTGGGGGAAGAAGATGTGAGGGTTGCTTTCACATTCTCTCCTTTTCTCTTCTTTTCACATCTGGATTTTCTCTTCCATTCTCTTTTCCAGTATTCCTTCAGAGCCAAGGAATCTGGCAGAGGTGGTCTGTGTTCAGGAAGTGTCACGTCAGTCACTGCCTGAACAGGTGCTGAGAGAACTGCACAGAGGTAATGACCATGCAGGTTTCTTGCCCATATATGACTGTACCTATTAACAATTCAAGATAATTAAGCTGTTATGGAATATTAAATGTTTGTAGAAACCCTGATGTCATACTCTGAGGTGCCGTGCTTTGCTGTGCAGACCTGCATGAATCCAATGATGGAGGTGCACTACAGTTTTGAGTCTTTGTTAAATTCAGTCTCGGTATCCTCTGTTCTGAGATTCACCTATTTCATTGCCATACTTAGATCTACTCTGAGAAACAGTCAACTTGTCACCTCCTCCCTTCTTTCTGTAAAGGTATCACTCATTTGTTTATTCACAGGCAACATCTGGTTGTCCAACAAAAGTTTTGCATTGTTACCATATGGTTTCTTTTGTGGTATCTCTGTACTTTTTGTTTCTTGGTGCAGGCTTAGTGTTAGTTTAGGAACATTAAAGCAAATCCTATGGCACTGAATCACTCAAGGCTTCTGGTTTTCTGCAAAAGGGAAAAAAGTAAGTAAAACCTTCAGAAGTGCTGCTCTGGAATTCTACAGAGTATAGCAAAATCTGTAGCTCTTTTAAATTTGTAGCTTCTTTAAATCTATATTTTATTATTTTAAAAACATTTTCTGACTGTCTTATGCGTTGAAGATGATGAGGTCTAGCTGTGACTTGCCTGTTCTGTGTTTTACTGCTGGGTACCCAGTAAACCGCTCATCACAGGGGAATCACTGTGAAATGCATTTCATAACCTGTAATAAGTGAATGAAGGTTTCTGTCTAATTGCAGTAAGTCCCATTAAGGTTATCTTAGAAAAGGGATAACATTAATTTAAGATAGTCATGCTTATACTTTTTCTAGCCATTGTAAACCAACTGTAAGCCTACTTTGTGTCAGGGTAGCCTTTTCTTCACTGTTTCCACAGAAGTTTTTTCTCCATTCGGTTCATATTTTAACTAATGCACCAATTTCACAGGGGCACTGTTCCCTGTTCTCACTTCTTCTATTTGATTTTCTTTCAATTCCTCTGTAACATGTGCTGATCTTTTACACAAAGGAACAGAATTGCCCAGCCTTCATGTGGTTACAAAAAAGTGCTTTTGACACTGAAAGTTTCTAAGTTCATCATAAAAGCAAGAAATATGCTGATCCAACCACCTTATTTGAATAACCATGTTCACTTCCTGGAAGTGATTTGGCAGGAGCTTTGATAATTTATCTTTGACTGGGCATGCCCTTCCTCTGCCTCCCACATATTTAGTTGCACCTTTTTTCTTCCATGCCATCAGAAGCTGTAGCTGCATGTGCATCCTGTGTAATATGATACAAATCTTTTTTGGAGGAAAACATGTACTCAAAATTTAGGGATTTGCTAAGATAATAGCAAACCTCTTTGAGGCCCTCCTCTTGAAACTCTATTAATGCAGCCAACCATTCCAAACTCTTTTTTCACTTATAGATAGCAAACCTGTATCTTCATTATATATTCATTTAATACTTACAACTATGTTCATCATTTGGTTTAAGTATACATTATTTCCTATTTTTTATGCTTTTGTATAATGTAAATTTATATCAGGAGTGTGTAAGTATGATATGAATAGTGAGATGCCCGGGTTTCTACAGTCCTTCTATTCCTTTGAGTTTTATTTTTTCATGTATGACATCTCCAAACTCCTCATTTCTAGTCTGCCACCTCTTTTTGAATGTGATCTTGTTGCAATTCAGAAGATTGTTATTGATTAATAATTGTTAACTAAATTTTTTATCAGCCTAATTGATTAATTATTCTCTTCTGTAAAATTATCTTTGTGTCTGGTTATTTGTGCACTGAAATCCAGGACTTAAATCCAGGGAAGAAAAATGGCTAAACAATGCAAGACCTCAATTTTGTCTATTTATTTGTCTAAACCAGAAGATAATATTTATGACAACAGATTTATTTGCAAACTTCTCTTTAGCCTAAAATCCATAAATAACCACTGCCTTTTTGTTACAGCTAATGACCAGCCCACCTCAGTTGGTGTGCCTATATTCTCATGTGCCTATACTCCCATGTGCCTATACTGTGCACATGATGAACCCTTTGGGTCTTAACCAGTGCATCTTGGTTTGTGGTATTGCCTTGGCATGTGCCGCTACATGTGGCACCACTTGTGGTTTGAAATGTATCACCTCTGTGCTGTTTGGTTTGATCTATTCTGCTGAAACTGAGGGGAAGTCAAAATTCAGAAACAAATATTTCTGAAACAGGTTTTTTATTTTTCATCAATAATGGTTTGAATGCATGAACTACTTTGAGGAATGGTTAAATCTGGGTCTTCCAGTAGTTTCTAGTAGCCTTGTTCCATCTTCAAGGCATAACATCCAATATTGTTGCATAGTGCATGACTCTAATTTATACCTCGTATCACCCTTTGACAGAACATGCACTTACAGGTCAAAGCCTTGATTCATTTGGACTTCATAACTCCATTAAAAAATTTTAGGTATATAATTTTGTTAATTGTAATGGTTGCTTATCATATTCTCTATTGTCTCTGCAGGGATCAGTGACTTGATTTAATCTTAAGTGCAAAGTAATCTTAAAACATAAGGCTAAAATGATGCTTTTTTTGTGTACTGTAGGTACCGCAGACTGATATGCCATCATTGACAGCTACAAAAAGGTACCCTATTGATTTGTTAACTAGGGATTAAAACAGAAGAACAGCTTTCTAATTTATCACTAAAAATATGTATTTATACAGATATTTTGGTGCTTTCTGTTTTGGGTGGAGGGTATTTTTATTTGGGTTTTGTTAGGTTTCTTGTTTGTTTTTAAGCAAACAGATTTATCTTTTTGTAAGACATTTGGTACTGAAAGTTGGAAGCTCTGAGGTAAGCCTGCCTTGTAGCAATTATTGATGAGGCTTCACTGGCAGCATCACTGACCTCTGGTAGAGCACAGAGACCTTTGGGGTTTTTTTGAAAATACAGTGCCTCATTGGGGTCTCCCACAATGGTTTGATGTTGTCCTGTCAGAAGTACATAATCCAAGATTTAAGACAATGATGGAAAAGTGTGTTGGGAATAGGAAGAAATGAGGTGTACCTGGGGCATTTCTGTATTTCCCTGGCAAATCTTGTCCACCTTTCAATTTTTCTTGTCTTTGCTGACATATTGATTTGAGATTCAGAGGAAGAAAATGAAGACTAGGGCCAAATAAGCCTTAATAATGATTTAGGGCTGAGCCTCTCCCCCCTAATCCTGATCGCAGTGGTAAAATCTACAGCTCTTTTTCTCTAATTATTTTTATTCACTTTGGAATGGATTAAAATTATTATTCTAATCACCAAATTGCTGACTATTTTTTGTAACATGCCTTTTCTTTTTTTTTTTTTTTAGGCATCCAGTCCTAGTTCTCGACTCAAACCTATTTCTGTGCTGTAATTATGCAAAGGTTTTTCTATTGTTAACAACCACAGAAGTCAGGGGGTAAAGCTGGGCATGGAAGAAAAAGGAAAGGACCAGAAAATTATGATCCCTAAGGTGTACCAGGATCCCAGTTGCTATTCAGAGTATTTTCATTGTTCTAAGAGGAGTTTTATCTGCTTCTAGCTTAATTTTCTTCTTGTACATTAGTTTACAGCTTTGATCCCTTTTTCAGGCCTGCTTAATAAATAGATGGAACCTTCATCACTAGTTCTTAATCTTCCAGGGGATCCATAAATCTGAAACTTTACAGTGGCGAAACAGTTTGCTTTAGCAATTTGAGGTTTGCTGAATATAGGCTTGCTCTCCTAGTTCTTGCAGGCAGCAATAATCTTCTGACTTCTGGGAGTTCATAGTTAGGAGCTAAGAACTACTTGTCATTCACCATCTGATGGTGTGGAGCAGTAAACAGTAAATCTGTGTGCATCTTCAATTCCAGGTGCCTATATTTATATATAATCTGGGCATATTTTCCCCATATTTTCACATATCTAAGCATTTGGAGTGCTCTGTGTGCTCATCTTCTTGAGAGTGGAAATCAATACAGGGACAGTAAAATGCTACAGGGCTGCTATTTTCAACACCAATTTTCCTGTGAATTTCAAGCTTAAAGTACTCATTAGCTGTGTAATCAGAGCTAAAAAATCTTGAAATACCATATTCTGAAAACTCAGTCCTCTGATAGCAAAGATGATGTTGTGTTTGAAGGTAGATATTATAATTTCTCTTGCTTCTAAGAAGCCTCTCTGTTTTGCACAGTGTGCTGAGGATATCCAGGTAGGTGATTCATGAATTTGTCTTCCAAATTACCCCTTGATGTTAAAGAAATAATGCAGTCTGCAAAAACTCATTGATTTTTGCATTCTTGAACAAAAACTGAGGTGGAGGCAATTTTCTTGGTAAAAGGTACCATTCTTGTCTTGCTATTATGTTCCATGAGAAACATGAAATGCGTATCCCAACTTGAGTTCAGAAACACAACTTTTTAAAAATCATCTGAAATTGGTTTTTCAACATATAACTTCAGCGGGGTGTGTGTACAAATGAATATGTACATTTTACTTTTTCATAAAACAAAACATATGTCAAGCCTAGCTCTCAGCAAGACACCAGGGAAATCTAAATTTTGGGTTTGTTTTTTTCTGTGGGTTCTCTAACCGAATAAATGTCTTAGAGGTTTTGCCAGTCTTGGTCCATGGGGTAAACCTGAACCATGACTCTTGTAAAGTTGCTTAATTGTGTTGTGTCTCCATTTTACTTCCAGACAGGTAGGAGCCTGTGCAAGAGTGGGGTGGAGAGCCCTGTAAGGTGTCAGGGGTTCCCACCAGACATGTGGGGAACGTGGTCAGGGTAAGGTGAGGTGAGAGGGTCACTGTCTTTGTGCTCCTTAGTCAAAGCAGCCTTTCTCTTGGCATCAGAAGATACCATTAGTTTTCACTTGTCCTTTATGTACCCAGTTTACATGGGTAACAGAAAGGGTCTGGGGAGGGAGGCAGTTCAGTGTCCTGTGCTGGGATACCTGTTTGGGTTCAGCATCTGTTATTAGTCTTTAGTCCCTAAAGTGAGCAAAAGACTGAATTTGGGATAGCCTGTTTTAACCAAATCCAAATTCTGTCTCTGACTCCTTCAGCAATTTAAGAATGCACCTTCAGTGGACATAAGGTTCCTCAATCCATAGCAGAACTCAGGTGCTTTTCAGAGTCTAATAATGTGTACAGATTCAGTAACAGGGCTTTTTTTCTTTAGCAGCTGCAGTGGGCAGGTGGTGAAGAGAGGTTTTTTTGACCTATTGTTTGAAAAGTGTTGAAAAAATTGGCTTGCATTTTTAAACAATCTTTTTTTTTTCCCTAGGATTTTATTGTACAGGTTTTTATACCTATAGATCAGTCTTCTAAATGTATGGAACATTACTATAATTTTTCTATTTTAAATTTGTTTGTGAATACAAGAAGTTTTAGTATTGAAAAATAATTTTTTTTAGATGACAGTTTTGTACTTTGTCCTTGACATTTTATTGTATTTTTTTATTAAGCAAAACTTTCTGATGCTGATCTCTTAATTCCCCAAGCTTGCTAATTAGATCTATGAATGTTTTATTTTAATTATGATCAAAAATATCATTCAAAACTAGATGATACTAGTTATCAAAATGCTACTTAGAACCCTTATCTCCTACAATAAAATGGAAAGAATAGTACATACACCCCATGTAACAGTGTAATGAACTTTCTTGCATATCAAGTATATATTGAATTATCTTGAGATGATCATCAAGACGTATTGAACCAAGTGGTAGGTATTGATTGAGTCAAGACTGAGATTAATATTTACCTCAAGGGTCAATAAATTTTGATGTTGACTGAAATGTGAAGTCAATATATATATATTGTTAATACATTCTAAATGCATTCAGCAGGCATATCTCGAAATCTGTTCTATAACCCTTGGGATCCCAAGAGACACTTTCCTTCCAGCTAATACTCGAAAAGGAAAACAAGAAGTGGAAGAAAATGACCCAGTTTTAATTAGTAAGTGAAATACACATGCACACAAACACATACTTCATATCTAATGGATCAGTGCAGGTGGAGCAAGAACTTTCTAGAGTGTAAGGTGCAAACCCATACAACATCTCAGTGAAACCCTAAAGAATCACAAACTTCCCCTCTATACTTTGGTTTCAAGGATAAAGAGTGTTTATTTTGCTTTGCTTCATGTGCTATAAATATAAATGAATAAGTGTAAAAAAAATTAAAATAAATCTAAGGATCCCCTGCCTTCCTTCCTGAATACTGTCATGTATATACTCGTGTCTCTGGGAAGTGACGAATGTGACAGGTTTATATAAAGAACAGCTGCCTTTGAGAAACAGCCAAAACAAATTGAGAGCCTGTGGGTAAAAAGCAAGGACAGGACCAACAAAGGACACTTGGTGGTTGGGATTTATTCTAGAGTGCTCCAGGGGTAACCTGTCCCGCAGGGGTCTGGGAAAGTGAAGTCTCTCTGACTCCAAGTGAAGAGCAGATTCAAGACTACCTCATAAAACTGAATAGCCACAAGACTATGTGGCCTGATGGAGATGCATTCCAGGGTCCTGAGGAAACTGGCTGATGTTTTTGCCAAGTCACCCCTCCATCATATTTGAAAAGTCATGGCCATTAGGCAAAGTCCCTGGTGACCAGAATAATGGAAACATCATTCCTATTTTTGAAAAGGGGAGAAAGGAAGACCTGGGGAACTACAGACTGGTGAGCCTTACCTCTGTGCCTGGGCAGATCATGGAATAGATACATAAAGAAGCAACGTTAAGTTACATGTAAGACAAGGAGGTGATCTAAGACAATTAGCACAGCTTCACTGAGAACAAATTGTGCCTCACCACTCTGATTGACTTCTATGATAGAGTGACTGCTACAGACAAAGGAAGACCCACTGATGCTACCTACCCAGACTTCTGCAAGGCCTTCAAAGTGGTCCCATATGGAGAGATGTGGACTATTTATTAGGTAAGCAATTGGCTGAATGGACACAGCTAGATGCCTCTGGTCAATGTCTCTACATCCAGACATAGTTAAGTGATGAGTAGTGTCCCTTGGGCTCAGTCTTGGGACAGCTGCTCTTTCAAATCGTTATCAATGAGACCATGACAGCAGGTGCACCCTCAGCAGATGGTTTCCAGATGACACAAAGCTGAGTGAAGCACTGACACAAGAGCAGGAAGGAATGCCATGCAGGGGGACCTGAATAAGCCTGAGAAATGGGCCCACCAGGACCTCACGAAGTTCAGCAAAGTACAACGCACTGCACCTGGGTGGGGGCAGTCTCACAAAACTCATGGAGAGAAACCCTGAGGAGAAGGACTTGAGAGTTCTCATGAATATAAAGACAAACATGTGCCAGCACTGTGCACTCACAATCCAGGAATGACCTCATCCTGGATTACATCAAAAGAGGCTTGATCAGCAGGTCCAGGGAGGTGATTTTGCCCTTCCACTCTTCCCTCATGGGATCCTGCCTGGAATACTGCATTCAGCTCTGGAGTCTTCAGTGCAAGAAAGATGTGGACTTGTTTGAGCAGGTCCAAAAGAGGGTCATGAAGATGCTTTGGGGTCTTGAGCATCTTTTCAACTCATACAGGCTGAGAGAACTGGGGTTGTTCAGCATGGACGAAAGAAGGCTCTTGGGAGACCTTATAGCAGCCTTCCAGCACCTAAAGAGAGTTTCCAAGAGACAGGCAGAGCAACTTTTTATACAGGCAAATAGTGATAGGATAAGAGGAGGAATGTTTTTAAATTAAAAGAGAAGAGTTATAGATTAGATGTTAGGAAGATGTTCTTTGCTCAGAAGATAATGAGGCACTGGAACAGATCACCCAGAGAAATTATGGATGCCTCATCCTTGAAACTGTTCAAGGCTGGGTTAGGTGGGGCCTTGAGCAACCTGGTTTGCTAGAAGATTCCCTACCCATGGCAGTGGGGTTGGAATAGATGATCTTTGAGGTTTCTTTCAACTCAAGCCGTTCTAAGATTTTTATGTTTCTCAGTGTATTATTGGCAGCTGAACAAGCACTACAGCCATGAGCATTATGACAGAACTACTGTGAATGTTATTCTTGTCAAACTTTGCTTCAGTCAGTCAAGACAGTTTTAGCCCTTTGGTTCATATAAATAACTAGGAGAAGGCATTCATGAGGCTGATTTGAATGACGCTGAGACGTACTCATGTGGAAACAGAAAAAGAGAACCTTTTCTTCTCCCTCTCCATAAAACAAGTTGTCAAATCTGAGTTTTGCTGAATTTATTTGTGTGTGAGATCCTTTGTGTGCCATTTTTTCCTCCATGCATCTGTTTAGTTGTTATTAAACTAAAAAATAAATAAATCACCTTTCACAAAGCATGTTCAATCTTCTGTCAGAAATGGGCATCTGTCTTATGCATAGTTTTGGAAAACTCCCAATCTGTTACACAGAAAGGCTGGGAATTTTTTTCTGGACTCATATTTTTGATCAACAAAAACGTTTTTGTTTTCCTTTGTGGTACAAAGGAAACAAAAAAAATTAGAGAACATTTCTTATGTGATGTTTAAGATACTGATGGAAAGAAATTGAGGTTAAGTCTTTGCTGACCAAACTGTCTAGTTGTAGCAAATCATTTGCTGTCTTTTTACCAATGGAGTGTGACAGTTGCAGTGTGCAGGCACGAATGAGAATAGAAAGTCAGATTTGGCTTTAAATTATCCTGTTTCTAAGGTTAAGTCTCACATAAATGTTATTTTAATGAATAGTTTGTATTCAATACAGTTTCATTTGAATGAACAATGTAGCTACGTTACTACAACATTGCTGAACATTCCTGCTACTTCCCGCTTTCATTAAAATCATAAAATGTAGTCATGTTGCTAAGGATAAAAGTTGTCCCAGAGTGAGATACTTATTCAGCATTTCAAGAGTTATGCTGCACCTGAATGGCAAAACCCAGGAAAGTCGTCGAAGGAAACCCTTGAATCTCACTTGAACAGTGTTAGAAGTAACATGAGAAATGCAGTTCAAAGGCTCAGTGGGAGAAGTCAACCAGCCTGCTTCAGCACAGTAGAGAGCTATAAAAAATTTCAGTAATGGTAGTCTTGTTAATATTTTAATTTGTTGCTGTAAGCCTTTTTGAAATAGGTTGTAAAGGAACAGGAGCACCCAATTTTTAGATTTTTTTTAAATAACTTTTTATTTTCATTTGTTGTTATTTGTTTCCCTCTTTATGCATGCTCTCACATTAACTGTTAAAAGATACACCATACTTTTTTAAGACTGTTCTGAGCTATGCAGCCAAACCTTCTTTTATTAAAACATCAAAGTGTTTCTTTATACACTTATCTGGGGATATCAAAATTAGAAAAGAAGTTGTTCCTTCCCCTTACTCTTAAGCTTATGCAGTTGCTTTGCTGGAGATTCAAATGTAGAACTGAAAATTTGTCCAGAGTGTTTGACTAGTAGGAATAAAGTCAAAACCATTTGAGTGATGCATATTAAGGTCCTTTTCTTATGCTGAAGTTGTTTGAGTAACAGTTGCCATTCCTAAGACAGTAAGTTTAGTAACCCAAGAACTTCATGGCACAAAGGTCAATATCTCACTTGCCAGCACATTTGCCAGTCCTTTCATGTCCATCCTACTTTGTCATCTTGGTGTGTTATTCATTTTTCTTCTCCAAAGCATCCCCTTGTTGTTTAATGGAAGAACTGGTGTTATTGCTGCTTACTACATCTAGAAACTATTTTTTTCCTGCTCCCTCTCCTTACTTTTTCTTTATTTGTTTTTAAGTTTGCAAGTCAATGGGAATATTATAGTTTAGCATTAACTTCCTATTTCATATATCTTTTTTCTAAGGAAACCTGTTAAGACCCTACTGCTCTAAGTTAGAATTGGTTAAAAAATAACTGGTAACTAGGGACACTGAACTTCACCTGTTATCCAGAGAGCATTCATTGTTTGATCCTTAGTTCTGGGTTGATGAGCAATCTATTTAAGGTTTTTGTAGTTATAGGGAGTTTTTAGTTTTAGAACACACTGTCAGGTTGTCATGGTTTTAATTGGAGTCAGAGCTCATATGAATGTAAAATAAAGCAATCTGTGAACTTAAAGGGAAGTGGGTTTTCTTTGTTCTTGTAAATAAAATCCTACAAGCATTGCTTTCAGAGTTCATTATTTGAAGGTGGAAAGTGGACCTGACCTATTCACACGCAATCTGTTCAAATACATGCCTTCTAGGACCAATAACTCCTCTTCCTTTCATGCAATCAACTATTTTTAAGGACTTCAGTCTCTTAAATTCTTGGTATTTGCCTGTTATTTGACTGATAGTGGCATAATTTAGTCAGCAGACACCTCTGTTCATTGTGTCCATTGTGAAGCCCAGATATGAATTCCAGCAGCCTTTGAGCACTCATTACCAAGCTCTGAAGTCTAGATGACTTTGAAGAGTAATATGTTAGTGCAAGTTTGATTTTAACAAATGTGTCTTTATTTAGACCAGAATCAGGTTGGGGGTTTTTTTGTTGTTGGTGGTGGTTTTTTGCTGTTGTTATTGGTTTTTTCTTGTTGTTGTTGGTGGTGGTGGTTTTTTGTTGTTGTTGTTTTGGTTTCATTTTTTTCATTCTATTTCTTTAAGTAGCTAGACTGATGCTTCCCAGAGACTAACTTTGGTAATGTGTTTTTAGCTCAGATATAAAGGGAAAATGAAAAGTTTGAATCTTGAAAGCAATTCTCTTCCTAATTCCCAGGTGCTGAAACTGTTGGTATAAGTTGTGAAGAAGCTATATTTTCCAGCTAAGCTTCTAGATCCACAGGACAATTATCCTAAATGACTGACTTCTCCAGGAGAGTAATTATACTAAGACATCCTTAGAATTATTAGAAGTCTTCTAAAGGCTTAACAACATAGTACACATAACATTTTCCATAGGTGAAGTTGGCGGATTATTTTCTGGTTTCAATTGGTCCTTTGTTTAAATCTAAAAAAATGATTTTGTAAAAAATTGAAACTACACAGAAAGCACCTGTCAAATATTGTTTGTAATGCACTTTTCTTTCTGTAAGTGACAAAGTTTGTGAAGAAATTCTGGATGAAAAAAACCCAAAATCTTTTTTTGAAGGTCTTGAGGTGCTATGCCTGGCGTCAGTTTGAAGGGAAATAATAAAATTGGATTATATGATAAAATAATAGAGGTAACATTCCATCTTCAAGACTAAGTTTTAGCCATCTGAATGCAACTTTTTTCTTACTATTTGCATTCAAATAATGAAGATTTACACTGAATTTTTGTGACTTATTTTAGACTGGGCTGGTTTCAACCTTCAACAGATGCATTGTTGCTGTGTGTGTGAACAAGTGTATTTCGATTGATTGATTGAAGAGGAGGAGGAGGCAATGGCACATGTTTTACCCATGCAAAAATCTTCTGTGTCTGCACCTGAAACTGTGAATGTGATCTACCGGTGCTCAGGTGTTGATAAACTAATTTTTCCTTCTAGTGAAACAAAAACACATAAGAAATTGCTTGCACAGAACTCCTTAAGACATATCTGTATCATCTGTCATCATGAACAGGGAGATTTAGTGAAAAAATAGTAAATAGCATTGGAGAGATCTTTTTAACAACTTCTTTTCTAACAACTTCTTTTTAATAACTAACCTAAACATCTTTGGTAATTACTGTTGCCCGTTATCCTAAAGAGTCTTAAAATGCTCTTGTCAATCATCTGTGAGACTGATCCGTTCATCAAGGAAAAGGAGCTCCTGCTTTAACAATTAATTATTTTTTTGCTATGTCAAGAATCTTTTCAGCATGCAATTCAATACTTTTGTCTACTATGTAGTGGTAGGTAGGATTTGCTGTAGCTGCCTCATATGCCAGAGAAAGAGTGTTCTTTTTCCAAAGGTAGACTATAGAAAACTTCTAATTACACAAAGTATTAAGATATGTAGTCATTTTGGTATTTCATAAAATAATTTCCATTGGAGGGAATCCCCTGTTCAATGCATGGCTAGATTATACCAGGTTTCCCAAGGCCTTTCCCAAATGAGGTTATGGAATATCCATCCTTGGAGATGTTCAGGCCTCTTTAGCAACCTGTTTCTATGTTCAGTATTCTTCATTACAATTCCTAGTATCCAGTTAACATTTCCATGTTAGAATTTATATCTGCAGCTTATCACTGTACATCTTTAAGAATTGTCTGACTTGATCTTCTTTATGTGCTATCATTAGATACTTTTGCACAGATGAGCTTCCTTAGCAGAAACTGAGAACTTTGAAATTATATCTAACATCTCAGAGCTGGGAGGGAAGATGGAGACACTGAGAAAAAAACCCTAGACATGAGAAGGCATTTCTTGAACTTCTGTAGCTCAGACTATCTGCAACTTTTTAAGTTTTTATAAGCTATAAGTTGATAAATGTAAATGCAGACACACAGCATGTGTGCTTCTTGTTTCAAGACTGACACAGAGTATGTGATCTTGAGGTTAATTGTAAAGCTTTTGGAACATTGTGTGATGACGTTATTTTTCTTCACGTAATAGCACTCTTTGCTATTTTTTTTTCAGAGCTTTATAACAGATTTTTTTTCAGAGCTTTATAACAGATATTTTGGGAATCATGACACAGCAGGTGAGATAATTTGGTCCAGGGGTACTCGTGGCCATTGGACTCTTTGGTCTGAATGTCACAAAGTTCTCCTGAAATAAAGCTATGTTCAGTTTCATGAAACATCAAGGTAAAACTTCACTTATAGATTATTAGTATCTATAAAAGCTGTTATTACATGTTGGTTTTGTTATTAAAATGTTCTCTTAAAGTAAGATTTGCACTTTTTTGGAAGACAGGACGTGAACTTGATGCATGGATTAACTGCCCCACAAAAGAGCTACAGCATTAAATCTGTTTCAAAGTTAAGTATTGATACTCCAAACTTTTTTTATCTGTTTGAATTAATCAGTTGACATAATATATTTTCTTCAAGACTAAATAAAACAACATTCTTCAGGGTTTTTAATCAAAAGAGTCACTATTCTTTTAAGTTGGATGTTTTTAGGTGACTCTTTTCAGTACACTGAAGTAGCAGAAAACATTCCACATTAAAAAGTGAAGGGAGTAAGAAAGGGACAACAATGCATTGCACCAATTCCAAGAGAAACAAGGTATGAGAAGAGGAATAAATGTAATGAGGACACTTAAATTGTTTGTAATTGTATAAAGAGAAAGCTTTGGTTTGGGTGGTAAAGGACATACTCCACAACGAAGTAACCTAAAACTTCAAAGATTTTTGTTGTGTTTTATTTAATTTATGATATACTGCTTTTTAAATATTCAGACTCCTGGATTTTAAAGGCATGTTAGAATCTCTTTAATTCCATTTCAATCAACCCTAGCAGAGAGGAAAAGACAGCAGTTACCAAAGGCTGGTCCTCATCCTGAACCTGCTACTGTGGAAGCACAACTCATACATGCCTGTTTGGAAGTGCAGTGCTTCCCAAGGTGAGAGTGTGAAACAGTACAGTCTTCTAGAAAGCCATTGCTGCTAGTTCCCAAAGACAGCATTAGTGTTGGGTTCAGAAGCACCAGAAAGTATTACATGCCTTCAGGAGCCATAGTGAAATTAAAGAACATCAACATTGTTTGCATAACAGAAGTAACTGTATAAACTACTAATGCAATGTACACCCTGAGGCAATATAGACAGACTTGGAATGACTTGTAGGAGCAGCTTTTCATACCATTTAGAGGACAGAGGAGAGCCAAAAATAATCTCAGTGACAGTGTGAGTCTGTCACTGATCTTTGAATGTATCAAATTGTCTCTGCTGCTCAAGCCTGTCTCTGAAATACGGTCACTGAAGACTTGAATATGTCATTCTGATTATTGCTTTCTGAGATATGCAGAATCTGCAGTCATGAGAAATACTGTGGTTTGTGCAATATGACAGTAGTTATAATTGATCTCTAGCAGAAAGAAGAAAAGTGAGCATGGAACAGCTACAGAGGATGGTTTGAGAATGAAAATATTAGATTAGTGTTGAAATGCAAAATAAGGTGATTGATGAAGCAGTTGTGTTGTCTAAGCATGAGAAAGCTCCTGGGCTAGGTCTCAGTTGAGATGAGCTAGGCAGTACAACTTAGAGCGTGAGGCCATTTCTGCAAATCTTTAGGACTGTTTATTGTGCTGGCTGGATTCTATACTTTCAAATGTGATGATTTGAGATGGATAAGCACTATTTGCAAACAAAGCTGAAGGGTAAAACCAAAATATTTTATTAGGTACATATCTGATAGTTAATCACATAAAGGTGTTTCTTTTCCTAATAACTTATTCTGATATAGGGAGTTCCACAGGATTAACATGCAATGCACATGCAGAGAGAAACATGTACAGCACTCTGTTCCCAGCCTATCACAGTGTTAAGATTTTTTTAAATAGTATTTTCTCTGATTCAGGACTGTGAAAATGAAAACTGTTTTAGAACCAGGGAGTTATTTTCACTTATATTTAAAAACTTAGCCTTTAAAGTGCAGATACTGAAATGAATTAAACAGCCCTTAAATCCTTTGTGCTACATCAGCATTTTCGGTATATTGTAGTGGCCAGAGCCCCTTACTCTTCCATGTGCTGGTTTAAACTCCAAACCAAACCCAGGTTTAAGGAGGGGTGAAAAGGGCTCCCAGTGCATCTTTGTAGCCATCTCTCATAAAAAGTCACAATACAGTTTTTAAAAACTGCTGGTGTGACAAGTCCTGCTAATTAGAAGATTTTACAAAGGAGAAAGTAATGGTAAAACAAACTTACCTGTAAGAATTTCAGCTTGATGGTTCCATTCTGAAATCAGTCTAATGCCCAACACTGAACAGTAGGAGATAACCAACTGTAGGTGTGTGCTATTGTATTCAATTAAGGGGTTTTTTTTCTTTCATCTTCACTCACTGCTGTACTCAAGATATCACACTTTATATTTCTACAAGACAAATTTTGGGTTATAACTCCAAAAGACCGAATTGACTTCAAATGAACAAAGCTGTTTCTCATATGACAGCCTTCAGAAATTGCAAACTATGAAGCCCTGCATGTTCAGTATATCTTTTTGTTTCTGTTCAGATCTGAATTTATAGCAGTGAAGGTCCAAGTTTAGCAATTTTTCATGGCAAAAGGATTTTTTCATGGAAAAAATAGTGTGTAGCTCCAGTTGGTCTGATTTTCTTTTCCTGCATCATCCTGGTATCAGTGACTCCGAAATTTTCCAGCCATTTCATTGTTTCTTTTAATGCAGACTAGTTACACATTTCAGCTAAGCTGTGAGCTGCAGTACCAATGTTGTTAACTAGACAGAAGGAGATGTGATTAACCAATTTATTTCACAAGACTTTTTGCAGAATTGGTGCTCATACCTTAGTGGAAACAGATATGCTAATCCATTTCTTATTTCTGTGATCTGCCTCAAGATCCTGAAAGGAAATTCATAGCTTTTTTTTTTTTTTAAATTCCCAAAACCTAAAAAAACCACCCCAGAAATACAATTGCACTGCTTTTGCAGTACTTTGAGCTTTATAGTTCAAAATAAAGAGTAAGAATGCTATTTGCCAAATATGTAAAAAAGGGCATGGTTTTCTTTAATTTTGTTATCTCACACTACTAAATATTTGCAATGTGGTATAATAAGGGCACATGAAAATATATATATTTGCTGTTCTAATTCAATGACACAAAATTCAAGATCTCCAAGGTAAGGTTAAGCAGGAGCTCATGTAGTCAGGGTTGAAATTCAGACACTGCAGATATAATCCATCTCCCTGACACATGCAGTGCCTCATTGTGAGACTGCCAGACACAGTCTGCTGAGATGGGAATGTCACAGAATACCAAAACAGGGTGAGACGCAGTTTTGTTCATCATTGCTTTTATCTACGAATATCCATCTAAGAGTCTACATGCATAGCTACTGCCAGACAGAGAAATATGAATGCAGCATGGAGATGCAGCAGCTAACATTCAGAGAAGAATATGGAGCATATGCTGGGTGCTCAGAATTACCTAAAAATAATTTGGGTAGTTAATCAGGTTAATTGCTTATCTCTAAGGTAATATTTTGGTGCAGACGCTGAGTCACCACCTCAGTTGTCTAGCAGAGATCAATGACAGGCGTGGTTGTCTGCATCCTCTAGTGAATTTTGAACCTAAGGGACAAAAGGAACCCTGAAGGCAAAGAAACTGCACTGTCATCACTGGGGAGGCAGACAGGCAGAAAGAGCTGCAGTAGCAGAAAGGAAAAAAAGCTTTTTCAAAAATATCAAGTGCTATTCATCTTATAATTGTTCTCACTTATTCGCGTTCCATTATACATTTGAAATTTCCATTCTGGTGACAAAAGGGGAAAAACCCTGAACTAATTTATAGAGAATTAAGGTTCTGAAATGAGAGATGAAAATATGTGCCTGCCTTAGACATATGTGTAAGTTTGGCCTTATGCAAAAAGCAAAGAAACTTGGCTCTATTGGCCAATACTACGGATTTTGGTGGCTTTTCAAATGCCCATGCCAGGCAGTAAAATACTAAGTGTGAGTGCCTGGCCTGTAGTGGTTTCAACCTGGCATGAGCATAGGCAGTTCTTCTGTAAACTGTTGAGATCCCTGAATAATTATGGCTCTAATCCGAAAGGAGGAAATCTTCCAGGACCCTGAAAAAGTACACCCTTGCCACAGACTTGGCAGAAGCCAGGTTGACCATATGACCAACAGGGCTTGAGGGACATGGCTGTCTGGGTTTATGTCTGGACATATGGCAAGATTTGCATAGTGATTAAGTACTGTTGACTCTAGCTTTAAAAGTGTATTTTTATTTGAAATAGTGCATCCTGTTCTGAGTGTACTGAGCAACGTCTCTGTATAGGTATTTTTCTGCTCAGTTGTAAAAGACAGCCTTTAGATGAAAGCACCACCTGTGACATGAATCAGCAGTTCAGTGATGCAGTTAAGGACCTTGGAACAGTGGGATGGATGGAAATTAAGGGCATGTATCAAAGTTAAAGTATAACTGTTGTAGGGATACTAATAGTTCCCAGGCTTGTGACAAATTTTCGTGAGGAACTCATAAGCAATTAAAGGTTTAGGAGAAGTTGCAGCAGGTGGATTATCTGTTGGGAAAAGGGAAGCAAAAATTAGGTTAGACATTCCGACATCAGTTTAGCAACACACACTCATATATCTCCCCTACACCTCAGTTCCTGTAATCAGTCATTCAATTCTCTTTGCATCATTATGGTTTTCATTGCCCCCTCTAAATCCCTTCCTTGAGCCCAGAATGATGTCCTGGTCTTTGCAAAGTGCTCTACACCACCACAGAGCAAACCCAGGGCAGGAAAACATCATATTTCAACTTTTTTCCATAATTTCTATTTTGTTTTCTTTGATATGTTTTCTCTTTACACTGTCGTGCTCGTATCCTTTCCTTACCTATTATAATGAAAAGCATCAGGGCTGGAGGAAAACATCATCACCTCAGTTTTTAAGGCTTTATCACTTCTGAGGAAAATAATGATCACACCAGCAATATTGAGTTGTGCAGTTGTTGGTCTTTGTTCTTCCACCTGCACTAAGGCCCACGTTTTCAGGAGCCTCACTTTGCATCTCTTCAACATAAACATCTCTTACTGCACATTTCCCTAGGAACTTACTGGTACTTTGAATTACTGGGCATAAAGATCTGACTTTTGCAGTCACTTAGAAATGGATTAGACCTCTCTGGTTTCATTGCCTTATAAAACAAAGCTTAATATGTCATTCAGCTGTCATTTCATGACCTTATATTTTGTGTAAGTTTGTATGACTTCTAGGTGTGCAAAAATTAATATATTCCTGCATATCTTGGTTTTGTATTTCCATATCTAGTGAAAAATGCAGAAAAGGTCTATGTTGTATTTTAAGCTGCTGCTTGTGAAAAATACAGGTATCATAAAAGAGTTTTATCTGGCTTCTTTTGTTTCTTTGGGGTTTGTTTAGCTTTTTTTTATGTTGTTTGTTTTTGTGGGGTTTTTTAAAAAGCTATTATTTTAGGAAATCAAAGAAATATCATTAGGTCTATGAAAGATTCTTTTTGTAATTTTGTCTGTTCAAGAGTGAGGACATGTGACAAAAATAATATGCTTTTCTTTTTACATATTACATAGGAAAAAAGAATTCTTTGTTTTGAAATCTTTCAGTAAAAAAACAGATGCATTTTCACAAATAAATGAAAAAGAGGTCCTATTCTGCCAGTTCTGTGTTCATCCTTTAATCAGTAATACTCAAATAAGATCCCACTGCAGTTTTTCAAACTTGTCACTGAATTTGGCTTCTAATTTTTTCTATCTTTTATTTTTCCTCTTCCTAAAACTAGACTAAAAGCTCCTGGGTCTTTGTATTTATAAATAAGAATTAAATTGATAACAAAGTTGCTCCCTAAGGATTTAATTTCATATACTTGAGCTTCTTCATTAATAAAGGATATCATGTACAGGATATCTTCAGCTTCGGTTCTTTAACTATCCTGTCTACCCCAGTAACACTTTTGAGAGTAAATTTTTATTTATTGCCTTGTTTTGTTTCAACATCTTTAAAGAATAATCTTACTGTGGTAACAATCGCTTGCATATATACACAGACACATAAAATCATTCATATGAACTCATAATGAAGTCTAGTTAACATAGATTTCAGTGTGATTTCTTCTTGTATTTGAACGTGCATTCTAGAAAGCTACTGAGATTAAAAATTCTTAAATTAAAATCAGGCAGCAAAGATATTGCCCAATTGATATCCTAAATAAGGGCAGAATCGGCAGATCCAGTGTTGATTCAAGAATTTGTGCAACCAGTTTGCCAATGATCTATGCTAAATTTTGGTTTATGCAGTCTAACGTGTTTTGAAAGTTTAAATAGTGCAGTCAATTGTCAAAACTTTGTATTTCTGTTCTATGACCCACCTGTCCTGCAAGAAACTCTCTTTAGGAGGTGCAGAGATTTCAAGTGGCTTTGACTTGTGGCATTATACTTCACATGGATTGCTTTTTAGTCGCAGTTAAACCCAAAAGGACACTGATAATTTCAAGAGGCTCTTTTGTGTTATTAAGTTCTCTGATTTAAGAAAACCTCTGATGCATCAAGAAGAGATTGTTGGTTGGTCATAGGTTTGGAAAGGTAGGGTCTGTACGAGGTGTGTCAAGTGTTTCAGCCTTCTGACAAAACATGTTTGAAGCACCATTTTGCTGCTTGTTGCAGGCAATTACCCCAGTTCAGCTGACATAAAGATGTGGAAAATCCAAGAAACTGAAATTATTGCAGAGCATGTTTTGCTCTAATTGTCACTGTTTAGGAAAGGTTGGATGTGTCTAATATATCTTTACAATATTTTTATCTATGCATTTTTGTCTTTGTCATGTGCAGGTTACCTGTTGAAAGAGCTTTTACAGAAAAAGAGGGAAGGAAAACAGCACCAGTAAAACAATGAATAGTACTCTATAAATTATTTAAAGTACTCCTATCTGACAGAGAGAACTGGGAAGGCACACTAGAACAACATCCGTACCTGGCTTGACTAGAAGGTGATGCTGTTTCTTGTGGCATGAATATTGACATCTTGTATTGGTAGGGTGTTGTCTTGAAAGCAGAAAACCTAGACCAGGGTAATTGTGCCACTGTCGTGTTTGTGACCCTGACACATTTCTCTCTCTGTCTTTCTGCTCTTCCCTGCTCCTGCCTTTCCTGTTGGCAGCATTGTCCCCTCAGCATGGGGACAATTCTTGCAAAGCATTTGGATAATGCCTCCTGGAAGAGTTGGTTTTTCCACTGCTCTGATGCTGCAATGCAGGTAACATGAATGTGTAACTGTCTTTTGGGGTGGCTCCGTATGTACATAAAAATACTCATAGGCTTGGCTCTTTTCTGCTCATTGTTTTTCTTCCGAATTCCTGTTGACAATTAATTGCTCCATGGAATTACACTGGATAGTATATTTAAAACTAATTTTAAAAGGGGGAAAATAGCTAGGGAGATTCCTTAATAAAACTGAAGTCTGGAAAACAGTAGAAAATTGAAGAAAAAGCATCAGTCTACTAAATTCTGTGAGACTGAAGCAGCTACTGTGTCACATGAGCTGCCAAGGCCTTTGACTTAAAGGAATTCTGCCATAATTATCCTGTCTCATTACAAACCTCACCTGGCTTTAATTCAGCAATGTAACTCACTGAATAATTTGCCATTAAGATGTCTTGAGCCTGTAAGCACAGCAGGGACTCATTTGGGGACATCTGACTTTTTTTTCCTTCTCCTTTCCTATGCTTTTCCCTCTTTTCTTACACTAAAGGGCAGTAAAGTTCCTGCCCATGCGAGCGTAACTATCACATGAATGCTGAAAGAATGCAGCATGTTACTTAAAAAAAAAAATTACTGAGCAAGGCAATAATGATTTTCTGCTTATTGTAAAGCTTTGTCTATTAAATTATTTGTTATGCTCTGAAGATTTACATGGGGCTCCCATCAAGACCTTAGAAACACTTACAGCAGTGTAGCATGTCGCTTTCTCTCTCTGATCTGTCTCTGTATCCCTGACTGTAGCACATGGTTTCCATATGCAGTTGTCTACAGGACACTAATTCTGAGATTTTAGCCAATCTTTGAGCAACTGTGGCTACTCTCTAATGCTGTTTTTGGAATGTGTTTTATACTGCAAAATCAATGTTATGTTAAAGAAGATGCTAACCAGCTCTTAGTGAAACATCTTTATTTATTGTTGCTCTTTTCACCACTTCTTAGCAGCTTATTCTGACTGCAGACCTGCATTTTGGGGATGTTAAAAACAGGTTGCTTTGTTTTTCTTGAAGTGTGCCTCAACACAAAGCGCTTTATTTATTGAAGATTCTGGGAACAAACAAAATTGAAGTCTGAGTTGACTTCTTAGATTTAAACTCTTCTGGAGAGGACTTGAGATATAAATACTTGGCACAACAATTTATGAGAGAGATTTTAAGGGAAGTGTTACTTATATTAATGGATGCTGCTGTTGTTGTTTTAAGAGGTCTGAGGGGTTTTATTTGTTGAACTTATTTATTTTGTTGCGTGGGCTGAGTTTTTGTTGGTTTTGATTGTTTGTTTTGGTTTGGGGTTGTTTTCATTTTTTTAACCCAGCTGAGGATAACTGTGTGTGGGTGTCTAAGGAAACAAGTAATAACAACATAAAAAAGATATTATTTGCAATTGATAGTTTGAAACATGTTGTAACTCTCAAATTAGAAATAGCTGCATTGATCCTTCCAGCTAACACTAGCTGCCAAAGGTAGCTCACAGAATGGTAATGCACATAGGGCACCTGTTTTTATATTTGCATCTCTACTATTTCTGGTTTTGGCTCTTCAGTGCAAGTATCAGAGCAATTCTGTTCCATTTTTCACAATAACATTAGAGGGCTTTAATTAGTTATTGATTATTTTTTAAAAAAATCTAAAAGCTTTTTGAGTGTTGGGTCTATTTGTTTCATGCATTTGTGAACCCAATTCAAAGTTCACTGAAGTCAGTGGAAAGAATTCACAGAATTCACAGATCTTTGTTTCCTTCATTGTTTTGGTGTTTGGGTTTCTTTCTCCTACAGACTGCATCATGAATTCAACAAGATTTTGGTGAAAGGAAATGGGATGATTCATGAAAAGCTGACAAAAATAAGATAAATTGGATTTAGCCATAAGCAGAAATGTACAATAGAAATCTGATGATGCATTGCAGAACAAGTCTGAGAAACTGTACAGGAGCTGCAGGTATTTAACACCTCTCCAGCAAGATCCTAGAGATGGACATCCTTTTATTGGGCTGGAGACACTTGACTGCTTAGGAAGGGTTTATTAATTCTCCAAGTACAAAACTAAAAGCAGCCAAATGAGAGAAGACCAAAGGTGATCAGCTTGCCAGAAGGTTTTGATTCCAAACTTATGTCTGTAGAGTGGTGTGGACTTTATGGAGAGATTTGTACAGCTGAAAGATCAGCACCAGATCTGTTTCTGCTTCTTGTTCTTCCTCTCTTGTTCCCCTTTTTCTTACATTTGATGCTCAGAACTTGCCATTAAAATCTGTCCTATTGCTGTAGACCTTGCACTAATTCACTGTGACATTAAAACTGGAGAACACTGAAATACTACTAATTAGGCCAAAGGAAAAATAGTGCAGCTTTTTATAGTTACTATTGCAAATGACTGCTGCAGATAGAATCAGTCTTTAAGTTGCAAAGAATTTTTATGTTATAACCTCTTTCTGCACTCTCTCCTAATGTAAAAATTGCCATTTTCATATTCACACTTAACATGAAGGAGTTTGATTTAAATATAGGTGATAAATATATGTATAAATGTATGTGTAAAAAGTATGTATATATATATATGTAAAGTATCCTCAACTACTTCAAGCTATCCTCTAAGAGAAGTCTGAAGTTGCCTGAAATAAGTTTAACATTGTTATTTTTTGTGCTTTTCTTCAAATATTTTCAATAATAATTTGCTAAGAGGAATGACCGTTTGAAGAACTATAGGAAAATATTTTAAAAAATTAGCAGTGAATTTTCCCCCAATTTCTATTTTCAAGTCCAAATTATAGTTTTTCAGGACTGCTCTGATGGTCATCTCTTGATCAGGAGTGCACCTATGGGTTGAAATGAATTTGCATACAGGTTTTTTGACATTTGCACTGAAAGGTATGTCTATGTATATTTTGGTGGTTTATTCTTAAAATGTGCTAGATGCCAACTCTTAATATATATTCCTTTTATTTTCCCAATTAAAATACATAGCTTTTTTTAAAAAAGCAATCATATTTTCCTTGTTCAAGTGACTAATTCTATTTCTTTGTGTCTCATGATCTCAAAGGAGATGATCTGTTTCGACTGAAGAACAGGTAGAAACAAATGCTGCTCTTTATCTCCAAATTCAACAGACCTTTGGCTGGTGCCTTCTGTGTTGTGTGGCAGACACACCTTGGAAAGACTGAGGAGGCATCATGGGTGTGATCATGATGAATTACTAAATATTTTCTGGTTCCTCTTCATTCAAGGTTGTTCATTAGAAGCCAGAGTGTGAAAGATGGTTCAGGGCTGTTCACAAAAAATGCTGGCAATTAGGTAGACACTGACACTGGAGAAAAAGCAGAAAAGGTGGTTGAAAAGGCAACCTGTAAAAGTAGGCATATGGCTTGAATACGCTTCATTCTATGTCCTAGTTAATGCTGGATTGTTGCAGAAAATCAGCAGGTCACACAGAAATAAGTCAATGGTGAGTTACAATTTACTCCAAGCACTATCAACAAGAACATATAAAATGAAATAAGATTTAAAAGCAACTCAACTCTTTTAGGCATTTAGTTTGTTTTGCTTAGGGAGAGACAATAACCAGGAACTAAGGCACTGCAAGTTAGTGGCATAAGCTCATTTTGTGCAAGTGTACAGCTATAAAAGTGACAATCGGGAAAGTAATTTGGAGAGGGAGAGAAACTGAACCTGCTTAGGAAATAAATGTGTTCTTAGCAGGTAGAGACTATGTTTGTGACATACCAGCTGTCAGTTATATCCAGGTGCAGAAATAGAAATACATTTAATGGATTAATTAAACAGTTCAGTAAACAGCACTAGTATTCTCTTATTTAATATTATGGAAGCCAGCTAGATAGATCCACTTCACAAATAGTCTTGAGAGGGTACCAACCATCTTGTTAATTCCCTTCTGACACTAGGGGATTTCTTGAGACTTAAGCAGAGAAGGACTCATACCCTGGGGTCTGGCAACATCCTCTGAAAGTCAGCTTGTGCTAATTCCTGTGTGTAATGGTACATGCACTCAGACCATTCTTTTTCTTTCCTTTAATCAATGTTTCTTTCAGCATAGTACTTGAAAAAGTGTAGAAGTAATGACTTATTCTTTTTTCTTTTGTTTCTATTTGTTTGGGGTTCTTATTCTCATCAGTGGTTCTTTTCTTCATCTATTATTTGGATAATTAGCAAACAGTGGATGCAATAGACCAAAATGTCTATTAACTTCATGAATTGAATGACACACCACCAACTTATAGAGTTTCTGCTCACTCTGTTGGGTATTTCTTTTGTTTCTGAATTACCTTTAAGGTTTTAGGACTAACAACATGGACAAATACTTGCAATTATGGAGGAAGATCCCAAATTTTTTCCATAAGGATTCTTTTTCCTGTCCCAATACATACTTTCCCTGAAGTTAATGAAAGTTACATACATGCATTGAAGGCAGAGTATATCCCCAAAGGATTTACTGGAAAATCTGACAATGCTAAAATAAACAAAGGATTGTAGCAACATGCTCTGGTGAAAATAAATGCTGTCTCTGTTAGCTCAGCTGCTCTGGTGCAGCAAAGCAGTTCTCTTCCAGAGGCTCTCTTGTCAGGGTCTGTAGGACATTGGCTCATTTAACATGTAACATTTCCATTGTGCTTGGCAGAAAATCCACACAACTGCAAAAATGTGATCAGATATTGAGGAAATCCAGGCCCCCTCCAGTATCTTACCTTCACTGGTGGAGTCTGAGTCAGGGCAACCTCTTTGTTGAGCAGGGATTGTGGTTATGTATAGAATACACATTCATGTAATTTTTCTTTTTGATTATTCATCATAGTGACTTTGCTTTTCTCCAGAGATCAGTAATTGTATAGTAGTATATAAAAATCTTAGGTAGGGGAGCAGAGATTGAACCTTCCTTGTCTTCATTCAGATGCATTTTGGTTGCTCACTGTTCCCAAGGAGTTTCTGAACGATGTAGTGGAACTGGGCATTTACTCTGGGCATGCCATGACTTTCTGTACAGATGGCACACATGTGCTCTTTCACCAAGATTGCCTCTTTACCTTAATCCACTCATTTCAGACTGAAAGCCTGGGATTGATTTTTCATTTTCAAACCATTAAAGGTTGGGGTCTGAAACAGTGAAAAGTGAAGAAAATAAAAGAATGAAGAAAATAACATGTTGGGTTTTTTCATTTCCAAAGAGATTATTCCTCTTCTTTATTTCCTTTCTGCTCGCAACACTAATGTATGATGATTACACTGTTTAGTTGAAATAGAGTTTCTGTACCTACTCAAAGACACTGAATAAGTCAGAGTTGTAGTTGGTATACTCAAGCTTTCTAGTTTTTTGTTTGTTTGCTTTTTCTTTTTTTAATCTGAGATTTACAGCAACACTCATGAAATCTTGTTGGCAGATTTTTACCATTTACAGAAAAAATGAACTCTTTTCAGTTTCAGCAGCATTACTGGGACTTTGCTATAGAGCTGCTGCCACTAATATCCAGTTCACTAGAAAGCAGGGGAAAAGCCAGTGTGTTCATGGAAACAGTGCTCCCTCAGAAAAGTGATAATCAGCCTAAAGTCGATGTCATGCTACAATGAGACTCTGACAATGTCTGCAAATATCTTGAAAGGAACTCATCTTCAAATGCTGTAGATCAAAGCTCAACTGGAACAAAACCCAAGTATGCTGCATGTCAGCTGCATAATTTTGCTGATGAGCACAGCATGTATAAACAGAGGCCACTGCTATCATCACCAGCAGGAACAGCCAGATGGACTGGGCTGGTCGACTGCTTAAAATCTTGCTGCATAACCACAAAAACTAAAAATGAAGCTTAAAAACCCATTATACATCTCCAGAGTCCAAGACTGTCTTTTTAAAGCTTCAAGGCCATTTTTAATCTGTGCCAGAGACTTTTTCAGACACGTCTGTTCTCAGGAACTTCTGTCTGGTTTTCACCATTCATGAGAACAGAATTAGCCCTGTAGAGGGATAGGATGTAGAATGGTGGTTCAAGCAGAGGGATAGTCCATCAACCCTCCCAGCTCTGTCACAGAAATGCATGCTCTGCAACTGGGAAAGTCATTTGCTGTCTGTGTGCACTTATTTTTCCAACTGTTAAATGGAGGCAATATCTCATCCATAACTATAGCACAAGGCCTTATTCATTAGTGTATTTTCAGTATGTTTTAAGCTCTATGGGTTGAATAGCTAGCACCGTGCAGGAAAGAAACCAGACAGCCAAAAGGATGAAGTATAGTTTGTTATATACCAGGCTAACCCCCTGGATGCTCTGTTTTTGAGGCAAAAATCATTCACTGTTTTTCTGCTGCATTGTCCCTTGTCTTTGAGAATTAAGAGGCTGTGGAAGGCTAAAGCAGTATTCTCCATGTGTTGGCACCTCTGAGAACTGGTAAAGGCAGCCTTCAGTGGAAGGGCCATGTCATATACATCACATCTGCTCACACTGAAGGGTCTAAACTGGCCTTCAGGATGGGCCATACTGGAATTAAAACAGGTCGTAACCAGAAATTACCTCATCTGATGTTGTCTGCACCTGAGGCTAGAGAATCTCTCTCAGTGTTGTTGTGCAGAACTTCAAAAGTCTGTGTTAGGTGTACTCGTTCTTTCCTGATGTGGAGGATGATAGTGGTAGCCTGGTTGACATGTAAGGCAAGGAAGCCTATCTCTGAATCTGTGAAATCCAATCAATATTGCAGTTTGAGAGGACAGTCTGTAATGCTACAATCTGACAATTTTAGACAATTGGTTTATTAATGTTAAAGACAAAAAAAAAAAGCCCAACAACTAGAACTTGATATGAGACTAGAATTTGACATTAGGTTTCATGTACTTTTTAATTAGTGTTTTTCATTTGTCCTAGACTTGCCTTGCAATGTTTAAATATGGAAGGGATGCAATTGCAACATTTTATTTTCAGAAAAACAAAAATCATCTAAGAATCACAAAGAGAGAAGACTCTAATACAATTTCGGGGGGAGTTAGGGGTGGGCTGTGTTTTGGTTTGGTTTGGGTTGGGTTTTTTCCCTCTACAAACTAATTCTTAGCTTTTAGTCATATAATGGGCCCTGTGCAGCTACAGTTGACGGGCATTTCCATTTGGGCACATTCACAGGTGGAAGATCTTCCTGGAGCTTACCAGGTTCCCAACTGAATCCCCTGAAGCCTTACTCTTGGAGTGCAATAGGATGAGAGAGTAAGTTCATTTATTACCACAATTATAGCTGTGCTTTCACACTCTGGCCGTGCTTAGAGTCTAAAAGGAGCGGAGGTTCCATGAAAGCCTCCCAGCCGGATAAACATGAGAAGTACCCTCAAAAAAGCAATGGGAATGTCTAAAGCCACGTGGCCACTCACAGAGATTGCAACCAGTGCAGGATCCATCCTCATGTTCTGCTCTGCAAATGAAAAATCTGCATTTAAAATTTTGCCTGGTATTTTCCTTTAGATAGAATAGCAAAGCCAATAACGCTCATATCCGAAAACTTCATTGCCAGATCCTGGAAAATATTCAGCCATTGTAGTTCACACTAAGTTTTGGTAATCTTGAGGAGGGGGATGAACCTAACCCCAAGATAATTGCCTGACATAATATTCCTCTTTACAATTTCCACCTTTTGCTGACATTCATAAACCAGGATGAGACTTCAACTCTACCTCTTTATGGTGAAGCATATCAAATTTGATTCTAAAATACTGGACAACATAAATATCTGGAATAAAATTAATTTAAAGGAAAGAAGTGGTACCCTAGAAGAATTAAAGGGCATAGTTAAGATAAAGTAAATTTAAACAAGCTTTATTTATGTTTTTCTGTGATTTCTGGTAAATTTAGTGGCTTAAATATTTATGTTGAAAAATACAGCATTTCTGAGATGCCAGTGAATACTGATCATGATTAATTTAATCTTTTTTCACTAATTTATCCCTGCTAGGACAATGTCATAACAGAGACTTCAGCTTTTGTGTGTCCTATGAATCTCTTCTGGTTCAGGAGAGCAAGTTAAATATCTTTGTTTTACCTATGTTTTCTTCCTGAAGCCTGAAGGAGTACTTAGTTATAACTATGCAGTGAAAATCTGTTCCAGTACATACATATCTTCTGTGCATTAGATCTCTAATAGAAAATGATTGCAGACTGACACGCACTGACCTCCAGTAGATAATTATCTGATAAAATTGATACTTCACTTCAAAATGCCTAAAAATTTCCAATGTCAGATTGATGTTTATTCCTAAAAGCATCTTGGAGTACTTCCCCTTGATCTTAGATCAGTCCATTGTCAAATTCCTTAAAGGCCACATCATTTATAAATTATATGAACTGTAGATGTATAATTCATGTGGAGCATAAAATCAGGTTTAAAACATTTGTATTAAAAAGGTAAGGTGATCCTATATTAAATCATCTTTATGGGCTAACTTTAAAGTACAGAATCCTTCTGAGTGAAGTTTAACACTTCTTGCTTTTTATTTTTTTGAATTTATTAAAAATAAAAATAACTGTGACAATGATGTTGGCAGACAAGTGTCCTTTTTCTAAAATCCTTGTGTTGGTGTGTCATATTATATTCCATTTACTACCCCTACACTTTCTGCAGATTGGTTTCAGGCATATTTTTACTAAATGTTTTTGGAAGTGCAAACTGCAGATTTCACCATTAATGTTTTGACATTGCAAGCTCAAGGTTAATGGAATTTCTTGGTGGATAAAGAAGAAAAATAACTACATTTTAAGTTAAATCATCTTGTGAATATAGCCAAATTGCAGGAATCCTAGAAACCATTACCATTATAAAATATATAGAGGATGTGGGTGAAGAGATTTAAAATTCTGTATGTATTTGGCTATTTTTAACTTCTTATTAAGACCTACAGAACTCCTAGAAGTTTGCATTTCTTGTGCTACTGTGTAAATCCAACTTTCTGGTTATCATGTCTTCTTAAATATCTTTTAATATATTCTGAGAAGTGTAATAATTCTGTATGATAATGTTATATTTTTAAAATCTTAACCTTGATCTCATTATGCAACTTTTAGAAATAGAAACTAAAAATTGACATATAGTTTTTGGTTCAAATGAAGTTAAAATTTTCTCTTGGAGGTTTCACAGCTAAGTTCATAAATGGCCTTAATCATTTACAAGCCACATCTTTAATTACACCTTTAAAGATTTGCAATCATTTACTAATATGATATTGAGCAGTGTTTTCACAGTATTATCCCTGAGATTTGTTTTCTTTGAAGTGTTAGATAATGTTGTACTAGTTATCATTTAATGATGAAGAAAAATGGCAACAGTAACTATTTGCATGTAATACATGATGGACTTTTCTTTTCATTCTTCCTTAGTAATGCCAATTGTCCTGAAGTTTGTTTTTATAGGTCATGGGTACTACAAGTTAATGATCTTAAGTGAAAACAGTCAAGCTTTTGGCTGCTTAAAAAACATACCTGATAAACTTCCTTCCTATGTAATTACCATTTTCCTCTCTAGGTACACACTTGCTCTCACCACACAGAATTGGGTACAGAATTCCACATTGCTGGCATGCAGTTTTCAAAGGAAGAGAAAAGCCACTACAACTCCAAAACTGATGGTACAATGCCTATAGTGCAGGAAGAATTTTGACCTTAAAGAACCAAAACTGACTCCTTCTTATTCTCTTCCCCTTACTCTGCTGTGTTATAAATCTTGCTCTTTCTTGTTCACGGAACAACCATGCAGCTTATTATCATATTCTGCTTTCCCACACCACATCTAACATGCTTTGTCTTGCTTTTCTCCTCTAGACAGCTTTTCAGTTCCACTGGGATATGGAATTTCCTTTCTTACCCCAGGAGCAGCTCCCGTTTCTGGCCTTCTAATAAGTCACTTCAATATGGTACCTCTCCCACCTATTGCATGGTGGACTGGAGGCCTCTACATGACATTCATGTTGCTGTGGTGTTGTGTTGTCACTGGGTAGCTTCTTTCACCTCCTGTGGACACCTTAATCTCCAATGCTCGTGGCACTGAGTTAGTCTCTGATATGTCCTATCAGCTGTGGCCTTAAAGAGGGCACACAGAACTAGACAGGAAAACCCTTTTTTTCAAATTATGCTTCTTGGTTTTGGATGAATCCTCTCTGCAGCTGATCATGAAGGTGGAATCTGTGTGGGCCCATGGGACATAGAGCCAGAGGTGATGAACATCTCCTGTGAGAAGAGGTGTTGGAGATTTGGTGGGTGAATTGTGAAAATGAAGAATTGATGGGAGTTGGTGCATGGACCAACAGTGTCGGTGAAGGTGACATGTAGGCAACCTGTGGGGCAGATTAGGGAGCTGAGAGAGGCCTCAGTTCAGGAGGGCTCCAACAGGGCTGTTGGCGACAGATAGAGATGAGTAAATCTTCAGACAAACAATGGTAAGGGGAAAACTTTGAAAGCCAATATAAGCCGTGCTTTAACCAGCCATCAAGGTGGAGGCTATGAAACCTGGGGACAAGGAAACTTCCTGGTTGGAAGGAGGTGGTGTGGGAAGTTTTACCTCTGCTTGCTCAGAATTTCACTCCAAGGAAATCAGTTTGGGAAGCTCCTTTATAAAGCATCAGTCCCTGGCAGAGAGAGTTAGAGCTGATTCTGTACTTTCCAGTGGAGAATCAGGATGACTCTTCCAGGCGTGCTGTGCTAATGTTTTAGTGCTGTCACATAAGCCCCCTTTCAAATATCTGCTGAAATATGTCCTTCATGCTGTTTGTGCTCAAAACTTCTCTGATGAAACGCTGTAAGAACTCCACAGAAATCAGGTTTTATGTTCACCTCTGTTTGAAAATGGTCCTCTCCTTGCTTTCCATTGAAACCACCTGTTGCCTTTTATCACATATAACCAGTGGCTATGGGCACTGTTTTGCCATTAGGATGCTTTGTAGAAATGCTTCCCGGGTGATAACAGTAATAACAATCATTTTCAGGCTGAATATTTAGTATTTTAACAATTTCTCTTTCTTTGCTTAAGTGTTGCTGCTGCATTTCATAATTTGAAGATCCAACAATACAATTGCCATAATCCAGCTTTCATAGGTGTGACTTTTCTACTATTTCTCTTTTAAAAATTCTTACATACTTATCTATGGTTATTCCTAGGTCAAGATTGGAAGTCAAAAGGTTTGAAGTTATTTTGTTCAAGTTCACACATCAAATTCCTTATCTGTCTCAGTAAACGGCATCAATAAAATGAGTATTTATTGAAACCATAAAACTGAAATATATCAGCAAATAAAAAATGGGATATATCACTACATGTGTTTATTAAAACACGATCATACCAGATAACCTGATATTTTCATTAAATTAGGATTTTAAGTACCTAATTTTGTAGGCAAAGAAAATATTAGATTTTAGTCTATGTGGACCTTTGTAATGAATTTGAAATAGCACAACACAGAAAATTAGTCACATTTAAGAACACGAGGATAAGTAGCAGAAATCTGAGATGAGTAGCGAACTGGGAAAAGGTTTGGTCTTGGTGCTGAAGAATCTTAGAGATGAAGTTCCCTTAGGATTACTCCTGGGGTTTTTCTTAATTACTGTTTCATTTATATTTTTCACATAAGGAGCATCCTAGTGGCAACTGTTTATGATGTTAAATGGTGCTGGCAAAATACAGAAGGGTAAAGGTTTCACACTGAAAGAACTGGATAATCCCAAGGCATGGTGATACATGGGAAGAGTGGAGTTTATTATTGCAACATGAAGGTTGTGTTTTGGGGGCCAAAAGAAAAAGAATTCCTGTCATCAGGTAGGAGTTAACCATTTGAAGGCAATGAAAAATATGTGTGTATTAATCTTGGAGGTGATCACACACTGCCCTGTCAGTACAACAACAAAAAAGGCAAATAGGACTCCAAGTCAAAGTGAAGGGCTTGCTGTTGCTTCTGGAAAAATGTAGCACCATTTTTCAAAGACCTGTGAGATCTAACTTGAAGTAGCACTGAATTACTATAAAACAGTTGGAATTTTATCTCTGTAAATGACAGAGAGGACACAAGTACAGGCAGTCTTTTAATTTTGTGCAATTTTGGCAAACTGAAAAAAAAAAATAATGGTGGGTAAGAAGACCCCGACAACTTCTCATCGGATCCAGAGGAGCAGCAGGACCTTGACAGAAGGAAACCACCACTCTCAACCAGACTACAGCCCTTGCCTGCACCAACAGGTTTTTCACTCCCTTTTGCTTTGGACTTGGGGAACCACACGGGTCTCAGCACAAAGGCAAACAAACCCCTGTGGGTTTGCGCCCCAGGACACTGGGTTATACTGCTGGGTTTTGTGAGTTGAAAGCAATTTTCCTTTGTGTCAGTGTATTTATTGTAATATTATTATTAAATTTTAGCTCTGACATAACCTCACTCGTGGTGAGTTCATTTCCCCTGCTGGTTCGCCTTTAAACCAGCACACTTTCTTAAATGATACTTTTTATACCATGGAAGATGTTACATCACAAGCAGCCTCAGGAGTCCTACCTCTTAGTGATGAAGTTGAGGAGTGTCAGCAGCATGCAAACCACAAGGGGAAAATGAGCAGCTGGTGTATGATCACCAGGCATTTCTGTGAAACAGTTTCACTGTCACTTCACAAGGGGGTCAGTGGCCATTCAACTCTTTTGAGTTTGCAAGGGTGATGTAAACCTAAAGGGGAAAAGCTGAAGAAAAATAGTGTATTCCCCCCACCTCTGAATGGTAAGAGAGGAATTATCAGTTTCTGTAGAATCAGCCTTAGTTAAATATTAATTCAGACAGAAATTTTGGCTATTACCCTGGAGTGAGCAGAGAGGCCTTACCAGTGCTGCGAAGAATAAATCATAGAGAGTAATAAGAAGATTAATATTAGATTGCCATAATAAAAAGTGCATTCTAAAGACCAACAACATTGAAGTTTGCATCACCACCAAGAGAACTATGTCAAATTGGCTCGATGGAATTTTCCTCCAAAGGGAACTATAACAGGAAATACTCCATGGGCATGAAAAAGACCACACTGGATGAAGTAAATAAAGCTACTTTGTTTAAGTATCCATGACTTGAACAAACATGTGTTTTCAGGAGACAAACTAGTAGATGGGCAAAGGAACAATTATTTTCAATACAGGTTTGAATCTGCTTATGGTTTATGTTTCTTGGATTAGCTTTAAATGAGCAAAGACTGTATCTTTATTGTCTTAATTATTATCCTTCATCATTCTGCACTTCCTCTTCTGTATCTAAAAAGACTTTAGTTTAGGAAGGGAAGAGACTTTTTCCCTATCTCTATATGGAGTGAAAAATCTGCCAAATTCTCTTCAGAGTAGCTTAAATGAAAGGAATTTTGAGGAAGAGGGAACAAGTAAGAACATTAACATAAAAATAACCTTTTTTGCAGCAACCCTTACAATAAGGAAAAAAAATGTGCAGATAAAATGATTTGATAGTGCACGACCTGGACTAAAACAAAACTGACATAATCTTTATCAAGAGGAGTTCATTCTGCTGTTGCTGTGCAGTACAAAGAAAGGTTTACAATGATAAACATACCCTATGTTTTCAAATAATTGCTTAAATTAAATTCCTTTGTATCTCTTCACTTTTCTTCTCACCTTATTCATCAGCCTTTCTTCCATATGTGTGCTAGCAGAGGCATTTGTATCTTTTTTTCCCAAATAAAGTTTGATTTCAGTGCAGAAGTTACCCCCTGGATGGATTCAGCATTCATAAGCTTAATATTTCCCCCTGCAGCGCTACAGGTTGGGCACAGAGTGGCTGGAGAGCAGCCAGGCAGAAAAGGACCTGGGGGTACTAATTGACAGGAAGCTCAACATGAGTCAACAGTGTGACCAGGTGGCCTAGAAGGCCAATGGGATCCTGTCCTGTATCAACAATAGCATGGCCAGCAGGACCAGGGCAGTGATCCTTCCCCTGTACTCTGCATTGGTGAGGCCACACCTTGAGTACTGTGTTCAGTTCCGGGCCCCTCAGTTCAGGAAAGACATTGAGGTGCTGGAGTAGGTACAGAGAAAAGCAACAAGGCTGGTAAAGGGACTGGAGCACAAGTCCTATGGGGAGAGGCTGAGCGAGCTGGGGTTGTTTAGTCTGGAGAAGAGGAGGCTCAGAGGTGACCTCATCACTGTCTAGAACTACCTGAAGGGAAGTTCTAGCCAGGTGGGAGTTGGTCTCTTCTCCCAGGCAGTCAAAAATAGGACAAGGGGGCACGGGCTCAAGCTCTGCCAGAGGAAATTTAAGTTGGATATCAGAAAAAAATTCTTTGCAGAGAGAGTAATCAGGCATTGGAATGGCCTGCCCAGAGAGGTGATGGATTCACCATCCCTGGAGGTTTTTAAACTGAGATTGGACATGGCACTGAGTGGCATGATCTAGTAAATGGACTAGAGTTGGAGACCAAGGGTTGGACTTGATGATCTTGGAGGTCTTTTCCAACCCAATCAATTTTATGAGTCTCTGATTCTATGAATATTCCCATAATTGATAACAGATTAATTGGAGCTAAAGTGCCTGTTCCCCGTTCTTCGAAGCACAAACATGGCAGGACATTTTGTTAATTATTTTAAATATTGCTTACACAATTTCAGGTCTGGATTATCCTAACTTTATCTCTGCCTGAAATAAGCTATTTCTGTGAAGCTCCTGTCCCTCTGGATAAACCAACAGCAACACTGCTGTGCTGGTCCCTCTCCCGTGCTTTCTCCTCCTCCTCCTCCTCCTCCTTTTGCTTGCTCTGGAGTCCCGAGGTCAGGCAAGGAGGAGGAGGAAGACTGAGAGAGGAGGTGTTTTTGGGAAAAGATGGCTTGTATCAGGACATGAGGACTGTTCCTTAATTTAACTGGTGAAGTGGGAGCTGAATTCATTAGGACATTTAGCCTCTACCATATGTGGAATAAAAATCCTTTCCCCCAGTCTTTGTATGTCTGAGCTCTTAAAGTTATAATCTTCTACTTCATGTATACATGCAGTGTGTGCTGTTACCAGGCCAGACTTCTTAATTTTTTTTTATCCTTCACCCTGTTAGATTTGGTTTATATATTTTTTTGCTCAAACATTCCTTAGAAGCTTCAGGAATCAATATGAAATTGTTTTCTATTAACTGAAACAATATATATATGAAGTGAGTATAATCTAAGCATAATACATTGTTCCAGGCAGCAGCAATGAAAAAGCAAAGCATTGTTTACTACACCACAATAGAAATGGCTGGTGCCTCTGGTATTCATTGAGCTTGTATTTATTCAAATAGTGTTCAGAACACTTTAATCAAAAGCAAATTTGAAAGGTAAAACAGGAGAGTAAGAGTGAATAAAAGACCTGAGAGAGGGAGAGAAGAGGAAAAGCTGACAAAAGCTAGAGAAGAGAAATGGAAAGGCTGGTGAAAAGGGAAGAGAGGCAAAAGAAGATGGCTGACTAGGAAAGGAAAGTAAATGGGGAAGAAAATTTTTATATGGGTGTTTTAAATAATGTTTGATGTTGTGTATCTTTCTGATGCTACTCTCTGTACATACACAGAAGCAGGCTTATATTGAGCAGAATAAAGACTAGTGCAGTGAATGCCTAAAATATGTTATAGATCTTGATATAAATTTACAGAATGTTAAATTCTTACATAGGGAAAATGAAGTGAGGCAGAGCCTGTTAGAATTAATTGGAAGGAATAAGTATGGAGTCACTGTCTTTTTTGAGAGATTTTTATTCTAAGATGTCAAATCATTCTCCTGTATGGTTCTCCTTCTAATACCACTCACTCCCTTCACTCACCCAGCCCTAGGGTTTTGCCACTGTTTTTACCTTCTCACAAGTTGCTGTTTCTTCCTTACTTCTGACAACTGCATTCGGAGGTGAGATCCCATGAACTCCCTTTGACTCTTTTGAATAAGAGAGGTCTTGCAACCATGTTCTCTGTTTTTATACCTATGGAAGCTTGCTCTTCATGTGAAGATTTAAAGAGCTCTTTGTATGTCTTAGTCATTAAGTCAACTCATCAGAAAATAAACACGCTCTATACTGTTATATTCTGGGAGGTTCTTAGTCTGGAACAGGTTCTTGAAGTCTATTTATATCTTTGAAATTACGATGAAAATTCTCTCTCTTGTGTTATTGGTACCAATTATCTAAGGACATAGGTACTTAAATCATAACACTTAACTAAATTTTGTAACTTTTTTAAGGTTTCAGTGAGAGCTTATACCAGCCCATAAGTCCTGGAAAGTAATTTTGTGATTGATTTCCCATAGAAAACATAGAGTTTTTGAACACCAGATTTGGATCATGCCAGAATTCTAGGACTTATATTTTCCTCATTGTGCAGAATATCTGCTCAGGTGTACATACTAATAAATAATGGCTGTAGCAATATATATGCCTTCCAAAAGACCTGTTGAAGTGAATTACCAGCTTTATGCAGAATTATCTTATAACATGTTGTGCCAGCTATTTTTTATTCTCACCTCTAGGTGTTTTAGATGTTTTTTGTTATGTGATGTGCCTTGCTCTTTGTGTTGGGGGTTGTGGGTAATTTTTAACAGTCCTGCAACATGATAATTTCATGATGATGGGTCATGGTAATCTTGTTTGTGCAGGACTGGGAGAAAAAAAACAGTGGATTCATGAAATACTCATCAAAGATCTTGATCAGTTGCTAAGGGACTGACTACAGAGAGAAAAAAAACCTGCTTGTTTTATCTCTATTGGAAAGGTTGATGATCTTTTATTTTAGCTAGTTTTTGTGGCCATCTAAACTCTCAGGTGGAATAATGAAAGTAAGGGAGAAACTATCTGAAATTTACTCCTAAAAATGAAATTTAGCTGCTATTTTTCTTAAATTCAATTCCAGGACTGAAGTTCAGAGAGAGGAAACAATTGGCCTCCATTTACACACATAAAACTTGGAAATTTTGGGGGTTGCAATTTTTTTTCTCAATGGATCCACATTCTATAAAATGCCACTTTAATTATGGGAGAATTGTAGATAATTATATCTTTAGAGCTTCTCCAAGTTCTTTTTAGGTTGAGCCTGTGGGCCAGAAATAGTTGCGCTGAATAAGAACAGGTTAGATTTCTTTTTTCTTCACTTGCCAGCGTTGTTTTTCTTGGGCTTACCTAAATATTCCCAGCCTGACTCTTACCCTGCTTTCAATTGAACAAAAACTGCTTATAAACCAAGTATGTCAGAGTACATCAGATTTAAACCCTGTCTCTGGGTCTGTGCTTAGCACTCAATGAGAAAGGTATCGTTTCTGAAACAGGATTATATTTCTTTGCAAAGATTGACATTTGAAGCTACTCCAGGTTTGTAGAATATAAGAATCCTTTAGTGGGCAGAGTGAGACTAAATGGAGCAATAAATTCCTAGTGTTATGCTATTGGCATTAGGCATGCAGAGTGAGGTTCTTCAGAGCAGCTTGGGCAACACAGATATACAGCCTTTACAAGATGTAATGGGGGTTGCATAGTTGCAACTCCAGCACAGTTTTAAAAGTCTCTGCTGTCGTGGGTTTATGGCACAATTTTGAAGCAATTTTGCAATCCTTTTGTTTCCTTTTGCTACAGTTGATCACAGACTTTTTTTTTCTTTGCAAATTGTGATTGGTTTCAACCCTTCCATAGCTTTTTAAAACCTGAGTCAAATTTAAAATATAAAAATACATAATTCTAAAATGCTGTGGCTTTAATAACAGTAGAGTATGGGGAGTTGGAGCAGAAAATAAGGTCATAATCTGGATTAACTGTGCTTTTGATAGTTTAAGTTTATTTTAACAGTGTGGGTCTCTCTGGAATGGAGACTAGAGAAATTCATTGTTTTGAAAAGGTCTTATTTTCTACAACTTTCATTCTGGTTGGTTTTCTTTCGGCTGTCATCTCCTCAGTCTCAAGAAAGACTGCCTGACTTGTTTATTCAAATCTGATGACAGAATTTGGACAAACAGGAAGGTAAGGAAATCACTATGCCCTTAATTCTAGGAGCAAGGCAAATATATCCATATTTCAAGCAACATTTGGCTTTCATAATCATTCTACAAAGGGAAGAGACATTGCCCAAACAGAAAGCAGAATCATGGGGAAAGGATCAGAAAAGTGGAGAAGGTATATTCAATCCTTTGAAATTTATTTGTGCAAAAGTTAGCTTAAATGGAAAACAGAAACTACATATTGCTATGTAATTTTTTAATAGTCGTAGCTTAGCCAAATCTCTGAGGATAAAATGTTTAAAGAAAATAAGCAACAAAAGAAATACAATTAAAACAAAATAATCTTAAGTGCTCTGTAAAACAATCTTGAAGACTATCCAGAAAGTACATCTGTTGTTGGATGATGGAAAAGCACATGATAAACAACCAAATAGCAGTGCCACTGGCATGGAAGGATACATTTTCAGATAGATGAGATAAAGTTGTGAAACATAATAATACCTATCTCTCATGTCTGTAGAATTTAGTGCTTTACAGGATAAAACCACAAAAAAACAAAATCTCTTTCAAGGTGGATAAAGCCAATGCACAGACATAATTTTCTTAAGGTTTTGTGTTAGAACCCTAACACAGCTGGAAATTGAACCAGAGTCTCCTATGCACAGACTGGTGCCTCATTTGATAGGTCACATCTCTCCACAGCACAGTGGGGCAAAGCTCTGTCAGGGTTTTTTTGTAAGTGCATTTACTTATCTTCGTTTTCTTGAACCATTAGGGAGCTCCTGGAGAGAGAATGCAGAAGTGTTTTCTTTCTGCCATCATGTGCAAAATTATTAGTGTTATAGTCGTACTGAAGTGGTATTTTCTGATTAGTACTTTTTAGGTGTATAGAAAGAGTTCAGTGCCTGTTTCAGTTACTTTAGCATAGTGACAGCAAGATTAGACCAATGTATGAATGCTGATGTTTAAACCAGGGAACTCAACTGGTGGAAGGGGATCCTGAGACGTAAAGAGTTAGAATGGCTAAAAGTGTGGGTAGCACTGTCACAGCCCATTGTCTCAGAGCATAAGAGAGGAGGTAGATGGATGTGTGCAGGCAGAGTTAACAGTCTGAGTGTGCCACAGCCCTCAGGGTGATTGCAGTCTGCCCAAGTAGCCAATCTCCTACAGAGATTCAGATACAATAAGCCCAAATCAGCTCTTGTACACCTTCAGACTTTCCTTTTTAATCCACTACTGAAAACTCTTGAGTCTTTTTAATCTTCAATCAGGCCTGGAGGAGTCAAACATGGATGAAGGGTGAGCCTCCCTCTTCAAAGTTAGTTTTTTTTTTACAGGTCAGGTGAAGTGTTAGTACAATATCTGTAAATATCTGAAAAACAGGCACTCAAAAAAGAATATTGAAGATCTGATTAAAACTTTTGCAAGTTTTAGCAACATTTATGTATTTTGTTTCTTTGAAAGGACAAAGGATAGACATTTTTTTAACTGGAATCATGACTCTCTATGCAGATAAATTGCTGAAGAACTGTCTGCAATCCCAGGGAACCTGCACTGGGAGCACCTTCGTACCTCAATCAGCACAAGTTCGTTGAGGATGAAGATATGTTGGGGTTGTTACCACTGAAGTAAATACAGTCTAAACAGTTTACTCTGACTTAGTAATATCATAGACCTGAGTGCCAGTTATAAGCCAAGCTTAGACTTAATTATTTTCAGCCTTATTTTCACCATCCTGAGTTGGTGTTTGCTATATTTTCTGGGAAAAAAGGGAAAGAGCAAGTTGCATTTCAGTAGCATGTAACTGTTTAATATTCAGACAGGCACAGTTAACTGGCAAGGCCAGAACGTTGCATGTCAAGGTTTAATTCTCTGCTATACAATAAATTTTCTAGACAGCTTGCCAAAAATCACAGAAGAATAAAGCCATGAAACTCCTCTAGTCAACAGTTTAGATTTGGAGTGACAATGCCAGGAGTCTGCTAAGTGTTAAGGTTTCCTGTGAGACACACGCATTCAGCAACCAATGTCTTCATTTCCTTAGTTCAGCCAAGATTTTGTAATTGTCTGTGGAGTGAGAGAAGATACAAGTAGTCTTTTCCTGACTCAAAATTTAGATTCAACTTGTAACCTACTCAACAGGTAGAGAAAGAAGGAACCAGACTTAAGCATTTTCTTCCCTCGATCCATTTTTATCTCCTGTGCCTGTGAGAGTGCGACAGTGTCTGCCAGTGGTAACTATTTGATCTCCTACTTTGAAGCTGTTCCTTTGTACACATTCACAAAAATAGGACTAGATGGTGGTCTCCTGGGAGAATGCTTTCAGCAGTGGCCAAGCATAGATTCTTTTTTTGCTTTTGCTTCAGATATTTCTATGGTTTAGACAGAGCTGAACAGGAAAGATTAAGAACACCGGTGAAATTAGTTGCAGGATGTGCACTGAGCATCAGGAGTTGGGCACATCTTTGTGCACATTACAAAGGAATTTGAACACATATCCCTGTTGATGGAGGGCTAACTATGCAGGAACTTCATGTGCCTGTGGATAAGGAAGTGTCTGAATCAGATTTTAAAGATTTAGATACATAAATATGCAGAGCTCAAACTGAAACTCTTTAGTGGTTTTTTCCTCTCCACAAATGAATTTGGTGGATAAATATATCTCCAAAACTGGATTCTTTTACTTTGACAAGTCACAAATATACCATAGCTACCTAAACTGTGATCCTACTTGTCTGTTCTTTTAGTACTGCTTTTAAATGTTTGTACAGTGGGTAGTACATCTTGCTAATTTAAAGGAGAGAAGTTACACACCTGGGAATCTATGTAGTTTGTGACTGTTTTCAAAATTGCTTGGAAAGTATTTTCCTTCTGCCAGTAATGATGTGCTAATATTCAAAGATAACATATCTTCGGATATTAACTGATTCAATATGGTGAAACACATACTAGAAAAAAGTATAAAGTTCCTTCCTTCTCTATCATGAAAATGAAAACTTCCTTTTAGGACTGGAGGAATGCAGTGATCAGGTTGTATTGCTCTGAGTAATGAAAACTGAATGATCTGGTTCATTGACAGTCTGGTCATCCTGAAATTTTAGGACTTTGGTAGGAATTAGAAGCTTCTACTATTTTTCTGCATTTAAAAGGACAAGAAAGAGAACTCCATATTCAGTGAAGTTACTCATTCGGAAGATTATGTTAAGTTGAAACAGCAAGGAAAACAGTCACAGTCATATTCTTTTGTCTCACTGGAGACTTGAGATATATAAAATAGGTCAAGGAATTAGTTAAGAGGAAAATCCAATGTGAAATTGTAAATAAATATCCTAGAATGTATTTTTGTTGGTTTTTTTGTTCTGGGGTTTTTTTGGGGGGGTTAGTTTTTTGGGGTTTTTTTTAGAATTTTGTGAATGTCTTTCCTGTTTTCCAGCTGGGTTTCCTTTATGAAAGAAAACAAATCCCTGCTTGAAGGAGATGGGGAAATGGAAAAGAGCCCTGTTGTCTTATGTACAATCAAAGTAAGGACCAAGAAAACTGGCTCTGTGGACTGAAGTTTCACTTCACGATTGTAAATTTGTGGCTTTAAAAGGGATTTGCAAATTACTTGATAGAGGAGAAGATGCTATTCAATACTGGATACAAAAATGATCTAAAAGTATTTAGAAGAAATAGCAGATAATGAATGAAGTGGATGTGATGGTCTTGAGTTTATGACCCTGGTTCTGGGTGTCTGAGTTGAATAGGTGATCTATCAAACTGAAAGAAGGAAAAGTTAGTCTGTCTTCTAATTTTGTGTGTACTGCGAGAGGCACCCAGTTTTGCCAGCATGAAGACCAATTGACTTTGTTGAAATATTGCTGATACTCAGACATAAGTGATAATGAATAATAGCAGAGCAAAAAGGAACTATATTTGGAACAACTTTTCATGGGTTTTAGAATTCTTGCACTTCCCTCCCATTGTCATATGTCCCTTGTGTCACTATATTAGTGAATATTTCTTTGGAGCCTTCTATAACTGGAGGGAAATGCTGAAGAGCTGCTTAATTGCTGCTTCAAAAAGAGCGGCAGTAGAAATCTATGAACCAAAACTTCCAGTAGAGAAAGGAACCGTTTATAAGTTAAATAGTAATGAGATATTTTTTCACTCTTAATATTTCTAAATACCCTCAGACACCCTCCCTGGAAAAAAAAAAAAAAAAGTAAATCCATTGGGTTACTGTAGTCTGGCATAACTTGCATTTGTGAGTTCTGTAATTAACCTATAATAAATTTTGTACATAAACATGAAAATTGTCATGACTTACTCTGAACTGAGACTTCTCCCTGTTCTTACAGGGTTGTTGCAGCTATTTCACAATGAGAGCTTTGAGTAAGAGAGGACTGTTTGCAGCTATTTCTGATCTTTCTGAACAAGAGAAAATGGGAGAATAAAAAGGGAACTAAAAAGGCAACCTGGATGGAATTCTTGTATTTGTGCTTTACTGATACTGTAGACTTTTAAACTCTGTGTACAAGAACAAAAGATGTGTCAGTGTTGAAAGAAAGGAAATTACGGTAAACACATCAGTGCAGCTGTGTTTTCAATAAGTTAACATTTATAATTGTTTTATTGTATGTTGCATAGCAATACAGGTTTTAAGACAAAGGAAACCTTAGCAAGAACCAAAACTATTTAAAAACAGGTTAGGAGAAATAATTGCTCATAAGAGATCCGTGTGGTTGGGATTTGAAATAAAAACTTAAAAAACCCTAAAAATGAATTATAAGAAAATATTGCAGTTTTATTAGTCTGTGTTCTCAGAGGCCTGCTGAAGCTGAGGAGTCCTTAACAGTGAGCATCTACCCCAGAAGAAAAAGACATCTGAATTTGAATTCAAGATATTAGGAAAACAATTAAAATTGAGACTAATGACAAGTTTTTATTTGTCTGAGATAGTATCAGGGAATTTAAAATCAGGTAATAAGAATTTAAGTCATCTTTTATAAAAAATAAAACAAATCAAACTTTCAGTAGAAAACCAGATTTGTAGAGCTGAAAAGGCATGAGGAAACAGGGATGGGAAATAGTAAGAAATAATGTCTCAAAAGGAGAATAAAAAGGTAAATAAAGGGTCCAATGAAAGCATGGTGTACTGTGTAAGGGGTTTTTCCGCAGCAAAGAGTTAACATGGCAGATGCAAGCCATGGTCATGTCATGCAGGATAACTTACTGCCTTTGGCTAGAGGACGAAGCCTTTAATGCCAATTGTAAACTGGCCTGGGAAGCATAGTAATTTCTATATAATCAGATAATCTTTTGAGAAAAAGTACTTTGCAGTTTTTTTCTTAATTTTTTATTTTTTTAATGTGTCTAGAATTATACAAAATATCCTCAAAAAGGTATTATTAACTATGCTTCTGGATAATAAAAGTGAGAGTGAGCGTAAAGTTTTCAACTGCTTGAACAAGCTTCTTTTCTGCTCAGAATAACTGACCTTTTTTTCCCAAAGTTGACTCATTACTGTTGCTTTAAATACCCTTTTCTGCAATGATTTTTTTAAATCCTCTAAGTTCTATTTCAATCCTAAGTGAACATCAAGATAGCATGATATGCTTGTTCTCTGCTTGTACTTATCATTCCTTTGCTTACCTTAGTTCCAGTGCAAGAGAAAGTACATAGACATTTAATTTCTCAATGTTGTATGTCAATATTAAGATATTTAAATTCAGTTCTCAGCTATTCGAATGGTAATTCTAATGCTTCAATTTTAAGTTCTGTGCATAATACTAGTTTTTACAACATTTATTTATGAGCAAATCATTGATAATTATATGCCTTACAACTGGAGAAATCCAAATTAGTCAATCAGGAATCTTGGTCCCTTTTGGCTTCAATTATTCAAGCATAATATTTTTATTTGGCTAGAGTTGTGGTAGAGGTTTAACTTTAACATGAATGTTAGCTACAGTTTAAGAAGCACATCCATATTATAATGTCTTGCATCTACGCTCTAGTCCCAGTATTGTTTGTTTGATGAAATTAATAATCACACAAGCATATTGTGCTTAACAACTGTACTTGTCACAATTAAAATGTATGATATATAGCTGTACTTTATGGAGATCTAATTAATGCAGGACAAGCAAAAATGAAAATAATGTATTTTTTATTGTCAGTCAGATGAATATTCTCCCAAGGAAAGTAATCAAAATCCTATTTCAAATTCCCTAATCACCCAGAAGATATTTTTCATTCCTTCGCAATCTTCAGGTTTCTGGCTTTGTTTGCCCTGGGGAGTGGTGAAGGAGTGAAGTCAGAGAAAGGTAGAGAAAGGGACACTGTCTTCTTAACTGAAGACAATTCAGTAGAATTATGTGAGTGGAATGTAATATTCTGTGAATATAACCTGCATATGTGAAAAATGGACAATGAATAGTGAGTTCCTGGTGGCATCACCAGTGTCAGGTAAAGTGTTTCTAGAGAGAGATGCCTTTTAGCTTTGACCTTGATGTAAAATATTTAAAGGAAATTAGTTTCCTTTTTGTTGCTTATATCTTTAAATAACCTTGTAAATCTGTGGCTCTGGATGTGCTGCATTTGCTTTTATGTCATGACATGAGATGCAAGTGATTTCAAATAAACTGGTTAATGCTAGTGCATTAATGCATGGAAAATAACCACACACTTCCTGGATTCTATAGACTTTAGAGCAGAACTCCATGCTGTGAGATAATCAGACCTGCAACTCTTTAGGCTGTACTAGCTAAAAATCTGGCAACTCAAAATATTCTTTCCTTATGGGCGGTCTCCATAGCAAAAGCAGACCAAAACCCCCAAACCCCAACAACCAAAAATACCACAAAACCCAAACAAGTTAAAAAGTTAAGAAAACATTTCAAAAAATATTCACATCAAGTTTACAGTCTGGGCCAGAGCTCAAAGCCATTGTAGTTTACTCTTTCATGCAGACCTTAAACTTTTAGGCTTGCTTTGGTCTGGGATTTTTTATGTTTTTTAGAGAGTGGAGATCCTGTGCATTTGTGTACTTATCTGAAAGTACCGACTGATTAACAGCTCTGTCGTATAGACTTTCTGAGTCTGTAGGTTTTAATGGGGTAGACATGAAATAGAAATGTACAGTCTAGTAATTTTTGAGGAGCAATAACAAATATAGAGATGAGATAGAAGCAGGAGGTTGCTACAGCACAGCCTTTTGCCTAAGAGAAAGATGTTGTAGGTGTCACCTCTGGTTTGCACAGGTGCTTTGGGGTTGGGGACAAGATGAAGGGTCACCCTGATGTGTCAAGGTGATTGGTGAATCCCACCATACCTGCCACCCGTGGCTCATCCCATGGTCTGGGCTGCCTTTTCTGCATGGAGCTGGCCTTCATGAGGTGTCTTCAGGTGCTCCCTCTCAGCCTTGGGCACAGGAGACTCCTGCTGCTGGCAGTGCAGCGTAAGCCTAGGGCTTTCTGGACATAGGGATGCTCATAAGCAGGCCCACCACTGTAAACCAGCTCTCTTGCCTGTTAGCAGAGCCAGAGGGATGAATATTTGCTGTTTGGAATGCAATGTTGGTGCTTATAAAATGGAAGCTGTCCCCTCAAACAATAGTGTTGGTGAATACGAACAAGCCTATTGCTGAACTGCAAAACAGAGCTCTGGAGCCCATGGGCTAAATTTCAAGCATACGGGAAGGTGGATAAGCCAGACCAAGGCCAACATCACATTCAATTGTTACTTTCTTTTCCTGTAGCTGCTAAAGGACCTATCTTGTTTTAAGTGTTTGCTTTGTCCTCACAGCTATAAAAAGTGAAAATTTTCGGGCAAAACAGAACTAATAAACCAGACACCTAGTCTTGCCAGTCTCCCCATTCCAACCCCTGCATTGAAACTGCAGCAAAGCTCTGAGAAAAATACACAAAGATGCATCTAAGGAACATTTAGACTTAACTAAACGACCACTCTTTTAAATACCCTCTGTCATTCTGGGGACTGATTCTCTCCGAAGAGCAGCTCCACTCGAGATGATAGAATGGATTACATGATTGTAAATCGGTGTAAATGCGATCAGAAGCAGATCCATTAACTCTAATTAGGGAATGTGGTGTGATCTTATTTCACTGCACTGTATACTGGCTGTATGGCTCTTTATTTCAAGTGACAGACATTTGTTTTCCAGCACTTAATTTGCACATAAAATTAATGGTAATGCATCCAAGGATTGATATTGCTAATATGCGGCATTAACATAGCTCACTCTGGCCCCAGCTTCTGCTCAGAAAAGGATTCCAAAAAGAGAGAAAACAGCTCATACTCAGTGGAAAAAAGGCATTTTCTGTCTTCTATAGTGAACCATTTCATCCCAATGAGTGTTGAAAATAGATATTATTATTTACTTTTCATGGTAGTGGAAACAATTTTCAATGGATTGCACATTTCTGTCAGGGTATAACATTTGCTCTTCCTAGAAGCAGGAAAATTCTGTAGACAGATTTTTGCCTGTCTAAACCTCCAACCAGTTGACTAACCCCCAAGGTTTAATAGCTGGTAGACATCTGTAGGTAAAAGCAAGAGAAACGAGTTCATCAGAGAACTATATCATGCTTCCAACATGTGGCAACATGAGTGCCTCTTCACCATCTGTTATTTGTGTGAGGATTTTATTATGTAAATGACGGTACACACTGTGCTCTAAACAAAGGAAAATGATTCCTCTTACATTATGTTGTGACTGCCAGGCTTCTGTGTCAGCCCCGAAACAAATAAGGAAAACAGAAGAGGAATGGCAGGCAGACTATCTTGGGCTCTTCTACTTGTCCTCTCAAAAGGGTGCAAATATCCTGAGGAACAGTTTATCTCTTGTATGTGTTGTGGCCCATAAAGGCAGGTAGTTAATGAAACAGCAAACATTAGATGGATGAAACTAAACTGAGTTGAGGTTTGAAGACTTAAAATAGGTTGAAGAGACAATCCTGCAAAACTTCGGAGAGTTGTAAACTCTTTGTTTCCACTGAGAGCCAAAAGCAAAAACCTGAGCCCCTAAATCATCTGCAACAGACAAAAAGTGCTGTGGGATAAGGTTGGAAGTACATATCCTTCCCTACATGGTTTAAAATTTTCCATTAAATTACCAATTTAAATTGAAATGTAATTATCTTAACTGGCATATTTTTGGCGGCTGTGATGAAAAAAATAGGAAAAAAATCCCTGTGCTGTACTGGATCAAGTGAAAACCCATAGGAGTTCTAACACTGGCCCTTAATCAAAGTCTGCAAAGACACAAAGGCTTTGAGCTAATCTATGCCAAGTCATGTTGGACAGTATGGCACTGCCTAGAGCATCCTTCTGGTGGCATTTAAAGCACCTGGTGCCCTAGGAAAAGAAATTGTATTCAAAGTTGGATATTCTCTGTTTTCCTTATACCCAACTACCAACCAAAAGGGTTGCTCTGATAGCAGTACATTATTTCACAGGAAAGAACCACACTACTATTTTTATTTCATTAATTTATTTAATGCGTGACACTCAAGTAATCTGCACTCACACCCTTACTGTGTGTTTCATATGGCTCAATATAATTAAAATATTGCTGTGTTTATTAGCTTAACTCAAATCTTAATTTGATAATTGGAAAATATATGCATTAGGGATTAATTTTTATTCCAAATATACTTAAAAAGAAGTAACTGAAGTCAGTGCCAGAATTAACCAAATTGATGATTTAAGGGTGCTTGGTTACTTCCTGCAGTCTTTGTGTGATTTCTTACACTTGTATTTGTCAGCTTTTCCTGACTTAATTATGATTAAGTGTTGAACTTTACAGATGGCCAACTGCTGGTACTGCTGTATTGATCAGTTGTTTTTATTAATGTGTTAAATTTCATGCTTGCAACAGGATCATATTTTGTGATAGAACAGCTAATAGCTGAAGAAGTCTGCCATGAAAGTATCAAGTAGCCCAGCTCCAGTAGGTATTCCTTTTCTTTCAATTTTTTTCTTCTCTTTACTTATTCATTTGCATCTAACTTTGTTAAGGATATTTCTGAAATGTTTTCAAGCTAAAAAATAAACCTCTGTTATTTTTAGTAGGTAGCAGAAAAAGAACAGAGGGGTTTATTGTGTTTTTCTTAGGGGTCCTTAAAATCAAAATCTATAATTTTTCCTAGGGCCTGTTGTCATGGCTTTTTGCAGAATTAGAAATCAATGGCAACCATTATCTAATTCCTCCAGTCAAACAATTTGTTTCAAGTTTGCAGATGAGGTTTGCTTTCATTATTGCAGGTGTCAGAAAGAGTTCAAAGTTAACTAAAGTATTGCTGAATATTTCTGTGTCATAATCTTTCCTCTCATAGTGCATCTCTAAAATTCAGGCATCACTGAAGCTAAATTTTTAAATGGTCCTCAAAATAGTGTAACAGTGTGATGTGAAAAGGTACTGAAAGTGAAAAATAAATGTGGAATACATGCCTTTCTAACACACTTTTTAAATGGCTGCTTACATTATACACGTTTCTGCATCTATCTTTCTCTTATTCTGTGAACAGTGATAGTTTCATAAGTATCATGAATACAGCTTTTGTGTTCAGTTTGCTGCCATTTGAAATTTATTTTTTTCCACAGTGCCTTGTACAGACAGACTCCTTTCTTAGACCATAAAATGGTAACTGTAGAGTTCCTGTCTTTTATCCAACATATAGTATTTTATACATCACATGTACGCACATAATATTCATAATTATTTTATAGTCTGAAACTAGGGAGAGATCTTTCAAACAGCAATGCCCATACTATTTTTCTTGAGATGCAACACATTATATGTACTGGAATTATTCATTCTTATGTAATTGTTTTTTCTCTACCAGTTTGTAAATATAAACTAATGGGGAATAGTTACATAATAAACACTCTGTACAGCTGAAGTCTTCATAGCCTTAGAAGCCTGGAAATGACATTACTAATATCCCATATAAGATCTTACCTAGTCATCTGTTTTCTGTTTCTCAGAGCTCTTAGGTGTAGGGGAAGAAGCCCCACTTGTGCACAACTCACTGATTTGAGCAGGAGACGAAAAACTTGGGAGAAATGTCATCCCACTCTAGCCATGGTCACAGCAGTAGGACTTCAGCTCAAGGTGGGTTGTGCACTACAGCTGCCCCTGAGGGTCAGCAGAGGGAGGGAACAGTCACAATTCCGTGGGAGCCTGGCCAGAACAATGGGATGCCACAGTGCCTTGGCACCACTGGAATACTAGTAAACATCTCACAAGCTCAGAAGCTCAACACCAGCTGTCAGAAATGCCTTCCAAGGCCTTTGGTCAAACAACAGGGGGGCTCAGGAGGTGTTAAGATCATTGGCCAGCCTTCTAACCTAGGGTTATGGAATTGCCTCTTAGAAGAAAATATTCCAGTTCTGGTTTTTGGACTCAAGGAAAGCTGGAAAATGAAGTTGTGTCTTGGATTTAGTGGTTGGATATGCTATTTGTACATGAAAAACCTCAGAGAAAGAACCAGAATCAGAATGAAACAGAAAACAGTAAAGACCTTACAGCACAAATTTTTCCTCTAGGATGCCACATGAAGGTATAACAATAACACAACTTGAATGATTTTTTCAGCTTTACTTCCAGTAAATTCAAGCTGACAGTCACACCTCACCTAAATTCTGATACACTTCTCTTCTTGATTTACATGTGCTTGGTTTTACCAAAAAAAAAAAAAAAAAATCCTGATTGCTACTTGACAGTATTATCTGTTGGTGTTTCTTCTCTTACTTTCTGCTATCTGCTTTTTTTGTTTGTTTGTTTTTTGCTGCCCAGATTCACCTTCTCCCACATCACCAGACATTTCAGACCTTCTGTTTGAAAACTAATTTATATTTTCTTTCACAGGGCTTCTTTTTCTTTCTCTATTATCAGTACACAATCTCCAAGGCATCTGGGAACTCTCAAGGAAGCTTGAATAGCTAGAGCATGGTCGGCTGGATGCCTGAAAGTTAGTATTCTTTGAAATTGCCAATAACTTTGAACATGACAGTTTGTCATTCAATATTTTGCTTTTTTCCCCTCATTTCTAGTAACGCAGATAGAGCTACACCCCTTCTGAGCGAAATGCCATGGTGTTCACAAGAGCTATATAGACAAAAATAGTGTTGGTTGCAGTGAAAAAGGAAATTTTTCATCATCAGAACTACATGGACCTAAAGGTTTTATAAACTAAAGGCCAATTATTCCCAGAGGTGCATGGGAGGCCACTTCTACTGTAATCAGTCTTGTGAATGTGAAGGCAAAACAAGACCTTGACTGTCTCTATCTGGACTTTGTCAGGCCATTTGTTTGTGGGCAGAATTGTATTGTTACTCTGGTTTTCAATAAAGGGATGTTCACTGAGGCATCACATTGATATTTTTGAAGTATGTTCCGCATTTTCAAAAGAACAAATTTATCAGCATAGAATTGAAATGTCTAGCTGTTTCAGTATGCTATCAAGATTCCATATCACACTGATGTGAAAGAGCTTTCATTTTTCACTTGCTGGATGTAATGGGAATGAGACTTGCAGTGCTGCATCCAACTCTGGGATCCCAAGCATAGAAAGGACATTGATCTGTGGGAACGAGTCCAGAGGAGGTCACCAAGTTGATTAGAGGAATGGAGCACTTCTGTGAGGAGAAGCTGAGAGAATTGAGATTGTTCAGCCTGGAAAAGAGAAGGCTTCAGGGTGACCAAATTGTGACCTTCTGGTATCTGAAGGGAGTCTACAAGAAAGATGGAGAGAGACTATTTACAAGGACACGTAGTGACAGGACAAAGGGGAATGGCTTTGAATTGAAAGAGAGTAAGTTTAGATTAGACTTTTGGAGGAAATTTTTTACTGTGAGTGTGCTAAGGCACTGACACAGGTTTGCCAGAGAAGTTGTCACTCCATCCCTGAAAGTGTGCAAGGCCAGGTTGAATGGGACTTTGAGCAAATAAATGGATGGATGGTTGCTTTGAGCAACTTGGTATGGTGCCAGTTGTCCCTGTGGGGATTGGAACTAGATGATCTTTGACATCCCTTCCAATGGGTAGAAAACATGACTCTGAAGGTGTGTCATTCAGATGTTCACATGCACAAAAGTCACACCACTGAAGAACAGCAGAACAATGAGCAGGTGGATAAGGCTGCCAAGACAGGAATAGCTCAGGTACACTTAGACTGGAAGTGGAAGAGTGAGCTATTTATAGCTGGATGAGCCCATGAAACATCAGAACATCTAGGAAGAGATGCAACATACAGATGGGCTCCTGAGTGAGGGGTGGACCTAACCTGGAGGCCACCACACAGGTTATTCATGAATGTAAAATGTATAGCCATCTGTGATTCTATGATTTTCAGCAACTGAAGGCATGCTAAAAAGGAGATGATTTGGGAAAACCTTGTTTGTTCCTCCTAAGAAATAAAAAAAAACCTGAAGAAAATAAAAATCAAAGGCAATAGTTTGTTTTGATTGCTCGGAGATCAGATCTGATCCCCAAACAATGTATCAAGGGACAATGTTGACAGTTGACCTATGGGATTCCAGCAATGTTGAGCTTCCACCCTTCAACTTGCCTGTACCTAGGCTGACTGCTTAGTCCTTCGGAATATCTTGCTCTATTAAATCTATTAAATCTGGCTCTTTGTGAAAAATCTTGTCAGGCTTTAATCCCTGAGTCCTGTACTAGGCATACCTTTTGCAGGAATTTTAAGTCTTTTGGTATTTCTGTAAAATATGAGCTTCAGAAATGATCTTTGGGCATTCCATTGTTTCACAAATCTGAGGAGTGATCCCGATCATGACACTGAGAGCTGAAGAGCTTCCTGCAGGATCATGCAGCCAACCAGGCTGATTCCTTGAGCACTGAATCTCCAGCATCACTTTCTAGATATGGTACAGAAAGCAGTTGCTGAAGGTGAGTTGTTACTGTGCAATATCAATTCTTCTTCTGGGACCTGTGGAAAAAGGGTAAGTGAGCCCAGTCTGGATCTTTGCTGACAAGCAAATTGGAGTAATTGCTGTCTATTTTTGTAGCATTTCTTAGCAGAAAGAGAAAGGGTGGATCTGAAAGGAGGAAAAATCTCTTCATGGAGTGTTTCATGTCTAGAACTGAGACCTTTGGAAGGATTTAAGTCCCAAATATAAACCAAGTATCTGCCTAGCTCTAATAGCTATTAGGAGACAGAGGGAGAAAAAAGGAGAGGAGAGGGAAAGGGAACCCCATCCAAGGAAGGTGATGCTGTTTGGAAAAAATGTCTCTTACAGTTTGGCATCTAGCTCTTAACATGTTCTTGCCAACCTGCAAGTTCATTTGAGGTTTATAGCAAGTTACAGGAAGAACAAAAAGTTAATCATGTGCAGAGCCTTGGTGTTGTATTCTTGCCATGTATTTCAATAGCAGTAATAACATACAGACTGAGAAGTGATTAAAGAAATGGCACAAGCTGCTTTCTACTTGAGTTTGTAAGTGTATTTCCATTGAAAGCTTAATTTTTAGGTTTTCCATCCAAATTTTAAAAGAAGGAGATGATCTGAAGTCCAAGAACACTATATATGGGTTGGATCTGGGGTCAGAGTTTTCTGTCAGTTTTTACCCAAGTTAAACATGGGGACTTTTCACCTGCTGTCTAAAAACATTACAATATTTTACTGAGATTCAAACCCACAACCAGCTAGAAGAGGAAGAAAGGTGGGTAAACTCAATGATGAAAACTGTTGTTCAACAGAAGACTTAACTGCGTGTTGCATCATGTATCTTCTTAACAAATCCCAGAAGTTCTTATTAAATATGTTTTGGGATTTGAAGCTGAGGAAATCTATTGAAATACTGTCTGAGCCTGGATTTGCACTCCAGACTAAAGATTAATTTAATTATATTTTTAAGAGTAGTAACTTTTAATTTTTCTTTTTGTTTTTAGGTTTGTAACTACGAGCTTTACTGTCGTCCACTGAGATCAAAGATATTAATGCATCTAAAATGATCAATGCTACTTACAATAAGGAAGTAAACTTCTCAATAATAATGGACTAGGAAGTTTTTTTTCAGTGGATTACACTTTTTCCTTTCTGTTTCTGAAATATTTTTGTGGGGCAATCACCTCCCTGAAAACCAGCTTGTATATGGCTGCAAACTGGGCAGAGGTTTTTTGTTCTTTGCTCTCACACACCACAAATGGAGTAGCAAATTTTACCCGGGGCAAATATGTGCCTTTAACTACATTTATCATCTTTATTAACATATTAGCATGCATCTGAGCTATTCCGATTGAACCTCAGGTATATAGCAACACCATACAAAGATTTATAATTTTCTTTAATGAACTTGAAATTTAGCAAAAGCTTGCTGTGGGTGAGTGGTCCTACTCATTAGGAATTACTCTTAACAACTTTAGCCCATAAATTAACACTGTCCTTGGGGAAAAACAAAGAAATTTGTTTCAGAAAAAAAGTGCTATCTTTGCATTTCTTTACTTCTTGTCATTTTTAGTTTGTTTGATATATTAGTTTCTTGTGTAATGCTTTCACTTCTTGTTTATCAAATTTACTAATTTATGGTCTATTGATGCACAACAGTCCTCCGAGCTTAGAGTGGGTACTTGGCTGTCAGTAAGAAAGATGAGTAGCAAAAGTGTGAAGGATTTTCTCAGGGCAGGGCCAGAGATATACCCATGTCGCTAAGTGGAAAACTTAGGCAGGTGAAAAAAGGTTGGACTGCAGAAAAGTGGGACAAGACTGTTTCTTTCTTTGGAGAATCTATGTTAGAGTTTTGTCATTAAAATACTTATTGATAGGTTTATATTCAGCTGCTTTGAATTGTCCAGCATTTTCACTACATAAAATAGTGAAGCTCTTTGAGTTATTTGGTTTTTATCTTGCCAACTGGGCTAATTCCTTCCATTCTCTTTCTTGTCCTGCTTCCTTTGCAGTGTTATCAGAAATATAGGAAAGTTTCCACTTACTCTGGAAGAGTTTTCTCCAATGGCTCACTCTTTGTTCTTCAGACTTATTTGTTCAGTAATGGTTCAATCGCCCCCCCTTTTTTTTTTTTTTTTTTGAAGGAAAACATAAAATTTGCTTAACAATGCAAATGTCTGGTCTAGCATAAGCTTGCTTAAATTTCTGGACACTATTACTCTTTGTGTATATCTCCCATATTTATCTGCATGGAGATTATACTTGTCTTGCTGCCATACTGATTTGCACTAGAAATATGTTGCCTGTAGGTACCAACATGCTCAGGTTCTAAAAGAGTTGGTTGATAATTTGAATTTCAGCAGGAATGACAAGGGAGAGAGAGGACATTAAAATTCTGTGGAATAATTTCTTTTCTTCAGCGTTGTGCCTAAAAAAATTTAAAATCTAAATCTTGAAGCTTCTTTTCAGTCCCCCAAGAAAATTTTACATCTCAAGAGCCTGAAGGCTTAGTAGCAGTTTAGAAAGGAAACAAGTATGTCCCCCTCTTTCTTGTTGAAGTTTTATCTCATGAAGTTTTGCCTTGTTTTTTAAAATGAGGAGGAGTTTTCATTCTCATGGTCTGTGGTTTGCACAGATGCTTGATTTTATATTCATCTAAACTACAGTGCTGTGCTTGTCAGTTGGTTCCTTGATGCCCTTGGGGTTATACTCCTGTCCTGAAGTGAAGGCATGTGGGATATGTTTGTAGCTCCAGCACTGTAGGTAGGAATACTAGAAGTATGATTTCACTTATTTGAAGTTATCAGAAATGCTGGAGAGATCAATGCCAAATAGATAGCCTGATTAACTACTTTTGTTTTTTCTCCCAGAAGATTGGTTATATCAATAATAAACACCGAAAACACATTTTTAAAAGAAGTACTTGTTAGAGAGTCAGACAAATGTAAAGTACAGTTTCTCTGGTTCTCTGAAATCTTGACAGGTAGATAAATATGAGGTGAGCTGGCGTGACTGTAGTGAGAAAGCTGAGTTTCAAAAGTTAAACACACTGGAGTGTTGTTTCAGTGGTAGAACAATGTCTACATTTTTCTCATAAATTTCTTGGGGAAAAAAAGCATCCTGTGCATGCTCAATCCTCAGTTTAAATTTGTACAATTAAATTTTTGCAATTTAATAAGCAATAAAAATATTTCTATGCTAGGATATTGCCATGACAGTATTGCTCCTGATATATACGTGAATATAATAGTCATAACACTGTACAGTGCTGCAAGCCTGTGTATTTTAGGTATTCATTTGTTGTAGTTTGGGATTATTATGTAAATTCTCTCCCCTGCCACTAACTGCCCATGCCAGTAGTTAACAAAAGAAGTAGTTAACTGCTGATCACTTGGATGGGGGCAGGTTTGTCTCTTTTGTTTTGGGGGACAGCTTTCCATTTTTAGCTCAGCGGAACGAGGGAGCTGGCTACTGCTGGGGCTTCTGGCGGAGACGCTGTTTTTCTCCTCACCATGACTGTTTCTCCTGGTTCCTGCATCTGGGATCCTGGCCTCTGTTCCAGTCTGACCTGGGAGAGAGAGGTGTGCAGCTGCTTTTTGCAGGACACGTGGTGGTTTTCCCACTTTCAGCTTTCTTTTTCCTTCATCTGGGACAAGAGACACAGAGTTCATCTGGGAGCTCACCACTCGTCTGTCTCGCTGTAGAGGAACTGGGAACTACTGGGAACTCACTCTGCAGCCAGACGGACTGTGACATTTGACACTGCTTAAGTATAACTTTCCTCCTGGAGGAAAACCTGCTGGGTTTTGTTGGTTTTTTTTTTCTTTTTCTTGTGGTGTTGGGAAAGCGGTTTGCACTAGTCTGTTTATATATAGCAGTTAAGAACAGTTATCCTTCTTGTATTAAGTTCCTTTTTTCCTTAAATTTATAAAGAGTGGCATGATTATTGTGGAGAAGGCCCCCTCCCCCGCTTGTGGGTAAACATTTTGGGTTTTTTCCCCTCTAACCTAGACATCATTTTTCTACATCACCTAAGTATGCAGAATAGTTCAGCTTCTGTAAATTATTTTGTTAAAAGATACACTGTTTTATCTCTATTAATTGATTTATAAATTTAAAACACTTAAACTATTTATTTTTGATTTTTAAGTCTGCTGAGACTGTACTGTAATGACGGTAAGTAGAGTTATATCTTTGCACTTTCTCAGGTCTTGGCTGGCAGAGTTGTCAGATTAAACTGGAGCATTTTGTAAATGTATCTTTAATAAATACATATGTCTGTCATGCTTCCCTACTAAGTCTTATAAATCAGACTGTATCTAGCTGTCAGATACTCTCAACCCGGTTGTCCTAATCTGTCAAATAAAAATTATAGCATCTACACTCACATCCTTTGCTGAAAATATTTATTTACTCCAGTGACATGTCAAGGACACACAATTTTTTTAATTTATTTTTTTTCCCCAGCAACAAAACCATTAGCAGCTGGCTCAAGTCCCTGCCAGGAGGGCACTGGTTAATGCATAAGGGAATTTATAATGTAGGAACACACCAGCCAAGCAAAATAAATACTTCATAGCATTTAAAAAATTCTTGCTAAATTCCAGATATTGAGCATTCAGACTTGTCTTATTCGGTATACAATAGTAATTTCATACCATTCATCATCCTCAGTCCCATTCATCTACAGGTGAGCCTACATTTCCGTGTTACAAAGAGATGCAGAAGTTGTCTCCAGGTTTTGTGTCTCTGCAGTGTCTAGTAATTAACCATTACAGTTCTAATGACATGTCAGACACATCATAAACTATTACTATAACCTGAGAGAAGATTTAACAAGTCATGGAGAATATGGAGGTATTGCTGTCCTATCAGCTCTCTCTGAACAAAGAACACGACATCAGAAGTTGGGATCTTGGGGAGAAGGAGAGGGGGAAGAGGATGAAGGAATCCTCAACATTTTTAAAAGAATAAATATTTTTATTTCATATGCATAAGCAGTATTAAAGATCATCTTTTGTCACTTTTCCTTTTTAGAAATTGTAGACTGCACTCTATTTAAAATGACTATTGGACCTCACTTCAATTCAGTCTAGCACAGGAAGAAAATGAATCTCTAATTCTTTGAAATCTTGTCTCCAAATAATTAAATAATTAAAATCCCAGTTTACTTCAAACTTGCAACTCATTCTAGTAATCCTAACAATCCATTTTCTTTTTTTTATTTTTTCCCTGAAGTAAGTAAATTCTAAATACATTTTTATATATATGATAGACTCCCCTTTAATTTGAGCCTGTGTATTCATGTTGACTAGATTCTGTGGTGATCTGAATTCTTTTGACTAAAGGATTTATTCATACAATGACCCATAAGATAAGAATGTGCAATTTCCTCCCTTTTTGCTGTACTAACATTAAGAGACTTGTCAACTGTCCACAATAAAGTTATAAATATCTTTAGATAAAAAATTTGGATTCCGGTTTGATATGTTATGAGAAGACACTGAAGTTTCAGACTTCTTATTCTGGATATACTGGAAAAAATGGACCAAAGGGAAGAACATCTGCTCCAGAAGTCAGGAGGTCTGCTCTTTCGTGAGCCAGGGATGAGCAGGATGGAACACAATATGAAGGACAGGTGTACTGGGACATTATCTAGAAATCTGCCATAGCTTGTCTTGATCGCTGTTCAAAGCAAGGTCACAACTCGGCTTTCTACAGGACTAATTGCTGAAGGATTTGCTTTGAGAACAAGGGTGATACTTTCTCAGTAATAGTGACTGTTGCCTCAGTGAGTGGAACTTGAGTTGGTGTATTGCACGTGGGAAAACAGAGTGGGAATAACCTGAGGAAAAAGCACATTGCCTTGCAATCATGAAAAGGAGTTAATCACTTTGGAATCCCCCCAGGTGTATGACACGGAATTGAACTTATCACAAATGAAATTTTTCATCAATGACATTTAACTAGTTATCTTCTTCTCTGACAGGCTGTCTTGTTTGTTTTAATAATATTACTTGTAATGAGCTTTTGGAGAATTGAAATATGATAGCTGAAGTGAAAAAATTCTTTCTGAAAGTAAAGCATATTTAAAATCCAGAGCCCTGAAACTATAAAATGAAGGTTGATTTGACTTCCCTACTCTGGGTAACTTTTATACTGATATAGCTGTTTTTTTGCTTTTCCTAAAAGCCCCAGGCTAGTTCAAGCACAACCATTCAATTTAAGACGGGGTCTGATGAAGAGCAGTCCTATGGACTGTGATGTACTATGATGGATGTTCACTGTGATCCCTTCTGCCCTTGAGATGTGTGTGTACTAGTTTGAAACTAGATAATTAACTAACTGCTGCTGGTGGGTACCATATAGCAAAAATATGGATGCAAAGCTAAGGGATGTGGAAAAAAAAACACTGCCACAGCTTCAATGTCTCAAGCCAAAAGTTTAGAAATTTAAATAAAATTATGACTGACTGATAAGGAAAAAAACCCTTTTATTTCAATCTGATTAAATCAGGATGAGAAACAGCAACAGCAACAAAGTTTGGAAAAATTTTATGTTTAGAGAGCAACAGGTAATATTAAAACCATTTTCTGTTTGAAATTTGGATACTAGTAAAGCATTTAAGTACTTTAATTTATAACTGGATAGGCCAAATGTTACTTGATTTGTTCTCATGTGTGTTCTTTACAATTTTACAACAAAACACCTCAAATTGGGCTGAAGAAAGGGCTATTGTAGATCCAGACATATAAGGAATCAAGGAGAGAGTGATCGACTTGGGAAATTCTGTTTTTCTTGTGGTAACAGCGTTCCTTCTGTGGTTTTAAGAAATCTAATTCCTTTTTATTATACTCTCATAAATTTGTGGTAATAGTGACACTTTAAAGTGCACAATATAGATTTACACTCTTGAACCTTTTTCATAATGTTTCATGCAAGTATTTTTCACCAAATAAACCACTGAAGTTCTTATGTGAAATTAACTTGGTGATTAAATTGCAGGTATTATTTGCAGCAAATTCACCATTAACCTTCTCTAGAGAAGGGTGCAGTTCTTATTACACATAGTGAATTAATCATAAGCTTGTTTCTCCAAACAAAAGCAGTGTCTGAAAGAATTTATTGTGAAAGAAGTTGTGTCATACATAATGAAGTGTTATAAAAGTTCTGAATGTTTTAAGGGACTAACCCCACATTAGGAACTGGGAAATCTGTGCCTGGAACAACTGAAGTGCAGAGGGCCTGCTGTAAATCATGTTGGAGTCAATGACTCTTTTCCATTGTCTGTAGTGGACATAGTGTTGTTCAATTTCATGCGATGGAAAAAATTTATTTTATGGAACAAACATGCACAAAGAAACAAAACTCATTCCTTAAATACGTGTGTTTGCTTCCTGATGGTTTTTAATGGGAAACCTGTGTGCAGCGTGAGGTGCGCACAGTGCACTACCCAGGTTTTTGAAGGGGAATCAATGTCCAATAACAAGAGCTGATCAACAGTGCTTGATTTTTGTTGAGCATGTCAACAACGTGCCGTGAGATATGAGCTTTCATTGGTTTTCTAACTCATTTAAAATCAGAGGTTGAGGGAGCTAGACTGTCTCGGAATCCAGCATTGAATTTGTGTCATATTTTTCCAAATCTGAAAAGGGGACAGTGAGAAGCATTGCTGTATAGTTAATGTATATTCCTCTAGTTGCTGATGTAGCAGAAAAAAAATAAATGGTCCAAGTTGCATAAGGCTTTAACAATGACAAAGAGATCTAACAAACTCACAATTGTATACAATACAATAAAATATTAAAAATTCACTAACTTTAGCATCCTGAGCAATTGCTTATTTCTCTGGACTATGAGTCACATCAGATATCAATCTCAGTAAGAGAAATAATTTTCTCTCCATATTAAAGATAGAATTTCAACATTTAACATTAACTCACAAGGTATAATGAATTTTTGAAGCATTTTCTTTATGATGAACAGAATCCATGCCTTACTGTAGTGTGTTATGCACAAAGGGAGTGTCTTTATCAACCAGCTAATCCCCCAGTTCTGTTTAATGAATTACTGGAAAACTGCTCTTGTAATTGTCATCTTGCAGAGATTATAGTCATCCAAAGTATTTTTTAAAATGTATGTCTAGACCCATGACTCTGAAATATATTTGTGTTAATAATAATTTTGCATATTTCTTGAGCTAACAAAAAGTGTTATTTAAAATAGCGACATTTCTGTACATGCAATTTTTGTCTATAAAGGTGTGGGGGTTTTTTAATAAGGGTGTATTTGAAACCCACACTGGGTTCTGCCTTTTCGGTTTTATATATCTTTGCAATTATGTTGACAGGTTTTGGAGTCTGTTGACTGGTGTACTGGAAAGGGAGGCTGTTTGGAGGGATGGTGTTTCTCTTCCCAAGTCACCATCACATGTGATGGGCCCTGCTCTCCTGGGGATGGCTGAACACCTGCCTGCCCATGGAAAGCAGCAAATTTATTCCTTGGTTTGACTTGCTTGTATGTGTGGCTTCTACTTTACCTACTAAAGCAACTACTAAAGCCTAAGAGTTTTTGCACTTTTGTCCTTCCCATTCTCTCCCCCACCACACTGGGGGCAGTGGGAGAGAGGCCATGTGGAGCTGAGCTGCCAGCTGGGGTTAAACCATGACACCTGGCCACATCACAACGCTTGAGACTCTGATATGGATGTCTGCTCACATTCTCAGCATGACACACTGGCTCTGGGTCTTGGCATCTAGTTTTAACACTATCGCCTCAGTGGAAGAAATAAACAAACTCCAAAAAGTTTTGTGGAGAACTAAGCAGCCAAGGGGTTCACCATATTTTCTTTTCCCATAGAATTGTTTTTAAAATGAACAGTGTCACTAATAATCAGCTGCTGTTTCAGGCTGTTTAATGTTATTACAAAAGAAAAGTTAAAAGGAACTAGGAGACTACAAGTTTGTTCATCTGTGGAAATAAAGCAAGAAGAAGTAAGAGAAAGCAAAACTGAATTTGAAATGAGTGGAGAAAAGACACATAGACATTCTTTTCTTTCTTGTATTGCTTTTCTTACAGCATTTAAACAGTCACATACTGTACTCCTCTTTTACAATGAATCTTACAAATTGAGAGGATTTCCTTTTAATTCTTCTAGATATTATGGGAGAAGACTAGCAACTTTAGTGCTTCCTTTCCTGACTCTATAAACACTTACAAATTTTTCCTGGTTTCAAGTGAGAAGGCCCACTGACACACAGAGGGACTACTCAAAGGCTTAGATTTAAGCAGGTATGTAAGTGCTTGTGGAACTAGGGCTTTTTTATATTTATTGACTGACAGGTTCACTGCCCTGCAGGGAGTACTTCACAAGAGTACTTGCAGTGACTCTTTTTGATTTTGGAAAGCTCACTTTGTCTCTAGCCCTAGTCACAGCTCCACAGATTTACGCTCTGGGAAGTTCTGCACAACAGGCAGATTTTGGGCAGGGCAGTTTGGTCAGCCATAGTCTGTGTGAGGGCTTTCAGGCTAAACTGAAGGATTCCTTGTGCTGTCAAAGTGTGTGTTAAATGCATGGCATGACATCCACAGCCCACCCTGTGAAAGCCACTCCCATCTGTGCTGGGAGAGGAGCTTCTGGCACAGCTTTGGAGACACCAGCTGAAAGAAAAGTACTGAGAGGAGATAATGCTGATAATTGCGTTGTTTGTAGTTATTTTGGGAGAGGAAATGTGGGGCTGCAACAGTTGTTCCAGCTTTGCAGAAAGGCTGTAGGTGGGTGTTTCTGAAGCCTACTGACTGGGTCTGTGAGATCTTCTCCACCACTGGGTCTGTGAGATCTTCTCCACCTTTTACAAAGCTAGTTTTTCTGGATTTATGCTGAGACAAGAGAGGAGGAGCATGAAGCGTGTTTTTATGCAGGATTTGCTTGTGTGATATGTAGAGAAATACAAGATTTCTTGTTAGCATTCTTTTTTTTTTTTTTCCAGAAGGATTTCCTCTTTCTTCTGTGGAATCAGAATTTTTCCTCTTTTTAATGAACTCTTAAAAGGACATCTTGATATTATACTCTAAGTGATATGAATTACAAAATCCTGAAGCTTATTGAATTTGCATGTACAGTTCCTCTTTTTAATATTATGCATTAGCCCACTCACCACCACTGATGAAATTTATGAATCCATTGATTTCTGTTCATAAACTTTGTTGAAATAAATATGACTCTGTGTAAGACATCAGCTATTAAAATTAATGAAGACTTAAAAAATTCTGATTTTTGGATGAAAGTGTATTTCTCATTCGTAAAAGTCTAAAATGAGATAATCTGTGAGAATCTGCATGATAAATAGACTTCTTTCATGATCTGCTCTTTGATTTTTAGCTTGAATATTTGTATTAAATTGTACATTCACCCTGTAAAGTTCATTCTTTCCTAACTACATTAGACTGCTATTATAAGTGCCCCTTTTAAAATAACACCTTTTTATTATAGAATGGTCTGTTAATATAATTACAGCAAAAACTTGTCAACCTTTCCACTATAAATATAAATCCTTATTTTCAGAGACTTTAAACTCTGCTAAAAATACTCATTCCAGGCTAACATTTGGCATGCAAAGCCTCATCCAAACAACAAAGCTATTTATTATAGAATTACTTTAGTCATTTGAAAACATTTTAAAACAGAAAAAGTGGAAATAGTTGTATGTTAGGTTTTTGGGTTTTGGGTTTTTTTTGTTTGGTTGGGGTTTTTTGGTGTTTGTGGGGGTTTTTTTAACTCTGATTAAAATCAGAGTTCTGATATATTCCTAGAGTGTGAAAAACTGGCCAGGGAGGAAGGTGCTGGTGTAGGAAGGCTGTGTTTTGCTCCCTGCTGGTTCCAAGTTGCTCCTCTGCACTGTTTGGTTACCACTGCTCCTATCAATCTGAGTTCAAGGGGCATTTTGTCTTTGGATACTTTTGAGTTTGGTGGCTTTTTCAACCAGTGGGTCTCTGGTGCAGTCTTCCCAAGGCATTTTAATGTCCTACTTGAAAAATTACTTCTGACACCCCATCAAATTTTTCATCTGTAATTGAAAGTTAAGTCCCTTCTGCTCCCATGAGCTTCTCAAAGATTTGAGACCTAGAAACTCAGTGTGTGAGGTCTTTACTGGTATAGTTTAGGACAGGATAATCTTGACAACAGACTAGTAAGACTGCCTAGGTTTTTTTCTAACTTACTGTGTCCTTTGGCTGCATTCAGTGCTGCAATTTAACATATTCTGAACATTAATACAGTTTTCTCACTCTACTGAAAAAGGTGGTTTCAGACATATTTCAGGTTGTGTTTCATGATCATTTTAAACTGCCCTGGGTAGCAGCTCTTGCTGAAAGCAGTTAGTTCTGTCACTTGTCCTTCCTGTCCTGGGAGTTTCTGCAAATTCATTGTTTACATGGTCAGTCAGACAGACCCAGAAGCTGCTTTCACTGGGTGGGAGAACACAAAATACACATGGGTGTGAGGTGGGTTTGGGGCAGACAAGATCCCTGCCCACCTCAAGTGGCCCATAGGTGCGACAGACGTGCTCTGCAGGGCACTGTGAATGTCGGACTGTCCCCTTGCCACCAGCAGCCCTGTCTCGGCTTGTCTTTAATGAAACAATGGAACTACAGAAAGTGATGCTTAAATGACTACTTGAAGACTTTCCAGAGAGCGACTGCCATCCTTGCAGGGTGCCTGAAAGGATTTTCAGAAGTTTTTGTTTCCTTGGAGTGTCTATAGGAATAAAATGCCCAGAGGTCCAGGTGTCCATAGTCAAAAAGACCCTGTCGTCAGGCCAACATTGAGCAAATTGCAGTTTCTTTAGGGTAGGAACAACAAAGGCTCAAAGGCAGCGGGTCTGCCTGTCTTTGACAGCACTGCAGACAGCCTTGGTTGGCCAAAAGTCTGTGTATGTGCATCTGGAGGAGAGCGAGCGAGCAGGTGTTCTTGATCACTGAGCCTGGAAATGCATGATCTGAGAGGAGACCAACAGCAGACAAAACCCTCAGATGTCAAACTGAGTCAGAAGTGGGTGGGCTCATAGGCTTGGTTGCTTTTTAATGACAGTTTGCTGGACCTGGCAGTCACAAACAGTTTGTGCAAGTGGTTGGTAGCACCAGAAAAAAGTGTGTGGGGGATTTCTGTGGTTGCTAAGAGCAACCTGCTCCAGGAGGAAATATTTTATTATGCTCAAAGCTTTATTCTGAAAGCCCCAGGGTTTATAAATTGAAAAGCAAAACAACACAAGAAAATCCCCTCTGCCTTCTCACGATTAGCTGTGAAATCTCTCAGAGGCCTCCCTTTCACCTGTGCCTGCCGAGATGGTCTTGTGGGGTCCCAGACACCACCTCAAGGTCTGATGATGTCTCTGCTCTGCCAGCACACTTCATTTATGCAGGAGAGTGAAGGCAGCAGCAATATTAGGGGGAGACTCTTACTGACTGGTATGAGTCCTTATACTCTCTTAATTATACTGTATTTCTCTCTTCTTGAGATCCCAAATCTTCCCCTTCTCCCCGAAAGCTGTGTGTGTTTCCTTTGCCTCCTCTCCATTCAGTCCCTGTATTCATGTACCTCCACTGCTTTCACCCGTGTGTTTTCTTAGCTTTTTTTTCTGGTATCCAACTTTACTAGGACTCTTTCAGAAGAAATTGTAAACTCCTACTTGAGGATGCTGCCAAGGAGGAAAAAAAAATAAAAAATAAAGGTGGCAATGGTTAACTCAGAAATGAGAGATACAAAAATCACAAGGCCTTGAATATGTGGGTGTGGTGACAATTGGTGGAAAAGAAAAGGTTGTGTTAAATAATTTGAAAATATATGAGAGTTGGTATATTTACGATTCTTTATTTTTTCTTTTCAGTTATTGATAAAACCTGGATATAGAAAAATGGAAAATATAAAGAAGACTTATTTTGAAAAAAGGCAACTGTAAAGCAAATGTTAACAAAAATCCTTTTACACCACCATTGCATTTTTGTTCAAAATTAGGTTTTGTTTGATACTTTGAAAAAAAAAGAAAAAGTGAGAATACATTATGAAGCCAGTTCTTCATTTCAAACCTGCTGGTCTATGCACCTTTAGGATCACTCAAGCTCACATGGAGTTGTGTTACATATGAGTATGGCTTCTTATGTTATTATTTGAGTTTATCATCAAGTAAGTGAGACAGGGAGTTATTCATGAGACCACCCTGTCTAAGCCATTTCTTGTCTTAAAGAAATCAAGCCAAAGTAGTCCCACAAGTATTGAATGTACTCTGCTGTTTTGACTTCAGAAAAAAGACCACCTCTGTTAAGCGGTGATTTATTTTTTCTGTTGGTCCCCTGGGTGACCACTGATGGCAGATTTTCCTGTGTTTCCTATGGTAAAAGCAATATGTTCTGAAATCTTTTGGTTGTCTTTAAAGTATATATATGAAAATGTGATATATGGTAAAGTGATGTATGGCAAAAGATAATATTGATATGAATATTGGATATATTGAGAGGAAATGTGGAAGATATTTTCATAAGCATATGTTCTCCTTTATTTGGGAAAGGAATATTGGAATGCATGAGAACACTTATGAAAATGTATAGAAGCCTTTTATAGCAAGTTGAAGTAATTTTTCTGATAAATGTTTGATAAATATCCAAAAGTGCTATGGTGCATAAAGAAAGCAAGATGTAACCTTTTTTTTTTAATTGTTCTTAATATGGTTATTTTGCATTAATTTACTTTAGAATTGAAACCATATTTCCTACAAATTAAGCTTTTTTTGTTTTGCTGCCTATGCACACTATTGACATTGGATTGATTTTGTAATGAACTTTATTAAGTGCATAAATGTATTTCTCTAAATTTATAAATATATGTGAGATGGGCAGTTCATATATTTATTGAGGAAAGGATATGTTTATACAGATTTTTACTAGCCCGTGTTGTGTTCAGGACAGCATGTACATACAGAGTAAATCCTGCTTTTAATATGCCTATTCCTCCATACAAGTCACAGTTATGAGGAGTATTTTCACAAGTTATATCTATCCTTTTTTAGTTTTGTAAGAGTCTCAGAGAAAATTTGCTGATGAGAGAAATGTCTTCTACTAAGCTAAGTGTTTGACACAAGAAAATAAATTTTGTCATCTCTGCAAATCTATTACTTAAAATTTCTGTTTCATTTTTACAAAAATCTAAAAAGTAGCTCTTCTCTCTTGACAGTTCAATACCAAAATTATCTGCAGTGCTAAGGACAGAAAGTTCTGTGCATGATTTTTTGAAGCCTCTCACATTCAGAGAGTTTAATGATGGCAGTAGATTAGCACTTGCTCTGCTTCCTTACATTTCTAAGAACGTTCTCCACGCTGCCATTTTGTTTGCAATGCATTACCAAATTAAATGTTAAAATTACATGAAGTTGCTCTCTGTTAAGCTTGAGATGTTGTTTTGTTTTTATAAGAGGCACTGTTCTAAAACCAACAGAAAATTGCAGTGGCAACTTTCCAGAGCCTGTTGAATAGATCTCATTTGATACTCCTTTATACAGATGTATTGATGTCTCTCTATCTTTCAAATTAAACAGTTACCGTTAGGTCTGCTCCCCTCTCTCCCCCCCCCCCACCTTTTTTTTGTTTGTTTGTTTCATTTCTTTTGTCCCTCTTTTTTTTTTTTTGTCTTTGTATCTCTCATGTTTCTCCTTTCAAACTATGGCACTCCTACTTCCTTTTCAAATCCAGAAAGCACAACTTGAAAGAAGTATTAGCAGGAAAGAAACTCTCAAGAAGTTTTAGGGGTTTGGTCTTTGCACAATAACCTGATATTAGAGGAATGGGAAGGGAAAGGATCCTTACTTTAGTTTTCAGTACATAGAAATATGTATTTTATAGTTTCCTCGGTCATTTCTCAGGAAACTTCCTGAGAATTATTAAACCTGCACCTTTAGAATCCTTGATATCCTAATGTAATGGAAGTTCTTTTTAAAGTTTGTTTCATCATAGAAATGTTCAACCTTTCTTGTGACTGGGGAGTACTGTTGAAAACAGAGAAACAACAGGGATGCTCAAGAGAGGCATCAGCAAAGCCCAACTTTTGCCTAGAAAGGCCAGCTTTCTCCCTTGCCCTCTACTGCCAGTGGAGTGACTAAGAGTCTCCTCCAGGGATGATTCAGACATCCTAAGATTAATATCCTCCCTTAGCCCTTGGAGGACCCACCTGTCTGTAGTGACTACAGCAGGAACTTTGGCACATTAGCATCATTTGAGTCCTTGTGATTTCTACTTTGGCATATTTGAGGACCAGAACTTTAATAGGTCTGAAAAGGTTTAAAAAGAGATCATTTTTCCATGCTAAGTGTCTTATTTAACCAGTCTCATGGGACTTTTATTCCCCTTCATTTCTCAACTGAAGCATAATTGCTGCTATGATGAGGGTTTTTTCCTATTTCATGAGACATTATTAGAAATTGTATTTCAGGTTAGTATATGAACCTAAGACAACCTGAGACTGCTGAAGACAATCATGGTGAGTTTTATGCAAATTCAAAAAAAGAAGGTTTCCCTAAATTACCAACGTACAGGTCAATATTCTTGAGAGAAGGTGCATCAAGTAATGATGTTTCTAAAAAGGTGCACTGTGGTTATTGCCATAACCACATTCCCACAGTAGCAAAAGATACACAGTGCCCTTAAAAATCTGTATGGATATGAATACATATTTCTTCTAAATTTTATTTAAAGATATATTTCATGTCCAAAAAAGAGCTATAAAGTTCATGAAGGGTCTGGAACATGTCTCATGAGGAGTGGCTGAGGGAACTGGGATGGTTTAGCCTGAAGAAAAGGAAGTTCATGGGCGACTTTATCATCCTCCACAACTACCTGAAAGGAGGGTGTAGCCAGCTGGGGCTTGGTCCCTTCTCCTAAGTAACAAGTGGCAGAACAAGAGGAAATGACCTCAAATTGCAGAAGGGAATGTTTTCCAATCCTAATGATTCTATGATTCCACTGAGTTGTCTTTTGTAGATATATTTTTTATATGAAATAATTATTTAGTTCTCCATTTGACCATTGATGTGGTGTTGTAGCCACAGAAAAAATGTTTCAGCCCTCTTATTTAGCTGACAAGGAAGTATAGTCTTGAACTTTATTTCAGATGTACTAGTAAAAGTGAGAGGTAAATGTCCAGCCCTAAATCATTGATCCAATTTCCAATGCTCCTGCTCCTGAGGACTGTAAGAACAGGCTGCCTAGGCAGTTTATGTCACCACTTTTTCATGAAAAGAGGAAGGTGCTCTTTAACTACAAAGGCCACTGCAATTTCTAGTTCCACCATAAACTCAACCTGGCATAAACACCTGACCTGCTGTATTTGTTAAAAATGGCATCTTGCTCTCGAAAAGCTCATCCAAGATCTCAGACTGTAAAGTAACTTATAAGTTCTTCTTTAGTATGGAGGAAATTTCTGTTCTAACTGCAGCCTTTGGGATCCTAGGAATGCCTCTGCCCTTTAGTTTCAATAACACACATCTATACTTGCCAACACTCCCTCAGACTATAAATTATGTTGCCCTTTGCCATAAGCCTGAGGCATTGTCTGGCTTTGCATTCTGGCTTTTCCATAGTGACTAAGACATTATAAAGATCTTGGTAACTCTTTTTTTTCCCCCTAGAAGTGACTTCATATATATTCTTATTTGAATTATAATTCCCTAATGGAGAAGTGAACCCAAAGGCAGACAGGTAGGAGAGACAGAGGAAAAAATCTACAGGTGAGACTAGAAGATAGCAAAGGAGTTGTCATCCAGCTAGATTACAAAGTGACAGACAAGGTGCTCTTGGCACATTACATTTCCTATAAAAAAACTACTGCCTTTTAGAAACTTTTAATGTCTTTTAGAACATTTGTAATCAGAAATGGTGTATAGCACCTTCTCAAACTATCCATTATTTCGGTGACATTATTTAGCAAACAGATGTTGATTGATCCAGTTTGTACTGAATCAGTGAGCCACAACCCTCCTTTTAAGCTGCCTTACCAGTGTTCAATATCTTGATCCTTTGGGTTCTTATTAAAATTGACAGCAATACTTCCATACATTCCATATTTTAAATAAAATAATGGAAAATTAATATTGCATTTTTAATATCATGATGAATTTTTATGTTTTATTAAGTCCTTTGGCACTTATGACTCAGGAAACCCGTGAACAGGAATCAATTATGCTTTGGTAGAGCTGAACTGAAAGTTGTATTTGTTTTTATAACAGGAGTAAAAGTACTCAAACTGTGGATGTTGGAATAAAGTATTCAAAAGGTTCTGATTTATAGGATGATCAGCACTTTTTAATGAATTTATAAAAGCACTTAGCATTCATGCCTTTTCTTTTTTAATTACAGAATAACAGTATTTTGGGAATACTTAGTCTTACCAAAAATTAGTGAAGTCAGGCTATGTTTCTTTAAGATATTTCCATCACATTACTAACTTCATGCTTTGTTATCACCCTAAAATAAAAGAAATATAAATGTGATGTTGACTAGTAGAGCTGGCATGACATGAAACACAATGGAAGTGGTTGGTAAATGGTTATGTAAAGGAGAGAGCCCCACAACAAAAAGGCAGGATTAAAAGATAATTAAGAGGAGTTGTTTTTCTTACATAGGAATATATTTTTTTTCTCTTTCCATATGAGAGGAATTATAAATGCAGTAAGTTACTAGACTTCTTGTTAGAATGCTTGTGTCAGCAATAGAGGATTGGCTTTGTATTTGGTAGTTGTTTGTTTGTTTGTTTTTTGGTTCAAACATACATTTGTGATAATACAGTAATCAGTTTTCATATGACAGTTTTAAAGAGCATAGCAAGTTAAAAACTTGATTTGTTTATTTGTGTTGCTATTCCTCTCTAATGGTAACCAGAGAATAAATGAAAGTTACAACTGTTTGAGTCTAAATAGATCACAAAACACCTGTTTTGAGTGGTATGGAGGCTTACTTTTGTCCCTGCTGGGTTTTTAATCCATCTCCCTCAGTAGTGGAATGAAGTCAATCATCAGTTAGTGTGATTGTATAAAGTTATGAACATTTCTGTGGATACAGGACTTGCTCAAGAAAATGTTGTCTGTTACTTTCTTGGAATATGACCTTGAGTCCCCTTGACTGATTCTGATGTAACTGGCTCTGGCTTTATTCCTACTGTAGTAGATGGGGGGAATGAATTGGCTCAGTTGGTTAGAGCATGGTGCTAATAATGCCAGTGTCATGGATTCATTCTCCATATGGGTCATTCACTTAAGAGCTGGACTCTATGAACTTTGTGAGTCCCTTCCAACTCAGAATATACTGTGAATATCTTTGAATATAACTTCTACTGGCTGCCTTTGCAAATTCTCATCTAATTACAATCATGAGGCATGCCCTTCATGGTGAATTGAATTTGTAACTTAATCAGATGTGACTGTGCCAGAGTAACTGTGACACACCATTGCAGTTACTTGAAGGTGTGTGACCTGAGAGCACTGATATAAATGGTGGGGTTTTTTATGAGAGTAGGACAGAATGTGTTGGAGACTTAGATCTTCAGAAACATATTTTAAAAGACAAAGCTGTAGATCAGCCCTGCAGTTTTGGATAGTGTTTCTTTAGGCTGAGAAGCAATGAGAGAGAGAAAAGTTAAGAAATGGGAAATTAGGTTGCTTGAAGGTTTTAATTTAGATGATCTCTAAAATGACAGAAAGAAGATGACCAAAGATGGGAAATAGCCAGTTGTCACCTGTAATCTATGAGGTTTCTCTCTCTGACTATTCCTTATTAGTGCAAATCACAGCAACTCATTTACAATTGATAATATTGTATCAATGGGATTTGGTTCTGGACCATTTTGCAAAACAGATTTGATGAATTTCATTAATCAGAAAACTTTTCAAGTTCAGAACCAAGAGGAAGAGTAATCTGCAGTAGAACATCTGACTGATCAAACCACCCCTGTGATAGTTCACAGACTCATACAGGACACTGCTCTGGATTATCATTAAGGAGAAGTTTTCCAGTCTCAGGTGAGAGCCCTAGTCAGCCAAGCTGCTGAATTATTTCCGTGTTATTATTTTGGGGCATTCTCCCCATGAAAGAAATTTAATTTTATTTCAATGTGTAATATGAAAAAAATATTTTAAAATGTTTCATAAAATACTGTTACCTTCTGACCAACATTAGTACCAATACAACCCTTTCTTCGTTTCCTTGTTCTGTGTTGTGTCTGTGTCATCTCCTATATTTTTTTTATTTTGTATCTCATATTTGATTGTTCTGGCAGTCTTTTTCACTCTGTTTCTGTAACTCATCTTGTATCTTTAGTAAGAGAATGTAAAAACAGATTGATTTGCTGGAACCCTCTTTGACACTGCACTATATTTTTTTTTCCCAAGTCTGTATAAAAGACCAGGGAATTCCTTTGTGTCTAAATTATTTATATGAAACCAAATAGAAAACAGTGGCAGTATAATCTTTTATTAATAAACCTCTTAGATACTGGCCCTGTTGCAGATGAATTCTGCTAGAAAGGAAATGTCTGTGACAGCCTAAGAATGGCAAGTACCGTTCTGGGAGATGAAGCCTTCAGTATGATTGATGCTTTCTAATGCCACACATGAGTGAGGACAGGACCTTTGGAAACATCATCTACTAGAATTTTTTCTTTCAAATGTTTTCAAATAAGGTTACTTGAAGAACAATGGTACATTCTGTAAATGGTAAAAAACTGAAAAATAGAACTGAGTCCCCTCATTTGTGTTCCTCAACATTTCCCATTTTGAAATACTGCATACTTTCTCATTCATCACCTTGAAAAGGAATAGGCAATGGTGTTTGCCTCACTCTCAAACATCCACATTACAGCAGCATAGATCACAGAATTATAAAATCACGGAATCATGGAATTGATTGGATTTTAAAAGATTTTAAAGATCATCTTGTTCCAACTTCCCTGCTCTGGGTGGGGACAACTTCCACTAGACCAGGTTGCTCAGAGCTCCATACAACCTGGCCTTGAACACTGCCAGGGATGGGGCAGAGTTTTTCGGGGGATCATACAATCATAGAAGTGTCCAGGGTAGAAGGACCTTGAAAAGCTCCTCTGGTCCAACCTTTCATGGGAAAGGGAGCTACATAAGACTATGACCCTGTCCAGGCACATCTTGAAAACTTCAAGTGATGGAGACTCTGACACATCTCTGGGGAGGTTGTTCCAGGGAGTGATTGTTCTTACCATTTCTTTCCTATTTCAAGATGAAACCTCTCCCAGTGAAACTTATACCTGCTACTGCTTATCTTCTCCATGTGGCATCTTGTGTAGAGACCCTCTCCATCTTCTTTGATTTTACTTAAACACAACCTTTAAGCATGATTCTTATTTAGAATAAAATCAGATTGCTGTAGTTGCTAACCATGTCAGTTAATCTCGTACTATATCTTCTCCCATTAAGATATTGACTAAAAGTAAGGCTATGTTTCAGATTTTATGAGATTAATATCCAAAATTACTTTTTTTTTCCTGGCTACATATAAATCATCAATAATTAAATTATATTTTTTAATCTGTCTGAACAAGAAATTTAGCAGCCTCTAATTTAATAAAAATTACTTCCTACTATTGTTTACTTTTTATATTATTTGGCCATGAGATACTCCTCAATATTGTTTTTGTCTTTTGAGGTATTTTAGAGAATACAGCAAATCTGTTTGTATTTCAATCTCTCCTTTCCTCTGAATAATAACTTCAGTTTGAAATATCTGATATTTCTTCACGTCTGGACACTTCAAATCCCAATGCTAAAATGTTAAATATAAAGTAATTTTTGCTTATTAACTTGAGTTTCCACTCTTCCATATAAATGCAAATAAAATGTTTTCCATTAGAATAACTCTTCTTTGTGATTTTTGAAAGGAGGTACTGGAGACTAAAAAGTAGAGTAGAATCCATTTTGATAATACTACATCTTCTCTTTTAGCTCCAATCTAAATATTTTCATCTGTCAGATTTCTTCTTTAATATTCTGAGTAAGGGCAGTTGCAGGAAAAAGGCAACAGCGATTTTTATTTCACTTTCTTTTGCCAGGCTTTGGTGGTCTTACAGTTTCTTCTTGGATTGCAGAAGAGTGTGTGTGATTTATAGTCCTTTCCTCTGCTGAGATATCTCCTAGAAACCCAAAAATGTCATTTGCAAACATTCATAACCAAGTATATTTTCTAAAATTTAATAGATAGATAGATAGATAGATAGATAGATAGATAGATAGATAGATAGATAGATAGATAGATAAATCAATCCTGCTTTCCCCAAACCCAAACTCCGATCTCTTCTGAATTGGAAGGAAATGTATAAAACAAATCTTTTTAATATGAAAGTAAAAGTTACAGAGGGTCTTTCTCTTTGTGTAAATGCATGAAAGAAGACACTGTCATTATGGAATTTGTTGTCTTGACATCAATCCAGAATGCTGTTACTGCCTCTGACATTGTCTAAGTGATTATGGAGTACATGACCTGTCCCAGATTACCCAGCAAACTACTAAATTCCTGAGGCATTTGCTGGAAAAGGGAAAAAAATCATGATGAAGCAATTCCGAGAAACTGAAAGGTCGAAATATCACATGAAAAGGCAAATTTCTGTTTTTAAAACTCGACATTTTAGTGAACCTTATAAAGCAGCTGTTAGTAAGGATCCACCTTTATGAACTGTTTTATATTTTCACGTGATTCAGCCATAAAAAATTGCCTGAGTTGAAGACTTGACGTGTAAGGTTATGGTTGAATAGCTTGAGTTGGTTGGGGTTTTTTTCAGAAAAGCTCTGACATCCAGAAAAGACAAAATATTTCTATTCTTTTATTGTTTAAATATAATTCTAATATCATAAAATGTTTTCTACATTTTATTATTATTTTGTCTCTCTGCTGTAACTCAGATGTTCCAAATGCCAAGTAATACAATATCTAATACACAATGGAATATCAAATGTCCACAAATCAAAGCCTGCCCTCTCATCCAAGGTCTGCTTAGGAGTAAATGTTAGGAAAATACAGAGAAATCTCCCAGCATGTCCTATATGAGAGTCCAAAACCCATGAACTCTGTAATGAAAAGTAAATAAATGGCTCTGTCCTTCACTGCCAAGCTGTTAATCCATAATGTGGAGCTGGCCTCTGTTGTTGTCAACAGTGACATATAAATCATATCAGACAAAACAAGAGCCAAGCTGACCCCTTACCCCTTTCTTAAGCCAAATGCAAACATTTATAATGTCTAAAACCTTTTTTTCTTATTCTTTTCCTCCCTTTTCATATCTCTCACTTGCTGGTTTCTGCCAGAATGGAAAGAGTAGAAAAGTGTGTGGGAGCCTGTGTGAAGTGTTCTGTGTGGAATTTCAGCCCAATTTCCTAAGCCAAGGAGGTCTCAGTAACACCGACCCACCTACAGCTTGGTCCTTCATAAAACCGTGACTCCTGCTGCTCAGGACTTTTGGGAAAAGGAATGTATGGAGAAAGCAGCTTTGCAAACGAGGGGTCACATACCCAGGGGTGACACAGAAGAAAAGCTACACTGAAGGGGTAGATCTAGAGGTGACCTTTCAGGAAGATACAGAGACACAAAACCAAGAAGACCAAGAAAGAAAACACTGACTGAAGAGTTCAGGGGAAAGTAGACTGATGGAAATACACTAAGGCATCAAATTAACTGAATTTTGACCCTTGTAAAGCTCCTACAGAGCTCATTTCAGGATCAAAGCCTAGAACTATAATTGTGTTGCTTGTTAAAGAAATAGAACAAATATTGAGAGAAAAATAGCTAAATCCACGGCAGTAACACCAAGAGTGACAAACAGCCTAAAGTTTATAAAGAACAGATCTTGACTTACAAACCAGATTGCTCTTTTTCTAATAAAATTACAAAAGATCAAATTCTGCTGTGTTCGTTAGGGCTGACTTGCTAAAGGAACCACCAAAGTCTGTTCCTGGGAGGATTTATCTATGTCAATAACAGTCCTAAATGCTGATCTATAATTAGCAGAAGAACTGAGGGTAGCAGTTTAAGACTGTGCCCAGTGACATTTTACTGATCAAGGGTAAATTTCCAGATAATTTTTGTAATGGAAGAGCCAGGATATCCCTTGGATATTTCCATTTTGGTTTGTACATGGTACTGTCACATGAGTCACTCTCCTGGGTGAAGTACCCAAGCCAAAAAAATCAGTGACAAATGGCAAAGTACAGCTCCCTGTATGGAGCTTCAAGTACTGTATCAACTGAATTATAAGACATTGGGAATGTGATAATTATGTTGTGAAAGTGAGTAACCTGAAAATGTGTTCACAGGTAAAGTGAATAAGTGGTTTCAGAATGTGATTTAAGCATGCAAGAACCAAACCTGTTGGTCTGCACTTATAAGGTGAAAAGATGGGGGAAATACTGATTCAGATACTCAAGAGCCACATGAAAACCCCTCATGTAACATATGGCACCTAACGACATAAAGCTCCATGTTCACTCACTTGGAGAAGCATATAAAGCTATGAATATATGCATAAAATTGGAGGAAAAAGGATAAAGTAATCAGATCCAGGAAGAAATGTATCAGGGTTTGTGTGGTAGATAAAAGGGAGATTACCTACAGCAAGATACCTGCATCCATATCCACAAGTGTTTGATCAAGGCACATTATAAAAATTCATCTGGCATATGGCATGAAATTCAGAGGACGGAAAATGTAAGAGTGTCTGGAAGAAATTTGACTGTGAAATGTAGTTGGTTGTGTGGACAGCTAACTTGGCCTGGCACAAAGGTAATGCATGTGGCATGCTCTCCAAGGGTAGTAAAGATTCAGCAAATCCTGACTCAGCCAGGAGATCCTCATATTGCTTAGTCTTTATCCATGCCTGGTGCAACAAAATGTTTAGGGATTGAGTGAGGAATGGATTATTCTGGTGTTAACTTTTGGCAATTACTAGAAAATATTGGTGCTTTTTTTTCCCTGGTATCTTTTTCAGGAGTTTTTAGGATTAATAAATCCTTTTTTAGTCAGACAGTCCAGTAGGGAGTCAACAGAAATCTTTGAATATTTTTTCCCATATCAGTGCATTATGTCTTCAGAGTTTGGATTTGCTCCTTGCTTTTCAGCTGCTCTATCATAGTACTGTTGAAATCAATTGTATTTAAGCACCAGCCACCTCCAGGTGTCAAATATTTGCCTTTTTTGTCTTGTTGCCTGAGCCAAGAAAGAAAAAGGGATCATTTGCTAATCCCTTTGATGACATGGAGTGAGAAAATGAAAACAAAATAACCCTTATGTAGTGTCTTATAAGATCTCTGAAACTCAAGTATGGAGGAGATGTCAACTATTTCTAGTGTGAAAAATAAGCTTCCATGTGGAGTTCTTTGACAAGCCAGAACATAACCTGGACAGAAAGAAAGAGAGCAGGAGCCTCCATCCCCTGAATACAGCTATTGTGTTTGGCCTGCAATACTTGGAAACAAGTGGAAAGCCAGGTTGGAGTGGAAAAAAGTATCACCTACCCATATCCTTTTTTTTTAAGTAGTGCTTTGTAGTAAGTTTCTTTCTGTTTAATTTGGCTTGTGGCAGCAATGATGCCTTTGGTGAGGCGGTGTGACTCCTGAAATCTTGAGTGCAGGCAGGATCATCCTATGCACGGCTTTGTCATGGAGTATCCACAGTGCTGTCCTTTATGCAGGAACCCATTTACCCTCATAACCAATGGAGACTTTACCTTAGAAAAGACTGAGCTTTGCTCCTGAATAGCTTGCTTGGAACACTAAAATACAAGCAATTTTGGCTGAATATTATTGCTGCACCTATAAAAGAAGAAAGTAGCTATTATTGTTAGTCTTTCATAAACTCCAGCTTTTTCATCATTTTAACTGCATTGAATTTCAGAAATGTTATCAATCTGTTGAGTAGATGAAAATTTAATAAAAGAAAAAAAAAATTGATTATAGAGTGTATTGTCTTGTTTTAAGATTTGGTGAGTAAGATATAACCAAAATGATTGTTCAATTGTATCTTACATTAGAGCATTCAGTAGTGAGATAAACAAGCTTTATGGCAGTTTGGGGTTTGGTTGATGAGGAAATAAGTGGATACAAAAAACAAAAGATTCAAATCTTTAAGCACATCTTTTACCTGAGTCACAATGAAGGATTGATGTTATACTCTAGACTAATCAGTCACACTGGTTTTGTGGACAAATGTTAATGAAAATATAGAAGAACCCAAAGAATTCTCAACTTTGAACAACAAAAGCTCATTCTGAATTTATCTGGAAAAAACAAAGGATATTCATTTGTTTCTGTATAATTTTCAACCATAACTTTGGAACAACAAGGATGTTAAATTGCTCGAAAGCTTTTGGAATATAGAAAACTGCCATTCTATTCCCAGCAGATATTCGAGCATTGTCATTCCAGCTCTTCCTCTGTGAATAAAAGTCTCCCCTCAGCAGTAGTTTTTATTCTATCCTGTATGAGCCTTTCACAACTAACTGAATTTCATGCAGTGACTTTATAGAGAGCAAAGTACTGTCCTCTGAAGGCAGTGGAAAAGCTCCCAAAAATATCAGAAGTCGACTTACAAGGAGAAAATGTAAGAAAATCTTTCCAGGAGTTATGACAGCTATAAATAGAAACCATATCCATCTTACAGCAAATGCATAGTGCTGAAAGAACTTCAGGAAGTTTGGAAAGGTAAGAGGTGCTGAGTTGCAGCCCTAAGGAGTTATGATTATCTGCCCCTGAGTGTTTCAGGTCTGCTTTGGCCATGTTCTGCTTTTGCTGAGTGAATCAAGGCAGGCTCTGCATATTTCAGTAGGGGGATAAAAGGTATCTGGAATATGACATTTTTTATTTGCACAAAGGCTGCAAAAATAAACTGAGTGTGTCTGTTTGCACTTACTGGTCGTAAACATACTTAGACAGAGTTATCAGGAGGAATTGTCCTACACCTTACTCTGCTCTTCCCTGGCAATTCTAGACCAGCAGGAATGTACCTCTAGGAAGGATGAAGGTGAGTATATCTGGATACTTATACACATCCAAGGATTAATCTCGAGGTCTGATCTTGCTACTACCTTACCTCAGTCCCATAAGGAAAGCAGGAAGGTGTGGCAGCAACAGGATTATCCTCAGGGCACCAGAATTGCAATGTCATTCCCATTATCCCTCTGCAGTGCCGGATGGCTATGCCCCTAATGATGAAGCCAAAACTGTGACCACCACTTTTGGGGTCACAGCAAGTTGTCTAAGGCATAGGCCACCATCTTTTCCCAATGTTATTAGCAAATACTTTTCAAGCTCTACAACAAAGAGGTCACCTATTCCACAAAGACCCAATAGTATTGATTTTCACTGGAAAAGTGATGCTAATTCATCTGCTTGCAAATAACTGGTACATGTGCAAGCCTTAGTATCATTGAAGTGTTATAAGGAATTTACAATGCTTGCCTGAGCCATTAATTTTTATGCTCAGTTTCAAAAGCAGTTTGAAATTGCTGTATCACAAATGCCAGAGAGTACCTTCTTATACCAGAGGTATCTCCTTTGTTTTAATCAAATAATTCCTTATGGTCTAAAACTTTTATGTGTGGTATTGGAGATATAATACATCTTTTCTGCAAAATTTTGCTTTTGAGGCTTTGTTTCTGTGAAGGAAACGGTAAGTACCATTAAGAGCATCTTCTGTGAGAATTCAAGGGAGATTTTTATGAGGAAGGAGACTGTTGCCAAGACTCTTACTCTGAGAATCTGCTGTAGCTGGGCACTGCTAAATGCTAAAGAGATAGTGGAAGGCAGTAGAAAGTCTTCCTCACATTCAGAAATTGGATGATGAATGATTTTACTTGGAGATGTAGAAAAAGTCCATAGAGACTAGAGGAACACCACACCTCCTAGAAATGCGTGTCCTACCAATTGAGCTTTTATATCTTCAGCTCTAAGAAGAAAGAAAAAGGTAGAGGAAAATATTCCTGATTATATCAACAGCCTAATCAGTGATTTAAAATTTTATGTACCCTCTGTAGAGCCTTGAATGCAACTGCTGATGGTCTCTGTAGCATATTCCATTGTAAAAACTATGTTTTCTTCTGTTGTTGATATCATCTTGTTGACCTTGAGTTATCTTTTTATGAAAAAATATTCAGAGAAATATCTGAGATTTTATTATGCTAGTAGGAAATACTTATTTCAAAGAATGGATGTCAAAGTTTTGAAGTGACAAGACATGAGGGGAACTTCAAACACAAAAGTAAAATAAGTACTTAACTGTTTCAGGCTAGTAACAGTAGCAGCTTTAATGCCACAGAGCACCAGAGACAATAGAAGAATATTCAAACCTTTGCTTCCCCACTCCCAAACAGGGGCAATTTCCCAGTCAGAGCAGAGTCAGAAGTAACTGGAGAGGTCTCCTTCTCAAGGGTTTGGGCATGTCTGCGGGAATGCAGCAAAGCTATCAGAAAGTAAAGCTGCAACAGTAATAAAGTTTCTGGAATTGAGTTCTGGTTGAAAAAGACTTGAAACTGAGATTAAACATTACTTTTCCTTGTTTCTCTCTGGGTTTAAGTACTTTTTGAGGAAAGTACACTGAATCAGAGGAACTCCTGACTCCACTAGCAGTTTTCCTCCTGATGAGAGGCAGTCCCTAATATTTTGCCGACTTTTCAGATTAAAGAGTATCAATGTCTTTTATGGTTCAAATAAAAAATTGTTTCCCTGTAGGATCTCTCCTAATTGGGCACCTGTATACAAACAAAAGGGACCTGGATTTTGTTTTAGCCTTGTAAATAAGAAGCCTTGGATTGGCTCCAACCATCCAGCAAGGGAGCCAAATAATTGACAGTCTGGTCACAGCTGGCAGCCGTGCCAGTAGGGTTCCAAATATGAGGGGAGGGGGGAGGGCAGGTATAAAATATGTGCTTTTTACAGGATAGGTTCTCACTAAAACAACATACTAGTTCTTCAGCTGAAAATCTCAGAACTCTGTGGCTAAAAGAAATAGCTCTCTGTATAGTGCTATTTCCTGCCTAATGCTGCTCTTCCAGCAGAGCCATCTCAAGGTAAACCTTTTCTCTGTGGCAAAGTTTGCTGGTTTTTGCCTACACCTAGAGGGTGCACAGGACCTTTTAAAAGTATCAATTGTGTTTCCCCAACAGGTATTCTGATGAGTCTCATCTTTCTCTCCTCACATTTTCTTGAATTAATGCACATCCTTGAGATACCCACTGTGCTGTCTGGCTGGTCAGAACACTTTCTGTGTTGCATTAACAGTATTTGGTTTGGCACCAAATAACCTTGAAAGGGTTATGAGTGGAGTACAAAAGCATTCAGAAGCTTTTATCAGGTGTAGTTGGAGGGTTTATTTTAAAGTAAATGCTTAATATATTTTCATTTTCAAAGAGTCTTATTGGGTGCTTGTTTTATTCAGTATGTAATAGTAAAGTCTTACAATTTCTAAACTTCTTTCAGATGTTCATAAATAGTCTTACAGAATCTTTTTGTGCCTTTAAAACAAATGTATCCATTCAAAAGATAAATGTACTAGATCTGCTGATATTCAGTCTAATGTTTCAGTCTGGCTTTGTTTTGTACATGTAATAGTTTCTGTGTCTGGCCTTTTTCACAAGTTTATTTTCCTCCATCTGCTTAAGCCTAGATTATAATGTTCCCCACATGAATGTGCACCAAAAGCCTTTACAGAGGTACACATCTACAAGTTTCATTATTATAAGTGGAGTTGCTCTTGGAAAAAGTGGAAAATTGGGTCCAGGGATAGCAAGTAAGCAACAAACATAATTTCAGGTGCATATTTTCCTTTGGATTTCTTCTGCCTATTTTTGTAGTGATATGAACACATTTCATTTTTTTAAAAAAAATATTTTTTTGCTTAAGAGTCTTGACAAAAAATTTTAACAGTATCCAGAGCTCTGCCATTTCCACAAACTACTGCAAAAGAGAGAACTGTGTTTTCGTTCTCGTCTTTCTTTCTAGTCCAATAATCTAAAACATGAGTTGCACAGTAATTGCCGTGGGTTTTGATAATTGAATGTCTCATCCCATTTCACATTAAATTTTAGGAAGAAGTCTGAGTGGAAGGAATTTACTGGATTTTAGCTTAAATGAAAAATTTACCCTACAATAAAAATCCATCCACTGTTAAAAAAAATGGTTTAGTCCTTGCAAATGTTGGAGAGACTAGTTATATTACTGAAACTGTAAAATAGAAAAATAGTGGGTGATGGAAAGGCCAGAATCGGGCTGTCAAATTTTAAATTTTAACATATGGACTGCTCACTCCCTGCTTTGGTTGCTAGTCATTCCCAGATGGTGTCTTTAGTGAGTGATGGTGAGGGGAAAGAAGCAGGTGGCAATGGCAATTTTTTCTTGGTTTGTTTTTTTTTTTACATATATCAAATTAAAATTCTCTGTTCCATATTAAAAAAAATAAGTAAAGAAAGAGAGAAAAGAATATGGGAAGTATGGGAAAAGGTAATGTATAACTTGGATTCTGAGGCTGAAATTAAGGAAATCCTATCATTGTGAACTGATGAGTCAGGATCAGGATTTGGATCCAGACCTGAGATCCCTCCTAAGTGGTAAATAATAGCTTTCATGCAGGCCCTTGTCCAGCCCATAGTACAGAACGGCCCAGCAGGAGGAAACTGCCCTCCAGAATGGAGTTGGTTTCTGCTTTGGTGCACAGAGCCTCAAAGCTCTCCAACACCTGCTTAAGGAGAGGTTTGCATTCATGCTTAAATGTGTTTGTGTAGATGGAAACCGTATGCCAAGGAGAGGGGGCTTGAGGTTTTGGTGCTGAACATGGAGTTTATGATCTCAGGGATGATACTGATCTCTTTAAGCCTAAGGAATTTTTTTTGCAAGAGAATTCTTGTGAGAAACATTCTTACACTTCTCTTTGTTAACTCGTTGTTGGCAACTAATGTTGGTAACTAAGTCCTAGCTTATAGAGAGGTTGTTCCTCCAGGTGCTGACTCCAGGCTTTGTTTTACTGTGAGCCCAGTTGCTCCTTCACATCTGGCAGTAAGAGCTCCTCCTCCACAGTACGTGCCTCCATTATTCCTTTTCATTGTTCCTTTGTGTTCCAAAGTGTCGCTAGTTTGCTGGGTTTTTCTAAAATGTAAATAATATAATGTGCTATAATGAAACTAAAACTTTTTTTTATTTCCTTATCATTTTCAGTGATGACCTAGCTGTTTTTCTCAGTCTTTCTAATCTATTCTGGTTGAGAATATGATCTTATAACTGAAAAGGAAAAATTGAAGCAAATTACTTTTGTGTCTCTGTTACAGACATAGCCTCTTGGTATGTAAACCCTAATAAATGTATGAACCTGATTGGTACTTCTTTTCTTATTGTCAAAAATTCTGGATGCCATGGCTGCCTTTAATCTTCCAGAATTGAGAGTAAAATCTCTCATCTAAATCAAAGCTGAGGGGAACAGTAAGGTGCTAAGAAGCAGCAGAAGGAGAGAGTTAAATTTCTGCTCAAAAATCATAGCACTTTAAATGTTTCTTTTTTACTGGTCTGGACAAGACTCAATGGCACAATTAAAAATGTTAAAATGAACTTCAGAGCTTTGTAAAACCCAGCATTGCATAATATGCCTCATGATCACTCTAAAGCACTACCACACAGTGGGTAAAAGTTCTATCGTTTTTGAATCCAGGGCAACTTAAAGAGGGTATTGATTTTCCCTTTACAGAGTAATGAGAATTACATATTAGGAGGGAAAGCTGCAGACACAATACAATAACCTTTCTCCTTGGCTTCTTTTTTCTAACACAAACAATCACTTTCATTGCTAGAGTGGATATTAAACAGTATATCTTGTAGCAATGGGTTTGCAACTGTCTGTGCTAGTTTTATCTAATTAGCATACTTATCACAAAAGAAAAAAACTCAAATAGATACAGCTTTTAATTTCTGGATATATCAGTTCCATCCACAAAAACATTGAAAAGCCTCCAGCTGGAGGTCTGCTCCATCTGTCTCAGCAGTGAAGGGAGGAGGGGAACTTTCTTCTTGCAATTTTAATGCTGGTGCATGATTTAGAGTAAACAGGTAATTTTGCTGAGAGCAGAGAACATTGGCCGACCTCTGGTTTATTCTATGCATGTTTCCCGTAGCACAGTCCCACGTATACTTATCTATTATATGGTGTTTCAGGTCACAGACATGTCAGTATTCTATTTACTGCTTTAATTATACAGAATTTAAAACAAACTTATCAATACCTGACACATTACCTTAGGGGGAAATATCCTAACCATGAAACAGCATGAGAGGTATACTAAACGTACCTCAGACAAAAGCTTTTTTCCAACATAGCCATTAAGGGCAGATTTTGTTTTTACACCTGCTGTGTTTCCATCTAATCACCGTTTGTGAGAGTGTGTGAAACAATGGCTTGAAGCTGTGTGAGTTTACAACTTTTTGATGTTTAGTTCCTTTCCCTCTGATTTAAACTAACTGCAACTTCCCCCCTGGTTATCACTTCTTTTCAGTCAAAGCTGCTCCGGAGTCAGCAATGTGTGCGTGAGTACGTGAATGTGTGTGAAACAACATCCTTGATCTGCTTTCTCCTGCTGCTGGGGAAAAATATGGTGGAATTCTCATGGTGGAATATTTGAAGTGCAACTCAGTGCAGCCCTCCTCTTTGTCCAGCTGCAAGTCAGAGCTGTGGCACAGCACTAAGAGAAGAAAAAACAGATGCATGAAACCTGGAAGCATCACAACTCATTATGCCCCTTAGTTCTGTGTTTATACATTTAAAAGCAAGTTCATGGTTTAAAAAGTCCAGAAGATGCCTGGTAAAGCACACTGGTTGTAAAAAACCACAGTGGCTGGCAATTTGAATTAAATAGAATAAGATGATTTTAAATTCCTCATTAGCATCTTCAGTGCTTCAGATAGCATCCCTTTTTTGTAAGAAGGATAAATACATAGGGACAATTGATATCTGGTAAATTTGAACAAGGAATTTAATTAGAATGGGAAAAAGAGGAATTAATTTGAAGATTTTTTTTATTATTAAACTATGTTACTCTTCACTGTACTGAAAAGCTTTTGACTATGATCTTGGCTTCCTACTGCAAATCTGGTCATTATCCAGAGCAGAGGAGCAGTCAGTTCTGAGCAACTTGTTCTTCTGGATTATCCAATCTTCACCATGAAGGTTCCTGCTCAGGCCAAGAAGGGTTCTCACCCTGCAAAGACTCTGGCCCTTTACCAGGTACTCCAGGAGAGGTTTAGCAATCCAAATGAGCTGAGGACCACCTGGGAAGTGTCTTAGCATCAACCAAAGCTTGATACTGTGCTATACGCACTGATGTCTTTCGTTATTAGAAATTCTTTTTCTCGGTCAGTTTTATTAGTACATTACACTTTCAGACAAGGTAATTTAAAAGTCAGAGATCAGAAAACTGCAGAGTTCCTGGACATTCAGGGCTTTGTTTGGGGCACAAGTACATTCCAGTTGCAGGTGATATTGCTTTAGTATACCAGCAATAGAGAAGATGGATTCATTGTTGACTTATATGTAGCATCAATGTGTCAGGTGAGTTCCACCTCATCATCTTTTGGGGTATGCAGATTTCTATTAACATATGTTACTTACCTCACTCATTCCATTATCTATGTCATAATTTTGATGTGAAATGCCCAAAGTATAATAATTCTAAATTGCAATTCACACACTCTGCGACCCCTAAACCATCTAAAGTGTTATGTCAGGAAAGATGCTTTCCTTTCTTCATGATTGGGTGCCTGGATCTAGTGAAAATAAACACATAGAAATCTAAAGAATACACAAAGTAATGAATAAAACATTGCTAATAAGCATGATTTATTTCTCTGTACATTTTCTTCAAGAGCCTTGCATATAATAGGCTGGGAGGTTCATGATTCTTGTTTGACTTCCCAGTGATACTTGCTTTAGTATATTGAAATAGCTGCATGCTTGTAAAAAACATAGTAGATTGGAAATGAAAATGTAACCACTAAACTTTTCATATTATTCCATCTGTGTGTGTGACTGAGCATGCTAACTCTTGCTCAAGAATTGCCTTACTCCATTTTCCTTTCCCAGCTGAATATGTTTTGGTGGTTTAACCCACCCCAAGATAGCTGAGATTTTTTTAGAATGAATGTTGAAAAAAGGATGTCCAGTAGCCCAAAGGCAGCAGTAAAAGCAGATTGCAGAGAAATCCATGGCTGAGAAAGTCATGGAAAGAACAACCTGAGTATACCTAAAGGAATCCAGAGAAAATGATGATTATTCTCTCAAGTGGGAGAAGAATTGGGAAAGTTACCTTTATCAACCAAATTATTTGAAAAAGTTTTAGAAGCTCCTCATGAAGGGAGCCTACAGGGAAAAGAAAGCGTGGGGAGAGAAAACACAGTTTCAGATCACAAAGATTTTAGAAAAAACCTCCCATGAGACAGAAGTAACATGTTGAACATGAGACATTAAGGAAGAACTTGCAAAAACAGCTTAGCCGGAGTCTTGGAGCATGAGCCAAGATGCAGGAGGTTGGCTGACTGCAGCAGTAAAGTGAATGAAAGTCATGGGCCAGATCAACAGGAAAGAATGGAGGTGCTGCTTTTTGATTATCTGGGCCTATGGCACAGACCGTTAAGAGGGAATTCCCCTTTGGCTTCAAGGTGACTATGGCACTGCCATGTGGATCCTAGAGGGGCTGACATGCCATTTGCAGTGGAAGACAAGACAACGAACATACTGCTGACACCAAATAAATTTAGCTTCATCTTAAGTGCAAGCTTAGCCATGGTTTTTGAAGGATTTTGTTGGGGGTTTTTTGCCTGCCACCATCAGATGATTATCACTTCTGAGCCTTAAGAATCACATTAGTTAAAAATGTAATTTGTCTCTAATGACCTATTTTTGTATTTCAGTGCCTTTTAATCCTGTTACTAGGAGATTGTATCAGCTAATACAGAAGGGTAAATATAAATGAGGGTGCAAACTACTCTTACAGTAATCAAGATGAAAATTACAGAGTGCCATCATATTTCACAGCATAATCAGAGTGGCTGAGGTCAGGAGAAACTCACCTTCTGACCCTATAGAAACTACAATTAAAGCATGTGCCATTTGGGCTTTGTATTTTCATCCTAAATGTCTTCTGTATATCACTGGTAGAAAAGCAAACCTTAGTATTATTCCTTGGTCTTCCTCAGCATGGTAGTCCCTGTGCTCCTTTGGCACTTGATTATTCGAATAGATAATATTAGAAATAGTCTCTTTCTTCAGATAATTTGCAGGACAAAACCCCAGGTCTTTATTTAATCTCCATTGTTCTTGTTCTATTAGGACATCCATTGCTTGTCAGTCCTCCCAGGAGTTGCTTAATGCCACATCCATCAGTTACATTTCCCATTTTAGTATTTTCTGTCAATACAACACAATAATACCAAGGTATATTATAGGCAGTTTTACATTGCAGAGGTAACTAATGTAATTCAAGATAATAAGCTCCCACTGACTGGAAAACCAAGTCTGCCTGAAGCAAAGGGCATATTACAACTTCTAAGACATACAGCTTTTGTCTGACAAGGTGCAGATAGGAGTAAGAAATACATTTTCTAGAAAGTACAGAGCCCTTGGAATTATATAAAAGGTAGTTTTCTGCTATTTTTGGACAAGCAATGAAACAGCCTTTAGTCTGCCATTACTGGATGCTTTTGAAGATTGTACTTATATTGCCATTAACAGTGTAAGATGTGGGAGTGATGGATAATTTGTTGTGGTTAGAGCTGTGTGGTTATTCTTACAGTAATCAAGTGAATGTCATCCATTTTGAGAAAAAGCATAACACTGAGGGTTTTTTAAATTAAGGTATGAAGATGAGTGTTTGTATTATCTTCCTTTTAATAGCAGAACATAACTGTGGATAATTTGTTACTGTTGTCAAAATTTACAATATTTACCTTGAAGGAATATTGTATGCCAGCCACCTTAGCTCATTTTGTTGTGAATACTTCCTAAAATGAGCCACATTGTGTGTTTGTTTTTCTCTGAGAACTTGTAAGGCCAAACAGGGGGGTGACACAGGGGATCCAGCAGAAGTCACAACAAGACAAAAACTCTCTGTGACCTTATAAGGAAAGACTATATCTGCTTCCAGGGGTTGAAGTGAGGTTGCGCAGACAACTTTGAGTTTTCTCATTTTTCTAACTTTTAAATCTCTGGCATAACAATTCTAGTAGTCATCGCTCTATATACTTTTAAATGTAATTTCTTATACTAGCAAAAAAGTAAATACAAACTTATTTCTTTTTGACTGTACTGATCTCCACACCTGCCTTCAACAATGCAGAGACTTTTAGACTCATTGCTCACAGTGCCACTACTTGAGCCATCAAACTGCATTTTATACAGAAAGTGGTTTTTGACTTGGCAATTCAGTTTTGGAAGAACTGCAGATCCTTCCTGATCTGCTTTATCCTTTTGGCAGCAGTAGCCCCTCTTTTACAGCTCTTGTTTCAGTCCTGTCTCACTTTGCCTTGTCTTACCAAGGGAATGACCTCTGCTCTTCTTCCGGCCCTGCCCCTTTTCTTGTGTTTGCACTTGTTACCCCATTCCCAGTGCCCAGTGGTTGTCCTTGATCCCCTGGGAGACTGAAGCTTCACTAAGGGAGGTAGACTCTGTAGAATCTGTAAAAGTCAACAAAGCCGGTGCTTTAGCCTCCTTTAGCTCTCACTCAGACCTGCCTGCCTTAACATGCCTATGAAACATTTGGTGGCATTTGGGTGCTGTGCCTGCAGTGTCATTCATCCCTTGTGCAGAAACATCTCACTGTCCCCTGTTGCCCCTGCAGTTAATTACATCTGCTTATTGCCTCTCATCATTGAGCTAATTATGAACTCTCCTGGGCACAGAAAGTCTTTGTTGTGTAGTGCCTGGCAGGGGCAGCACTGCAGCAACGGGGTCAGTGATAATATTTTAAAATACATGCCACCATCACAAACACGTAATCTTAAAATCCCAGGGATAAGAAACTCAGGAAGGGAGCTTTGGAGCAGGTCGTTGCCTGTCATATGACACCTCATCATTTTCTGAAACCCACTTTTCCCAATATATTCACCAAATCATCTTTCCGTCTGGTCCTTCAACATCTCCAAGGGAATTGAGGCATGGAAGTCATCCTAAATCACTACCAGTCGTTTTTTTTTAAAATGAACCTACTCCCTGTTTTCTTCCATATAGTCCTTAAGCATCCATAGAAACACTGAGTATAAAAAGCTGGGGTGCTCAGATTTCTTTGTTTGTTTTGTTTTGTTTTTGTGATTGCAAAATGTAATTGATGAAAACTGACTTTTCAGAAGAAGTGAGAGTATCTGCAGATAATCTCAGCCTTTTTTAATTTTGTCTTTTTTTCTTCCACTGATAAGCATGTTAACAATAAATAGATTTTAAATTTCATTTTCTATTTTCATTAAAATGAATTAAAAAGAGCTGGCTTCAACAATCATTATTTTAGATACCATAAAATAATTCCATTTTAAAACAACCTACTCTCATTTTCCACTCTTCTATATATTTTACTTGTTACTCTTTGTTGTAACCCCTGAGGGCCAATTATATTCTGGTGAAGTTGGATAACCAATATTGTGAATAGGAGCTTTTTTACTCTTGGGATTTAGTGCTGTTCTTGTATTGAGTATGAAAATATGTACACACAGAGAATCAATCACACTTTTTCATGTTTTATTTTCATTGTATTAATTACATTCAAAGCATACTGCCAATCAAATTGCTATAATTTTTTATGGCTGTAGATTTTAGAAACTATGTGCAGAGACTTAGGTGACTTAAAATACATTTGACACTTGTGGCAAAAAACCAAATGCAGAACCAGGCTTTTATTTAGCATTGCAATTTATTTCAAAAAAATTCTTTTAAAGCAAAGTCATACTGTACAAGCACCTATAGAAAAGTTATATACATATCTGAAGTTCTAAGTATCTGTTGTAGTAAGGTATTGTGTCACTTTTTGTTAGTGTAAAAAACCCACCTATTTCACAGATTTTTCACTCCTGCATATCCTGTAATTTCTATAGAAGACAAAGGGCATGGAGCTGAAGGGAAAAGAAAGGTGAGATCCATTTAAAAGGTAGGATTTTATCAATGTAATTAAATTTCTTTTGGATTTATGAAAGTAGCTGATTTTTTTCTGGAGTTTTGTCCCATCCCAAAATTTGCATCCACCTTGGACACAGCAGGTTTGCAGCATGGTCCAAGATTAAGGTAATATTCCACTCATTTTTTCTTTTCTTGAAAGGAATGTGTGTTTGAGGAGCTTTCTTGTTTTTGAAAGCAGGTCTCTATAGTCAGCAACATTTAGAAAGGCCCTCACCTGTCCAGACATAAGTGGGTTGTGAACATAATGAAGACATCTTATTCAGTAGTTAATAAAAATACTGCAAGCAACAAGAATTACAGTTTTTGAGCTTTTGAAGTCTACTTTATTTCTGGAACAGAAATGGCAAGGGATTTTTTTAAGATGTGACTTCCCATATCCTTTCTTTCCCAGCATCCAGGACACTGAATCCAACAGAAAGAGCAGAAAAGGTTATCTAACAAAACTCCATAAGCTCAAATCCCTAAATTTGTCCCATTCCTCATTCTCCTGTTGCTCTGCTCTGGCTTTGCCCAGCACAGCGCTGTGCAGAGGCACCTCCACCAGCTGTGAGCCAGGAATCCACCCGCTCATCCTCCAGGAACAAATCCCGGCCAGTGCAGATGCTGGAACAGTGACATCTGCCAGTTCAGTGCACTTTCTCTCCCTCCTTTTAATCGCTGTGACATGTTCACAAGCACTGTGTGCCAAGGCATGTATTGCACAGAGCAGTTTTTCCCAGCTCCCTCTGCCTTGGCACATCTCCATCAAGAAATGAGCACCTCTTGCACCTCTGCTGGATGGTTCAGACGTGGACAGGTTTAAACAGCATTTGAAGCTGGAACTCCTCATGGAAAGTTCAATGCTTCCAATCCATGCACAAAGCACTTTCTGTTTCCTCTGAAGACCTAGATGTCAGTAGTCTGTGTCATATCAAGAGCATCTTATCCCACAGTATTAAGAATACAAACTTGCATTTTTGAGCGTATTTTTCAGGTCTAAAGGGTCACTGGTGCACTGAAACACTACTTAGATTGAAACAAATAAAAACCTGGAGGAAAATTACTACATTTATTTCAGCAGTCTGTTTTCATCCTCAGTTTTTAAAGAAATGTGTCCAATTATGTGGGTTCTAAGGCTTTAAAAATTTTGATTGTCTTCTGATTATGTGCAAAATTCTAACTCCTGATACCTAGGTAGTCATTTCTATGTTCTCTGCCACCAGGTGGGCCCAAGAACCTTTAAATCTGCTTGTGAGCATAGTGAATTTAATAGAAATATAAATATTTTTACACAGTCATCACTTCTTAATAATGTGGTGTGAATGGCTAAAAATAAAAAAGTGACTACTTACAAAACTTCTATAAAACTCCTGTGAGGACAGAAGAGTGAACCAGCTACAGCCATCAGATTTGCAAATAGACACCTCTTTTATTTGCTCTGCTCTAATGTCCACTTTGTGCTTATTCTTTGTAAACAGTGTATTGAAAGAGTGAGTCTTTTAGCAGGAACACTTGCAGAAGTGGCTGTTTTTAAGAAAATGCTGCAAAATATTTCCAGGTGGTGAATTTGAACTCGGAGTTTTGACCACTTGTAAGCAGAGCTGTATTCTTCAAGTTGTTTTCATGCAGTCAAAGAACAGATATTCACTCCTGCTTCAGAGGGATTTTTCATTACTTTGAGGATGTGACAGTCAAAGATCACTTTCAGGTTTGATGGTCTGAGAGTCATCCTTGCCTAGAAACATCCTGCTAGTGACAAAGGGACTTCAGTGATTCTTGTCTCCCTCTTCCATCTTCAAGTAATGTATAGCACCCAGCAAGAAAAATACAAGTGGATGGCTACACCTAGTTAATCAAAAATAGTCTCTGCTGGATTTAGAACTCATGTGAAGGGTCTAAATAACTGGAATATCTCCAGAAATGATGCAGCAAATTTTTAAACGATTAATTAAAAAATCTTAACATGGGCTAAAGGGGTGTGCTAAGCTGTTCTGGCTTTTTCTTTTTGCATAACTTTTAAAAATATTTAACATATATAGTCTTCTACTTTGGAATTAAATAGTTAAATATATTTTTAAAGCCTCTTTCCTGAGACCTTGCAAGCCATATTTCAGAGACTTTCCACATCTGAGCTATATAATCCCTGTAAATAGGGGATTTGAAAAGGAAAAGCTGTCAGACCTTTATCTATATGTAGCACCAATAGTTTCCATGGTAAGAGAATGTTTCTCTTTTACTTTTTTTCTGTCTTTATCCCTAATTTCAGCCTATTTTTTTTGTTTACAGCCACTGTTTTTGCTAAGTCTTTCCATTTGTTCCAGTCTCAGTCTTGACATTTTCCATTGCCTTGGCTCTGCAGGCATGAGATGCCTCAAATGCCCTCAATAATGCCATCAGATGATCCCTCAGAGCTCCAAAAACTCTGGAGATACCATGTGGAATGTTACCTTAAGCAATGCGGCCTTTTCTCCATGCTTTAGCAATAGAATATGGTTATATGGATTTACACAGAGGAGAGATGGAAAATGCTTGGTGAATGTTGACAAGAGCAGTAACCCATGGAAAACAGTGCAACTGGGTGACAATGGGAGAGGAAGCTGCAGGAGACCTGCAGGAACTCATTGGGATGAAGATGTACTCCTAGATAAAATATTTTTTAAAAAATGAGGCTCTTGGGAAAAGAATAAGAAAAGTATTTCTTTTTCTTGCTTTTCAGTCTTTGGGAATTGTGAACTTGCCATTGTTGAAATCTCCCACAGCTTTTCTATCAGCTCTGAGAAGCAGTATTAAGATATAGAGAAGTGACTTGGGATGGAACAGGCTATTTATACGAATTCCCACTTCCCGAGCAGCTCCGTGCAGCCCAGCAGCAACATGGCTGTGGCTCTTTGTCTCACAGCCCTTTCATTTCCACCAGCACATGCAGCAGCATAAGATCAGATGTGCCAGCAGGCAGCCAGCTTAAGGCTGAAAAATATCTTTCAATTACTAAGGGTAAGCTGCTTGTTGCTTGCCAAAAATTGTAACAATATATGACAAGAACAGAGCAAAGGTATATCATAAAAAAGAATCATAGAAATATAAAATCTCCCTGTTTCCTAGAAGTGCATTTCAAGCTGAATAGTAAAATGCAATACTATTCCAGTCCAAAATTATTTTTTTCAATCTTGAAGTCGACAAACAACATTTACAGATATGAAATTAGACCCCTGAGATATAAATTAACCCAATGTTAGTTGGGATTGATGTTTTTCAAGCCTATCCTGAGATGGTCTGTGTCCAAGATTTCTATTACCCAAATGGCCAAAGTTCACAGGGGTCCTGATATTCTGAGAATCCATTTTGGTCCATCTTTGGTACTGCTTGACTTTATTTCTATTTTCAGCTGAGTGCAATAAGTCTGTACAGCTGATAGAGTCAAGCCACATTTATTATCAGTCTCAGTTATCAGTTCACAGCAGGGACAGCTCGGTGGTTGCTGTCTGAAACATAAGCCTTGTGTATGGGTTTTAGTTTTCCTTTTTTTATCCCCTAGCCCAAAGGAATAAATCAAAATGTGCCTCCTTCTAGCTCATTCATCCCTAGGCCAGTTGCAGATTTTACTGTGCTCCTGCCCACTGAAGGTAATAATGGATGTCAAGGTGGCATCTTTCACGGTACATGTTGGTCCCATGCCCATTCAAAAACTTTGTAGAATGTCTGCCAGGCTATGGGTATTTAGCCCCTATCTCGGTTAAACTCTTATTTAAATTTAAAAGTGCTGCCTATTGAAATCCCCTTTTCTCAAATCAGAGAATTACAAGGAGGTATGGTACCCTCTTTATTTCCAGACCTATGCTACTCTCAGATACTGAACAGCTGGTATATTTTCTCTCTGAAATGGGTGAAGTGTTTGCTTCGTTTACAAAATTGCAAAAGCCTTTGGACTGCTAGGATGAAATAGGATATGCAAGTATAGAACACTGTAAAAATAACAGAGAGCACCTTTTATCTTCTTTTTAAACCCAAGTCTTCCTTGTGTGCGCTGAACCTGCAAGTGCTATTGATTGGGAGATCAAGGTGCTGAGTCTGCCTGTGATTAAGCACTTTGTATTTACTGGTATCCCACTAGCTAATCAATTCTCCCTACCTTCCACATTCATTCCTATTGCCCATCAGGGCTATTACAATTCACAGACTTTTGTCATCATTTAAATAAAAACCAATCCAGTCTGTGGACTGTTCTAGGTGTGTGGTGACTTTGGTAACCAGAAAATATCACCTTAGCACAGAATAAAACTCCAGTAGAATTCCCTAATAATTTAATATCTTAAAATTAGAAATTCCATTCTTAAAGCCAAATTAAACAGGTGATACTAAGGGAGTTGCAACTTGCAAGATAGTTGTAGGGTTGAATCCAGTGTGAGACCTGATGCCTGTGACATAAAAAAGCAGGGGTCCTTGCTCTTAAAATCTGGAAAATGTTTGATTCTGGTACTGGGAAGTATCTGTGAAAAGCTAATCTCTGAGCCTACTTCTTTGTTCATTTTGGGCCTGAACAGGATGTTGGGCATAGATTGTTCATTTATAAAATATCTCTTGGTGGTCTCAGATGTACTGCTAAGAAAGTCTTCAGAGTCCAAAGGTGTTGCTGAATAGGCTTTGACACCTTTGCTGAGCCCCGTAACCATCAGTGTTGGAATTGCTGAGATGTGCACAAGAAGACGGTTTCAAGAAAAGGTTGCACAGAAGAGCATCCATGAACCTGCTTCCTCCTCCACCCCTGCTGGAGCCATGGAAAGGTGATTATCCTTCTGCTACTATAGGTCAGAGCACGCAGGACCACTTCAGTTAGAGAGACAAGGATGAGCAGCAATTGCCCACCAAGGCCTAAGGACTACAGTTTTTGCTACTCTGGTGAAGAACCTTGAACTGGGTGCAGCGGTTTGTTCCCTTCTATATAGCAGTCTCTTGGTGTTGGAACCAGCCAGAGATGAGGTCTGCAGCTGAGCTCTAATCAGCATTGAAGCTCAATGCAGTAAAGGGCAAAAACTTGGTGGAAAAGCAACCACTAATTCAGCATTTCTAGATCTGAAATTAATAGCAACTTAGCTGCATGACACCTGTGCTTAGTTGAATGGGCACACCAGTGAGATGAGAGGTGATGAAGCTCTGTGATAGCTTTCTTGTAGTGCTTTTAACTTAGGTCTTTTTGAGGACAGCAAAAAAATTGCATAGTGCAGTGATTTGGTGGACTGAATTTTATTAATACAGGATATAAGATTGGATGTTTATTTTTAACTTGGTTTGGTGAATGGGACAGACACAAACTGTTCTGAAATTTTACAATGGTGTTCTGAGCTTTGACCTCAGCTTTGTTTCTGACACCACCTATTAGAAGAATTACAGCATAAGTTCCAAGGAAAATGAGGGAGTGGTGTATTCCATGGCATCTTTTTCACCTGAGTATTTCACATACCCATTTTAGACACCTATCTAAGATATGATTGATTATACATGGAGTGCCTGCTAGTGCAGAAACTGTGGGATACATTTTTCTGTTTATGCATGCTTTGTGCATAAAATAGTGATAGTGCCCTTCTCAACTATGTTCAAAACAAGTACTTACCATTTGTTCTACTCTGCCACACATGGTTCCTATAATCTGTTCAAAATGAATCTCTTCCTTTTTAGTGCATCCCTTATGTCTGAGTGCTTCAAAGTCAAAGTCCAAATATTCTTCAAACATAAGTCAAGTGTCATTCATATAAAGAGCTACTTGCTGCCTTTGGGTATATTTAAGTACTATCCTGAAATAGATACATTTGTCTTTTAGCATATAGAAATAAAATACGAGTAGCATAGCTTTTCTTTTTTCTTCTTATGGAACTGAATTTATTAAGCACTTGACCATGAGCCACATGTATGTGCAGGCTGCAGGTGTTTACCCTTGGATATTTAATTTTGATGCGGTGCCTAAAAAAACATGTGGCCAGACAGCTCCCCCTAGAAAAGGGTGTGGTGAATGAATTATTTTCTTTGAGCAGTGAAAATGTATGTTCCTGAAATGGACCCAGAACAGCCAGTAAAAACTGGGTGAGCATGTCTCTGCAAAAAGTCTTTCTTGTAGCCAAGTCATGTTCTCTGTTGAACTATAGGTAGCAGATGGCTCTGGAAATACATGTATTGGGCAGCTCGCCACAGGACATTATTAAGATCTTCAGCCCACAAAAGGACTCACATGAATTAACTCTCCCTACTCAGGCCATATAAACTGCAGTGTATGACACGAGGAAGCTGAGCTGAAAATTCTGGGATTATCAGATAAATTGAAATAGTCTCTAGGAAAATGTGGCTGTTATGAGTATTATGCCATCCATTTGATTCAGAGTGTAACATTTCAAAGAAATGTTGAAAAAAAACTCCTTAAAAAGCTTTATTGTGTTTAAATACATTGTGAAGAAGCAAATGATTGATTGAAGCCTGATTTTTAAAACCTTTTTTTTTTTATTGAGTGCCTTGTTGTACAATGAGGAAGCACTTATAAAGGGGCAGTAGTTTGGATAAGTTAGTTTGTTGATGAGCTTTAACTTACCACCAGAATCAAACCAGAAAGCCTTTGAATCATCTCTGAGTTCAGGTGCATAAGGTCAGACTTGATCTGCCCCATGAGCCTGATCATTGGCCTGCTGTGTAGATCAAGCTAGACAGCCTGACTGCCTGAGACCATGTGGCCCTTCCTTTGCAGTCAGTCCTTTTAATGACATCTATTTATTTCACTGGGACTTAATTTCACTTTTGAAAAATGCTGTGCTTTTTCTCTTTGTAAAAAAAAAAAACACTAAAGATCTGGCAGAGTAGGTCTCGTTTCACTCTCCAGTTAGCAAATAGCTGTAGGAAACTGTTCTGGTTTTTCCCAAAATGTACTAGGACAGATCACACCTTCATGCCATTCAGTGTCCAAGACATATATTAATTCCTGTTCACATTTAAGTTTGTCTGGTAGCATTTTAACTTCTTTTTTTCACAATACTTTCTGGGAAATTGTTGCACGTCTTGCAACCTATACTACTGCTTAGCAAAGATCCGTTGCATGAACTTCACCATTCTCTTTTCTTTTTCACCTAATACTGTTAAGTGACATGGACAGCATGGATAGGATAAAATAAAAAGATAAATACTATTAAGTAGCAAAGTATCAAATTTAGAAAGAAACCATGTGCTCATATGGTAGTGACTGCTTCTCTCAACTCTGGCTGTGATGCCATGGACTGTGGAAAACTTTGAACTTCTACTGAGTAGCATTTTTTCAGAAAAAGTTTGTTCATCCTGTTCTGTGCCAAAAGCAGTGTCTAAAATAAAACTGTCAAGAAGATGTAGTCTGATTATTTTTTTTATGATATACAAAACCTGAAACCTTTCAGCTAAAAACTTGAAGTTCTGCCTAACTTAAAAAAAAATCTGTTCAGACCTCTTCAAACTATTTAGGGATTGTTTTAAGCCTACATCTTAATTAAGGTATTTATGCTGTGGAACATATGGTCTTACAACTAATGTCTGAAACAGAGGAAAATTATGTGAAAATACAATTGAAATTCTCTTGTCTTTGTTGCCTGAAGCCAACAAGCAGAAAAGTCATGTTGCAGAATAGAGAGCTCCAGTATCTGCAGCTTGGTATAGAAATATCAAAGGTTTTGCAATTAAAAGCAGGCATTTTTGTGTAGTACCATACAGGAGGAATTGTTGAGGGTAAAACCAGCCTCATCCTAAATAAGGGCCTTGAAGCAGCAAGGAAAAGCGTGCAATGAAAGCTCTGAAACTGTGAACATATTAATTCAAAATAATCAGACTCAAGTTGAAGGAAAAAGAATAGAAAGTTGAGAGGAAATGTAGAAGAGGGTCATAGTACTACAAAAGTATTAGAAAAAATCAAAAAATGGGGATATGAACACAAAAAAATCCATTTTTTGTCTTAATACTGTAGCTAACTCAGGAGGATACTTGTACAAAGAGATCATAAAAATTGGCACAGAAGTTTCATCTGTTGCTGTGCTGCAGAGTAACTCAAAATATGGATGTGTTTGATCACAAAGCAATACAGTTTGAGGGAGGGCCCTGTTTAGTTCCTTGATAAAAAAAGGTATGCCAAAGAAATAAGCACCTAAAAATGAAGCTGACCCCCTAATGGAGTCCCCCAAACATGGAATCATGATGATTCTGCTGGGAACTCTGCAAAAAGAGCTGGAGATCATGCAAAGAGGGAGAGGATAAGAAGGATCACCAGTTGCATGAGGAGGGCACAACGTAATCAAGTTTTATTTGACATACAAGATGCAGCTATAAATATCTCAGCAAAATAACTCTCCTAGAATACAAATTTACCAGTACTAGTGATGTGACCATTCCTGCAAAGCACAAAGTCTCTACGATGGGGACTGTTAAATTTATATGCAGTACCCTCTACTCATCATCCTTCCTGAAAGCACAGTCTGAGTGCTGGGATATTATGGTAATGTTGATGTTAAATAAGGATAAAGTTTCCTTCTAATTTGTTGTCTGAAATATCTTTTTTCCTGGGAATAAACAGAAAGCACTATGCAAATTTGACCAAGTTGGATTCAACAGTTGCTGCTTTAAGAACTCTGTAGTACTTGTTTGGCATAAAACCCTTGGTCAACCTCCTCCTGTTGAGATCCTTTCCCACACTCTTGCTATCTTTACTGCCCTTCCCACAATGTAAGATTCAGGACTTCTCAGGGTTCTAGTTTTGAGACCTCTAATGTTTTCAGTGTTCAGAAGTTGATTTTACTCTACAAATGCTACAGAAGGTGTCTGTATTGTGAGTCTGGGTTTTCTTATGATTAAGAGAACTTACTAGGACTGATGGCGCAATTACAGCAGTGAAGAGATACTGGGGCTAGTTGTAAACCGGCTTGTGCACCAAAACCTGATGGAACTCTAAAGTCTGACACTTGTGAAATATAAACATGTAACTGGGAACATTAGTGTTCTGTTATGGATTTTGTTCAGTTTGGTACATGTCAGACAACAGGATAATATGTGTGAAACTCCATTTCATGAGGATAACTTTGTACTGGGGAAGAAGCCTAGATCACAATTTTCTAATGTAGATATCCATTCTGGATGTATTAAATTGAAACCTGAAGCCTCCAAAGGCAACTAGAAGTGGTGACTGTTAGGTTTGGGAGTGAAGTCAAGATGAGAAGCTTGTGTGTAGAAATGTAATCTTGCATTTGACCCATAGTCCCTTTTCCATGTTCTTTGGTTTTCTCTATTTTTATCAGTTACTCACAGTCCCATGTTCCATCTTTTTCCAATATTTCCTTCCATCTCCTACATATTATTTCTGTAGAGAAAGAAACAATGTGGAGAAAGCTCTATCAATATGGATGTAGATCACTGGTATCTGCACTATTCCTGTCTATTTTCCACTGTTCTAAAAATGTGTAGGAGGCTTTGCTATTACATTTAAAATTTGTGAACTTGTGTAAGGAGGAAATATAAAATGAAAAACTGGAAATTAAAGTAACTAGAATTGACTTAACTGTAACTGGGGGAAGTGGTCCTCCTGAATCCTACAAATATGGTAGAAATCCTTGAATATACCATTAGATGGATTTCTGCTCTTCGGTTGCTTTCTCAGTTTCCTGCTGCCACTATTTTCCATGTCTCTTGTATATTTAATATCCCTTGTGGCTTAAAGGTTGCTTTTACAAATATTTGCAGACTTTCGGGTTTTGTACTTGACAGATTAATAACCTCAAACTCTTTAGAGACCTTCTATCTCTTTAAAATATGTCATTAGATGAAATGTAATACACAGTATATATTATAGGCTTGAGAATGCAGAAAAGTGAGTACTATGGGAGGAACTGGTTTGCATTAATTCTCTGAATCCAGGAACTATGTAGTTAAAATATTTTTTGTTTGTTTGATGGATTGGTTTGGGTTTGGGGTTTTTTTCTTCCTACACAAAGAAATGAGGTTGAATGCAGAGAATTCCATGCTTTCACTGGATATTGCAGGACAGACTCTTTTCATACCTCTGTTTCTCCATGTTAACAACACTGTAGGACTGTATTTGGCATGTGTTTGACTAGCTGAGAGTTTCTGAGGAGATATTTCCATTAGAGTGATGATCTCAGCTTCTCTGTACACCCAACTTCATGTTCAGTGCTGAAGTTGGAAATTTCCCTGACTAGGCAGAGATCCTGCCAAGTTATTGCCAATCCAAGGATGTGCTGACCTCAGAATGTTGCTTTAGGGATGAAATACAAGTTCTTAGACAACTTCTGAAGATATCCCAGGGAGGAGGGTGTTATGGCACTTAGAGCATGTGGTACAGTCCATCCCTTTGGAGTGACACACCTGTACTGGTGCTGGCTGGGCTGGCTCTGAGGTCACTGTGCTGTCCAGGCTACTCACTCTTTGCCATCTAAGTTTACACTTTGGAAAGACAGGAAGGAGTGAGAGAGAGGGCAGAAATCCCCTAGGTAAGGACAGACAACACAAGAAAATTTGATTCAGGCAGCTCTTCTGACTCTGTAGGCTTTTGGAGGTGCAGAGTCTGCAGCACATGTCTGGAAACTTGTATGCTGTGCATTTCTACACACTAATACACACAGACACATCCTTTTGCTCTCTGGAGACAGACCAGAGAGTAGTCACTGTGGCTTAGAGGCACCCTGCTGTGGTGGAAGAGGAATATAGCATACATTAACCTAGGCAGAATGGCTGTAGTTCTGCTCTATTTTCAGCAATATGACAGCAACAAGAGATTTTTGATGTATAATTGACAAGCAGAATGCCACATCTGCAAAGTCAGGCAAATTCTTCTTATTTCCTCCAAGTAGGAGGCAATCCATGTGGGGAATACACCTCTGCTTATGCTGTTCTTTTCAAATATACAAACCCAAAACACAAACAAGGGATTACTGCAAGAGCCAGCTCAGGCAAAACATGGGAGAGATCACAGTGCTTCAGAGAACTTCATTTTCTGTCATCTACTGCCAGTTCATAGACTTTTCCTTTGAAAAGCAAGGAGTACATGGTGTTTTGTGAAAATAGGAGGAGGACTGGCAAGTAAAATAATCTCTGACTTCAGTGGATGCTACTTAGAGCCTCACCTGGTGCTCAGTGCCAGTTCTGGAACTAGTCTGGAAGAAAACAGATTTAAGAAATACGTGGACAATCCTTAAATACCTAAAAAGGCTGCTGCAAACAGGGAAAGAGAAAATTGTTGTCAAGACCTGCCAGGGAAAGGATGAATAAAAATGGGTTTAGCTTGCAACAGAGAGGGTAATAAAATGGCTGGCAGGGAGTGCTGTGGAATCGTCACTGCTGTGGGGGCATGTGAGCAGCATCAGCAGATGTTCCCCAGCAGTGGTAGGTCATTCCTCCTCAGAGTGGGAGTGGGAATCTCACAAAGAGCCCTTCCTTCTGTGTGCTTCAACTTCACTGGGCAGGCATGAAGCCTGGAGCTTGAATTCAGTTGCAACTTCTTTTGAAACATGTAGACATGTAAGAATTTTAATATTCATAGATGATGGTGAAGAGTGAAGAGTGTGACTAAATCATGGAGTTGTCCTTGAGATGTCAGTTCTAAATCAAGGGTCAAACTGCATAAAGAAGCTTTGTTTAGGACAGTATTAAAGCAATTTCTTTTATACTGCTAATGGTATTAAATTATCTTATTTTTAGTTCAAAATAACACTCTGAAAACTGAGAGTTCCTTGATAATTCCTCTGCTGGGGCTGAATATGGCATTCAACTTAATGTATAAGTCTATTCACTATATTCTGAAAGAAGTTTGAAAACACACCTTTAGCTCTATCTGACCTCTTGCACTCTCCAGTGTTTGACATAATTAGAATTTTATGAAGGCAGTATATATTATACAGAATTAACCTGTAGCTCCTAGCACTGATTGAGTTTCTGTGCATTTCTCTTTCTCATGGTTGTGTTATAATTCAGCTAAAGCTGTTAAATCAATCTTATTATATCAGTGCTGAGAATGTTCTGGAGATGAAGAAAGCATGGTAGGGTGGTTGGGGGCATCTCCAAGCTTAGGATGGCTGCATCCCTGTTGGAGTAGTGATAGACCATGGAGTAGCCCTGCTCAGACACAAAGTTTCTCAGAGGAGTGGAGCCAGACTCCTCGCTCTGACAAAAGCCAGACTCCAGGACACTGAGAGGGCCATGTAGCTGGCTGAGGACATTGGCTATATTGCAATCGTGAATCCTGAGCTAATAGAACAAAACAGATATAGCCCACGATTTTCACTATTTAGGATGATTTCTGTGCCTGCTAAACATCTGTTGCTATCCATTTTTTCAGTTAGTATTACATATTGCTGCAAAATAAGTCAGTTTAGAGAGTATCCTAAAAGACCAACTGTTAACAAAACACAGGGATGTTTATATTAAAAGACATAGCAAAGGCCTTTTAGAGGTATAGAAAGAGGCTTGGGACAGCAAAAGCTTGCCAAAAGGTCAGCTGTGGGGTTGCCAATTTGGAACAAAAGTTCAGTTCAGTAACCAATTTAGGAAAAAGAGATTTATGGCATTATGGATTAGTTTTTGTCCTGAAAACATTTTGGAACTGGTAAAAGAAAGGTTCTCTTTAGGAAAATATCTGATCTGCGAAGATAGAGAAAAAAATTTTCACTTTTATCATGAGTTTATACACGTGAACCAAGTTAAGCATATACTTAATCTGGCCTTTTGATTTCAGTAAAATTTATGAAAAGCTGTAAAGGCAAAAAAAAAAAAAGATTACTCAAAAAAAGGATCTGTTATCACTGATAGCAATTAATGATGTACACCAATTAGGTTCATTAAGCCCTGTTATAACTGAAGTCAAAGTAGCATTACACTGAGGTGAATTGTTTTAATTGACCCACACAAAAAGCTTCTGAGTGTGACTTCTAATTAGCATCTGACTGCATAAGTGTCTTCCTTTTCCTAAAGAATAATAAGTATTTTGAGCCTGTTATTTTGAAGGCTTTCTTTATTAAAGTTGTTCAATAAGGCATAATACTTCTTAATTAAATTTTATGTATTTGTTGTATATCTATGTGGTCTTTTTAAATGGGTTTATTTCACATTCAGTGGAATTGCCCATATATGTGCTTTTCATGTTGTACATGAAGTGCATTATCCATTATAACAGTGCAGCAAGAGTTCTAAGGCAATAGGATAGCAGAAAAAACAAAATATGAGCAGCAATGGTTGCAGTTCAGAAGAGTGCATGTAAAGCTATGAAACTGCAATGCACCACATTTCATAACAATAGGAAAACTTATGTTTCAAGAACATGAGGTTTTTTTCTAAGGTCACAGGTTAAAAGACTTAGTTCACACTAAACAGTATTAAATTATTCCCCTTGTGTTGAGAGATTTGTAACTTTATTTACAAATTGCATAGAAATCATGTTATTCAAAACTTCTATTCACATCTTGTGGATGTATTTTTTCTAATTATTTAATGGACTGCAAATTTCTCATGTATTATTCAATTAGTTGCTTCACTTGCCTTGTCTAGGTGTGACTTCTGCAAAATTGCACTCAGATTCCCCCAGACTGGGGGTTGATAGCCTGTAACTTGTCCCATGTATGCCCAAATTTTCCTGTTTATGACCTTTTTCATGACTGTGGATCTTTACCCAGGATTTGTGGATCCCCAACAGTCTGAGTCGTCTGAGCAGGCTGCATAGATGTCCCAACCCTGGATGTGTCCACAGTGCCTGTGCAGACCACCAAAGAAGCATGTAGATGCAAAGGTCCGGATGCGTAGGCCTTACAGCACACGTGCTGGAATGGGGCTCTGTGCATGTACTTGAAACCTCCTGGGCTCCACAAGCTTTGGGCTTAATGGAACATTAAGTGCTATGGGCCTGACTTTTCTCAGAAACAGGTTATCTGTATTTCATGTGGGCAGTTGCTCTGAGGTATCCCAGATGCATCAATTTCCCTACGTTTGCATTATCTCAGCAGAAATCCTGGACAGAAATATGGGAATCCTGCCTCTATTATGACCAACACCAGGGAAAGAGGAAATGAGTATGACACCACATTAGCATGCAGTATATTTACACTAAATTGCCTGTTGTAATCTCGGTTGAAGTCATTATTCCTGTCCTGGCTGGGCATCACTTCATGCATTATAATGTTATTTTATTTCTTCAGGTTATATCAGCTTGTCTTTTATTTTTCCCTTTCCTTCATATTCCAGATGTGAGTTGTGTTGCAATTTGTTTGTCATGCCATTCTCAGCTTTCCACCCCTCTAAAGCAAGACATTATATCCCCTTTTTTAAATTCTAGGTGATGGCACTATGCAAGGTGAAAGACGGCATAAAGAGGAAATATAGTTTGTACTTCCTTATTAATACTGTATCTCTGATATAATTTGTCACCTCCTTTGTTACAGTAAGTGCTGTGCAGAGTCTCATTAGTGGTCATGCTTTCTGGTTTCTGTTCTCTGTTTTAAATCTGTTTCTCATTTCCTGGCTGTTAGTTTTTGCTTGAGGGTTGTTTTAATTTATGGTATTGTCATTCTGACTCCGATTTGTGGTGTGAGATGATGGTCTGTGTGCATTTCTAGGAGTTCTTGTAGCTTTTCACTTCTCTCTTTCAAGTACTCCCAAGTTCATGTTATTTTGCATAATGTCATTGCTGTCTGGATAAAAATTATTGCTCTTTAAGCATCAGTAAAGACGATTATCATCTGATTTAGAGTATTTTGAGTTTGCATTTTAGATGGAATTTTCTGACACCGGGCTTTTTCCGTGCTGGCAAATGAGCAATTAAACACCTGCACAGATGTTACTGAGGGTCTTTCAAGAACATTTCATTGTAATCTACAGGGCAGTGCTTTTGCAGTAAGAGATCAGAGCACATGGGTTCAGCTAGGACAAAGGAAATCAATGGATGGTGGGTGCTCTTTTGTATGGCATCAAGAAATAGTGTATTACAATAAAATATGATAAATTATTTTGATAAATTGGCCCAAACCTTCCCTTTGACTCTTGTAATTATAATTTACTAGCAGCCATCTTCCATTTAAAAATGAGAACTCTATATGAGGACTGTCAATTGCTAATATTAAACTAATCATAAATTCCTCTTCTCAAGCATAGAAGTGACTTGAAGTCATGAGATCTTATGAAACATTGAGAGGGGGAAGAAGTATTTCTCATTTGACTTTCATGCCTTTGGGACTTATATTCACATGATCATATTTTATTCCATAATTATGTGAGATGAACATATACTCCAGTTTAATTATGTGAATGCATAGTTTCAAAAAATATGGATTTAAGAAGAGTCCAATATTTGTAGGACTTCAGTGATTTGGTGATGCTGACATGTCTGATTTTTTTTTTTTTTTGGGGGGGGGATGTTAAGAAATTTGTGTTTCTGTCCTGGATTTGCAGAGTGAAGTTCCTGAATGTAGTGTTTCCTAGCACGTGTCAACTTAACTTGGCTGTTTTCTAAAGCAACAAAAAAGCTTTCAGAATTTACATCCCAAATGTATTTCCAAAGAGCAGTGTCTTAAATTAGCAACTTCAGGAAACATACATAAGAGCATTACAGATAAAAACCAAAACTTGTTTCATAAGAAGCCTGAAGAGATGTAAATTAGTACAAGAAGTACTGTTTTAAGGTTGATGCCTGAGATCATGCAACAATGTACATATTTAATTAAGGTTCCTGTGACCTAAGCTCTGAGGATGTTCTTAAGTGTTCACAGACAAGGTGGTGTCATGAGTCCTTCTGAACACAGGGCTGTTTTGACTTGGGACTTCAAGCACTCTTGCTGATAAATATGACCACCTGATTGATCTGGGAAGTAGGTAGTCTTTCAGGTGTTGATTTGGTCCTGTGAGCTTGAATAAATACTTATTAAATATTTCCTTCATGTTGATGTTCTTTTCTATTTTTCCCACTTTTTTCTCAGGCCCAATATCTTCCAACTTAAGGAGTTAATTCACTGTTATCTGTTTTGTTGTGATCTGTTCCTTTCACTCGAGTCTAAAATCTGAATAAATTATTTTTCTCCTTTAGCCTGCCTGAGGCCACCATGGGGCCAGCAGGGACACAGGAGGTGTGTGCTGCTCCCTCCTTCTTTCAGGACAGAAACTTGAACCTGGCAGTCAAGAGTTACCAATGGGGAAGTAGCAGGGCTACAGCTCAAGACTCTTCACAGTGTCAGTATTGTCAATGATGGGAAAATATATGTGTGACTGAGGTATGTTCTTAGCCAGTGTGGTCTTCTCCATCCCTGGGCACCTCTTTTGGAGAAACCCCCATGCAGTCTTGGGCTGCTGCATGACAAATGCAGAGGAATTCTCCAGAGAGATGAATTGTGGAGATTTAATGGGCAGTTTTCTAGAATGTAATGGCTTGTCCAAAATTTGGTGGAATTGTATGAGGAGAGCAAAGACATACCATCTCCCAGTACCTTCTAAACCCATACTGCAAAACATAGAGCTGTCAGAGCCACCAAAGAAAAAGCTGCCAGAAATTTTTATATGAATAAGATGAAATTATGTAACCACTAATCTTCTCAGAAATGAAGGGGAGGGTTGCATGTGGTCTTGTATTTGGGATTATTTCCCCTGAAGTTCATTCCTCTACCTTTTCCACAAAAATAACCCAAATAAATAACTAAATAAAAATCTTAAGACAAAATGGCAGCAAGAGATGTATCATCTTGGTTGCTTAAAGATTGATAGTAGTAAACAGCTGGCAAATTTATGCAATAAGCAATGTCTGATTTCCTTGACAATAGTGGAAGAAACTATTCAGCATATAACTATGCACTTGTCTATTTCACTCAAGCTGATGAAGATGCCGGATGGAACTGTGGCCTCCCTGACATCAGTGGAAGTTTGATATTGAAACATGGTTCTATTCTCTACTGAGATAAGTTACTACTTCATGCATAAATGTTGGTTATAGAAACTGATATGACTAATTAAAAACTCTACTCAGTGTCAGAGGTATCTAAGGAGACAGTCACAGCTGAACAGCAAACACTAACAAGTGTCAACTTGTTAGAATCACAAATCTAAATATTTTAGATCAAGCAAGCCTAGGCTGTGTTGACAGATCATTGGAGCTAGGCATCTCCTCAAGCAAAACCAGACAAGATCAGTTTTGTTAACAAACGATTTTACACCAAAGAAATCTGCAAAGCATAGAGAATTCAGTCTTCTTTTGATTTCAGTGGTTGCCAACTTTGAGTATTTCACATGCTCGGGCCAATGCAACCGAGTTAATCCTTCATTTGTAGTATTCAATTGTTTTATAAATAAGTATGAGACAGAGCAATATTTGAAATTATGAAACACGAGAATAAAGGTGCAAAGACATGAAGTTCTTTAATTAAAAAATTGCCGACACTCTCTTTAGACTTGCACAGCTATGGAAATTTACTGCATAAGATGGCAGACCACAGTGAAAGTTGCTAATCAGAAATCCTGGAAACCCTCAATGCTGGAGTCATCTGTGGAGTCACTTGGACGGTCTGACAGCAGGAGCTTAGGCACAGAAAGGACAGATTTATTCCATAAAGCACAAAAGGGTTCTCAGGGAATAACAGAATTACTGACTAACGAAAATATTCAGTTCGTCTATGCTCTTCAGAGGGTTCTTTCTCCTCCTGGATGGAAATGTTTTATTACGGGTATCTGGTAATTCTGCTGCAATGACAGAGATACAGTGTTGAAGAAAAAAAAACATTAAAGCAATGACAGCCTAAAAAACTTGAGGGGGACCATGAACTAAAAATTAGTCAGAAGGGAAGAAATAATACCAAGAAGGATGATTTTCAAAGTCCACTAAAAATTCTGTTATTAAACTGTCAGCAAGAGAATTCAGATTCATTTCTGCTGTGGATACTCTCAAAGAACAGAGTCTGACCTCTCCTTTTATTATTATTATTTTTTTGGGAACTACTGAGCATTTTCTTCTCCTGCTGACTTTAAATAGAAGCCTTGGGGACTCCATGCTGTTAAGACTGAGGCCTGTGATCATTAGCTGAAGGACCTGATCATAAAAAGGATTCTTATCTGAGTCCTAGGGCCTCTTTGCATGGGGCTTTTCTTGGAAGAGAAAGGAAATAGATGAGAAAAGACACAGTCCAGATGCTAAATTTTTACTACTTCATCAGTCTCTGAGTAGACCTGATGGTTTCCATGACCATTATTCTGATCTCTTCTTTCCAGCCTTTCTCTTCTTATCTTCTACACCTGAGACACATTCTATATCTGAATTTTTGTTCTCTTCCTCACTTTTTTGTCTTTTTTAGCAGCCTTTTTCCATGTATTTTACTTACCATTTCTCTGATAATTATTCTGCTGCTTCCCTATCCATTTCTGCCTCTCTTCAAAGATTAAAAAAGGGGGAAAATGCCTAACAAAACCCCACATACCCTGGGAACTACAATTATATTTGCTGCCATTAATTGCTAACTGTTCTGGACAAAAGAACAGGAAGAATCCAACCTTGGATCTATCAGGTTAACATGGATTGGAGTCTTGTTGGAAAGGCACATATGCAGCTAGATATTTGTGTCCTGCCTAGCACTAAGACAGTCACACACATGGTCTGTTGTTCATTAGGGGCTATCACAACAACCGTAACTCATATCATGTTGAATCAGTTCACCACAATTTTTTTGTTTCTGTATCTTACAAAAGGAGTGCATTCGAAACTCTCAAAAGGAATTATTAAATTGGTCCATGATTACTTTGAATTTGTAATTTCATTCTAAGACATAAAGATTTAAGTAATCCATTTAGTCATCGTTGTTACATATTAATTCAGTGTTTGGTTAGACTCTGGGCAGGCTACCATGTTAAGGTCATTTTAACTATTGTTTTCATTAACCATTGTTATATCTCCTCCTGGAGTGTATGCAAATGAGGGGCAGTATGAATTTGTCAGAATTATCCTAACTTCATTCCATTTGTCAGGCATAGCGGGCCTGTGTCTAGTTCATTGTTTTGGGAAGGCTTTTCTGCACTTGTCTCTTTAATTTCATTTTGCATGCAGGGCTGGTGGTTTCTGCACTATAGCCCATGCTTCCCACGGGGGTTTTGTTTGGTCGAGAAATTGCCTCTGATGATAACACCACACTTTAGGCCTGCATGTGTATTCCTTTGTGTCATTATGTACTGCCCATGCTTGTAGCCTATATCACTGCATCCCTTTAAGAATATAGCATTATTTATTATCACAATAACTAGTCTAAAATTCACTGTGGAAGCTGAGGGGCAGAAAATGTTCTCTCTCCAGAGAATGACAGTCTACACAGAAAGTAGAGTTGATATAGAAGCAAGAAAATCTCAGTGGATTTTTTTATTCCTTTTTCCATAAATGTATGATAAAGAGAAACATTAATTAAGACAACAGAGTTGTTCCTTGTAGCTACATAAAAATACTAGAAATCATTAAGCATGATCTTGTGTTTTATTGTATGCACAGAAATTTTTAGCTGGCTTACTGATTAATAGGCCACAGGGAGGTTGATGATAGCTCAATGACATTTGGTCCATAATGTGAATTTCTGTTTCCTCAACCTCTTCCTCAGTACTGTGTTCATGGAATAGAAAAAAGATTTTACCCTGGTTATAGTGTTTCAGGTACTTTTCCCCCTTTCTTCCCTCTCCACAACTCCTGACGAAAAATTATAACACTAAGGCGAAGAGTTCATTATGGTGTCAGGAATGTCAATGCACCTGAATTCTTTATAGCAGACTTCAAATACTATAACTTTTTTTCAGGCTTTTACAATCAGTAACTTCACTGATGTTACTCTCAATTTCTTTAGAAGTTATAGGAGAAAGCTGTGTTCCTCCATATGCTTCTCCCAAAAACTTTGGGAAAGACAAGTGAAAAATGATCCATAAGCTTTGGTAGATTAAGAGAAGGCAGTGTGCGAGTTTGAAGAAAGCTGGCAAAGCAGAGGGAAAGCAAGCAAGAACACCTTTGCTGTCTGGGGGTTTTGTTCATTTCCTGGTCTGGCTTGTGACTGAGTATTTCTTCTGCCTGGGCAGGCAGGCAATGTATGTGAGTGCAGAAAGGGAAAAGGGGCCTTCTCTCTATCCACAGTCCCTTCAGGGATCCAGACCCTATCAGAACTTCTCTGGTATGCTTCAGAAATAAAAGTAGAATTTTAGTTTTCCCTCAAAATTATTTAAAAATTCTACTGTATTGCTTGACAAATTTTGATGTAAATTATGTAGCAAGTGACTTACATCTGTTATTACTATAATTAAGAGACACAAACCAGCTTCTTCTATTTGCTTTGAGATATCAAAGTTTTAAATAATCAATGTTTTATGAGCCCATAATGGACCAGGTCAAAAAAGCTTTATGCACTCAACAAAATCGAAGAGCTTCTACTGTAGTCTTCCATTAAGGTTGTCTTTTCCTACTGTTTTCACCTTCACAGTGTCATGCATTAAGAAAAGTGTTTTCCACGAATAGGAACTATTTCCTTCTGAAGGCTAATATGTTTGAAAGCTACATCATACATGCTGTTAAGATCATAATAATTTTGAAACAAGTCAGAAACAAAACAAATTTTAACAAATTAGAAATAAATCAGATTTCTTGTTGTTCAGTTTCCTTTTTATCAATACCACAAACAGTCTAATAGAAATTCACTTTCTATCTCATAGAGTTCCCGACTGAAGCCTGATGGGTGTTTTGTTGGTTTGGTTTCTTTTTTTGTCAGTAGAGGGTTTGGATTTCTTACTCTCTAAATGAAGCAAATAGCAGGTGTACACTGATATCTCTTTCTTCAACAGTTCATACACACTTTTTAGCTTTACTGATAATGTGTTTAAATGAACAGTTTGAAATACCTGAAGAACAGTTTCAGCTTCTAGTGAAATTCAGTGATATTTAGTTATCTGCCTTTGAAAAATCTTCTCATAGTTCTACTATGGTTTGAATGAGAGATTTCATGTCTTTTTCCTAGAAGGAAAGGCAAAAACACAAACAATATATAAAAAGTTTAACTAACAAAATTGATGCTAGTAAATCTCTTTCCAACCATCCTATTTCCAAGCTTCCTACAGGCTAAAAGGAAGCTACAAACACGTCTTGAAATACAGACAAATGTTAGCAAATGGAGGCTGTCCAGTGTAAAACAAGATTAATTTCACCTAACTTTAGGGATGTAGAAATGCTTCGAGTTACTTTCACTACAGTGAACAAAGGAAAGCATCTCCTGGACAATACATCACCACAGTGCAGGAGGAGCCTGTCCTGAGGGCTCAATATGATGCCATTTAGTTCAGGGAAGAGGCTTTGGACTAGCCTGAGCCCAGCCAAGAATCCATCTGCAGTTCGGCACAGTAGTTGCACACCTGGAAAGCCATTTCCAGCTGTGCTTCATCAGGTTTCACTGTCCAGGCTGCTCCACAGGGTCAACCAAAGGGTGACCAAAGCTTCTCAAGGGCCTTCCTGGCATTATGCTAATGTGGGGTGAATCCCCCCAGAGGTACTTTTCTGTTTCCATTTTAAAATATTCCTAGGAGGGTATATTGATGTCAAGGCTTTAGATAGTTAAAATCAGGTGTAAAATGCATCTCTGAAGTATGAAATTCATTCTCAAATGTCATTGACTCTGAAGAAGTTCATCTTCTGTGCAAAAATGTCTTGAACGTAAAGAACAGACAGTGCTTCAGAAATATGCATTTCTCCCTCTAAATTTCAGAACAAAGAGGGGAAAATAAATTACTCTGCCAGTAATAGAAATGTTCACAAAATAAATAATTCTTTCTTTGTATTCATCATCAGGCTCTGTTGGTACACATAATTTATGACTCAAATTCTTAAAAATTATCCCACACACTACTGTACTTCATGACAGGTTCTTCTCTGCAGGGATTACTGAACATTGTTTTCCCCTTAACTGACTGCTTCTTACTTAGGAAGAGCCAGTGGGAATGTTGTCCCGCTTGTGCAAAATGCTTCTCATCCATGATAGTGCTGGTTCTCTGAATATATTAATGGCTGTGTGACAGACATGTGGTATTTGTAGTGGCTTGAGTGAGGAAGCTGCACCCTGAGTACTTCAAGTATTGTGTTAGTGTAATGTAGAAGTAGAAGATAAAATCATATAGTGATGGAACGGTTTAGGTTGGAAGGGACTGATGCCTAAGAATTCAATGTAATTTTAGAAGGTTTTAGAATCATATAGGCTCTGCTAAGTTGCTCTGATTTTATGTGCACATATTAAGTGCCTGTCTCATGAGTTTGGGAGCTATTCTGAGGCTCAGCCAAGGCCACGAAGTTTTTTGAAAAGGCACCTGCAAGATAACAGAAGACAAATAACAGAAGAAGGCCTAGCTGCCCCCCCCGCCACACACACACACACCCCCCCCCGCCATGAAGAAGGGGACAGATTGACAGGCCTTTTGGGTGGGCTCTCAACAAAAATAAGATCACTGATTGGATGTTAATAAGGGGTATAAAAATTGTGAACTTCCTGACCTAGGGGCCAGACCCTTTGCGTTTGAACCTTGGAAGCTTCTAATAATAAATGACCTGTCTATCTTACTGCATTAACTTGTCTCCAGAGTGTCTCTGTTCACAGAGGTACAGGATCTGAAGGCAACAGGACCATAAAGATTATCTAGTTCTAAACCCTGTGACGTGGACAGGGACACCTCTCACTAGACCAGGTTTCTCAAAACCTCATCCAACCTGGCATTGAACACTTCCAGGAATGAAACATCTATAGCTACTCTGAGCAACCTGTTCCAGTGACTCATCACCCTTACAGGAAAGAATTTTTTCCTAATGTCTCATCTAAATCTACCCTCTTCCAGTTTGAAGGCATTCCCCTTGTGCTGTTATTACAGTTCCTAATGAACTGTATGAGATGATTACAAGGGAGATGGCTCCTGATGAGACCTCATTACCTGTGCCTCTGCAAAATTCCAGGAAGGGTTTCCTGGACACTCATAGCAGTCCTTAAGAAGTCAGATCCAAAAGCATAAGTCAATGAGAGGTTGCCACAGATATGTTCCTGTACTGTAATATATAACTATCTAGACACTTGTGCTATGGATAGTGGTGTATTATCTTACACTTTCTGTCTCTATTTCTTTAACTACTGTGAAGGCTATCAAGGGAGTTAGGGGAGTTTTACCACTTTAAAAGCCTATGACTTTACATTTGGAGGTAAGTTTGTGAAGGATTGCCACACAAATAGCCAAGGGCCTCATCCAGCAGCAAAATCATCTGCCCAAAATATCCACTGGGCCCTGCAACAAGCTGTGAAGTTTGGTTCTGTTCCAGGGCACAGGGACCAACACAGAAAGGAAGAGTAAAACATCTGATTCACACTGAGGGCAAAATTCCTGGAAGAAGTCTTGGGCAAGTTTTCATCTTTTGGAGATTAAAAATAAAAAAAACCCCAACTGTTGAACAAGACTCAGTGTTCAAAGTTCAGCGTTCATTGTGTACACCTGCAGTTTTCAGGTGTGCTAAGGTTTTCTTTCAGTAACCTCTAAGAAATGTTTTCACATTCAGATACATTTAATTTCATAATAAAAGTGATACCTTTGATATTTGCAAACTAAACCAAAAATTTTTCCCACTCCTCTGTTCAGTTGCATTTCACTTTCTTAAGTCTCAGTGTACACACTGAAATCATGCAGGCAAAGCCTTAGAAAAGCTATTTTGACAATTTTGCTTAATAGTTTCTAATCTGAAAAAGTAGGTTGGTTATGGGAAAGAAGCTCTAGAAACTAAAAGAGGGCTTGATGAGCACCTGTAACTGAAATATAGCTGATTCAGTGCTTCAGTTGTGAGGATTATAGTTAAACCTACATCATCTGACTTTCCATGTCAAGTTGTGTTAAAGTCAGTTCTGTGCATGTCCTACTTGCCGACTAAATGCTTATAACTTTAGTGACCGTGCTTGCACACAAACCACCCTTTTCCTTTTTTTTCTTTAACCTCAAAGTGACATTCATCCATTTTGAGGAACACTGAGGTTTTTCAGATCACATTAAATACAGCAAAGAACTCTCTGCTCACCTTCAAAGACAAATACGCAGAGGTGTCTGCTTGAGAGAAACTGTTCAGAAGTAGTATGTGAGTTAAAAACCTGCCTAAATGGCTTCTGCAATGTTCTTTTTAGGAAAAAGGCAGCAGTGAGAGATTTCTAACATAGTTTCCTGTGACAAAGGAAGAAAATCCTTTAAATCTACTTCCTTCAAGACAAATCAGTTCATCCTTTTTAACATAAGCTGGGAGCATGAATTAAATCCCAGACTTTGACAAAAAACTTTATTCACTGTTAAAGGTTCCACTTTTTCTCACATATATTTTTCATATCTTTTTAGTCAAGCCCTTTTTCCTTATCCAAACACCTATTGAAACTCTGAGTATGTCTCTTTTCAGACAATGAATGTCAACAAATCAGCAATAACTTATTTTATGTTTATTGAGCTATGAAAGCTTGCTTGTCATGCAAGGTTCTTTATATCTGGAATTTTCCACTGTAGCACAAATTCAGATCTGCTTTCTGGGATATCTTGCTCTCACTAAAGTAGCTGCCAGTTATCATGCAGATTTATCATAACTGCAAGTTTCTCAAAATCTTCGATTTCTTGCTGCTTGGAATTTCTCTGATGTCAATCACTGCAGCAGCTGCAAACTGTGTGAGCTTCTAAAGTCCCCTTACACTTTAGTGTGTTGGCTGTGACAGATTTGGACCTCAAGGATGTGAAATTGTCCATGCTATTTGAACACAGGCAGTAAGACAACAACATGCAGGTTTTATGGGGGCACAAGAAAGTTTTTGTAGAACTGATATATGCAAATATTTTTTATGAGGAAAAAAGTTTTGTGATCCCAGAGGCAACATGAGAGAGAATTTTAAAACAAATATACCCCCAGTTCAATCCCCTTTGACTCATATTACTCAGTAATGTAACTGAATTTTAATCTTGAACAATAGCATAAATTGTCTTGCTACAAACATGCTGGAATTATTTTTAGATTAATGAGAGATGGTTTGAATTAGAGAAACTGGATCTAAAATGGACTTTAATAAGCAAAAAAATGTTTGTGGGTTTAGCCAGGATTTTGGTTTGGACTGTTACAGAGAGAGGCCATTTGTAAGTCCTGTTATTGAGGTTCTGATTTACTTTCCCAGACACTGAAGAAGCTGCAGTTGGTTCCAAATCCCACTCACTGTCCTGGAGTAGTTGCTGCTGTAGGCTTGGGTCTGCCTTCAGTCCTCATCCCAGGGGTCTCATGAGAGGTTGTGAGTACTTGGTGTCCCTAAGCAAGCAGAAGGGCAGTGGATGAGGTTTTGTTTTGCTCCAGCTGTTTCCCTGAACTGAGAAACTTCACCTTGTCTCCCGCAGGGAGTGGGACACTCCTCAGGGGAAGGCAGGGCTGTGGAATTCTGAAGTTCTTCATTCCCCAGGTTTCTGTGGTTCAACAAACTCTTTGCACAGCACACAGTGCCAGCAGTCTGGGTCACTGAAATACCACAATTTAGGTGCACCAAGACTTGAAGGATGAGGCAAAGAAACTGTGACCCAGAGATCACTAAGCAAATATCAATGTTGAAGACTTATCCTCATTTTTTCAGAACCAGAGGATACTTCAGAAGCAATGAAAAAAATACACTGCTGGAAAAAAATGTTACATGAAACCTGAAACACAAAAGCTCATTTTACAAGGGTTTTTTTGTATTTTCCAGAACAATTTGCATTAAAATAGCAACCCAAAAAAAAAAAAAAAAAAAAAGAAGAAAGAAAAAAATAGGAAAAACATATTTTTAACCTGCTTTTCAATTAATTATTTTCAGTCTTTTGTTATTCTGGTGATCTCAGCAAATAAGCATTTGCTATGCTCTGTCCAGTTTTTTTTTTTATTCAACTTTTTCTTCCTACTCCCTCAAATTAACTTGTAGAATGGAGAATACAAATATCCCCTGAAGACTTCAGTGCCAGATTAATTCAAACTCCACTGACAGGTCACACTAACTTGGCTGACAGTGCACACTGAGGAAACCTCATGGCCTTCTGCAGATTTTGCTGTGAAAATAGTCATTGGTAACAGCAGACAGAAGCATCTCCCACTATTTGCTGATATCTGGGTGTCTGTGGTCTCTGATTTGTGGGGAAAGAAATAGTGAGCATTATGGAGATCGTGTATGGTGAGGAATGAACCCTATGTTTGATGCTGTAAGACTATGGGAAGCTTTATTTCCCAGCTGCTAGAAGAGTTATTGCAGAACTGTTCATTTTTTAGGTAGTCACCAAAGAAACTGAATCCCCCTTTGTCTGACACATGGTGCTACAAGACAAACCTATAAGATTCAGGAGTTTTCTCTTGATGAGTTGCTAAGAGATTTCTCCCTTGTGAATCAGGTTTTATTTGGACTTTTATAATTGCCAGCGATTTGAATTCTCTCCCCTACATCTTCTTCTGTGAAGACTAATCAATACAGTGAAATGATTTGTTTGCAGCACATTAGTTTTTTCTTGAGGTTTGTTCTTCCTTACTCATCTGCATGCTGTGGATGATTACAAGACAGACACAGTTAAATCTTTAAATTTAATGAAGTACCAGACTTTCATTTAATCAGGTTACATAGCAAAAATGCAGGTTTTAAAAGCTAACACCTTTAAAATGTCTTGGTTTGGTTTGTAACATTAAAAATAACTGTATCGCATTCTCTTCCTTTGGTTCATGATCCAGCCTGTTGCTAAGAAACCCTTCCTCAGGTGGCTTTGAACCTTCTCAGCATTTTCATCTGCAGCTATACTACCTTGTCAAGCCATAGCATACTGCTGCTGTGTTGCTGGAATTTTTATTCTTTGCTGAAAGCAGTGAAGCCATTGTGCACATAAGATGCTAATTCGCTGATGTTTCAAAGCATTATGCTTTCCTTTTCATATTTATTACCTCATGTTTTTAAGTGTATCTTTTAAGGTGCTATGGTACTGAAAAAATGTGCAAAAGACAGAGGCAGTCATTAAATGATTCAGTTTGCTCTGGACCCTCCCTTTTTGAGGCTTGGGCTTGTGCCATAAACAAATAAGCCTCTTCATATCCCCAACTGTGTGCCTTCCATCAAGCTCTCTGTAGACTTCAACATGACAGTCTATTTCCTTGCTGCAAACCAAAATGTTTGGTGGGGGGTTTTCCTCCTTTTTTTCATGTTTCAAATAAAGCATGTTTCAGGATAGTGGCAGTGACACAAATTGCAGACAGACTGTCAGAGGGAATGGTTTCTTTTAAATATCGTTTCACAGAATTTAAGTTCAATGCGTTCAAACTGGTAGCTGTTGATTGACAGTCTCAGAAATAGGTTATGCTGAACACTGCATTCTTAACTACATATGGAATACTATATAAAAGTAACCTATATACATATACATATGCATTTAAGTGAATGTCTAATATGTTTCTTAATTCAGGAAGCACATCCACAGAGTGTGTAATGCCACCATGTCTTAAATCATCACTTTGTTATCAATTTTAGCATTTGACAAACATTATAAGGTTCAGCACATATTCAACTAGAAATAACTCTGAGGGAATATTTATGAATTGTCAAGTTAGAGTTTGTTTTTCAAATTAGTGAACTTCAAATCAGTTCCAAAAGAAAGTCATGGAGGGAAAGCTCTCTGCTAGGAAAAATTAAGTCAGCCAGAAACTGGATGATAATTTCAGAGGAAAAATAAATCTGACCATTATGCTATGAAGTTGCTTTTGTACTGTGATATTTTCCTTTCTCCTCCTTCATTGTCCCAGTAGATCTCTTTTCCTCTAGTTCCTTTAAAATTTTATACTATGCAAGTATGTTTACATTGCCATATTTCTGACAGAAGCGTATGCTCCTCTAACCCTATTTGAATCTGAGGAATAGCATTTATATGTTTTGCATTTGTTATATTGAGTCATACTCTCACCAGGTGGAAAATGCCGTAGCTTCCTTGACTCCAAGAGAACTCTGCCAGGTGATGATTTGAGTACTGGATTTTGAGTACTACCAAAAACATAAAAATCTCTGAACATTTTTTTTTTCAAAAATACAAACAAAGGAATCATTATTTATTTAAGAAAAGCTAGATTTCTGAGTATGCCAAAGAACCTCAAAACACTAAGCCCTAATATTCTCTGCTCCTGCAAACTGTAAGTTATGTAACTTTATTGTGCAGTGTGATATTTCTTTGTCTGAAAGGTTAAGATAGGGTTGGAAATGTACTTGAATTGCCATATTGTGTTTTTATTCTCAGAGAGATAAAGTGGGTAAAGATAAAAAAAGAAAAGTGTAGAACAAAGTTAGCTTGGACTTCCTGTGACCTTGGGGTGTTTGGTGAAAATGTCTGTGATTTAAAAATTCAATAACAGACAAATAATTTGAGGTTGCTCTTATAGCTATATTTATTACCAGGAAAAAGTCAAAACTTTAAGAAATTTTCAAGTGAAAGTCTCACTGCCTCTTGCCAAACATAATTCAGTATCTACAAACATTCAAATTAAAAGATGGCTGAAGCTTTAAAATTGAGGTTTCCTCATGGGTGAATAGCTAACAAATATTGTTTAAAGGATGGAAAAGGCTCTTAATCTGAGCAATGGGTTGAAGCATTGACTTCAGGAAGAATAACTGCATCTGAAACCAAACTTTGCAAGAGGTTTTTGGATATTTTGGCTCAGCTAATTTAGAGACACTTCTGTCATGAAAGTTAGATCCAAATTAATGATGTCCCAAAGCTTTTGAGAGCAAGAGAAAGAAAGATGGAAGTGGAGCAGAATCTGACTCAGCTTTTAGTATTTTCTCTACCAATCAAGCACTTTTTGATAGAGTCGACAGTTCCTCTGCCACATTCTATAGAGGTTTTCTATTAAAAGAAAAACATTTAGCAAATACTTTTCTTCTTCAGCAGGGAGGAAGTGTTTTACCGTACTCTCCAGCTACTGCTTCTTTTTGCTGAAGTATGTGTTAACATTATACTCTGCCTGATTATCTATTCACCATTTCTCAATAGGATTTTCTATCTAAGACACAAATGTGGTTGATGCAGGAACACACATCAGGGCATGACCTGGTCCAACCCCCTGCTCAGAGCGGGGTCAGTCAGAGCACGTTACTCAGAGACGTGTTCAGTCAACTTCTGAATATATTCAGGGATGGAGATTCCACAGCCCCTCTGGGCAACCTCTATTAGTGTTTGACCACCCTTGTGTTGTCTGGCGGAGATGGAGTTAATTTTCCCCAGAGCAGCCCTCACAGTGTTGTGCTTTGCTTTGGCATCTAGAGAGGTGTTGAGAACCCACCAGTGTTTTGGTACTGCTGCTCCTGCAGCATCAAGGCTGTCTGTCCAACATTACCCATCCACATATGCTCCATGGGGCTGGGGGTGGGCAAGATCTTGAGAAGGCACGAGGCCAGGACAGCTGACCCAAGCCAACCAAAGGGATATTCCATACCCTATGATGACTGCTCATCAACAAAAGCTAAGAGGAAAGGAGGAGCAGGACAGAGGGTGGGGTTTACCAGTTCTTACATTTGTCTTTGGAAACAACAGCAATGTATACTTAGGCCCTACTACCCAGGCTGGGTCTGGGCATTGCCTCCCAATGGGAAGTAGAGAATAAGTCCTTTGTTTGCCTTTGCTTCCATGTGGCCTTTGCTTCTACTCCTTAAACTGTCTTTCTCTTGACTGACAAGTTCTTTTTCATCTTATTTTCTTTGCCCCATCTTGCTGAGGAGGGGAATGATAGAGTGAATTAGTGGGCACCTGACACCCCATTAAGGTCAATCCACTACACATCCTCCTTGTAAAAGTGTTTTCTTTAGTTTTCTGTATTTCAATTTGTGTATTTTCAATTATCTCTTCCCAGGGGAACCTAATGAAAGGATAAGGTTCTGGCTCCATCTTCTTTCCTCTCCCCACCAGTTATTTATACATATTTATAAGATTTCCAGTGAGTCTTCTCTGCTGCAGGCTGGAGAGTCCCAGCTCTCTCTAAATTCATTCTGACTCCTCCCAGTCACCTTCTTGACTTTCATATGTTTAGAAATGATTTCCAGGATTGTTCTCCCCATCACCTTCCCAGCAATCAAGGTGAGATTGACCAGCCTGTAGTGCTCTTGGTGGTCCATCTGGGTCTTCTTAAAAACACAGGTGACATTTGCTTTTTTCCAGTCCTCAGGAACTTACCCCAGTTGACACAACTTTTCATAGATGATTGGCAGTGGTCTCACAGTGACCTGGACCAGCATCCTTAGCAGTCATGGGATTCATCCCACCTAGTCCCAGGGGTTTGTATACATCCAGATTGTTTAAGTGTTCCCTAAACTGATACTCCTCCAGAATCCCACCAGGTCTCAGGGTCCTGGAACTTCTGAGAGCAAATTTTAACAGTAGAGACTGGGGTGAAGAAGGCATTGAGCACCATGACCTTCTTCATGCTCCCTTTCACCCCAATCCCTGCCCCATTCAGCAGTGATTCCACAGTTTCCCTACTCTTCATTTTCCTATTGAAGTATCTGAGTGAGCCCTTCTTGTTGCCAGATTACAGTCCAGACGGGTTATGACTTTAATAAACCCATTGTGGCAAGGCCAGATGGTGTCTCTATATTCCTACCAGGTCACTTGACCTTGTTTCCTCTTCTTGATCTTTCCTTTTTATGTTTTGATTTTGTCACCAATTCCTTGCTTATCCATACAGGCTTCCTGCCGCTTTTGTTTGACTTCTGCCTGCATTTATAGATGGACCATTCTTGAGCTTGGAGAAGGTGATACTTGGAAATCAGCAATTTCTTCTTCTCCTCTCTTCTCCATGGTATACTGAACACACCCATGTTTGTTCTCCTGCAGTGCAGGCTTGCAACACTAGTTTTTGCCATGCTCCCTTTTCTCAGGGTCCTAAACCCTGGCATATTTTTGTCACTGAAGCCTAAGTTGCATCTATGAGAAACCACCACCCTCTGATATATTAAGTGAGAGTGTAGGACATAAATCTAACCAATCTGCGTGACAGAACGTGTTTAAGTTTTTTGAAAATAATTTTAATGGGAGATTTGGTCTTTTAAAATTCTTTGGGGTCAACATTATAATGTTTCTGGAATTCGCTTTTTATAAATTATTTCAGGGTAGGAGGTGAGGGTGAATGGGGAGGAAAAGATTTCGGAGAAGTCATAGGGGAGCAATAAGAAATTTGGGTGTCCAGAGGCCAAACCACAGACCAGGTTGTGTGTGGGCTAGCTTTTTGCTCTCCACAGTCCCCATAGGGAAGAAATAAATGATCCCCATTTCAGGTAGTTCCCACCCATTCTCTCACTTAGTCCACAAAAACCAGATTCCCAAGGAGTGTAACAGGAGACAACAGGATTAAGACAAGACAAGTAGGGAAACAGAGACCTCTACAGTCTTGTCTTTTCCCAGGCTGAGACAGGTCAAGGAAGATGCAGCCACTGACAGGTTTTTACGAAAATTCCTGTTGTTTTATTTCACTTTTTTAGTGGCTTAGAGACAGAAATATCTGAGGAATACTTGAACTAATTTTGATAGAGATTTGGTTAAAGCAGAACTGCTTTTCTGAAAAGATGGACAGGGGCCTGCAGGAAGTGTAATATTTACTTTCTATTTACATGCTATTGGTAAAGTTCTTGGTATGGAGTGCTACAATAATTCATTTATAGACTTAAGAATTTATGTTAGAAGACTCCCTTGGTTCTGGTTTAAATAGCAGGGTCTTTATAACACAGTGAGTAATTTTCCACTTAGAATAAGAGTTGTATTTCAAATCAGAAAGATATTCTGGAGAACACAAAGCAAAGTTGCTAAGTGGTGCATATAAAAATGATGCTAAAACTAACAGTTCCAATGCAGAAAATAAAATGCCAGGGGAATTTTTGAGATTTTGCAAAGAGATAGATCCAATAACTTGTTTTTGTTTGGTTTTATAGCACTGTTGTCAAAAACAACAACAAAAAGTGCTGGAAAAGCCTTGTTAAATCATTTAGCTCATTCCTCAAATCTCTGCCAGTGCAGAATTATTCCTCAGAGTGCATTCTCCACTATCTTGTCCAAGCTCAACTGCATATGATTCAAGCAATGGGTTTCCACTGCTTCTCTTGGGAGATATTTCTGTAGTGTAATAGATTTCATTATTAGGAAATTTTGCTAAATGTTCCTTAAATGAGTTTTAATCCATTAATCTTGCTAACATGCTACTGGATTACCATAACCAGTACATCTTCTTGCTAGTTTTCTACTCTTCAGTTATTTGTAGATGACCAGAGCATCCTCTTTTTCCTCCTAGTTGTCACTGAGCTTAAGTGACAACTTAAGCTTAGAACCTTTCTTTTTTAATCCAGTTTACCAGGGTTAGAACCTTTCTTTTTTAATCCAGTCTATACATGAGACTTCTTGCAGTTATTTTTATTGCTTTGCCATTTTGTTGGCTCTTATATCATAGTTCTGTTCCTTTTCATTACTGTCCTTGTTTCATTTCACCTGAAAGGGACTAGTATCAGATTTCAATTACAGCAATGATCATTTCTGACTAGTTCATCCAACTTTTCTCTTTCCTGCTGAAGAGGGCTGTTAAGACATGTATAATGTGTTCTGGAAGACTGAGACAGATTGGCATTTTGCTTGCAAAATGTTCTATACTGTTGGCAGAAATAAGGGTTATTATTAAAAATAAAATGTCATGTAATATTTTACATTTCATCATTTCACATTTCAAGTACCATTAATTATTTTCTGTTGCAAGATACATAAAAACTATGAATAAAAACTTCTTTCTACCTGGATCTAAAATGTTTCCTCATCACTTAATTATTGGGTCACAGTATGTAGCCAGTACCACATGGGGACTCTTGTGGTCTTTGTCAGTTTTGGAGAGGTAGGACGAGATCATAATAATTTACCAATAATTTATTTGTTTTCTGTTTTATATGTGCTGCAATAGAACACCGTCAGGAGACTTGTTCAGAGACCTGTTCATTGAAGGATGCCTCAGGTTTTCTCAGATATTTTTTTGTCCAAAGGCCTTTTGGTTGTTCCAAAAATGAACCTGGCTAGGTTCAGGATTCAGCAAGCAATTTAACCACTGTAAAGAATATGTATGGCTTACACTTTCATAGATTTTTCTCATTCTCCCCTTAGAAATCATATATATGTGATATTCCTTATTGAATCTGTCCTCTCACTTTCCTTTCAGCCACCATCTTGACATACACAGCAACTAACATGTGAAAGGCCCTTTGTTCCTTTGTAAAAACCTATGAAAATATATCTCAAGTTTAAACAAAAAACACGTTTGGTTTTGGTGTTCTTATATGTAAAAAGTAATAACAGAATTTCTTCAGCTTTCATATACAAATGCATAATAGATCATATAATTGCATGTGTCATTAATTCATTATTGAATTAAGAAAAAATATGGACAGAGCCTTGTTTTCTGCATATGCTATGCTGTGTTAATCAGCTGGTCTAGTGAAAGATGTCCCTGTCCATGGCTGGGAGCTGGAACTAGATGATATTTAAGATCGTTCCAACCCAGGCCATTCTATGATTCTATGAAGCAGACAATTCTTAATGCTTACAGGGCTTTTTCTTGTATTTTCCCATTCCCTTTCCCTTTCCCTTTCCCTTTCCCCTCCCCTTCCCTTTCCGCTTCCCCTTCCCTTTCCGCTTCCCCTTCCCCTTCCCCTTCCCTTTCGCCTTCCCCTTCCCCTTCCCAAACCTTCCCAAACATTCCCAAACCTTCCCTTCCCAAACCTTCCCTTCCTAAACCTTCCCTTACCCTTCCCTTCCCTTACCCTTCCCTTCCCTTTTCCTTCCCTTACCCTTCCCTTACCCTTCCCTTCCTTTGCCCTTGCCCTTGCCCTTGCCCTTGCCCTTGCCCCTACCATGCCTTGCCCTGCCCTGCCCTGCCCTGCCCTGCCCAGCCTTGGCCTTGGCCTTGGCCTTCACTGCAAAGAAGAAAGGATGACATGCTAATTTTCAGCAAAATGTGAAGAATGATGGCATCACGGTGGAGAATGCAATCAATACTGTTTCATGTAATACTTGATCATCAGCAAACTTGAAGAGTCATTGAGAAAGGAAACCTGCTCAATTATCTAATTTATGAATTGTTTTGCAATCCATATGCTACACCTTCCTTTTGCTTATGGCTACTACCTGTCCTTTCATAAGTGTTAAAGCTTCATGAACTTCATGTGTATCTCTTCCTTATGATGTCGTGCAAAGGGCAACAGCATGATCATGAATAGATGACTTGCTAATAGGATATATGAAGCTGCTTTGCTTTTGAAATATGACACTTAATCTGAAAAACATGGAGGCTATTTTCTAGCCCTTTCTCTCACAACAAATATTTGTCATGTTCATGTGTTTATTCTTAAGTGTTTCAGCTGAGGGGGCTTCTAACTGTTCTCTTGAAGGATTTTCTATAATGTGGTGAACTTCAGGTGCTCAATTTTATCCCATTTTATTTTACAAGTAACTTTTGAAGTACTCTACATCTTCTCCTTCATGCTTCTGTTACTATTCAAATTTATTTTGCTGCCTTTTGTTTGTTTGTTGCTTGTTCTACTTTATTCTCATTTCCTCACTCAGTGTAGGCTCATGATGTACAGGAGCACACAACTGGCTCTTTCAGTTGTGTGTCATCACGGAGCTTGAACAGAAGGCAGAACAGTGTTATTCCAGTCAAATACTCATCCCACCTACACTTAGATTGTGCTTTTTCTACACTGAAGCATAGATCTTACTATCCATGCCTACAAGTTTACAGTATCATACTACTCCTTGGCATTAATTATGGACTTTTTCACCCTCCAAGGACTCTGTGGAGCTCAGAAGGCATTTCTGGAAGAATGAAAACTAGCTCACAAGGACACAGCTACAGACTCAGAACCCTGACTTTAAGATTTTTGGGAGCAATGTCCTTGTCTTTTGTTTAACTGCAGTATTAAGCACACATACAGTGATTTATGAGCAGGAAAAAATATTGTGACTCTTTAATCAGAACTGCTAATCACAGGTTTTAAATGTGTTTATACTGAAATGCTAAGACACTTTCAACAGTATTTTAAATCTGCTACACCCTCACTAGTTTTAACAGAAAGAGGAGAGAATAGGGTAAGGATAAAACACATTGGGATTTGTCTCCAGAGGAAACAATCCGGGTCTAGCATTTGAGGATACTGCCATAAAACACTAATTCAGTTAAGACTGACAAATTTGCTGAAGATTTACATTGTAAAATTTACAAAGAGAAAGAGATGCTAGAAATATAAGCAGTTTTTCACAGCTGTCAGTCTCAAAAGCAGTATCACTGACACAGTCACTGAGAGATGTGTCAAAGTGAAGAACAGGTGAAGGAAGAGCATCTGTGGTTTGACAAAGTACTTGACTAATCAAGTCAAAGAAGGAAGCAATTTCAATTTCTGCTTGTTTTTATGATACAGACAATTTCCATAGATGCTAAAGACCCAGAGTGGATCCTATTTTTATTAATCATTCTGCAAACTTTTTGAGAGATGCTGAAAGGATAAGCCTCCCTAGTTGTGTATAATTGCTGGAAAGGAAAAAAATATGTCCCTGGATTACTTGCAATCATGTTACATGATTGCCTGGCCTGCAGTATATTCACTTCCACAACTTGGACTCAGTTAATGTTCCTAAATGTACTTTTACTGTACTGGAGTAATAATTCCATAGATTTCCTTAATGTTTTCCATTTCCATTAACCTCAGGACAACAGGCTTGCTGACTTTTTTCTTATGGATTTACATGGATTGGTTTCACTCTTATCACCTCCTGTAGCTAAGTAGAATTGGAAAATTACCATCTCCAATGTCATAACAGTATGCAACCATGATCTTAATTTTATTCTCCTTATCAGTTACTCTGAATTATCCTGCCCTCTCCTCTCCCCAGATTTTGAAAAAAGCTCTCATAAAAGCAGCAAGCTACTAGAATATGTAGCTCCCAGAACTTTAAGACAGGTGATTGGAGTGTTATTATCTTGTGAAAATATGTGGGTTATGTGCAAGGAAATTATCATGGGATCTAAATTCTGGTGTACATACCATTTTAAGGGAGTTATGAATGACAAGGGGTCAGAGTATTTGATGCAAGGGAAATAAGTCAACATTTCACTATAGTTTCATTATCTCTAGTTTCTTATGCAAGGAAGCATAGTTTACCTAATATTCAAAGTTTTTAAAATTATTTTTCTCATGTAATTGTTCACCTCTCTTTTGTCCCACTGGTAGGTTTGAATTACTTTATCTGGCACAAATATTTACTGTCCAGATCTGCCTTCAGATAGACAGGCACAAGTCCCAGTGAAGTTAATGGGAGTTGCTCTTGGATATTTGAGAGAGGGCTTGGAGTCTTTAGCCTTAATGCAAACAAATATGTTCTAAATTATTTTTAAATTATATTAACAACAAGCATTTCCCTGGTGCAGTTGATTCTATTCGTTCTGGATCTATCATTATTTTTTTAAGGAAATGTTTACAAGTGGACTCACATACCATATCTGATTAGCTGAATTGTAACTATGAATGAAAACTGTCTTGGAATTGGGTAGCAGAGACTGAAAGTGCTTTTAGGAATTCAATCAAATTTATGCTTTAGTACATGGAGAGAAGTTTAGCTTTAAAATTTGTGCTACACATAGTAAATCCAATTAAATTTTCAAAGACCTCTTTGTTTAGCATGGGGTTTAAATATAGCATGAGCTATTTCTTCCTCTACCTAAAAAACTGTAAATTATTCATGTTACCTGTATTCAGTGACCTGTAGATGAACCTACCCAAACCACAAATTACTTGCTACAGCACAAGTTCATTTCTAGGCTGTGTGTACGGTGTCTAAATTAATCTTTCAAAACTATAATTACAAGTGATGTTACATTTAGTTTGGCTGCAGCAGATGATTTTTTAGTAAATATAACATTTTGATTGGTCTAAGAAAAATCCTTAAATTTGAGCATTCTGATATTAATCAAAAGCCCTATAAGTCATCTTTGCATTCCTTGGGACAGATTCTCAGAGCAATTTTGTGGTGCTCACCTCTGGTGTTGTAGGACCTATTTTAGTTACTGTCATGAGATTCTTCTGGTTTTCACAACATACAAAACTAGTATTTTCCAAGAGGTTCAAATAGTTTTCTCCTACTTGCCACTAGCTTAGCTCCCTAAAAGATATTTCTCTTTTATAATTTAAGTTCTCAAATTTTCACATCTAGTTCCTGAGAGAAGAAAAATCCTTCCAATGTTTATTTTCTCTATGCGACAAAAGGAAGCTTGGTTATTACCTTTTCTTTTGCTTTAAAGTATGTGAAAAAACTCCACAGAGAGTTGAAATTGGTAAAATTATGGATCTTTGTTGACTGACTGGAGACTTCTGAAGTGATACAACTACAAAACTTAGATATGATTGGTTGTGTTGCAGTTGCATTCAGAAAAAAAAATGTTTTGATTTAATGCCAAATACCTAAGTTGGGTCCTATAAAATTGGAAAATGTCTTCTGTAACTTACTGCCTTTACTCTTGCAAGCATTTACCTTACTCCTAATTCAACCATTTAGTATGATGTGGACCCTCTTTACACTGTCTCAGGGGACAGCTATGAGATATGAGTAGGACCGTGTTTATGTCCTGTGTCCTCAGTTTTCAGTGTATTGCAGCAAAATCTTTTAGCATATATAGATGTCTCCCTCTCATCTTCCTCTTCACTATAAAGCTTTAGCTTCAACTTCAGGCAAATCATCCTTTGACTTCCCCATACAGAGCCTGGAAACTAAACACATCTAGCTATGCCACATTATTTCAGGGAAGTCCTTATAATATGTTGATGGAATAGGTGTAATGGCTTCTACATCACTTTTAAAGACATTGCCAGCTTACTTTTCAGACATTTTGAGACCTCTGGAGGAAACACAATTGCACATTATTTGTATTGCCTGTGATATTATGAGATATGGCTGGTAACAGGAGACATCTTCACTTCCAGCTGCTGAAGTACCAACTTGTTGAAGTTGCTGCAGTTTCATTTTAAGCGTGCAGTGAATCACATTTGGAAAAGATCACAATTTGGAGAAGAACTGATCTTCAAGGTAGTCCTTTTTTTTAAGTATAGAGCAGCATAATAAAGCTCACGTTTTTTATGATAAATGCTAAACATTTTTATTCTGTACTCCACTTTGCTTCTGCTACAGCGATGAAGCAACGCTATAGTCTGCAACAGCACCTTCGACTTGCAGGGAAATAACTGACTGCTTTACAGCTCAATGTTAAAAAGCTTTGCTGTTGAATTCTATGTCTTTTCAGTTATCCCATCATTCTTAGGACACTGAACATGCAAATCTGTAGCTTATTATTGTCTGCAAATTATATGTCTTATTGTGAGATACCAAATTTTAATGGATAATTTTTTTGAAACCTTAAAATAGGAAAGCATTATACTCACTTAGAACACCAATGGTTCGTATCTTCTCATGGGATTCCTAGAGGACACAGGCCATAGGACAGCTTAACCAGAAACCTGCCTCCCTACCTATTTACTTACATTCGTTGTGTCTCTGTCCTGCTGATACCCAGTTCAGTACCATCACAGACATAGAATTATAGAATTGCCTGGGTTAGAGAGGACCTTAAAGATCACTGGTTCCAAACTCCTAACATGGGCAGGGACACATTCTAGTATACCAGGTTGCTCAGAGTCCCATCCAACCTGGCTTTGAACACTTCCAGGGATGGGACATTCACAACTTTCCTAGGAAACCTGTTCCAGTGCCTCACCAACCTCACAAGGAAGAATTTTTTCCTAATATTTAACTCAAACCTACTCTCTTTCAGTTTGAAGCCGTTCCCCCTTGTCCTGTCACTTGTAAGTAGTCCCTCTCCATGTTTCTTTTCTGCTCGCTTCAGGTACTGCAAAGCCACAATTATGTCACCCTGGTGCTTTTTTTTTTCCAGGCTGAACAATCCCAATTCTCTCAGTCTTTCCTCATAGCAGAGGTGCTCCATTCCTCTAAACACCTGGGTAGCCTCCTCTGGACTCACTTCAACAGGTCCATGTCCTTCCTGTGCTGGGACCCCAGAGCTGGAGGCAGCATTGCAGGTGGGGTCTTACCACAGCAGAGCAGAGGAGCAGAATCCCTTCCCTCCCCTGCTGCCCACACTGCTTCGGATGCAGCCCAGGACATGGGTCGTTTCTGTTCTCCCAGTGTACTTGGCTGGGGCATGTCCAACTTCTCATCCACCAGCACCCCCAAGTCCTTCTTCCCAGAGCTGCTCTCAGTCAATTTATCCCTCAGACTGGGCTGTTATCAGCAGTTGCTCTGACCCAGGTGCAGCACCAGCATTAAACCTCTTATTAAACCTCACGAGAATCCCATGAGCCCACTTCTTGAGCATGTCCAGGTTCCTCTGGATGGCACCCCATTCTTCAGATGTGAAGTAATGCTTTATTTAAATACTGGTATGTAGTATTGATTTTTTTTTTTAATCTGATTAGGTGATTGGAAGATTTCCTTCTCTCCCCTTTCTTTTCAGCTAAGATTTTTGCAGCCAGTGACTCAGCTAAATTGACACAGATCACATAGAGAAAGTATGTTAAGGATAATTTTCTTAACCAGTTGAGAGGGACAGACACAACTGAAAGGAATTAAATTCATCAATTCATCAGAAGTTAAGAGATAAATTCATCTGTCTTGTTTGTCTTCCCTTTTCCTCTGAATATTAATATGCTTTCTTAAATGACAGGAAAAGCAATGTAAAAAGGATAAGAATCAACCCAGGCATCAAAACAAAACAGCCAGGGTAACTACAGGTTTCTGGGATCTGGCAAAAGATCCAAGAGTTTCCAGAGGCTTCTGGTGTCTGAACAGATGCCTGGAGGATTTTTTACTAATATACTTGGAAAAGACTCAAGTCACATAGGTGGCCCGATGAGTGTGAGCCACATTAAGTGCATTTTAAATCCTTGTGTTCAGTCTCAGTTGTTAATTTATTTTATCCTGTATCTTTCAGGGATCTAATAAATGGTGAAGATTGACTGTGGCTTGAGAATTCTGTATAGATGTCTCAGTCTGCCATTAAAGAAGGCGTCTGAATGAAGCCTTTTTTTTTGGCAAACACTAAGATGCTTGCTAACTTTTTTTCTTTGGGCAGTTAATCAGCACCAAAACACAGGTTATTTAGTAGAATTGTCAGTGGGAGGGTGCCTGTCCTTATCATAAGCCATCTGCATGGCACGTATATAATTTGCAGATAAGACACACAAAGTAGCAGCTTGTAGATTTTTTTCCACACTGATGGGGATGCCAAGGCATGCCAAAAATAAAAAAAAAAAAGTTATGGTAGCTTCCTGGATCCTTAGTATATTAGATTTCAAAAACCACAGGCAATTCAAACAGCCCTCTGAGAGCAGTGGGATTTTTTTTCCCTTAAGATATCTCTTACATTTTGGATTTATGTAGCTGTATAGCTGTCCAAGGAACTATAAAATGTAGCCAAAGGACCTAGTAAGTCAAAAATATCATGTAAGTGCTGTCACAACTCAGTTTAATTTGTTGTATGAAGTGTATGTAGTGACTTATTCCACCACTGGAAACTCTCACTTAAGATCTCAAAATTTAGAGCTATGTCTTTCCAAAGCCATCAGTATTTGACCCAAGACCTCTCCAGTTAAGAAAAGTCAGAGTGGCAGACCTGAGCTACCCTCCTTGGATATCATGTCAGGACACTAAGGTCTGTTCACACTTCCAGGTGTTTCCATTGCAGAAGTGGCAAGCAGCCTTCCATGACAAGCTTTGGATCAGGGCCCAGTAGAGGGTTTTGATTTAGAAATATGATTTAGTGCCTACAATAAAGATGAAAAAAGACCATTTAAAAGAGCATGTAGTGACAGGACAAGGGGAGCAGCTTCAGACTGACAGAGAGTAGGTTTAGATTAGACATTAGGAAGAAATTCTTCCCTGTGAGGGTGGCACTGGAAAGAAGTTGAGGATGTCCCATCCCTGGCAGTGTTCAAGGCCAGTCTGGATGAAACTCTCAGAAAGCTGGTCTAGTGAAAGGTATCCCTGCCCATGGTAGGGGCCCTTGAAACTAGATGATCTTTAAGGTCCCCTCCAACCCAAACCTTTCCATGATTCCATGGAATTAGCAGTTGAGCAGAAGTCAGCACTGGCCACCAACAGTCCTGCCTTTCAGGCAGTCCTTGGGGAGGGCCATGGGCCATGCAGCTGCACGGCCAAAGCTGCAGCTGTGGAAATGCTGTAGATCCCTGACCTTGGAATGACAGAAATGCTCTACTGTTCCTTGAGGAGCTGATCCTGCTGGGAAGTGAAACTGTAATACAAAAGAACTGGTAGTTACAAAAGGAAAAAAAAATATATTACTACCAGAACACCTATTGATGAAATGCTGTTACAGAGATGCTGGCAGCATTTGAAAAGTATTCCCGGTTGTGATTTTAATAACATTGGCCTACAGAATGAGAATGTGTACTCTGCTGAGATGTAATAACACTGAGGAATGTCCTAGACCACAAACTGAGCATCGTAAAACTGTTGTTTTCACATTTTCCTAATAAAATGCCATGGCATTTTAAATCTGTTTTTATTTTATTTGTAATGGCAGAAATGTGTTTATCATAAAATCAAACCCTCTATCAAACTGTAGGCCATAGGACAGCGATACAATTCATCCTGTCCAGGATCATGGTTTGAATCACTCCAGTCCAAACTGAAAATTGCAATATGCTACTAAAAATCCTGTATTTTCAAAATGCATCATAACATGCAGGGCACATTCATGTCTGTGCTGACACTGCAGTTGGGGGCAAGGTCAGTCAGAAACATATAAAGCAGTTAAATGACAACATGTGGAGTAAAGTACAACTATCTGGAATATTTGTGACAGGGGCCAGGTGTGAAATGGCAAACAGAACTGATAAGTCACAATATAATTAAACGTGCTCAGTTTCAGCTTATCGAAGTTTCCTTTCATCCAAAGTGCCAAACACCAAAGTACCTACTAATTACATTTAAAATTATGCTTCATTTTATGAATCATGAGGTTGTAACAATTGAGTTCCTTTAAAAACAGGCCATTGTATTTTCTGATACAAGTATGTGTGAGCACTGCATCTTTATAGCAATATAAATGTGTAAAATTTGCTAGGAAGAAATTAATGTGATTAGATACATAAGAACAGTCTGTAATGGCTCACTTGTATCAAAATTTCACTCTCAGGTGGAACATTCAGCAATAAAGCATACCATCAGAAAAGAGCTACAAATTCATTGTGAATTGCAACATAAATGTTCTTTTATAAATTACAACAAAGAAAGCTTATTAGATGATAATGGGATTCACTGACACATCCAAATAGAAAGTACCATGCAATAAACTATTATTTTCTCATTTTCTAGTCCTCCTGGTATGATACCTGAAGTAAAAAGTGTAGAGGTTTGTGGATATAATGCAAATTGTGAATGGGACATTCTGTAATTGTAAAAAAAATAGTGCCAAAAATGGCAGTATTAATAGACCATTTTGATCTGTGCACTTGATTTTTCACTTGAGAGGGCAGCAGTTTCATCTTACTCCACTTGAGAGGGCTGATCCCTTCATAATAAGTACCCACTCCACTATGAGGCATTGAATATCAAGATCAAGAACATTCTCTGTGGCTCTGCTGTTCCCTTCTGGGAACCACCCATAACAATTTGAAGGGAGAGGTGGAGGTGGAAGAATCATTCCAAGGACAAGAGCAAAAGACCAAACACACTTGAGGGGATCAGGAAAGGAGCAAGCTTCACCAACCTCTGAGCTGGGGCAGCCTCTCGTGTTTTCATTATCTTCTATTTATCTTGTACAGCTCTCTCGGAAGGATGACACTGTTGAATTTTTTTTCAGAATAAGAGGAACTCTGATGAGATTGCCTCAACCCATTTAAGAAGCCAAGCATACAAAATATGATTTAGAATACAAACTGAAACATGCTATGGATACAAAATTTATGATAAAATTACATTACAGCAGCTCAATCTGAAAGAATCTATGTCCCTTCTTGGTATAAAACATATTGTACCAGAGTCTCAGTGGGGATACATTTTCAGAGCTCATTCACTTTCACAGAGCTACACAAATCTACACCAGGTGAGGATCTTGCCTAATATCGATTTTCTTCATAACATTTCAGCAAGGGATTTAATTCAGGATTAAACATGCATTTCCTCTCTTACTGCTTATATTGCATTCTCTGTGTGCTCTTAAAATATCCATAGACAATTGAAACAGAGGTTATGCATTGATCAATACTAGAAAGGGAAAAAAGTGAACAAATCTACTCAGACAAGGTCAATCAAGGTAGTAGATGCAGCTTTGAGTAATAAGACAGGTTTCAAGGGAGTTAAAAATGGTGAGAAAGTCTTGTGAACATCCACGACTTCTAAGTCTCTGTGAATGCTTATTCCAAACAACCTTTAAAATGGTGCATTTCAGTGTTGAAAGTCTCTAAGCATAGAATACAGTCAAACAGGCAGATAGCTCTGTGGGTTGAAGAAGATTGCTAAGGAGTAAATTCAAAATCATCATAAAAACAACCTAAAATATGCCCTTCAAAGTGTGAGTTTTCTGTTATAATTTTTTTTTTTTCAGTCATGGTATGAAAATATTCTGAGGACATTTCAAAAGGGCACTAGGAAGGCAAGGAACTATAAAGAGGATGAGGAGTCTGGAGCATCTCTCTTATGAGCAGAGACTGCAGGAGCTCGTCCTGTTTAGTCTGGAGAAAACTGAGAAGTGATCTCATTAATGCACACAAATATCTCAAAGGCAGGTGTGAAGAGGGTGATTCCAGACTCTTTTCAGTGGTTCCCAGACACAGGACAAAGAGCAATGGCCGTAAGCTAAAAGACAAGGATTCCATCCCAACATGAAGAACTTCCTTTCATTGAGTGTGGCAGAGTACTGGAACTGCCCACAGAGGGCATGGAGTCTCCCTCTCTGGAGGCATTCCAAACTTACCTGGATGATTGCTGTGTGACCTGCTCCAAGTGACCATGCCTTGGCAGGAGGTTTGGACTGGGTGATCTCCAGAAGTCCCTTCCAACCCTAATGATTCTGTGATTCTGTGAAATCTATCTCTCTAAATTAAACACCCTGGTATATAGAAGTCATTAATTATTCAGTGGAAATTACTGGACGTCTGCCATGGGTAAAATCAGATAACTGCTTGTGGATAGAGTACACATGTGGATGCTTGGAATTAGCAGTTTTAGAAAAAAAATCTATGTCAAATATCTCACAAATGCCTATAACTACTTGCAAAATCAAAAGGCTGCTTAAATTCTCAATTAACTTCCAACATCTCCCTCGATATGCTGCAGATTTGGACCTCTCATCATGCACTTGAGTAGCTTAGCAAGAGTTTAAAAGGAAAATGTACCATAGAGGACACGATACAGCTAGGGAATTTAGCCCATAGAGGACAGAGTCCGGTGATTTCAAAACTGGAGTTACCAGGAGGTATATTGAGAAACTTTCAAGTCAATTTTAAAGTTTTAAAATAATATTTTCTTTATTCAGCTTTCAACTTAAAAAAAAAAAAAAACCAAAAAAACCCCCACATTTTAAAGTAGAGAAATTTAGATAAACCATTTTTATTTAATAAAAATGCTTATGTCACAAAATCTATTTTCTAGTCTGCTCTAGTAAGCAGTGAACCTGTGTAGCCAGATTTGACACTGTTCAGTGCCAAAGAATTATAATGGAAGCAAGTGATAGTTTTCCACATTTAAAAAAAAAAAAAAAAAAAGTAGGGAGGGAGAAGACCCTTTGCTTCCCTCCTGCAGGGCTTGAAAGGAAAAATGGACCCATATTTATCATATACTTAGTAGCAGAATCTGGGTAAAAAGACAAACCGTAGTGGTTATAATCCTAGTAGGTCAGACAAGGTATGGTAGTATTTAATATCTACCATAGCATGTTGCTTTAAGTGATAGAAAGGCACATAGTTAACAAGCAAAAATAATGGTTCAGTTTCAGCAACTGTTAGTTGAACTGACTATAAGGAATCCAGAAATTAAAGAAAGGAGCTGACTATAAAAACACAGGGCAAGAGGATGTGTAAGTACATATGTCAGAGCAAAGACACCTGCAGTTCACCTAAACAATAAGAATTGGAGTGCCTGAGTAGATATAAATGCTATGATTCCTTAAAAAATCAACCAGTTAACCTGGTTCTGAATATCTGCTAGGAAAGATGACGGGCAGATAATCCTCTGTATTGGTTCACTGGACTTTTTTGGGATTCTCCTCTCTCTGGTGACCAATGACAGGGATCAAGGAAATGGAATGAAGTTGTGTCAGGAGAGCTACAGATTAGACATTAGGAAAAGGCTCTTCACTGACAGGGCTGTTGGTCACTGAACAGGGTCTCCAGCGAAGTGGTCACAGCATCAAGCCTGACAGAGCTCAAGGAGCCTCTGGATGATGCTCTGTGTAGTAATAGGCAGTTCAGTGAGAAGCAGGGACTTGGACTTGATGATTCTTATGGTATATACCAATTCAAGACAGTCTATGATTCTACAGTGCTGTATCTCACAGGCATACTTGGATATGCTGATGACATCTCTTTTCATATCCATTTTTTTAACATTCTGATCATTCAAATAGAAGTTATTTTACTTCCTGAAAAATTAAAAACAATGTTTGGCAACTGTGGCTATAAAGGAGATGCCCAGCTCTTAAAGGTCTATTCTTGATTTATTATTTATGGTTTTATTCTGTGTCCAACACAAAAGCTTTCCCATCTCATCTGTTGAATTGAATGGGAAAACCCTTTCTTTTGGAAAGCCCATGAGAAATTCCTCAGCAAAACTAATGCAATCTACAAACACCCCATCAGCCCTATGCCTTCTAGCCATTGTAAGATTCCCTCTTGGGGATAGCAGCTATAGAGAATTCTAAGCTACGCAGGACACCTCTCTACAGTCTTTCAGTCTCTTCAGCAGAATATGCACCACTATTTTGAAAATATTGTCTTGACTTCTCCTCATGTCTCTCTCATAGGACTGAAAGCTTTGGCTGTCTATCCATTCTTGTCCCTTGGGAAAACATATAATAGTATGTCTGCTTTACCTATAGTTTTGGAAGTAAAGGTTCACTGCTCTGATGTTCCATGGGACACCTGTCACATTGTCCTCTCCTGCTGGATGCAACCAGTTTCCCATCCATTATTGAATCTCCAGGGATCACTGCAGTATAAATAATGTACAAATTCTGTGAAGAAATCCTTCTCTCCTGAGACAGAAGGCTATTAGATCTGCTAATAAAGTGTTTTCTTGTAACACTGAATAAATTTAGATGTATACAATTCCCATTACTAGAGTTTAACTTAGCTAAAACTGGTATTGCAGAGAAGAGTACCATCCTCGAAGTTTCTATGTCTGTTTTAAACTTCTATTTAGTTGCATTTTGGGAAACAACCTCTTGTTAAATCTGGTGTGGTGTGACTGCCTCCTAATATTTACAAGAAAATATGGCTGATGGGGTGATTATGCTTCATGTACACTGCCCTTAATAAATGATCAGTGTTTTAGGTAATGGAAGAGTGTTAGGAATCCTGAACTTTCGTTGACATGCATTATACAGTGCCATGGCAGTCTAAACTGTAAAATACCAAACCAAACCAACCAAACAAACAAACAAAAACATTTCAAATTAATCTCAATAGCTGTGTTTTATTTTGGAGTAATAAAAAAGAATTATTGAGATGCTTCTGTGATTTAACATTCCTCACAAAAGAGAGAGAGAGTGGGAGAAAGAGAGAGCGAGAATGAGAGAGAGAAAAAAGCAGAAAATCAATAAGCAAGGAAGAAAAAAAGCAAACAAGAAAGAGCAGGTTGTTAGACCAGAAACAAAGACTTTCTCGAAGATGCAATCATAAACATAGAGGCTGCTAAGGAAAAATACTTGTATCTAAAGAAAATGTTTGATAGTTTTAAAATATGAGCGAGCACAAACTAAACAGGGATTAAAATATTAAGTGTTTTATTAGGAAGCAAATAATAATCAATTTTTTGTTGAAAAAACCCAAAGTAGAGTAGCATATAAATAAGGAAATTTTACTTTTTGTTCCCTCACTAGGGCTAGTCTGAAGTTTGTGGGGGAGTGACAGTGAGTGTATCCCTTAAGGAAAGCTGTTTGGAGTGCAACCTTAAAGAGAACAGAGCTACCTGCAGTGTGTGTGGTGGCTTGTAACCAATGAGAGGCTGTGGTGTATGCAAGGTGAATTGGTTAACCAATTATGTGGTAGCATGTTGAATGTGAGTGCATAAAAGGTGTGGATATTACTGAGTGAGAGTTAGATCTACTAGGATGTGAGAACTTATAGGAACTATCTACTTCTACTGTGAGCTGTGAGAACTGTCTGTTAATCTATCTTGAATAAACTCTCAAAGTTGTGAGCCTTCTGATCAAGCCTTCTGATGTCTGCTGTGCCTGAGCTCTTCTGACCGTCAGACCACAGCCCAGCTTGGTATAAGGGCCTCCCCCTATAGAAGTTCACTGTTTTGAAATAATTAAATAAAGAAATCTAAGCTGTAGAGGCAGTTGTAAATAGAGACATTTGGAAAGGAAGGAAAATTCAAACTGTAGATGGATCCACATCAAATATATTTTCTCTAATCTTACGGGTCTGAAATGCTTCACTCAACAATATGTACAGAACAGTTTTCAGATTTTAAATTTGTAGTCCTTAGGAGTAACTTAAGAGACTAATTACACCTCACTTTTTGTTTTGATACTAGAGTGAATTTTCATCATTTCTGTGAACTATGTACTCCTCCCATTGGCAAACTTCCCTCCTCATCATCTTAATATAATTTTTTGTATCCTTTATTTTGACTTAGTTCAAGGTACACTTTGATACATGTAGGCAAACAATTATCTTTGTAAAGATCATGGGGAACACTCAGTTAAACGAGTGTTAGGGATTAACTATTTGAGTGAAGTATTTTGAAGTGGGAAGGATGCTGCCTAGAAGCCAGCCTTTACTGCTCTGTAAAGAGCAACAGTTTCCATATGCCAGGGAGAATTCCAAGTGCAAAAGCTCAGAGTTCATCCTGAGTTTTGTGATGGTACCCCTCCTCCTTTGGGCTCAAGAGGAGTCAGACAATTAGACCCCATATATTCCCCAACTGTTTAGCGTGGAAGACTCAAATCATGGTTCTGTTATTTTGTGCTCTTGATCCAAGTTCTCTATATACATTTTAATTTCATTTGATTACAGTCTGTTTAAAGGAGGAGAAATCTGGGTTGTACTTCAAATTTTGTTGGCTGACACTTCATTGCTATAATGGAACATGACTCATGGCATGTTTCAGCCAACAGCTTTAACTGTATACATGAGACCTGTCTTTAACACATATTGCTCCCACTATGTTTTTCAGGGTCTTATCTTTTCTGCTCTTACTGTTATTTTTCTTTATAGTTAATAAATTGAAGAGGTAAAATAAGATAATGAGATTTCAAACACCTTGGGCAAGATGTTATAGAGGTTTCTGCTCCTTGCCACCCAATGTCAACCTTTTCCAGTGCACAAACTACTTTATAACTCAAGTCATGATGAAACACACTATGCAAATACATGGGAAAGGTCTGGTAAAATAAGCCTATTATTAGAGCTTGACTTGATATGGCAAACAAGTACTGAGGAGAACAATTTTACTTATTCCAGCAAGACCTTAAATTATTAGACACTAGTCAAACCATTTAAAAACTGCAGAATCTGAAACTTTTACAACAAAATTTATTGTTTTTAACATAACTTTCAATAAATCATCAAAATGTGTAAATAATGAAGCTAAATAATTTGGCATTTCACAGAAATGCAAAAATCCTTTTAAGAGAGACAGAAAAAATTGCCTTTGGGGTGTTATGTTGTCTCAATTTCTTCACACACCGTGTCATATAAACTCTTGCTGGTGATTTATCTGTTTGGTATTGTTTTGGGTTTTTTTCTCCATCCTGATTGTAGTTTCTTACAATTTTCCACCAATACAGTCACTCCCTGAGTAGTTCACTGGAAAACTTATTTTGAGAACTCATGGTTTGATTCTGAATAGCTTATACTATTTGATAAGCCCTATTGATTTAGTCATTTGAGAGGAATCTCCATAATTATTAGAAACAAATAATTCATAAACATTTATTTTTATAAGATCACAGAATAGTTTAGGTTGGAAGAAGCCTCTCTAGGTCACAGGGTCCAAAACCTACTCAAATATTTTTATGCACAAACACAGACGACAAATTCAAAATGCAGCTTTCTTGACTATACATTTTAAACTCTTTTATAAACATATCAACATCCATTCCTGGTGATAACACATGTGGTGATGCATATATTGGCAGTACCAGAATTCAAAAAATAGAATTTAAACAACTTATAGATGTTTGTGCAAGATATCTTTTTATATCTCTTTAGCTTTGGTTACAATCTTATTTATTTTCTCTAAAATGTGTAACATTTTTGTTTTTAAAAAATGTTTTGGGAGAGTGAAATTTGTGTTAGAATAGTAAAATTATTTTTGCTTGAAAAGTGAGATTAAAACTGTATCAAAATACAGAAAGGTTATGCTGACCTGAGCAGTAATAAGTACAAAACAACTGATTAGTTCATTTCTGGTTATGCTCCATTTAACTGTTTTCTGCTTGAACCAGCTTTGAAGGACCGCACGAACATGAAAATTCCTGAGACGAGATGGTCATTCACTTAACTCGCTGTGCCCTTGTGCCCCTCTGCCCTCATTTTAGTTCACTGCTCCCTGACTTCTGCTTTTCATACCATTTTTCATGGACTGCTAGGAGTACAGGAGGGAATGAGAGGTAAAAATTATTATCTTTAGAGCAGTATCTCATCTGCAGCTTTAGAACCAAATTCTCTGTTCAGTGTTCCTTTTTGACTTCAGTTCTGTGCAGTGAATTTATTTACAGTGGAAGAAGTTGAGTGACAGGTTGATTGACCCAAATTTGCAATGCACAGTAGGTAATCAAACACCATTTTCTACCCACCAAGAATTTCAACCTCCAGGAAAGCATATTTGTAGGAAGCTAGTATTACCTATTGGTATAAAAAAGCCAAGTAATTTCAATAAAAAGAAACGAGACCTGTTTTACTTTAAAAGGTAACACACCACATTGGAGGTTTTTTCATATTTTCAAGTTTGAAATATTTTGGATATTTATTTTAGTTTTTTATCTCAATCTCAAGCTGATTGATACATCTCTTTATTCACCAAGTAATTGTTTCAGTCTGAAATTTTAAAACTGTTATTTAAACCAATATAAGTGATTTTTTAAGAATGAGATGCTTGATGTTAAAAGCAATATGGGAAAATCCCCTGCTTTAAGAAAATTATTTCTAGTTCCAATTGCTTAAATAGCATCAGTTTTTTGGGCTTTAGGTCTGGAAGTTACTTTGGCTTGAGTCTTTTCAAAGTAAACAACCTATCCAAGCTGAAAGCTCTTCTCACACCTAATGAATTACAGTCACTTGCTTTAGTTTTGATAATTTCATCTGAGTTCACTGAGTCCTTGTGGAGGGTGATTGTCTGTCACAATGTTTTTTCCCAACAACAGTCACAAAACTCATGAAACCCCTGATAGTTTCAAGAAAAAAATCCCAAGTCATTAATAAAAACCTATCTTACTGACTTCTTTTTCTGACAGCTCTAGTGGATCTGATTTAACTTCCTGAGCATGTGATTACTTTTCTTCATTTTTTTGTACAACAGGACCCAAAAGACCTGGGTTCAGAACCACTTAGTCATAAGAGCTGTGTGTCCCCATACATGACATAACCTCCACCAAAAAAGTTTTCATTACAAGTGATAAAGACAACCCAAGGAAAGGATTTTCTCCCCCATTTTACTTATGAAGAATGGAGCAGAGGGAGATTAAGTGATTTGGCCAAAGCTCCCCAGGAAAGCTGAGTCCAGGAGTCCTCAGCTTTAATCCACAAGACTATCGTTCCTCTGCTAGAAAACAGATGTTAAATTGGATGTTAATTTTGCCATGAAACTTTTTTTAAGAACTGTGAAAGGCAAATAGTCTCCAAGAATGATTACTTAGCAAGCTACCAGCTCTGCAGTCTTGCATCTTAGAAGTAATTCATTCCATCTTTGCTGGCAGGCTTTAAAAGGCCTTTTGTTTTCACTCACTGATTAGTATAACAATCTATTTTGAAAGATATGTGGGCTGATAGGGGGTATCATTTATTTGCTTCGATGCTGGATTTTTGCAACAAAATGTATGAAGCTTTTAAATGTTGCAGATTGAAACCTCTGATCTCAAAGATAAATGTTGGGATTATAAATACAGATCTTCTAAAGTACTCTAAGTACTGTAATCAGTAACAGCAACTCACATCATTCACTTGCCTCCTTTAAAGTGCTGAAGGCTTTTCCTTTCAAAAACCACAGCCACATATCATTCAATGTTAATAACTGAGGCAAACATGTAACCTGAGTTAATGATATAATTTGTGTTGCTTTATAGAGAATTTCCAGTTAATTCTAGACTACAGTATGTTATGGGTTAACTTAGAATTCCACTTGGCCTTCTTCTCCTCCTCTTTTCTGCAATTCAAATCAGTCTTCTGGAAAATTGGCTTTGGTACCAGTGACGTGCTGCTGAACTTACAAGATCTCAAGAATATCCTACCAGATTTTATTCTTTTGTGGTAGAATTGTTTCCATCTGGGGCCTAGATATAAACTTGGAAAATGTAAAGGCTTTTCCTTCTCACCCTGCTGACTTCAAAACATTGCCAAATAACCTTTTTTGTCAATGCAATACAGACTGGATTAAAACATTGGAGTAGATTATATTTCTGTGGGTGTAGGAATTAATGGCATTTATTGAAAGTTTAATATACTGCCTAACAATCCAAGAAGTAAATATATACTTTAAAATCAAGGGAAAATTAACATTGAACATAACAGAATACAAAAGAATAGTAGATTCTGGAAAGAAATATTAGCCACACGAGGCCAGATCTGCTAAAGAGCACAGTTACACACATTTGCAAGTGCTTCATGTGTGTGCAGAGTCTCAGTGTGAGAGTATAACTCCCTGCCTTGGGTCCACATAGCTGTTTTACTAAACTGGAGTAGCTAAGCTGGGAACATAGACACTATTAGCTCCTCTACCCTCAGCAAGGCAATGGTAATTATAACTAAAGTTATAACTCATGCAAAATTAGTGTTCATTTATTTGCAGTCCATCATTCTGTGCCACCATGTCAAGGTGAAAATGGTTCTGATACCAATGTTATCTATAAAAATATTGTTACTAAGCTTGTACTGGGGAACAAAGCAAAAAAAGCATAGGAGACATAGTTTGCTGGAGGGAACTTTGGAGTTTTCAATGTTTCTGCTTGGCTTGTACTTCCTGGTGTACACAGAAAGCTTTAAGTGTTCATCATTTGACAGCATTGTCAACTGCCTCCAGCCTTTGTGCTAGACATTTGCACATAAACTTTTGCCTGTGTCTGTGTTTCTGTGCCTTTGCTATTGATAGTCAACCAAGAAACATTCTTATGATTTCTACAGTAAAAATCCATTTAATACTGAGAGACCTTTAAAAATGATAACTGGAATTTGAAACATGCTGTCCCAGGCACTCTGAAATTATAGTTCTTTCTTATTTTCTGCACATCTCCAGAGCAGCAGCAACTCTGGAAGTTATGATCAAACCTTTTTGTCTCTTTTTATTTTGTATTATACATATGTGTATATAAATAAATAAATACATATATACATAAATAAATAAAAATTTAAAATAACACTTCTATCTGTGTAGTCTCCCCAGTATTCACAGCATTTCTAAATTAAAAGGTAATCTCTGCATTCCTGACTGATAGATATTTGTTATCCTCCTTTTGTCAGTAGCACTGATAAGTTCACGACCAAAAAAAGTCTGCTAAGAATGAACACAAAGACTCCCTCTGTATTTGGTCATACTGACATCTCATTTCACTGGCGTCTGTAACTTAAAAGTGCTCTATGGGTGATGAGCAACTGTGCTTGGACCCTTTTCAGAAACACCAGTGGTGTTGTCTGCATTATTGAGTAATGCAGAGCAACAGGAACACTCCAGTTTGTCAGTGTTGAGGACATGACATCCACACACAATCATGCTCCCTGTGTGGGAAATGGTCTTCCAGCTAGTCTGGTTCCACAAGCTGAAAGCCACAGCAAGCTGTAGTGCAGCTCATACCTACTTCATCATTTTCACCACAATGTGGATTGACTCAACCATGCTATAAGATACTGCTGATATTTTCCAAGGTGTAGTCCAATTATAGCCCTTCCAAAAGTAGTTTGTGGCCTCTGATGTTACCCATCGACACAGTTCCTTCCAGATTTAATGGCTGTTCCATCTTTTATCTACCCAATTATTATTTGTTTTGCCTTTGTATGCTTTGAATGTGAAGTAATATTCAAGTGAGAGATATGTGGGTTTAGTTTTCCAAGAAAGTCTTCCAGAACCTTCATGATGTTTTCAAAAGTAAGTAATATCAGTTTTCTTCTTAAGTATTATTTTTCTGATTTATTTGTGTGTGTGTGTGTGTGTGTGTGTGTGTGTGTGTGTGTGTGTGTGTGTGTGGCTCAGCTTCACGAACGAAGATTTAGGAAGGTGTGCCCTTCCAGCCTGCGCAGTGGATTTTAGGTGAGGCTCAGCGTGTACAGAACTTGCCCCACCGTTTAAGTCTTGAGGTTCATCTGCCACGGCCGAGCGAGCTTGGACAGTGACAGTGAAGTCCTCAGGACTAGAACCTACAGCACCCGGCATTTCCCAGGAGGTCTCCCATCCAAGTACTAATCCGGGGCTGACCCTGCTTAGCTTCCGAGACATGACGGGATTGGATCTTGATTTATTTACTGATACAGTAAAGCTCACATTCCCCCAGTATGGATAACTTCAGAGCTCTGAATTTTATTCATGTGCTTCTTCCTTCCATGTTAATGATGTTGATTTTGGATCTGATGCAGCTAGTCCTACTAGCTTGCTGTCTCATTTGCTTTTATAATGATAAAAGGGATTCTTATTCATCTTCTGCTAAAGGGCTCTTCATTGGCTTTATGAAGAGTTCCTCTGCACTGACATGCTGCTGCTTTCCTCTGAGCCAATGAGGTCATACCTGTGCCTGTTATTAACCATGAAGAAATACAGTTCATTCCATGTGTCACTCTACTGACTTACAGCTTTTGGCAAGCCGTGGATAGCCCAGAGTGGATTGTTGTGGGCTATGATTTTTGAGGACTGCATGAATCAAGAAGTGACAGTGTAATTATGGTGGGAAGGGACTTCTAAAGGTCACCTGTCCAGATATCCACTAGGAGTACATTTTAGTTTTGTGAACTATGTGGCTTCTTTTGCTCAACAACTTGTTTTCTTTTGGTTTGGTTGCTTTTTTTTCCCTAAAGTTCACTCCTGGAGGTATGAGATCCTGAAATTAACACACTTCTAGGGATTTGGAGGATATAGGCACCTAAAACTGCAAGACTAACTCTTCATTTTTAAATCAATTTGAAGTTTTCTGTGTCTTTCTTTTTTCTAAGTAAAAGAATATTTGGGGTTTTAGTGTGGCTTTAGTAACAAGGTCTATGATAGTTTCATAATTGGGGGAAAACTGAAAGATTTTAAATTATTCTTCAAATAAAACACTGATATTACTGCCTGAAACTAAACTATCTTGTTTCTATCTTCCTTTTTTGAAACCTCTGGTTTCAAAATGCAGATCAATAAGATAATTAAACTTGCTGCAGTTATTTTGGGCACTTTGATCACAATGTTGATGAGACTTTTAAGTGCATAGTTCTTCCAATAAGGGCATATCTTTAATTCATCTTGCTCTCTTGCTCAGACTTAACTCCTGGACAAAAATTTGGACATAGATCAGCTTCATTCAGTGTCTAAATATAATGATTTCATGTTATTTAATACAAGACCTTTTAACAATACCTTATCAATCTTCTGTGAGTACACTGGAACTTTTTGAAGGCACAATTACTCTGAAGCCTTGCTCTTGCTTGTTAAATCCTTCAGCTGATAGATAGTACTGCAGAAAGAAAACCAAAGAGACCAATCCACCTAACAGCATTACTCAAATAACCATAGGAAATAATGGTAATCAATTGCCTTATCATAGATACATGGAATTATAGAGTGTCCTGAGTTGGAAGGAACATTAAAGATCACCTAATTCTAACCATCCTGCCATGGGCAGAGACACATTCCAGTAGACCAGATTGCTCAAAGCCCCATCCAGCCTGGCCTTGAACTCTTCCAGGGATGGGACATCACCTGTGCCAGTGCCTCACCACCCTAACAGGGAAGAATTTTTTTCTGATATCTAATCTAAACCTAACCTTTTCAGTATGAAGCCAGTCCACCTTGTCCTCTCACTACACGCTTTTGTAAAAAGTTCCTCTCTGTCTTTTTTGTAGGCTCCCTTCAGATATTGGAAGGCTACAAATATGTCACTGCTAAGCCTTCTCTTCCAGGCTGGACAATCCCAATTCTCTCAGCCTCAGGGTAGGAGAGGTGCTCCATCCCTTTCATCACCTTGGTGGCCTCCTCTGGACTCGCTCCAACAGGTCCCTGTCCTTCCAGTGCTGGAACCCCAGAGCTGGAGGCAGCACTGCAGGTGGGGTCTCACCAGAGCAGAGTAGAGGGGCAGAATTCCCTCTCTTGCCCTGCTGCCCACACTGCTTTGGATGCAGACCAGAATATGGCTTATCTACACTGTGCTTTGCTGTGTGGAGTGAGGGAAGCTCTAGAAAGATGACAGTTGCACCTGCTTGCTCACTGTCATTAGTGAGCTGGAGAATGGGAGCAGAATAGGAGCCACATCTCTCTGCAAGTGAACTTTCATCAAATATCTGCTTAGCAGGAAATACCAGGTCGCATGAAAAGTTCACTTAGAAATGAGAAATCATTCTGGTATTTTGGATAGATCTAGAGAGTAAAGGGAAACCAATGAAGAATTCTGCTGTGGCTTCTGAGGTAGCATAAAGTAGCTTGTGGTAGCTGAAGAATGAAAGAATAGGAGAAAATTCATGTTGGAGTCACTCCATGCCCAAAGCAGGGCCAGCATCCAGATCAGCTCCAGTCATTTGTGCCTCTGGTTTCTGTGGAGAAATCTCTGGGGATGAAGACATCACTCTGGGATGGAGACATCACTCTAGGAACCTTTCCAGCATTTTTCCACTCTCATAGTAATATTTTTTCTTTATTTCCAGCTGCAGTTTCCCTCATTGCAAGCTATGAGTGTTATCCATTATGTAGAATTCTGACTGGTATGGAGACCTGGTCAAGTTCCACAAAACAAATTGCAAAAACAGGAGTGCTTCTTGTTTTCCTGCTCAAACTGAACTCAGGAGAGGGGTATGGTGTTGTCACCTTAATTAAACCAGCCCATGTTGTAGCTTTGGTATCCAACAGCAGGAATCTTTCAGCTGGGAGGTGGGGAAAGAATACTCCATCCTCACTGCCTGTGTTGAAGCTGTAATTTCACCCACAGAAGCGATTACCAGGCTTGCATCATTTAGGATCTGATGAAAGACTGTGTTGCAAACGATTGCCAGTTCCTATAGGATGGTCCACAAGTAATTGTGACTCTAGGCCATAATGGTGAAAGTTATAAAGCAAAACAGTCTTCCACATTGCTGACAAGACATCTTCTTCAGAGCTGAAATTAGACATCAGGGGAATTCCTTCTTATAAAAATTTTACTGTTCCCCCTGCACCTCTCTAGAGTGCATCAAAAGGTTACAGTGCCTACTTATTTGAAGAAAAACTTTTCCCTGTCTAGACAAAAATCTGAAGCTACAGTAGAATGTAGACAATTACTCTGTAGCATGTAATGGACAAGCTCAAGAAGTGGGTCCATAGGAATCTTGTGAGGTTTAACATGACCAAATGCTGGTGCTGCACCTGGGTCAGGGCAACCCCCAATATCAATCCAGGCTAGGGGATGAACAGTCCAAGAGCAGCCCAGCTGAGAAGGACTTTGGGGTGCTGGTGGATGAGAGGCTGGACATGCCCCGGCCATGTACACTGGGAGCACAGAAACCATCCGTGTCCTGGGCTGCATCCAAAGCAGTGTGGGCAGCAGGGAAGGGAAGGGATTCTGCCCCTCTGCTCTGCTCTGGTGAGACCCCACCTGCAGTGCTGCCTCCAGTTCTGAGGTCCCCAACACAGGAAGGACATGGACCTGTTGGAGTGAGTCCAGAGGAGGCCACCCAGGTGATGAAAGCGATGGAGCACCTCTGTGAGGAAAGGCTGAGAGAACTGAGATTGCTGAGCCTGAAAAAGAGAAGGTTTTGGGGGGTTTTGCAACCTTCCAGTATCTGAAGGGACCCTACAAGACAGATGGAGAGACTTTTTACAATGACATGGAGTGACAGGACAAGGGGGAATTATTTCAAACTGATAGAGAGTAAGTTTAGAGTAGATATCAGGAAAAAAAAATGCTTCCCTGTTAGGGTGATAAGGCAGTTTCCCAGAGAAGTTGTGCATGCCTCATCTCTGACTGAAAAATAGGCAACACTTAGATCTTATAATACCATCTGTACTTATTCTGATCATTTGTTATTATGAACTTTTAAAGAAACTTCTCGCTCCAAGACCAAACTCAGTAACTAAATAAACACCTTGTAATTCTATGAATATCAAAATCTTTGTTTCTGTTGCAAAGGAGGAGAGAAAGTGTTCCAGGTATTACTGATTGAAACTGTCTCCAGTTTCTTGACTTCAACAGTGGAACAAACACAGAGTGAAGGAGTCTTTAAGGAAGCCAACAAACATTTGCCATTACATTCCTGTTTAAATTTTTCTGTTCATATGTGATTTTAAATGCATGTTATTTTAACTGCCTGGAATGCTGAAGCTTTAAAATCTCAGTTGTGCTGTGGTTTTAACACGTATTAAAAACTGAATGACAAGTAGGTGTTTTATCCCCTTATGTAATACTTTAAAAAGGTTTACAATATTACCTACATAAGCACCTGCAGAGTTACTAGGGATTCTTTGCACATTAAAGCATTATCTGGAAAACGTAGGGTTTTTTTCAATGTGAAACACAAGGTAAAGAAATTGTATTTGATTCTCAAGTCCCTACCGGATTTGCATAGCATTTTTCACTATTTTTCAAGTATTAAGCTGTTAGTAAAATATAAAGTGCTGGAGTGTAGGATGCAAAACCAGACAAAAAGCAGCATTTTTCAAAACTGTCTTAGGTGGGGCTTTGGGACTTGATTCTTTAGAGCTTACAAAACTTCCACAAACAAAAACTGTTTTTCCAATAAATTCTTTTAAGGCTTTTGAAAAATTTCTTTTCAAAACTAAAATGTAAGATTCAAATAAGTATTTCCCTAACTATTGAGTCAGCAATTAATTCTACAGAATCCATGCTTTGGAACCAGTACAATGTACAAGTCAATGCCTCAAAGCTGCTGCTCATGCTTATAGACAAGAGGGTATTTTATGTGATGAATCAATGATTTATTTGTCAGAAAGATTTTCTTCTAGTGAAAAGAAGGCACACTTTTTCCATTCAGAATTCAGAGAACTTTTGAAAATGGCAGCTGAAATATATTTTGGGGTGTTTTTGGTTTTTGTTTTGTTTTTGAAAATGCACTTGCTGATATTTTTTAAAATAAACTTTAAAATTAGAAATAATGGATAACACTGTAAATCTTACTCAAATTAATCATGGAGATAAATAGTACTGGGCCCCAGAAACTCATACTATTTCTAATCATCTGTTGTGAATTTCACAGGTTTAGCTTAAATTAAAATTGAACCAGCACAAGCATTAATCTGATCTGGAATGAATACACTAAAAGTTTCTCAAGATGCATTCTCAGAAAACTACCAGATCAATTTTTCTGGGACCAAATAACTTCTGGAGATACAAATAGCCATCCATTAGTGTGAACATTTCCCTGAAGCAAAGCCCTGCATACATCAAAAGTTGTCTACTCTGCATTTCTTTTTACGGGATGCTCGCATCATTAAACATTTCAAACCTCAAGGAGGAAGAACTCATCCATGTTCTCTTCAGCAGAAGGTGAAAAGATTTCCTATTACATGTGCTACAGATTTTGGATAATTTATTATTGCTTTGTATACTTATTAGGAGCTTGTGCCTAGGAAGAGCCAAGTGGACTATTAAATTAAGTTCCTGTAATCATATACAGTGAATCTCTATAAACTCCTTCAGAAGCTACTTATTATAAATATCTGGTTCTTTGCTCATCACTATTCTGACTGGAAGATCATTTGAAAACCTTTGCCTCTGAAGGTTAGGAACCTCCTAATTTCCAGACTAACTTGATTTGAGAAGACTTTTTTATTTTGAAGTTCTCCTTTAGCTTGAACAGCTCTGTCTCTCGCTGTCCATTCTGACACACTTCAAACATTCTGTGACATGCAGAGAGCACTCATCAGCCTTCCCAGCCTGGCTAGGAAGCAAACTAAGCACAGACAAGGTTACTTAGGATGCCTTTTGCAGACAGACCCAGGATTGCTCTGCCTGTGCTCTGGGCTAGCTGAGGGGGAGGAGGCTTTGAAGTCAAAGCAGAGAAGCTGCAGGAAGGTGCTCTAGGCCAGGCTTTGCAGAGAGCCTGGCTGTGTAGCCCCTGACATGAGGCTGCGCTCCAGTGGCTTTTCGATAGAATCTGGTGTGCATCCAGTCAGCTTGGTGGGGGCAGAGGGAACTTGGGACTGATTGAGAAAGACAGGTAGAAATGTGGTAAATGTACATATGTTCAGTCATATTTCTAGGTCAGAAACATACCTCTTCTAAGGAAAGATCTCCATTCCCCAGTTTTTCATTCTACCTGTTCCATTTTGCAATATTCTTTTGCAAATATATGTCATGCATAGCATTAATGGCCTTGATAATCATATTTAGCATTTCTGAAATAATTACTTGTTACATCAAGTGCTGGAGAATAAACTTTTAGGGGTTGTTACTTTTCGACACAATATTAAATTACATCTTAAAAAATCATACCACTACTTTGAGAAAAGTGACTGGATCAGTGAAAGTTCACACATTACTGTTAAATATGGGGGGAGGGAATGCTAGGAACAAGGAAATATTTTAAAAGTGATTTCCTGTCTAAGCTCTAAGACAAATGGTAAGTACATCTCTTGGGCAACTACTAAACAAAACCTATGGAAGTTCCACATTTTTGTTCAGAATATCACCGGGAATCTTAGTTACAGATTGGAAAGCTCAAAATGTTCTGAAATAGTTTAATAGAAGGTATTACACTACTAAAAGAAACTGTCCAATATGCGGGTTCTACAGCAACTTTCAAGTAAGTGTTTTAATGTTAACTTGTAGAATAGGCCACTTTGATTCAGTGCAGAGTTTTACCTGGCTCTGTGTGTTGGAAATGTGAAGAGCAAAGAATCTTTTTATTAGTGAGAAGTCCTTAAAGATAAAATGCTGGTAGGTCCTAGACACCCATAACTCCTTTCTATTGGATACTATTTCACTTTCTTTTAACTTGATTGTAATTTTGCCACATTGTTCAGTAGGAATTCATCCTGTGGTCAAGTATTCACATGAGCATAGAAAGTATAACTATTCTCTGGAGAACCTCAAGTGCTATGACTTTCTGTTCAATCTCCACTTGAGTACAAAAGGAATCTAGAAAAAAATTTCAATGTACTTTATCCATTAAACCTGATTTATCTGTGGCTAATGACTCCTCAAATTTGCCTTTAATGTGCTATGCTTTGAAACTTAATTTACTTTACTTTGTTTCTCTGATATATATGTCTAAGATTTTAAAAGAAACTAGGATAATATGTCTTAGAAAATTTAATTATGTTGAAGTTACATTGCCGTTCCTGATATGGAAAGCTGTAAATAGTGAAGTTCTGATTAATATTTAAATGCTAATCAGGTACAGTGATTTGAAAACTGCCCTTTGGTATTGAAATACATAAGAAAATCTTCATGTTTCAGAACACATACAGCGACTACTAAAAACAATGAAAATCAGACAATTTTTCTTATTCCCTGAAGAAGTGTCAAATTACTTGAATGAAACTTGCATAATAACAAACAAAATTGTTTAATCTAAAATTTAGGACCAACTGGGAAAAATATTTTCCCAAGTAACTCACATTCCAATTCTACTGGAAAGGTTTCTTTGAAAGTGGAAATCAGCACATAAGTCACTAGATATAGATTGGGTGTTTGTTTTGATTTATGAAGATGGAAAGAGAGTTTTGTTTGGGCAAGCATACCCTGCTAAATTTAATTAAGATACATGTTCTTAAATCTTCATTGCGATCACTGTCCTGGGTAATGGGCAATAGAAGCTGACACATTTCCAATGAAACCAGTCATAGGCAGAAGCCAAATCATGGCCTGTACTTAGCTAGAACAGGGAACACAACAGTGGAAGACAGGTGTTGAAGCAGCAGGCCACAAATTTATTAATTAAATTCCTTGAGAAACCATCCATTCATCCTTTCCCACATAACAGATGTCTATCTGGGTCCACTGTGTCTTTGCTGGGTTCCAATTTTGATCTCATAGCTTAGGTCTGATGCTCTTCACACATCTCTAGGACTTAGCAAACAGCTGACAGATAGAGACAGGTAAATGAAGGGAGGAGGAACATTGAGCCAAGGAGAATATCTGCTCTGTAAAAGCTACAGGTTTTCTTTCTCTCCTCAAGCATTAGATCTCACTTGACATCTGGGCTGCCCCTTTCAGTCTTTGTCTCAGTCAGAGGAGAAAACAATCATCACGTGCAAAACGATTTCTGCTATTTGTTGCTGTTTCTTTGAACCCTTGTTTTTCCCTGAGGTGCACCTTCATAAAAAATGGTGGAAAAAACTCTGCCTCTTTGACTCACTTGGACTCAGATCTTGCCTTATCTTATAGCAGGAAACTGATCAGAAAAATATGAAATGTGAAACATAAAGTTTCCTTGAATCCAGATCACATATTAGAGTTTGAGTGATACAAATCTCTCTAATCCACGTGAAGTAGAAAAAACAATTTTCTACATTTAGGTGGGTGCTTCTCCAAACACTGCATTATAAAGTAAGCCTACTTGCCAGATGTCAACAATCCAAAGGCTTGTTCCACATTTCTACGCTTCACTCTAGGAAGACAGGAGAGACTTAGTTTAAATCAGTCTTTATTATCCAAGAACAGAGGAGAAACTAACTTTCTTTGCTTCCATGGCTGTGTAATGGGATAATCCAGCATTTTAACCTGCTGTAGCCTTCATGCATCTCTCACCTATGCCTAAAGCTGATTCAGAACTAGATTTTGGGCAATGCAGTTTATGTGGGAATTCAAAAGTAGTTGGACTTCACCAACGAGTAGCCTTAGTCTCTGTGGCTGAGAACTTACCAGGAGCTCTAGGTGCTTTACCTAATTTTACATATCTTTATGTTTTCTCTTGGCATTTTAGTCTGGTAAATTTGCAAATGGACCTGTCAGTTATAGCAGCTGTACATTACAGTCCATCACAATTGATCATTTAATATCTGATTTGGTATCCATTCACTGTTTTGAGTTCTCTTAGCTCTCATCTATTTCAAATCATGAATTAGTCGTATTATAGCACATAAGCTTTGCCTGTTCAGAACAGATCTTCTCCTGAACCTGAAAGGCACATATAAATACACCCTGTTTCTGTACCCCCAAACTGCAAGCAGGGTCAGTAGTTTAATGCTATGCCTGACAGATAATTTTCCCATAATCTTCTGTTCCCTACTGTAGAAAATATGACTGTGGGTGATACAGCTACACATTAAATTACTGAGCATGTCTTAAAATTCAAACAACAGCATTTAACTTTCATTCCCAAGGATCACTGCAAGTGGGGAAAAACTGCCACCTACCAAACTTTACCTTTTGATTTTTGAAAGGGTCTGGACAAAGGAATTGGGGCCATCTGGAAAGAAGATCAGCTCAAAAATATCTTCCTCATGTAAGATTTTGGCATGATTAATGGACCATTTCAGGAAAAAAAATATAAGACCCTGGAAGACAGGGACCTGGAATCCCCTGCAAACCACACTTTCTGATTGTTTTATGAACTTGTAAGAAAGAAAAACCTGGATGAACTGGTAGCTTTATGTTGCCTTGGTTTTATGATGGGACACTCTTTCAGAACTTGAGAAAAAATTCTTGTTTCAGGGCTCCTCACTGGGCAAAATTATTCTTTGAGAGTAGTTTTGTTCTTTTGAACATATCTAGGTTGTCCGGGATGGGGGCATGGAAATGTTATTTGTATATGTGCTTGTGGATTTCAGATTGAAAAAAAATACTGAATCCAGCTCTGGATAAGGAGAGTACCACCAAAGCTTCTCCACCTGATGTGATGTGATTATGAAAAATGTCACTATGGCACCTTCTGCTGCTCCAGCAAGGCATGTGCTCAGCAGAGGCCTAGTTGTGCTTTTGATGAGGTCTTTCTGTGCCCTTTATCCACTGTTTTTTCACACTGCTGACCCTGAAATTTCAGGTCCCAGAAACATGTGATGAGTGTAATAAAAATTTAGGATCACATTGCCAACAGCTGGGTTACCCATGTTGGATACTGATTAGTGTTATCAACAGGGATAATGCGAGGTGAATTCCTATGGTTTAGTTCTTGGGTTAGGTGAAGAAAAGTGTAGTGTCTCTTTTTATCATATTGCTCCTAGATTGTGGCCATAAAAGGTGCTATTCAAAAATTCCTTGCCAATGAGCACGTGCATGTCACAGTTACAACAGGGCTGGTACCCTGATATTTAGTGACACTAGTTCTGTAAAGCTTTACAGCTGTTTATTATAGATGTTTTCAGTCAATCCTGTTCAAATTGCTACTATTATTTGTGCAAAAAATATTAACTGAGCTACTTTTCCACCCATAAAGTGCTAGTAATATAAACTACATTTTGCAACAATCTGCTGGTTTTGAGGTTAAACATATATTAACTGTAATAGGAGTCTAGACCTGTGTTAAGCACATTGGGAACCGGTTCTTTACTATTGTGATGACAGGAAGTGAAAACACAAAAATGTGGTGTTCCATTCTTAAATCGCTCTTTTGAAACAAAACACACTTTTTTTGCTGTATAGGCCAGGTATAAAGTTGAAGCAGAGCTGTATGAAAAGGGACTTAATTCTCATTGTTTACACAGAAAACCTGGGCAAGGGAAAGATAATACAATGCTAAATAAACATCTATTCTTGTCTACATATACATGTGTGTATATATATGTATTCATAATATACATAAACTTATACTGGTATTTACATAAAAGTTGATCAGGGACATTAGGAACAGGAACAATCCATCATATCTTTTTCTAATACCTAGGAATTAAATTAGCCTCAATGCCCCAGATCAACAAAAACCAAGGATATTTTACGAGTATTTAATTAGTAGGAGGATAGCAGCTATGAGAACTTGCTATAGGAGTATAGACAGGATTTTCTCCTGGGGCAGTCTCTTGTCTTCACCTACTTACAAAATGGAAGAAATTACTGCTAAAGAGGATTTTGTCATCTTAATTAGTAACTTTTGTTGGCTGAAACTATTCATACTTCTTCATCTAATAAGAGTAAGTTGCTATAGTTGGGTAGCAGAGAGTACCTAGAATTCATTGCAATTTCCTCTGTCCATACCTACTGCTGCATGAAGAAAAAGTTTCCATTTTAATGTATTTAATAATTTGTGATTGTTTAGTTTGTTGTTAAAATTATTTTACTAATAGAATTTTTTTCAGTATTTAGGTAAAGCAGGCCAAATTTTTAGTCAGATTCCTAGACAGGGATTCTTATTTTCAGGTGACCTATATGACTAGATAAATGAAATGTTGCAAGAAAAAACAACTCCGCAAATTTTCAGAAAGCTGGGTAAAAATCTGTTAAATAATAAATGGCATGCATACATTTAGGAAGTGTCATATCTAAGCATCTTTCTCTTTTCCTTTCCTTTCTTTCTGGTACAGAACAGCAGTTTGTCAGTTTGCTGTACCATCTAAATTATCTGTCCCAGACCTCTGAGTCCTATAGCTACTACAGGAATTATATAGATGCATATAAACAAAGGAGGACACATCAGGAAAGTATATCTTAGGTTTAGACTGACTCAGAAGTAAATGGTCTCCATAGTATTGCACTTGACATGGCAGCCAACAGCACAGAGCAGCATCTTCCTTTCAACTTGCTTTGAACTGTTTCACCAGGCAAAGCCTGCAAGACCCCCTCTCATCAGTCCAACACTGAAGCCCTCACTGGAGGTCAGACAGACAGAAGAGAGGAGTTGGCATCCCTTCTTGCTGATGTTGCTGCAAATATGTCATTGCAGAACAGACACCTGAGTGGCATTAAGGTCTTCTGTTGTTGCAGCTGAAGTTTGACAAAGCTGGCAACAAGGAAGGGAGCGTTTGCTTGGTTTGTAGATTTTCTTGTTGTCACTTTGTGTTTGTGTGTGCATGAGAACCAGTCAGAAAACAACAATTCTCAATGAGAGAAGAGCACTTCAGGCTGCCCTTCTGTCTGTTTTTGAAGCTTTAGAATGATACAAATAGAAATATTTACCTATGCCCTTAAAAACAGTATGACCCTCTCCCCTCACTTCCCTGGTGGGGAATGATGTGTTTGTAGGACAGCACAGCAGAGAAATACCCAAGTGATTCCTTCATTGGCCTAACCTCTCATGGCTAAGGAAAAAGAGTCTGCCTGGATGTTGCCTGACTACGCCTGGCTGGCTTAATCGTCCTCTGGAGCCACATGCTGTGTGCAGAATTTGGGACAGTACTGTCTTGTCAGAGCCAAGCAGGCAGCCAAGGTGCAGCAGGGGAAAGGGGGGTGTAACCAAGTTGTGGTTGGCTAAAGCTCACACTTGAACTCTGCATCTGTAAAAGATAAAGGGTAGAAATCTGAAAACAGATGACACCCTGCCTTCAGTGTGATTTGCAAAAGAAGATTTCCCAATATTTTTATGTTAGGATGGTACTCAGATTACAATCTCGGAAAGCTGTGTGCTAAATGTACCCATAATGAGATATTATCATGTCCTCAAGCAGTTAGCTGCTACATAGACAAGGCATGCAAAGGCAGTGCTTTATCCTAATTTAATGGATTATGCAATGGGATGATCAAATAATTTTCATCCGAGTATTTAAGAGCTTTCAGAAAAAGGAAAAAACTGTACCCAACTCATCTCAAACATCTGAATTAAGTTCCTTGACTCTAAGGTCATCTTTGGTTTCTTCTTTCCTCCTAGATTTTTATTACAAAGACTACAATTACAAAGCATGTCAGCCTTTGCCTTTTGGTATAAATGCTCCTACAACTGAAAGCAGAGCAATTTCTTGATAAGTACAGTCCATTTTTGCAAGGAGTTTCCTAACTTGGTGTTCCCTGCAGGCAGTATTGTTGTGGTGTGTGAATCTGCAGCATTCACAGGATTACACTGGCAGGATGGAGTGAGTCTCCCTCCTTCAGCTGGAATAATTTATTCATGGTAACATTTTTTAGAGCTGACAAAACTCGTAGTCATGCACGCATTGGAAAAGAGAGGGTTTAAAAATCAGGAAATACTCAGAAAGCATGATTGCTAAAAGCTGTATAATCCCAAGATTTTGGGGCAGATTCTCAACTTTGGAGCTTGGCAATACACAGAGACACGGTGTCTTTCAGTCCCTTGAAACATGAAATTCTATCACTATTGTTTTTTTCTTTTTTTCACAGAATAACAGAATCAACTAGTTTGGAAAAGATGTCTGAGGCTGAGTCCAACCTATGACCCAACACCACCCTGCCTACTAGACCATGGCATTAAGTGCCACATCCAGTCTCTTCTTAAACATCTCCAGGGATGGTGACTCCACCACCTCTCTGGGCAGCCCATTCCAATGTCTACTCACTCTGTTCGTAAAAACCTTCTTCTTAATGCCCAACTTAAACCTTTCCTGCTGCAGTTTTAAACTGTCTCTCCCCCTATTGCTGATTGCCTGGGAGAAGAGACCAACCTCCACCCAGCTACAACCTCCTTTCAAGTGGTTATAGAGAGGAATAAGGTCCTCCTTGAACCTCCTCTTCTTCAGGCTAAACAGCTGAACAACCCCAGGTTCCTCAGCCTCCACTCATTGGACTTGTGCTCCAGTCCCTTCATCAGCCTCATTGGCCTTCTCTGGACCTTCTCCAGCACCTCAATATTCTTCCTAAATTGAGGGGCCCAGCACTCGAGGTGTGGTCTCACCAGTGCTGAGTACAGTGGAAGAATCTCTTCCCTGGTCCTGCTGGTCACACTATTGCTGATCCAGGCCAGGATGCCACTGGCCTTCTTGGCCACCTGAGCACACAGCTGGCTCATGTTCATATGTTGTCTATCAGAATCCCCAGGTTCCTTTCTGCCTGGCCACTCTCCAGCCACTCTGTCCCCAGCCTGTGCTGCTGCAGGGGGTTGTTGTGGCCAAAGTGCAGGACCTGGCACCTGGTCGTGTTAAACCTCATCCCATTGGATTCAGCCCATCTATCCAGCCTGTCCAGGTCCCTCTGCAGAGCCCTCCTACCCTCCAGCAGATCCACTCTCCCTTCACCATATTGGCATCTGCAAATTTGCTAATGGTAGACTCAAGAGATACAGTTTTTAAGAGGTACAGTTGGCTGATGTATTAACTTTGTAACAGCTTGCATAGTGTCCCTTTTTTAATGAAGTATTTTAAAGTCCTTTAATTACTAAGCTGCTTATACTTATGCTTGTAGATTCAGTGATTACAGGACTGATGGATATATTTTTAAATTAGATGTTCCCAAGGTTACTGCAAATACCTGCACAATTAACTTTGCCTAATGAGATAAGGCTACCAAATTTTTAACAAATCCAAACAGGATACTTTTTTAACCTGATACAGTAAGGGTCTTCTTTACAAAGCTGTTACAGTACTTATTTGTATGAAATCTATTTTGTTTTGCACATAGCATAACTCAGTTTTATTCTATTAAAAGTGCAGAAAAATAAGTTTTTTGGATTCCAGCAACAGTGAAAAAGTGTCAAGGTTTGAGTGGGCATTACCTCTTCATACTGAAATGGCTTCTTTTGCCCATATGTTAGAAATAATATCCATTCTGTAGATGAGCTATAAATGCATCCAAATGTACAGCAGTAGTTTTATATGTGTGAATGAGCCAGGGAATGTGTGATTAACAAGCCATTGTGAGGTGTTGTGAGAATACACTTTGTGAAATGGATACTTCTACATAGTTGCCAAGTGCCCCAGATGATCATTTTAAAAGTGTTTTCAAATATTTATGAGTCTTTGGGGGACCTATAAAGACCATTCCCTTTCCACAAAACAGACCAATGTAATCTGAAGTAAAAATTATTTTTCTGGCCACCTCGCTGCACCAATAAACTAGGTGAGATATATTGATATTACTTGCATGTAGGTAAGTCAAAGAATGATTTTCCTGTACATAAGAGTTGCAAATTTGTAGTAGAATATATCAAAATCCAAATTCAGTACTGGAAAGTTACATTTTGTTAGAATTCCCACAGTCACTGAGATGACACAAACCATTTCAAAGCCTTCCTTGAAGCAGAGATAAATGACTTCAGTCTTAAGTCTCTTGAGCCCCCTTTGCTTTCTCCAAATGAAGTCAAACATCTATATATTTCAAATATGAACAAAACCTACTATGAATCAACAGTGTCCATTTCACAGAGAATACTTGTGTTTGAAAACAGTAAATTACAAGCTACACATAATGCTCTTCATAGTTGTTACTGTGTGAATACACTTTTGGACTAGTTCTGAAAATAATTAGAACAACCCATTTTCTTTGGTTTCAACAGCTGCAAATAAACACCTCTTTTCTGAGGCAGTTTGAAAGGAAAATACTAGTTATTCTATCATTTGAAACTAAATTTACAGAAGTTTTAACCTGTTCAGAACTGCAAATCTGGTAAATCTTGTCCATCTCATGTAATAAAAACCACATCCACTTGTAGATACAGATACAGAAACCTCAACAACATTGAAGTACTTAATTGGCCATCTACCTTTTTTTTCCCCTGCTACTGTGATAACAAATAAAGTCACTGCAGTTTGCTATCCCAAATGTGATTTTCTCTATGGTCCTTCAAAGGTATTAAATTTCCACTTCCAGGATTTTTTTCTCCTTCTTTCCAATAAGTTGCTACCATCATTTATACACAAATTTAACTCTCAATTAATTTGATTTAATTTTGTAAAAACAGCATAAAATAATTTCTTGCTGTCTCCTAGGAACTGTTCTACTACCTGGTTACAGTGGTCTGTATCCAGGTAAACCTTCCTGTGTCCAGATTATAGTCATGTACCTGTCTGTCTTTACGGACTCAATAATTTATTTTGTAATACTGAATTTAAGCACAAGTCAATTTTCAGTAGGACTATTCCAAAAGTTTTGGCTTTTTCCATATTTGATTAGATAAAAACAATTTGTCTGTAAATTTGAAGTTATTGGTGCACATTGTTCTTTCTACATGCTTTATAACTGTTTGATGACTTAGTCTTACTTCACAAATGGGGAACTGAGGCAAAGAAAAACAAAGGACCGGGGAATGTGAGAAGGAATTGTCCAAGCTGGTGCTGACACAAGGAGATTGGTCCTCCTCCTTCAGTGCTGCGTGGCACAAACCTGTCTGTCCCTGAGCCCAGCCCATGGCACCGGAGATGTGTTGGTGTGTGCTGGGGGTGCTATCAGTTCCCAGAGCTGCGGCTAACACATCCTGCTCAGCTACCCTCCAGGACATGGTGTTTGTAAGTCCTGAGTGATTTTTCCTGACTCCTGTGGGAAGTCTGCAGGGACACTGAGTCCAGGCCTCCTAAATTTCTCCTCCTCTGTGCACTAACAGCAAGACAATTTTTCCTTCCTTTTGTGTTGGGCTTAAACATCCACTTTTCTGTAACAATTTTTATTTCTGTGCTGAAATAAATACATTCCATCTGAATCACAGAAAATGTGTGTCATTGGATTTGCTCTCTGATCTCATTTCTGTTAACCTCTATCCATCAAAGGTCTGCCCACATTCATTTCTCTGAAAGCTCTTTTGCTTGTTTTAGCAAATTTATTACCTTTTCCATCTATCCTTTTAGAAAAATTGGAGCACCATGAGTGCATGTATGAAAAGTATTCCTTTTCTGAACTCAAAGATTATACATACAGGGTATATTTCTTCCTTTTTACTCAATCAGCTGTCTGTCTACCTCCAGCAAGATAAGCTGGCTTTCTGGAAAAAAAAAAAACCCATATATAGAAATACAGCTACTTTCTATGGAAGACAACTTTTTCAATCACTATGGCAGAAAAAAAGATTACCAAATTATGCATTTCTACATAATATATAAGGTGGATGTTTCTGCTAGGAGGGACAGTATTTGGACAAAACAACCATCAGAACATGTGAGAGATAACTAGTTAAAGTAAACATAAGAGAAAAATATATTTTGCATCTCAGTTCAAGAAAAAGAGGAATCCCTGTTGTCTACATGCTGCCAATTTATTTAGATCTTTTCTATCATTTTCATGCTGACAGGATGTCATTTTAGCCAGTTTTATTTAGGTTATATTCTGAATAATTTGGCATGGAATTTGCACTGTAAGGAAAGGATATACCTTTTTTAAAAGACACATGAATGTATTAAAAGAAAACAATAATTATGTCCTGCAGCTTTTTCAGTCTAAAAGTCTTACATGAGGTGGTAGGTCTGCTTATTTTGGAGAGAATCACAGAATGACCTGGGTTTGAAGGGACCTTAAAGATCATTTAGTTCCAACCCTCTGCCATGCACAGGGACACATTCCACTAGGACAGGTTGCTCAGAACTCCATCCAGCCTGGCCTTGAACACTTGCAGGTATGGGGCATTCAGACTGACTCTGGGCAACCTGTTCCAGTGCCTCACGAACCTCACAGTAAAGAATTTCTTTCTAATACGTATTCTAAGTTGACCCTCTTGCAATTTGCAACCATTCCCCCTTGTCCTGGCATGACATGGGAAGGAGGAGCTGAAGTCCATCTGCTCTAAGGAGTTGCCTAAGTGTCAGCATTCCAAAAGAAAGCACCATGGAGCCAATGTCTCTCAGGACCCTACTACTGTTTGCCTGGCATTAGTGCCATATATTCAAAGTTTGCAGGTCTTTGCAGGGACATAAAGGAGAATATCATGAAGCCTCTTCTGGACTTCTCTGAGTGAATCCACATGCAGTTAATCCCCTTGTTGCCAAAAATCCCTTGTACAGACGTTGTGCTTTCCTCCAGGCAGTACAGTAAGAAAGTCTCCATGCAAGCCATGCACAGAAGCAAACTGCACCTCACATATGTGGTGCAGCTCACAAAAGGGGACACCTTGCAGCTCTCAGCCCTCTCAGCATAACAGTAATCTCCCTTTGGATTTGCAATCCAAACAGTAAGCACCTGAAAAAGGTGCTAACCCCAAACATGTTTCTGAACAAAAGTCCCAGACTCTGATAATGTGTGAAAAGCCTGTGTGTGCACAGAGCTGGGTGATGTTCAGCAGCAGCAACACTAAAGCTATTCACAGAAGTAGGAGCAAGGTGAGGACAAGAAATTTGCAGTGCGGAAGATAGGTGCCAAGGGGATTGTATGATATGGTTGCCAGTGATAGCAGGAGACAGAATTCAATGACCAAGGAGGTCTGTTTCAACCTTCTACTCTCATGTAAGTGTCAAATGCAAATAGATTTCAGCAAGTGTTAGAGACTATAATATTTGATGTCACCCTGTCTGTCATTTCAGGACTACCAGGAGGTAAGTTGTCCCTATTCTGTGTATTGTATGGTGCTTCATAGGTCACATATCACATCAGACTAATCAGCATACAGATTTATAGAGATGTTAAAAAAACCAGAAATTAGAATTTACTCTACTTCCCTTTTGAATCTTACACTAGGCTTCCTCATAGACAACAACTGAAAACTGTGTAGGAAAGAAAAGAAATAACTTACTAACAGCAAACAGAAACACATATCTAACTGTACTTAAAATTCCAGGAACATATTGTAGCTGTATTCAAGACTAATTAAAAAGGGAAGCTACTCTGAAATTTTGCCAGATATTTTCCAGCATGAATGACTCCCTTTCTGTCTCGCACATAGAACATACCAAGAAGCTATGTTGCACACTGCAGCAATCTCCTATTTCAGCACGAAGGAACTGTCAGAGATAAGGCAAGAGATATGTAATATTATAACCATTATTTATTCTAGATTAATGAAAGGGAAAAATAGCCCTCTCAGTTGCAACTTGCATGCAGAAAAACATTCATCTTACAGAGCCCAGGCTGTCTATTGTATTCACAATATATTAGCAGTTAGCTGATCTATCAGCTGAAATGAATTATTACATTGGCTTACAGTGATATCGGTTTTCATTACAGGGCACTCATCCAAGTCCTTTCCTACTCTGTTTTCATGTCCTTATTTCTCTGCTTTTCCTTTACCCTTTGGATCCTCTCTGGCCAGGAGGTTGGGAAGTTGAATAGGTTGGGATTTTTTTAATGTCTGACTTGCATAAAGAAGTAGAAGAAGCAACCAATCAAATAAAGGGTTAATTTTGTACCACACTTTCTTTTCATTGAACAACCTCCTTCTCATCAGACCACAACAGCTTGGGTAGACTAAGGCAGAAAGGAGGATAGGGGGGTGTTGGTTTGGTTGGTTGCTCTTTGCCATTATTGTTGTTTAAGTTAGTTTTGTTGTTTTGCTTTTTCTTCTTTGGTTGGGTTGGGGGTTTTTTATTCCATGTTACACAATAGTGAATCTGTCATCTAAATAAAGGAAAAAGTTCAAGAGAGACATTTGCAGCCCTGGACTGTTGTGGTGCAGGATTTCAGGACAAAAAGAGAAAAGAGATAGAGGAAGATAAGAACAGCAGGTTACTGTCTAGCAGAAATGGATCAGAAAACACCCTCAAGGACAGATTTTCTAGCCTTTTGACATTGCAGGTCTGCAATTATGGCTTTGGACAAAGTCTGAGTAAACACATGGATCCTACAGGACCCCCATGACCAAGTTTATTCCAGCATTTTAGTAGCTGTCCTCCAGGATGTCACTGATGCTTCTCTCTCTCCCCCTAAAGCTCCAGGGTTTGGGACAGGAAAGCACGGGAGGTGGCAGGGAGCTCATATATTTACTTAACAATATTTTCACGTTAAATTGGCAATAGCATTTGACTGACAGCAGTAGCTATCCCTCCCTGATGTAGATAGTCTCAACCAATTGGCAGCATCTGTACTCATGTTTGGTAATGCTGCCTTGTAATAGGACTCTTGTAGGTGTGTAGACCTGAGACTGCAATTGTCACTGCATGGCATCTCCCTGCAGGTTCCCTTGGCTATCCTGGGGCTTCTGGGTGGCTACCATATATAACTGGGGGGGCCACTGTATGATCAGGATGCTTTTCAGTATGACAGAGAGATGCTAAGTTTTTAAAACACACATATATACATATTTATTCATATATATACGTTTGTGCATGTGCATTTTGCAAATGGAACTTCAGCCAGTTTTTTTCCTGATTTAAGGGATGTGTTTCCCTCTTTCACCCTCCCCTCACTCCCCACAGAAATCACTGTCTCTCTCTGATGGCTTGCATGCTTCAAGCTGTATTGTATGATTTTTGGGGCAGGGTTTCTTGTACCTTGCCTATGTTTGAAGAGGAAGCATCGGGCACCACTTCAAGTCTAAATAATGACAGTAATCATTTCCAGCAGACAGACAATCTCTTCCTGGCTGGTTACAGTCTGACTCCAGCCAATGTAACTGGCAGTCCTGATACTTCCTCTGAGCCTGGCACAGAATGGGGATGTTTAGTAGTGTTCTAGATGCCAATTTATCAATTTATTCCTTAAAGCAGTTTGAATTTGTTACATGTGAAAATATATATTTATCCATTAAAGGAAATACTAGTGGAATAAAGCAGGAAATATTAAAACACAGTGGGATGCAGTGAGATATGGTGTTTTTTAAACAGTAGCAGTAATCTTAATAAAATGCAGATTCAATCATGTTGAGGGAGCAGTGTGGTAATAAAAAGTGAAGAAAGGAGCAAGGTGCATAAAAAGAAGGGGGAGCCCTTGGGTGGAAGAATGTCTCTGAATTTAGCAAAGACATAATGTGGTACCTGTTACAATTGAACAGCTTTACTTTCAAAATGTAAAGTCAGTGGGTGGGCTGCTTTCATGCCTGGTGTAACTCCATCGAAGTCAATGGAATTATAGCTATTCTAAATGTAGGTCTGCAAAAGCAATATAATAAACTGTAGATGTGAATAAAGTCAGATGGACAATACTGGGGGGAAAAAAGCATTCATGAGCATTTCCTTAAATATATTTGAAATTCATGTCCCTTTTTGTTCCTTTTCCAAGAATATTCACAATGATCACATTCTGGTCAGATAAAACAAATATCTAAGAAATCTTATTCTTACAAGTTTTGTAGCTCTCCAGGAAATTCATTTGGTTTCTGTCTTACAGCCTAGGAAAACATCAGTTTTCCTACTAGGGAGCTGAAACAACACCATGTGACACAAGAAATCTGTTCCCAAACACTGCCAGCCTTTTATTCTATCACTATACAGTATCTAACACAGTAAGAAATCTGCTACATGGCATAGGGGTTGTGTCTGTTACAGATAATAATAATAACAATAATAATAATAATAATAATAATAATAATAATAATAATAATACACAAATAGGAATATATATTCTTTAAACATAAGGCTTTTACAGAATAATGCAATCATCAGGCACAGTCAACATGGGTTCACAAAGGGAAAGCCTTGTTTAACTAATTTGATATCCTTCTATGACAAGGTCACCTGCCCAGTGGATGAAGGGAAGGTGATGGATGGAGTTTTTCTGGATTTCAGTAAAACTTTTGATATTGTTCTTCACAACATCCTTCTGGGCAAGTTCTCCAGCCATGGAATGAAGGGGTTCACTGTTTGCTGGGTGACAAACTGGCTGGACAACAGGGCTCAAAGTGTTGTAGTGAATGGAGCTACATCTGGCTGGTGACTGGTCACCAGTGGTGTTCCTCAGGGTTCCATTTCAGGGCCATTTCTGTTCAAAGTATTTATCACTGATCTGGATGAAGAAGTTGAATGCAGCATTAGCAAGTTTGCTGATGATACTAAGCTGGGACCTGCAGCTGGCTCTCCTGAGAGTCTTGCAGAGGATAGATAGGATCACTGGGCTGTGATTAATAGGATTAAATTTAACAAGCCAAATGCTGGATTCTGCACCTAGGATGAAGTAATTCCAAACACAATATAAATTAGGAGAGGAATGTCTGAAAAGCAGCCCTGCAGAAAGGGAGCTGGATTTGTTCACACTTGAGGAAAGAAGATTTAGAAGAGACCTTATCATCATGTTTTTCCATTCAATTGGGATGTGGTCCCATGCTGTAAAGTGCTCTGGACTCTGAATCTCAGGACCTGAGTTTGAGTCTCAGTGGAGACCATCCCCTGGCAGTTCAATGCCTCCCTGCCATCCAATCCCGTCAGATCTCGGATGCTCATCAGGGTCAGCCCCGGTTAGTACCGGGTGCTGTGACAGTCCTGAGGACTTCACTGTCACTGTCCAAGCTCGCTCAGCCATGGCAAATGGATCTCAGGACTTAAACGGTGGGGCCAGTTCTGCACACCACCTAAAAAAATCCACTGCGCAGGCTGGAAGGGCACACCCACATGGGGAGAGCCCTTCCGAAATCTTCGTTCACGAAGTCTGGCCATACATTATTCAAATGGTGTTTATAAAGAAGATGGAGACTCCCTTTTACAAGGAATTGCATGGGAAAGAAAAGGGGTGATGGGTATAAGTTAATCCTTGGGAGATTCCGATTGGACAAAAGAGGAAAAGTTTTTATAATGAGAACGATCAGTCACTGGAATAATCTTCCCAGGATGAACTCCTCAACACTGGAGAATTTTAACATTTGACTGGACAGGGGGCTATGCCGTCTCCTTCAGACAGTGATTCTGCCAAGAAACATTGGATTGACTATCCTTGAGGTCCTTTCCAACCTGGAATGCTATCATTCAATGAATGGCTCCAGAGGAGGGCACAAAGCTGGTGAACAAGCTTGGAATGATGACCACTGTAGGTCTCTTCCAACTGAAATAGTCTATACATGAGTATAAACATTTCCTAATTGTATTCAGATACAGTACTTATCAATAACTAGCACAAGTGTGCAATCTAGAAGAACCTGATAAGCAATTGTAAGAATCATTTGAAAGCAGTGAGAAATGGTGGGAAAATATTATATGTAGCATTGCATATGTGAAGCATGTTGATATTGCAAGGAAAAATGAAGAGATACATTTCTTTATGTGTATCCTGTAGCTTTATTTACTCCTAAAATAAAAAATGGGGATCTCATAATCATCCCGTTCTCCAGACACATGTGTGATTTTCTCTTCCTGGTCTAAAGGAGTTTTAGTAGCCTGCTCACTATCTAGGCCTAATATATATTGTTAGGCTTCAGGGTTTTCTGAAGTTAGATCTTGGTTGTTCTGCTCAAGTCCTTGGAAATTCATTTGGTCTCAAAACATTTCTAAAGGTCACTATTCCTGGAATATTCCTAGTTGATTGCATATCTTCTTCACCTGTCAGTGGAAATAATGACCCAGGGTTTGTGAGGTAGCTACAGGAATATGTAAATAACAGAATCATAGAATGGCCTAGATTGGAAGAGATCTTAAAGATCACCTCATTCCAACCTCCTGCCATGGACAGGAACACCTTCCACTAGACCTGGTGTCTAGAGCTTCATCCAACATGACCTTGAACATCTCCAGGCATGGGGTATCCACAATTTCTCTGGACAATCAGTTCCAATGCCCCACCACTCTCCTAGTAAAGACTTTTTTTCCTAATATCTAATTTAAACCTGCTCTCTTTCAGCTTGAAGACATTCCCTTTTGTCATCTCACTACATGCCCTTATAAATAGTCTCTCTCCATCTTTCTTGTAGGGTTCCTTCAGGTACTGGAAGGCCACAATTAGCTGAATAATATATAAATAGATAAATAACAGAGTCTCTATCCCAAGGCACCCTGTGACACCTGGGAGTTTGTAAAGGAGGACCTCCTGAAATTCACCAAGGAGAAGAACAAGATTCTACACCTGGGAGAAGATAAACCCACACATCAGCCTGGTTAAGTGATAATTAACAGAAAGGAGCTGCAGTCATAGCTGATGCCAAATGAACACAAGACAATGCTGCTCCAGCTGTGCATAAGGCAAACAGTGCCCTTAACAACACCAGGAGGGGCAAGGTCACCAGATCAGGGGAAGACACCTGCCTCTGCTCAGCACTTGTCTGGTTGCACCTGGAATGGTGTCCAGTGCTTGATGCCCAAGTTTAAAAGGGACACTGAGAAACCAGAGTCTAGAATAAAGAGCTGTCAAGACAGTTAGGGGATAGAGCACCTGACATACAAGTGGAGGATGCAGAGCCACATATCTTCAGTGTGGGAAAAAAAATTGATTACTAGTCATCAATAGCAGTCAGTGACTCATTTAAAGGCAGTAACAAATATGACAAAGCCAGACTATTTTTGCTAGTGGCAGTATATACAGCAAGAAGCAAAAAGATACAAATTCTGGCTTGGGAGGTTTGAAATGGACATTAGGAAAATCTTCTTCATTTGAGAGGATGATACTGCCATGCAAGAGCTTACATTGGGACCCCATGAAATCTCCATCTTCAGGGCTAGACTAAGCCATGGATGACGTGACCTAGTGCTGGCAATAATCCTGCTTGGAGGAGTATTTGGGACTTAATGACCTCCAGAGGTCCCTTCCAGCCAACACTATGATCCCATCATTCTAATATCTTTTTGGTTTGGTTTGGTGTTTACTGTTTGTGTTTTTCTTCTCTGGGCCCCTTTGGCTGACTTTAGGCCCTTATGAGTCCTCTTCCACACCCTGCTCTTAAAATGTTATGGCTTCACATTTCTGCAGAACTTATAAACTCTCTGGAAAACTGACTGTGGAATGAAACAAAATGTTTCCCTGCTCATTGACTCATCCTGTGTCTGTAAGAATTTCTCACAATTATCAACTGGACACAAATGCAAACCAGAACATCTAAACGACAAGCCTGAGTAGACACTACCTTCAGCTGTGCAAGGTTTTACATATTCTCTATAAATAACCAAAAATCTCATTTTTAAAAATTATTATTACTATTCTGGAAGATAGAGAAAGGGTAATAATGCAAACTGTACTTTCAGTTGTCTTCCAAAGCTATTAAACTTACCACTGAGATATAATAAAGAAATAGTCAGATGATTTACATACATAAAGAAGGATCCTTATTTATAAGAGATCTTCATATAAGGCATGTGGATTTTACTTTCTAGGGGTACAATAAATAGATATTTTAGTGGAAGCCTGTAGTTGTCCCTTTTTACATATGCAGGTCATGACATAATTTTGAAAGAAAGTGTAACATATGTACTGGTCTTTATTTTCCTTGTGTCAATGGTATAAAGTTCAGTTTTCCTCAAACACGTCCATATGTGCAATTCATGTTTTACAGGATGTGTATTACTGTTATTCTCTTGAAATATTCCTAGGAGGAAATTTAATACTCTGAATAACATTGCTGTTCCCATTTATTTTGAAGAAAGAGGCTTTTCTCGAGGAGAAACTTCCTTTTAAAAATAGAACCCTCATTGTCTGAAATAGTCCTAGTAGAACTCACTTTTAATTACTCTTCAACCCCCTCAGCTTTGAATACAGCACTACTCGCGTGGCGTAATGGTGAGCGCTCCGCACTCTGATAACAAGGTCATGAGTTCGAGTCTCAGTGGAGACCGTACTGGGCAGTTCAATGCCTCCCTGCCATCCGATCCAGTCAGATCTTGGATGCTCAGCAGGGTCAGCCCCGGTTAGTACCAGGTGCTGTAGACAGTCCTGAGGACTTCACTGTCACTGTCCAAGCTTGCTCGGCCGTGGCAGATGGACCTTGGGACATAAACGGTGGGGCCAGTTCTGCGCATGCTGAGCCTCACCTAAAAAATCCACTGTGCAGGCTCGAAGGGCACACCCCCACCTGGGGAGAGCCCTTCCCAAATCTTCGTTGGCAAAGTTTGGCCATACATACATACTATTACCTAGCTCAAATTTATGAAAAGGTGAACAACCCAAGAGATTCTCTTCAGGAAACCAAAAGTCTTGGTGGTCTCACTTGTTGTTCTTCCATAGCCAACTGCAGCATGTTTTACTGAGGCTCTGTTGAATCTTCTTTGTTCTCTCCTGATATTAACTGTCTTTCCTTTGGCTTTGCATCCTTTTAAAATGAGTAATGTGTTCAAGTATCTTTGTCATGCACTCACCATTTCTTTTTCCTCTGGAAATGGTTCAGCTTTTGATCTTTTTCTGTTCAATGAGCAGCTTTTTGGAAGTGCTTAATCCAGTGTAGGTCAGCCAGGCTTCAGTTTCTCTCATGTTTTTCAGACTGGATGTTGCTGTCAAATTTCTACAGGCTAGAAGACTTGAAAATAGGCTCCCTATGTCTTCTGGCTTCAATTTCTTAAAGGTGATGTGTTTTCCCCCACTCCTACCAAAACCAAGGTGGTGTAATGGAATTCAGCATCATGTAGGATCAGATACCCATATAAATAGCCAAATCCTTTAAAAATACCACTAGCACTCAGAATGAAGATGAGGGTTCCTATAGCTAGAGGAAAGGATGCACATATTAAATACATTTATTTTAGTTTTCCATTCCAAAGTGTCTTCATCATTCAGCACAGAGTGCAACACAAAACAGGCTTGAGTCAAAATCATATTTTAATGCTCTGATTTTCTCCATAGCTTCAGATGAGTGGTTTTATCCACCTATGCCATCTAGTCATCTAGTATTCTAGCCATTCTTCTGATTTATAACTTCTCACTATTCAGACCTTTGCCCATGTAAAAACTAGGAAAATCTACAGTGGCAATTAGTATTAAGGATAGATGTGACTCCTTCCTTGTTCTGGGCATGAGCTCATCCCTACTGGAAATTAAGAACTTTCTTTTTTCCATTTATATATGTTTTAACTTGGTTATCTCATAACAATGACATTTGCAATTGATCTCACACATAAATTTTAATTCACTTAAAATAAAGACCCTAGACCCAGGAATATCTGGTCTGTGACTACTTAGCCTGCTGAGATAGTGATGTGAAGGAGTGATCTCAAACTGCCATGACTTTTTGTATGCTACTGAGCCTAACTTGAGGAATGGACATTGGTTCACAACATAAGAACCTGGATAATGCAAAAGAATAAGCATTTGGGTGATGTAAAAAATCTTTTCTGATTGAGACCTGGCCTGGCAACAGAAAACCAGATTTGTATGTTATCATGTAAGATATATCCCTATATCTCCAGAAGTCACACCTCCAGCTGATTGTTGTTGGAGCAGAGATTAGGTTAAAGAAGAGGGTGAGAAAGTGGAAAGTGAAAAGGAATTTATAATACATTGGCAAAATTAACCCTTTGTCTATAATTCTCAGGGAAAAAAAAAAGTGCAAATGTGTTTGGGGGTTCTTTTCTGATGCACTCATGCCCTGAAATGGATAGAAGAGTACAATTTTCTTATCTCATCAGCAAACAAAAAAAAGAAAAGGAAGTCTGGTAGCAGTCAGCAGTGACTGAGATGCAATAAAATGCATTCAGTATAAGGCAAATGTTATTTGCATTATCATTGCATTATAAGTCATTCATAAAAATATAATAAAAACCCCACACACCCCAAAATCCAACACTGACCTTATGATTACACATGGATCTGTATCAAAATCATCAGTTTGAATGCTCCATCTTTGGGAAAGTTCAGTGTGGATTTAAAGTTTGTGGTTTCCTGCTGTCTCCATAAAGAGACTCAGTCAAGTTTTGGTTCCAGGCACTCCTGACCACTGTCTTTAAAAAGTATTTTAGGCATTTATTATATGGCAGAAAGAAACAAACAATAAAACCCTCATATTTTAGATTTCATTTAATTTTTAACTCTACTGACTGTTCTGAAAGACTCCAAGCAGATATAGGTAGACTTACTGGAGCCTCTTTTACATGTGTAGAAGTGATATTTTGGTGGTCATAATTATTTGATAATTAAGAATCCTTTTAGCAATGCCAATCCATGCAAAGAGGACTGAAAATTGGGTTAAATATGTGGTTATTTGAGGTGCCTGAATTTAAGACACCAGGTGAATGGCCAGACATCACATTGCCTCTCTCATAATACCAGCACTTTTTACACCCTTTTAAAAATATTTCTATTTCTACCCTGTCTCCATTCAACCCATTGCTCACAAGGATATTCAGTGAGATTCTCTGGCTGCTTTTGCAAAGGATGAACATTAATTTCTCAAAGTACAGTAAATGGTGATAAAAGTTTTGTTGTCCTGGCTACACAATGCTCAGGACAGGCTGGATTAGGGTTCCTTTTACCAAAGGAAAAGCACTGAATCAAAAGTGAGTGATGCAACAGCATGCTGAGAGACCCCTGGAGAGCCGAATTTGCTGCCAATTTAGCACTTATTGAGATGAGAGAATTTCTGAAATCTCCTAGTAGAGACTACTGTGACCCCAACCCATGGCTGCTGCTACTTAGGCTTAGCAACGTGTGTCTGGCAATAAATGCTGGTAATTCTTCCTCTTCTTGCTGCCTGTTACCCCAGAAATTGCTCTACTTTGCCTAAAGCCTGATGTTGCTGGTATGCCAAGAGCCTGTTAGCACTGTTAGATTTGCTGAAAGATTTGGTCTAAAGGCAGGGGAAAATGTGTGTACAAGACAGCCAGTGATGTTCCCAATACAAGCCTTTTTCCACTTGTCTGGGTGGAGCTGGGCAAGTCTGGCAACCCAATGATTCCCGTCCCCAGTAGCTTTGCTTCTGTAGTAGCAAAAGCCCTTTGAGCATATAGTTGTGCTCCTATGCTGAAAGGCAGTGACCAACCCCGTGGCTCTTCAAGCTATAACCAGCAAAGGTTGTGCATGATTTCCTGCAGGCCCCCTGTTGTGTTGAAACATTGAATAGCTGCATAAAAATCTATGCAAATTATGAACCCAGCAGTGACTGTTTTCCCTCTAAAATTACTGCAAGAGCCCATAATTTCTCCTCTTTAGGCTTTTCTCATATTTATTGTAACATTATAATTTCATCTAATAACTGTAACCCCATTGGCAAACCTCACTGTCCTGCTCATTCTCTGGATTGACATACCCCCACTTGACTCACTGCCCATCCCTCAAATGCATCTTTCACAGTCTTTTTTGGGTTTTCTTTGAAGACAGGGATGCTTAAAAGACAGATTGAAGATCCAATCCCTCTTGTGTCTCTTAGGCTGCAATAGAAGATCTATAATTTCCAAGTCTCTTGAAGAGCAGCTATAGTGTGCCACTTCAGTTTCCAGCTTTGAGGATAGAAAGCTGAGGTTCTTGCTGAACTTATCTCAGTAATAAACACCAGCAGAAAGTGATCTTTTTGGATCTCCTCTCATCCAGATGGCATCTTTCATGTGTGCTCATGACATGCTCTATCTCCCTGATACCTGAGCAGAACTCTGAATGTAGTTCCCCAGATTATCAAAATTAGTTGGAGGCCCATTTCCTGCTAAGGTGATGTCCTGGTTTTATCTAATGTTATATCCCAGGGGGTTGTTGATTTGCCATTTAGTGAGGAAAGTGGCAACATGGAAGTTTCTTTCAGTTGTCCACAGAAAGCTGTGCTTCTGAGAGATTCTTAGGCTGCCAGTTTTGATATGATCTTAGGAGCTTCTCAACACAAGCTCCAGACTGTAGCACCTCATCACCATGGGCAACTCGTCAAGTTCATGACTAATATCTGACCATGCTACCTTTTCCCTAAGCCAAGATCTTGTGATGCAATACAGTAGAGGAAGGAAAAAGCAAAAATAAGCAGAACCCTTTCCTGGTTTCTTGAGGGAGTCTTGAGGCCAAGTAAACCTAATTCATAGCTTTTGCTTCACTTAATGTAAGGGAGAGGTCTAGCTGTCACCTTTTGCATTTTGTTTTTCTGAGTTTGGGGAAACGCAGACAGTCTGAAAGGCACTTTTTTTCCTAAAATGCAATATGCCTACACATGACCTAGCCCCCATAGCAGAGAGCAAGGCATTTCCTCTCATCCTAGGCAAGTACCTGTGGTGGATTAGTTAAAGTGTGCTGGAGTCTTCTTTCAGAACATGGGGGACTTCAGATGTCTACACTGTAGGTATTTGACATTAGGTGAGGTGAATCATTCCTGCATGTCCACATAATGCTTTGAGACAGAACAATGTTAATTTTCAAGATAACCTTCATGTTAATAGTTACATTACTATAGGGTTCAATTACTTCCAGTCACATTACCAAATCCTTTCTAGTCCCTTTTCTATATTTCATACTGAAGCCACTTTTAAAGATCTGACAGTCTCTCAGGGAAAACCGTATCTTGTTGGTGATGGAGTGATAAATATGTATTCCATATTGGCAACACTAGATGCTCATAAGCTTTGTGCTGAGAAGGAAAGCTACCACAGCATTCACCTCATGGCCATATAAAGTGATTACCTGTAGGCTGAAAATTATTGTGTCATTATTTCCTTCAACTAGAATGGACTGTTCTTAAGATTATAGGTAATCTGTTTTTAAGGATCTGCAAATAACAAGAAGCTGACAAAGTGAAATTCCTTCCCCCTTCCCCTGACTCTCCTTTGTTAAACCCTTGGATCTCTGTTACTTTCCTATTATGTGGCTTATTTAAAAATGCCCTACTGTGTTATCTGGGGATTTTTTTCAGATATCAATAAGTGTGCTTAGTGTTTAAATAGCTCTGAATAATGGAGAAATCAGTCTGATGTAAAAGCAGAAGGAACTTACATTTATGGTGGTAGCAATAATGATGGTACAACAGCACACAATGGCTCCTGGAAGCAGACAAACATCAAAACAGCATGAAAAACTCCTCTTGTACACTGTTAAGACTGCCCAGAATTCTTCCAGAATAATATACACAATCATTTTGATGAATTAAAAGCTAATATCCATGTCAGTCTTTCACAAAATCAACTAGTTTCAGACAGGAACTAATTGTGCTGTCTTGCTTAAAAATAGAGAAATCATCTTTTGTTTTAGCAGATTTCCTCTGTGGAAAACATGCTGTGTGCAAAATGGTTGCGTGAAAGGGTTAGCAATCTGAGACACAGAAGTGGACATTGTTGAGGATATAACAGCACATTTAGTTGCCTAAGAGAAGGATGTGGATGATGATCTTTGGAGAGCTAGCACACCTCAGTGGAAACTGCATGTACTACAATGAACAGAAGAATTTTTTAACAAAAAAAATTGTATTGTCTTTACACAGTATCACATTTTATCTAGTTCCTAAGGTTTTAGTGTACTTCTGCTTTGATTTTGTTGCTGTTGTTCTTTTTAAGCTCCCATGGTTTCCATATTCTCCATTTCTGTGATAAGCAGAATTTGGAAACAGATTTCTTTTTAACTCAACAGGAAGAGCCTTTAGGAGGATGATAATCTAAGGCAATAGCACCAGCCTTCCTGCACAGCCTTCGCTTTACTCAGTAATTTTTCAAAAATAATCACTATCCTCAGAGTAATTATATCAGTAAGTCTTTAATTTGCCAGAGCTGCCCAGCCCCAAACATTCAGATGAATTCAGTGGGAATGTGGATGGGTACCCCTCCTGTGTCTCAGGCCTTGAGTTTATTGGAAATAGAAGTGAACCCTCACAGTCTACATACACTGCTACTACAGACTGTGCCTTGCAAGGCTGCAAACTCCATATTCTGCACAGTTGGTTCCAGGAAAGATTTTTTTTATGAAATGGAGTGGACAGGCACACACTAAACAACCACATGAACTAGGAGAAAATCCCATTCCTGACCAAAAACACTGTTACTAGAAAAGCATATGGAGTAGAGTACTGGCTTTGTGTATTATCACCTTACACTGCACATCTGCATTGTATTAAGGTTAGATGCTGTAAAAGTACTAATGATGATGATGATGAAGGTAATAATAATGGTCTTCAGGGAGAGTCATTTCTCCCTTCCAGGTTTCACAATGAGTATGGCAAAGAACCAACATGTAAAAAGAGAATTTCTTTTCTTCAAGCTTCAATAATTATATGGGTTGGGGCTTTGCTAGCAAATATTTATCTCTTTATTTTCATCTGACCACTTTTCTCTGCTGTGTGTCTGGTTTTCAGTTCAATGTCTGCCTTGATGAAGAATGTCATGCTATTACCTTCTCACAATAATATGTTCTATGAAGTCCTGAATTACTGTGGGTTTAGTTCACATTCCAGTGATAACCCACAGAAGTCTCTAGCCCCCCTTTCCCAATAATATTAACATGTGACTTAACCCAGCATATACAGAAAATTATTTGGTCTCATGGATGATGTTTTTAACTGTAACACCTTTAAAATTCTGTTCTGCAAGTTAAGATATAGAAATTGATTGCAAGAGAATTTGAAGGAATCTTGTACTGCTGCTCCTGGACCTTCTGTGGAGGAAAGCACAAGGTTCTGTGGCAGTGACATCTTGCCAAGGTTAAGAAAAACATTGATTCTTAAGGTACCTAATTACATTTGAAACTTCAAACTGTAGTTAGTCAATAGGGCACAATCACTGGTGTGGGCATTTTTACTGATGTTTTTTAAATTTGTTTTAAAAAACTGATTCATTACACAACCCCTTTTACATACACACACACACACAAACACATGCACACACCCCCTACAAGGACAGTGAGACCAGAGTGAGTAGGAAATCCAAAGAGACAATGAAACTTGCAACAATGCAGAAAGATACATGAAATAAGGATCATCAGCAGTGCAATATGTAGGAAAATCAGGTTGATTGTCTTTGTTTTCTCCAAAGTTTCAAAATCTATTATTGAAAAAACAGAACCAGCATCTTTGTCCCTTGTTTTCTATAGTACAAATCCATGATATTTTTCCTTCCAATTCAATCACCTTTAACACAGCTCTAGCTTTGAAATCATCAATACATTACAACAGAAGTGGTACACTGGCTCCTAAAAATAAGGACAATAAGGCCAAGGTCTGAAGTTTCTTGTGCTGTTAGGAGTCCACAAAATGCAATACCTTTGTCAGTTACCTCTTTCTTCTTATTTTTTGAGATGCTTACAAATATCCTTTTAGAAAATACTGAAGAATGTGAAAGGTGTGAGTTTACTAAACATACTATGCAGATTTCATTACTGATTGCCAAAACTTGGAATAAAGCATGGCAATTTCTTCCTGACACCCAATTGTTCTCTCTGGCACAATGACTACTTGACTGTTTCTTGTAGTAATAATTATTGACAAAAGGACAAAGCATGGAGCAGTCAGATTTTGCCCCACTGTTAGTTCCCATAATTTGGAGCTCTGATGTCTTTGAAATAGTAAAAGATATCCATAATAGATGTGATTTCTAAGATCTTCTGTAGGAGTTCTTTTCAAAAGCTGTATTGTTTCCATGGACGCTGCCGTATAATCTAATTATTCCTGATGGGTTGTCTATTGTACCACAGGGTTCTTCAAAGGAAAGGAAAACAGCAAGGTAGATCATTTGAGCAAAAATCTTTTATTTGTTTAGGACAATGTTTCACAAAAGCTCTATCTAAGAAGGAAAAGAAATCTCTTCTGAGCCTCCTTTCTTTCAGAATTCAAGTTGCTATAATCATAAAGCACCTCTGTGTACTGTATGTTTTATCCTTTCCTTTCACTGGATGATAGAAGACATTCCAGCCCCATGTTGGGGTGGTATTTTTCCCCACTGAAAAATTAATTCATTTATATTGCAAGATCTACTGTAGACAAGCAGGGTAAAGCAACCCCAAGCAGTCAGAGAATATAGGCCAGGCCCAACACCTGCAGCTTGTCAGAGGAATTATTCCACTCAACTCAGTTGGAATCTTTTTGTCATAAGATATACAGTGGTGCAAAGGAGTTGATATTTACATCCACCTCATTAAAGTGAATCAGTTTCCCATTATCACAGAGTCACAAGTTCCTAGGCCATATGATGAATCTCACTTGGTCTGTGGTGTGTGCAACTGCACTGTTTCTGACCTTGGCCATTGTACTAAATGAGTCCCATTGCCTGTGCTGTTTCTCAGGATACCTTTGCACCTGCATGACCAGGCTCCAGCCAGCTTTTCCCAGAGAAGGGCCTGAAACTGTACTTTGTCATGTCAAATAACAATATCCTGAGCACATGGGCATGCTCTTGTCTTGCTGTGAATGTGTAAATAAATGAATACTTCCCTTACATTCACTGTCACCCAAGCTAGCGTATTGTAAGAACATGGTTGTGTGGGAAACTAATGAGTGGATAGAGAACCCCTCAAGCATATCAAGTGGGATGTAGTTGGAAGCTCAGAATTTTTCCCTCCTATCCATCAGTCCTCTCTTTGAGCTATTACCATAGCACTACTCTTTTGCATAGCTAGATTGTGTGATTTGGAGTTTTGTCATCCTTTTATGTATACATGAAAAGATGTACCACTATTTAAGTGGTGTCTTCATTTCATATAGTCTACGAACACGAAAAAATTATATGGATATTCTTTTACATGGCCTTTCAAGATCAACTACATTCATACAAATGACCTGCATTGCTTCTATATTATCATTGTTACTATGAGTCAATAGTTCTGCCAAAGCTCTACTCAACTTTGGTATTTATGAGACATCTCTCCTTAACAGTTGAGGACAGTTTGCATTGAGAAAAGGTATTCACCAGAAAATTTCTGCTTTTAGTTAGAGGCAGCTCAGCCCTGTTTTCTCCCATGTTTACCAAGAGGGAATTCAGAGCTCTAGTTTTAAAATCTGTTCAGGGTCCAGAAGCAGCAGCAACAGAAACAAACTTGCAGCTTATGGTGGTCCTTCAGGAAGGACCTGAACTCCTGGAGGAGGGAGGAGGGAAAATTTAGCAGTGGGAGTAAAGTTGCATATATCTTGTGAAAACTAATGGAAAGCTTTGAAATCTGTGGTCAGTGAAGCTGAAGGGAAAGCCAACTTTCTTGTTCTACACAGCCTCAAAAGAAGGTGAAATTCTGTACCCTTTTCTCTCCTTCTTGATTTTCTACTATTTATTCACCTGAGATACAAGGTAACAGAATTATACTACTTAAATAAGTCTATTTCAAGTCAGGTTCCTCACAAACAAAAGATATTCTTCATTCCAATTACAGAGAAATTGCTTGTTTTACATTAAGTGCTTGGATTTCACTTTGGCTAGGATTTGAGTAAATGAAGGGATAGAAAAGTACCAATGCAGTGAAAGAATGTGATGTGTACCATAGCCCTGACAGTGGTGCAATCTATGGGGCTGAGTTCCAGAGCCCATCTTCTTTGAAGGTTCTCTCTCTTCCCTGTAGAAAGAAACTACATTCTTTCCTCTAGTTCAGCCAGTCTCATCTCATGTGAAACCACATGAAAGGAAGAGATGGTGTCTCTCCAGCCAGTGAGTAGCTATTTATTATAGAGGGGTTTGATGCAGATGATGGAGAATCAGGACAACAGAACAGCATACCCAAGGTGAATTTGCCTCCAGTTAGATGGGCCACTTTCTGAAGCAACACCTTCTTCAAGCATATGGATGTTTAATGTACATATGTAAGCAATGGAGACTGAAAGTAGCAAATATCTGGATCAATATCACTGTAGATTTGAATCCAATACTATGGAAAACCTTAGATCTAAAGCTATTGTATCTAAACTTTATTTATCTGTATTGGAGCAGCAGTTTGGGATAGTAAAGCTGAGAAGATTACAAAATAGTAGTATGGGAAATATTGCAATATTAAATACTGTTTTCTGGGAACAAGGAAACTTTATACAATTTACAAGGAGGGATAAAATTATGGCACAATATCAAAGGCCAGAGAAGCTGAAATCTGAAAAGTCTCCTTTTAGCAGAAGTACTTAAAAGGAACTGCAGGCATCTACTCAAGACATGGTTTGCTTCTGATAATATAAAGAAGTAGAAGATGAAGGAAAAAATGAACTATGTTCTCAGGCTGAAGCAATTGGGGAAGAGTTGAGGCAGCCAGAAAGCACAGAATACTTTCACAGCATATATGTATATTTTGGGATGATACTAAAGTTCAAGCTTTCCAAAGGGACAGTTTTCCTAAAGCAGTATTTTCTTTAGCCTTTAAAACTATTTACTATCTTTTTCATTTCTTTCTTTTCTTTTTGTTTTCTTTTCTTTTCTCTTCTTTTTTCTTTTCTTTTTCTTTTCTTTTCTTTTCTTTTCTTTTCTTTTCTTTTCTTTTCTTTTCTTTTCTTTTCTTTTCTTTTCTTTTCTTTTTTCTTTTCTTTTCTTTTCTTTTCTTTTCTTTTCTTTTCTTTTCTTTTCCTTTCCTTTTCTTTTCTTTTCTTTTCTTTTCTTTTCTTTTCTTTTCTTTTCTTTTCTTTTCTTTTCTTTTCTTTTCTTTTCTTTTCTTTTCTTTTCTTTTCTTTTCTTTTCTTTTCTTCTTTTCTCTCTTTTTTTTTTTCTTTCAGACAAGCACACTCACAGAATCATAGACTATTCTGAGTTAGAAGGGATCCACAAGGATCATTGAGTCCAACTCTTAAGTCAATGTCTCACATAGGGGATTGAACCCATGACTTTGGCATTATTACAACAAAGTTTTATACGTGGTTGTGTTGAAGAAGGGTAGCATGATTCAGCAAAGATGCTGGAAATTCTTTGGAATTTCCCCTCATCATGTGCAGCAAGCAGGATAATCCTACTAGTGTGTGGTATAAGCATTTTAAAAAGACATTAGTGCACAATCCTGTCAAAGATACTTATGGCTATTTGGTCTGAGAGCAATATGAGTTTCTAAAATTTTTATTTTTATTTGGAACCTAAATATGTTACAATTTGTTGATTTTTAAGTGTTTGTTTCTGTGTAAACAGAAATATTTTCATTTGATGAGTTTTCTCTTATTCAAAATAACCTTGAGTTCACATTACTATTAAAGCTGAAAAGAGCAAGATGATCACTTTTCCCTACTGCGGAAAACAGGATGTGTTGGATAAAGGTGATTTTTGTCACAGAGAATCATGAAGTTATTCAAGCTGGAAGAAATCTCTGTATGACTTGAGGTCCAAGCTCTGTTCAAAGCAGGGTTAAAGTCAAAGCTAAACCAGGCTACTATGAGCTTTCTTTGTCCAACTGGGTTTTATATATGTCCATATTTGGTGATTCCAGAGCCTCCCTGAGCACTTGTACCAGTGTCTGACCACTGTCATTGTGAATATCTTTTTTTCTTTATGCCCAACCTCAGTTTCCCATGTTCCAGCTAGTACGTGCTGTCCTTTCCTCTGGGCACCTCTGAGAAGATTTTAGTCTGATCTTAACCCATTAGATATCTATAGAGAACAATTAGATCTCCTGCTTGGCCTTCTCTGAGTTGAACAAATACAGTTCTCTCAGACTTCCCTCATACTTCATGTCCAACTAATATTTTTATGGAAATAGAGGAAGAAAACTGTGACAATTTGAAAAGTGCAGGAGGAAGAGAGAGGGAGCAGGAGAAAGATTTAGAGGAAAAAAAGGTGACAGGAAGACTGACTTGATGGTGGCAGAAGGTGAAAAACAGTGCTGAGGGAATCCTGAAGCAATAAAAAATAATGAGAGGAAAGGGATGACAGGAAACTAAAAATGTAATATGCAGAATGGGCCTTAGAAGTTCAAGAATTGTAGAGGTGAGAAATGGGTAGGAAAGGGAGTGGCCTCTCATCTACCATTGTAGAAGAGGGCAAGGGATGTGCCTTCTGAAAAAGATGCTTCTGTAAGTGAACTTAGAGCCCAATTTGGACCAAGAAGCTCACTCTTGCCTTAGGAAGAGGGGGATGAAGAAAGGCTTTCTGGGAAGAGATATTTTGTCACATAACCGGTGCAAAAATGAATAAGGACTGGAGCCTGCAAACTCAAGAGATCCTTCATAGCTTCTGTTTCACTTGCATAGTCTACAGAAGGCTTTCTCTCTTCCTACTACTTTGCCTCTTTCATGTCTTTGTCATACTCTAGAAACTATCATGGTCACAGGATAGCCAGCATTAAGTGTCACACTTTGTTCCAGGGTGATCCTAAGAAAGTTTCTAAAGAATCATCATCTTCTCATCAACCTAGGATGGGGGTTATTGAATTTTTTGGTAATACCAAATCAGGAGGGGCTGCAAGTATACTAGAACAAAGTTAGAATTCAAAGTGCTCTTGACAAAATGGATAGGGTCAGTAAAAAACAGGCTCCTAAATTTTCTCACCTTTAGACTATTCTTCCATTCACCACTCCTTCACAAATTTTTTGATAGTTTAACTCTATTCATTAATGCAATTTCTCTGGATATATAATAAAGCATAAGTACATCAGCCCTACAGTTTCTGAATTTTACAGCCTTTGTTTTTCATTTTCTATACAGCTGAAAATTCATATTTCTTACAAAAAGTATAGAATGTAAAGCTGAAGAATATAGAAGTTGAGCTACAAAAGGTATTCTTGTAATCAGGTAACATAATACAGATTCTTTTATATCTTTTTAGAGGCACCATTCTTCACATACCTTTGAGAGGAAAGAAAAAACAGCTATTCTCAGTATTTGACCTTGAACAGTAGATTCAAGCCCATTAATAGTTCTTAAGTTACATTGCTCCATGCTGCTACTTCTATTCTTCAACAATACATGTAGGAATATCAAATACACTCTGCCATTAGATAAATTCCATTGAAAAAGTTGGGCTATTTTTCAGCAGCAATTCTGACTTACCATAGAAAGAACTTCCAAACTTTTTCCCTTTGGCTGCTCTAGAGTTATTATTTGGAACTATTTACTAACTGTATTATCCTATTATCTTAACTTTGGCTGTTAACTCTGAATCTTTTAATAAGGCAAAAGTGCTTATGGTCATGTGAGGAAATCAGTGTAGTTTTTTCGAAGAGTACTGTGATGAGTAAATGCTTGTCCCCACTGGTGTGGATGAACAACAATACCTATCATTAATTTTTCCTAAAATGGCCAAAATAATTCCTACCTAAGTTCTTGATTATTTCCATTAGTTTGGTATGTTCAGCACTGTCATAATCAGAGGAGCAAAGAAATGGTTGAGGGAGACCACTGAAAAGAAAATTGTGTTACTCCCTGTGTAACTATTTGATCAGAATATTGTTATGGCCATCTCTGAAATTACTACTAGATGAGTATTGAGAATGGCATATGTGTGCTGGATACTGTCCAAACCTTTACCAGTGTTGACATAGTTTGTAAATTCTTGCTAATTCTAAAGTTGCTTTGATAGTGTGAATCAAAGTATAACACAATCCTTTAAGCTAAAGCAAGTGTATAAAAATCCCTAACAAATGATATAACATGCCGTGCCAAACCACTGATCACATAGTTTGGTGATGCAAATATTTATTTCCTTTGCTCATTCCTGTTCTTCCTTCAGTAGAGCCAACATTTGAAGAAGACATCCCTTGCACAGATGTCTGGGATAAATAAAGCCAGTCCATTGATGTGAAGAGTTCAGTCAGCTGGATGGATGAGGAACATGTTCTTCCTTTCTGTGGTGGGTTTGTTTGGGTTTTTTCCCATTTGGATTTCTTTGGATCCTAAGATTTAGATCAATATACAGTATTTAACACAGTGTGGTAGGGTGGTCCCAGCCAGCAGCCAAACTCCCTCCCCTGAGTGGGGCAGGGGAGAAGACAGGAAGAACAAGACTGAGAAAGCTGGTGACTCAGGAAGACAGGAAGATCACTCACTGGTTATTCCTGTGGGACAGACAGACTCATTTTGGGGAAATTCCAAGTTAAACGACAATTAATTGACAATTAAAATTTTCATATAACATGTTGACCAGAGAAACTGTGGATGACCCTGTAGGATGGCTCCCTGGAGCCTTTGGTGTGAGGAAGAGCAGCACTGATAGTCACAGTACACATCCTCCACTGGCTTCGGAATCACTCCAGCTCTGGAGGTCAGAGACTTCTGGTTTTCTGAGCAATTACAAGGAGAAGCACAGGCTAAGGAGTCACACAGTCCTCAATACCAAAGTTCAGGATCCCATAATCAGGCACAGGGTGCAGGCAGACACGGGAGGCATCTCCTGGAGGTATTGGCAGCCAGGGGACAATGGGAGAGGAAGGGGATCCAGGGGCTGAGGTGCCTAGCAGTGTTTTTCTGCCTTTTCTTTATCCACTTTCAGTCAGTTAACTGGATTTTAGGATGAATTTTAACAAAATGTAGGTGGAAAAAAATAACAAGTTCAAAGTAGGGCAGAGAAGGTTGAAGAAAATTTTGATTAATTAAACATATTAAAGCTAGCAGAGGCTAATGAAATACACTCAAGTACTTTGGAAACTAGCCCAAACCAACTCTGAATCACCTTCACAGTTTTCCTAGAGGGCTTGGGAAGCATAACCATAGCACATGAGTTGAAATATGGGAAATGGGGAAACCTGGGGAACCACTGAGCATACAGCCATGTTAGGACAGTTGGGCAAAAAAATGCTCTTAGTTCTCAGATTGAGAGAATCTGTCAGAGGATGGTTTCTGTTCAAAGTTGCATTCAATTTTGGATGACAAAAGGGAAAAATGCACAAAATCAGCACAGGAGAAACTGAGATTTTAGAGAAAGGGTTTAGAATTCAAAAGTTATCTCAAATCAAGGAGATATTCACTCAGAGGAACTAGTATGAAGACATGAAATACAAACACACAAGTGGAAAAAAAAAAGGAGCAGAAGAGCACAAAAATTTGGAGATCACATTTTCAGCACAAGCTGGCCACACAATTTATTCTCCAAACACCTCATCCCAGGATAGCCCTGTTAGCAGATCCTGCATCAAGTAAGAAGGAGGAGATGATCAGCATCTATTTGTTACAACTGTGTATGGAGCACTGTTCTCAGTATGACATATTAGATCTGATGTGGGCAAACCAGAGAAGATACCACAGCACAGCAAGAACGATGGATTACTTTATCATCACAACTCATAAGGAAGAGCTACAAAACTGCACTAGGTATTCCTAGAAAAGAGCATAGATGGAAGCTGTGCAAGTAATGGTGCAGATGTCACCATAGTGTGTGACCATAATTTTCTGTTTCCTAAAATTTTGGTGGAAGCAATGATGCTTCTATCCATAGCGGAAGAAATGGAAATCTTGCCTCCAATGAGCAAGACTTTGGGAAATAAAATCCATGTTATCCAAATGGCTATGGAGATACAAGCTCTAGAAACTTCCTTGCTACAAATTTATTTTTTTAAAGAACAGACTGTAAGAGATGCTCAGTGGCTTTATAGTGGTAACTCAAGGTAGGAGAAGGACTTGGCCACCAGGCAGAATATCCTCATAAACTGTCAGCCACTGTAGGGGACTCAGGAGCTCAGACAAGCAATTCACTCCAGCTGATAAAGCACTATTGAAGTAGCTGCCTGTGTGTCAGATGTGATGCAGGACTTCTGCCACCTCAGCTTGCAATTACTGTGTCCAGAGTTTTTTGTCTTTTACCTTCCAGAATTGTACTACCTAGAACTGAGATCACAGCTACAGAGATAATCATTCACAGCTTCTCCTTCAATTGGTTTATTCAACTTTATATATTTAAAACATTGCTGATTAGACAGTCCAATAACATGCGCGAGTAATTACTGATAGCAAAAACATTACTATTTTCTTACTGGACAAAAAAGGCTGTTAATTTAATGCCAATTAATATACAGTTAAATTGTGGGACATTATCTATGAGAATTGCATGAAAATGACAAAAAAATCAGCACAGACAAGAAAAAAAAAGGTCACCAGAGGCAGTTTTCACTTTTATACTTTTATTTTCTTAAATTATTCAATTAATAATTTATTTTTATTTTACACAGTGTTTGAATTGACATTTTATTTGGATAAATTATCTTACTAGATAATCTTGCTAGATCACAAAAAAAAATAATTCTGTTCAAACAACCAAGTATTGCTCTGCTCTGCTCTGATTAGAATCAAGAGCTAACCCACAGCCAGGCTCACTTCCCAGCCAGCCCACTGGATCACCCTGGCCAGCCAAAGCAGCTCGCCCCAGGGCCAGGCAGCCAAAGCCTGTTTCCAGCCACTCAACCCCAGCCAGGCAGGGCTACTTTCCCTGGCCTGTCAGTGAAATACTCTTGCCATCCAGAGTCACTTAGCCCCGGCTGAGTGACTCCTCCTAAGACAGATAGCTAGAGTCCTTTTCCCCAGCCAGCCAGCCAGAACCTGCTTCTTCAGCCAACCAGAGAGCCACTGAGCTCCAGGTGACCAGCCAGAGACCCTCACACCAGCCAGTCAGTTAGAGACCCTCTGGTCAACCAGCTGTGGACTCTTCAGCCAGACAGAGCCACCCAGCTTCAGTCATCAAGTCAGACCACCCATCCCTGCTGTCCAGGTGGTCACCCTTGCCCCAGCCAACCAGTTAGATTATCTTACCTGACTACACAGCCAGAGCAACTCACCCCAGCCAGCCAGCTGGAGCCTCTATCCTGTCCTGCCAGCCAGAGCTTCTTTCTCCAGCCAGGCAGACAGCCAGAGCAGTGCTTTTCATAGCACAAGTTTAGTGTGGGAAACCATGTCACAGGCCGTACTAATGTCTATATAGACAATGTTGTCTTACCTTCTCCCACAATTTATCTTATTTAGCACTGAAGCCAATCAGGTTGGTCAAGCATCATTTAACCTTAATTAAATCATATTGACTACTCTTGCTTATCTTGTTTTCACTCATTTTGCCCAGAAATAGCACCAAGGAAGACACTTCATCATTTTCCCAGCAACTGAAGTGAAGCTGACATGTCTGTAGGTCCCCAAATTGTCCTTCTTCCATTTCTGCCTGTAGGTGTAACATGTATCATTCCCCTGGAAAGTGGGCTTTTTCCATTTCCAGTATGAGGAATTGTGCTCACCTGAGCTCCAGGGTTTGTATTCCACTCTTGCTTTCTCCATGACACTCAGGATCTTGACCTCCCACTATGCCATGGTCTAGACATTTTATTACCCCATATCACCCCATCACAAATCTCCGGTATTTGTGCTGGACAGGTACTGGGTACTTCAAAGCTGCAAAGAGAAAGTTTTTTAATGCACTTAGCATAATGATAAAGTTGGTGAGGCAGTTTTCCCAAAGCCCCTGCAATATTTCCCCTTCAGTTTTCTGATGCCATTATTTTCATACTGTTTTTCTCAGGGCTTTGTGCCTGTAAACCTCAACAGTGTGTTATGGGAAGTTTTCATGTGAAGGAGCAATTGTTTTGGGGTGTAGGGACAGGACATGACAAAAAGGATGAGACCTCCCCTTCATTACTTTGTTTTGTACATCTCAGTTTATGCTGGCAAAATCCAACCATATTGTATAACAGAGTAGATAAATTATTTCATTATTATTTCTTTTTAATATTTTTACATATTTTAGCACTATCATCACTATTTAATTCCTCGTTTAAGCTGTTATAATTAATTTTTAATCTAATTTTTAATTATTAAAATGTTATTATTTGATTATTGTTTCCAGTAACATCTGCAGTTGGAGCTTAACTGATGCACAGATTTGCACCTGATTACCACAGTTCTGTCAGCAGTAGAAGCATCATGAACAGCCTGGAGATTAAATTAATACTTATGAAAAGGGTACAGTGCTCAGACACAGCATATCTGTGTCATCCTGCCAGACCTGCTTTGGAGGGAGTCTGCAACTCTCTCTAAGGACTGAGTCCTGCATTCTGGTGCCTCAGGAGTCCTGCAACAGACAAAGTCATAAAATCACAGAATCATTAAGGTTGAAAAAGACCTCCAAGATCACTGAGACCAACCTTTGACTGAACACCACCATATCAACTAAACCATGGCATGAAGTGCCACACTGAGTAATTTCTTTAACAATTCCAGGGAAAGTGACCCCACCACCTCCCTGCACACCTCAATTCCCTATGGTGGACAAAAACAGAGCAAGGCTTTTAGGCCCTTTCACATCCCTTGTTTCCCCAGCAATTTCCCCAGGCACTTCATGGGGCCTTTACCCTGATTTTGGTAATTAAAAACTGCACATGAGGGTGTTGCCCCCAGAAAATGAAGAGACTAATAAATAACTGGTTAATGAACAATCCTGTACCTGGTGGAGATAATCCTATTGTAAAAGAGACCAAGCTCAGCTCACAGAAGCACAGCCACAGTTCTGTGGTGCTTCTAAATGGGCCAACCACGTCTATCTCCCAGCAGGACTGGCCCACAGGGTGCCATGTCACATACACAGGTGCATTCTTTCTGGAGCTGATCTGGCTCAGTGCCAGCTCAGAGGTCTCAATTTCTGCTGTGCAGTGTGACTGCCTTTTTTATCCAGCCATGCCTTCTGGAAGATGCATCCACCTCCAAAATCACACAGCTCACGGGCTTTTCTTGCATTATGCCTGAGTGGGCCTTTCCTCGCTCCCTGTTTGGTTTCCTCTTGTGACTGCTGGCTGAGGACTTTACCCTCGTACAAAAATGGAGATATGCTTAAAACATTTGTGGCCTTCTTGACCTCTGCTTAAAATAAATTAGTGCCACATAGTGCTTTATCTTCTTGTATGTTCATAGTTGGGGTAAGTCTCTTGTATGGTATAAACTGATGCCACTGAAAGAAAACAGCTCAAATGGTGGTAGTTTACACCAGCTGGTGATTCAAACCAGTTTCCTTACTGCTATTCAGTATGTAGACCCTGTTAACTACAACTGCCTATAATCCCTCGTTCACTGTTAAATTCACTCTTTGATCTTCTGTATTTCACATCTTTCTTGGATAATCACTTCTTCAGTTAATTTACTCATTTTTAATTCCCATGCAGATGAAACTCTGTATTAGTTTGTGGTCTCCCTGATTTCTGTATCACTCCTTTGCTCTTTGAACTACCGTGTCATACACAATAATGTGTATAGATTGATAAATAGTATTCTTGTTTTCAAATAGAGATAAATCATTCTAGTAGCTACTGCCTTTTTTTCAAGGTGAATCATAGAATCCTATTTGTACCTCCTCTTGGCAAATCTGGCTACTTAGTTTATCTTATTGTCCACAAGAAAAGGAAATGTCTTTTGCAGCATCCTCCCACTGCAGGAAATTTGCTGCTGGCCAGTTGATGACCATGAGACCTTGAAAAGTGCAACCATCAAAGGTATACTTCTGAGTTTTTGATCTGCTTCTCATCTGGCTAAAGCAGCCCAGTGAGCTATTTTGTCCTGCTCAGAGAGGCCTCTCCTGTCTTACAGACTTCTGCTTCTCAGTTGCCAGACTTCAGGCTCCACCCTTAATGCTGAATCTGCCTCCTTCCTTGCTCAGCTCAGCCAGCTGTTTCTGCCACCCTCAGGCTCCTCATCCCCGGCTCCTGCCTGCTGCACTCCCATGCACAGCTCCTGCTCCCAAACTCAGAGGTGTAAAAGCAGTGCCTTGCCCTTCAGTTGCCTTGTTTCCTTGGGATCCTTTTATCCCAGACCTTTAGTTCTGTACAACTGGCCTTCTTTGATGTGTGATCTTGGCTTGCTGTTTCAGCATCTGACTCCTCCCTACCCAGGTAGTTCTAACTGTTGGATTCAGCAGTTAGTGGGTGTCCCAGCCACAGCCCACCTTGTAAGTTTGGTCCTAAATCCCTTTTCAATTTTTAACATCTGAACCTGTAGCTCTTTCCTTTTTTAGGATTGCTGTGTACTAACTTAGTAATTTAGAGGCGTCGTTATTTTATCAAGCATGCCTATGACCTGGCTCACAAAGTCAAGCTGTGGTATGTTGGGTTATTATATTTTTCTGAATCAATGTATTGATTTTTTTTTTTAACAGAGAGCTGTGGCAAGATCAAACAGGAAAATAAAACAACCTTCCTATTTAGGATTTGTGCTTAAAAGACAACTCACGTATATCTTATTATCCAATAGCTTTCTTCCTTAGCAATCATTCTAAATAACATTCTTTCTTTCACAAAGGGCATTTGAGATGCTTAATACCTTTCTGTCTATAGAATTTGAACTGCAAGACCTTAACAAAGGATAAGGATAGGACAGATAACCAGGAGAAAACAATCCAGGGTGCAGTCCCTTTATCAGAGGACAGAATGGAGCTGCAGCCCCTACATTAAATCACAGACAGGACATGCCACAACTATTAAGGCACATAGGTAAAGATGTGGTCACAGAACATAGTTGTAGACTTTTGAAAATACATAGTCTCCAGTTACAGCATGCTGTCACAGCTTTTGTCTGATTTTGAGACCCATGGATCTGAGTGTAAGAAGAAAACCTTCCCAGTGTGCTGAGAACGTGCCAGTTGTTCCATACTCAACAATGCTGTTGTACTGTTCTGTTGCAGGGAAAAGTGGGAGGGGAAATAATAGAGATTTGATGTCCCTGGAAATTTTGCAAATCTGTATCCAGTGCGATTGACCTTTGGTGTGGAGTGTAAGGGTGACAATGTCATGAGGATTCTTGTTAGACTTGTTTCAAATAGGGAAATGTCTGCATCCTCTAGGGGAAAAAAATCCACTGGGAAATAACATATTTCTTAGGGGCTGTCAGATGCTGTGCTCTGTCACCCCACTGTGAAGATGTGGCTAAGCTTTAATGTATGTGGTCAGAAGATATTTTGACACTGTTTTGAGAGGTAATTGACTTGATTCTTCAGTGCATCCTTTTCTTTGTGCAAAATGAGTGTAAAATACTACTGGATGGGTGACAGGAATAGCTGTCTGAGCACACTTACAAGTTCGGTACCTGAGAATGTCTTTTGAGCCAGGTCTTGTCCACATGTAACACACTCAGCACTCCTATGGGGGATCAATAATTTCACCATCATTAAAACAGAAAGAGCTGAGGACAGAAGAAAAATAACCTATATGAGAGTCTTGCAGAACTCAGAGTAATCAGTAGTTGAGGAGAAATTGTTAGTAGTTTTACCAGGAGAAGTGTTATTTGATCAATGCTATCATCTTGGAATGAGAGATGTGATGAGGAGATTAGAAAACATCGTGGAAAATATCCCTGTTTTACTCCTGTTTCAAATAAGCATTCCTTGTTCTGGGTTTTTTGTATTTTTTTTTTAAGTATTAATTTAACACCTGCTATATGAAGGGTCAAAACATTCTGCTCATATATTGCTCCAGTATTGAAATATATCTACCTTGAAAATGCTTTGTCCAGGCTTCAGAAGGTGACCAGAGAAAACATTTGCAGATAGAACCTAAGATGCAGATCACAGAACAGAGCTAGTTTACTCAAAGACAGATGGAAGTAATTCCTAAAAAAACAACAGAGTTCAGGAAGTGTTCAGCTTGAAGACTGTAGTTGCCCTGAAAAAGCAGAGAGCATGCTGGATTAGACAGCAATAAAATGATAATTCTTTGACATTCTTTTAGCAGACAGAAGGTGGCAATTTTTTAGATATTTTTTGTGTTAGATTTCTGAGATTTTCCAAAAGCTTTCCTGATATGCTTTTGGTAAAATTTTCACTTAAGAACATAAGGAGTTACCATATTGGATCAGATTTATGATCCATCTGGTCTGGTAGTCTGTCTACAATAGCAAATAGTACCAGACATGTCAGAAGAAGGTGCAAAAACCACACAGTTGACAGAGGTCGTTTCATGTCTTCCCATGACATCAGGGCACAGTAAAAGGATTTTTAAATCTTTAAAATACTTTGCCTGCATTAACTGTTATAATTCTGGATACCTTTATTATTGCTGCAAATGGTTGGTCCTTTCACTTCCTTCTAAATCCTTGTCCAGAATGGCTTCCAGTGTCAGTATGCTTCACAGCCCAATAATACTGGAAAAATTATTTTCTTCCTTAATTTTACTTTTGTGGCCTTCTAGTTTCATTAACTCATGGTTATATTAGTGTCTCACTGCACCATTGAATGCCTTAGAACACGTGGACTCTGTCTTCTTTTTCTGCTTCACACAATGCTTTTCGTTAATTTTTCTCACTTACCCTCATTTCACCTTTCTAGAGCAGAAGAGCCCAATCCCTTCCACCCCTTTTGGTGTGAGACTTTTCCCCATGTCCTGCCTTTGAGGGAGAAGATTGCAGCAGGAGGTCTACTTGACACAAAAATGCAGCACGAGGGAGAAAGACAGAAAGGACAGGAGCAGATGGGCCATCTTACAACACAAGGCTTTTGACTGCAGAAGGAAGTTGGATAAGATGAATAGGACATGAACTCAACCCTGTCCTGCAGAAAGTGGAAGAAAGAAGTCAAAATGAGATGGTGAACAGTCTCCAAGAGGGGCTACACAAGTTATTCAAACATCTATTACCTTGTTATCTGCTTTGGCTGGAAACACTGTGAAACCAACACAAATGGTTTCAGGTAAGCAGAACTTTTCTAGCAATACTGAAAAATGACTGAAAAGAAAATATGCCAATAATGAGAGAGACTGAAAACCAACAGCTTTGTGTTTGAGGCTGTTCAGGATGAGCAAGCTCTGAATTTTATTCTTCACTGTGATTGCTGCTGTGTATTTCTTGAGCTAGTTTCTGACCAGAGGGATACATGCTTGGATTAAGAACTCTTAAATAAATTCCATAATTGTGAGAAAAAACCAAATCTCCAGATTTTACCAACTTCTTTGTATTTCTGCCAGCTCAGGCAAACTCTTCCAAGCTGCTGTCACTACCACTGCTCAGCACTCAAGGACTGAAAGCGACTTTAAATAATGTCGCGGGGTTGCGCACGGAAGAGATGCCATTGTGAAATCTTTTCTGGAGGCAAATTTGCATCTCTCTCCATTTCTTCTTAAACTGAAGAATGAAGAATTTTTAAACAAAACTCAGTGGTTCCCTATGTGACTGATTGTTTTTTGGCAGGGAGGTGCAGGAAATGTTGCCACTTTTGTTTTCACAAAGAATTTTTCCAAGTGTAACCAAAGGACTTTGGTAACATGAACTGAGCAAATAGTTACAAAGCACAGAAGAGAAAGAATTCCTTTTTTATGTGTATTTACTTGATCACAAGTAAATATGCACAAAAAATTTATTCATTCAGAGGAAGGACTGTACAGTGAGTCAAGGATACTGTGTAGCAGAAAGACTGAGGAGGGTCATATACAGACTATCTTCTTTTGACACTACAATTCTGAATTTTCATTATTTTTAATTACTGGATTTAATGCATACTAGTTAATTCAATACAACATAGGGAAAGATAAAACAGTTCTACCTCAATTAGTGCATAGTATCAGTGCAGCTGGTATGTGTCCATTCTGCTTTTTTGCATTAAACAATGTTAAAAAAATCCAACTTCAACACCTTAGTTGTTGGGAGGCTACTGAGATGTAGCATTTAGCAAGATCCTGGAAGGTTGTGGGCACTGATATAGATAAAATCCATCACAAGGGCTAGACAATTGGGTTGTTAAAGGTGTCAAATGTAAGGATTTCAAAACTTTTTGAAAAGACACATTTGCTTCTGAAATAAAATTATGTCTTTAATAAAAATTTAGTTTACTTTTATTCAGTTGCACAAACGTCTAAATTTAATAACAATGAAAATTGTCTTTATTGATCCCTTATTTTTCTATTTACTTCTATACTATTGATTTTAGATGTGAGTTGAAATTTAATGTAATGAATAGGGAATCTGTAGTTGATCTTTACTGATGTAAAATTACAAATCAAGTTCAGTTTTATTATTATTTTAATAACTGGTAAGACTTGCTTTGGCATTGCTCACTGATAGGCTTAATCAGTTATCTGCAATTTAGTCAGCACTTTAATGCAAAGCTCCTTAAAAACAAAGGTGTGGAGAAACAACACTGAAATAATGTAAAATGTAATGTGCTGGGGCACTATCACCAATGGTAGGTGCTTATGTCTGCAGGTGTTGGAGAGTAAGAAAAGAAGAGTGGAGGCTTCTGTATGTGTGAAGGAGAATGATGCCTCACTGCTCATGCACAGTAGATACTTAAAACATGCGACTTAGGAGACTTCATTTGAGAAATCATCTACAAAATTTCAACACCAGAAAAGCTGCATGATATTAACTTCTGCAATCACTGGGGGTTTGCTTCCGTGTGTTAGCACTTGGCCTTCCTTGTTCAGTTCACAGGCTACCTGGAACTGGCCAAATTCACTACTATTTGAGATTCTGGGTCTTCTTATTAAGTATATAAGATGAGACCTTCATTATGGACTCTTTTTAAACTCTCTCCTAAAACACAAAGTATTAATTTTAATTAATTAATTTAATTTATAAATTAATGTGTTTTTTTTTCAATGCATTAGTTCTTCCATCCATTAGTGTTCACAATAATTTTAAATCCCTATTTACAATACCTCTCCGAGCTGACAGACAAAGGCTCTGTCCATTTTGCAGATGGTCAACTGAGTCACTGAGTTGAAAGTTTCCTCTAATTTTGGATGTCACTGAGACTTTATTTTGTGGAGTATTAAACATTAAGTTAAATATTACACCTAGAGCTATAGTTAACATTATACCTAGAGTTTAGCTCTCACTAACCTCATTTTACTGCTATGTACTCTTGGTTTCTGAAGGTTAGATTTCAAGGTGTCAAACAGGCAGACAGGAAATGGGAAAAACACTGGTGTGAAAAACTGGAAATACTAGGCAGAAAATGAATCTTCTTGTTTAAAATAGTTTTGCACTCTAACTCTGAACTTCCCCAAATGAAAACATTTCCACTCAAATGCCTGGAAACAAACTCATGTAACAGGACATGCTGGACAACTTGAATAATACGGAGAGTTTTCTGTCCTTGCCATAACATACATTCATTAATATCAGCATTCATGACAGGTTTCTGCAGTCAGGGGATGTTGCTGCAGTGTCAGGGATTTTGTTAGGTGGAAGACACTGAATACAAAAGGTTAATTTTACTAATTAGTAGATGATAGATTAGGACCATGAATAGCTGCAGAGAACATCAATATGAACATTGAAGAATGTCCCCAGGGCCATTTAATCTAATTCAGGAGTCAGAGGAATAGCTGAAGCAAAGGAAAACCTGGCACCAAAATGAAGCAAAAGTCAATGAAGTAGAGACAGTGGAGCCAAGGTCTGATGGGCTGTTTTGGTCCAGAGATTTAGAATGATTGAACCATAGATGGCAACAGATAATGGACTAGGACATTGTAAAATATTAAACTAAAACATACTGCAGGACAAATCTATGAGGATATGCCACTAGATTTTGATGAAAAGCTCTTGCATAATTAGGCTATGTAACATGTTGTATGGATTGCCTCTGTAGCATCATCCTGTCTGCCTTCCATCTCTGTTTTGTTCTATACTGATGGAGTCAAGTTGAATTTTGTTTTTATCAATCTAATCGGTTTTGTGCCTTAATTTTGCCTTTCCTACCACTGATCTTATTGCCTTTGCATCACAGAACACCTTTTTTCAGGTTGAAGCCCAATGGCATAACAGTGAATGTGACACTGCAGGGACTTTTATAACTGATAGAACCTCAAATTTGTCAGATAAAGAATCTAAAACAGCTTTACCTGAGTTATTATTTTGCAAGGGTAGCTCTGCTTAAATTAATTCATATTAATTTAAATATTTTAAAGCACTAATTCAAATAATCTCGTGTAAGTAAAGGGAAATTAAATGTTTTTGTTTACCAAATTATTTCATTGGGGTTTATATAAATGAAAGTTATATTCAGGAAAATACTACTTTTCTGACTATCTCAAGAAACCAATATTTTTCTAAATATTTGCTATGTTTTATAGGTTCCATATATAAGGCTATGAGTTTTAATAAGCACTTTTTCTGTCTCCTTATGCCTCTGTTTTACTTTAATGACTTTTCCTCCCCTATATTAATTCTCTTTTTCTATTTTTGCTGTACTTGGTTTTTTGGGGGACACAGAAATAATGCATGAATATAAATACATTAGAGGTCAATATTTAGTGTTCTTTCAGAGTGCTATATTAGAATTTACTCCCTTAGAAACTGACAAAAATGTCTAATATTTGTGAGGGCAATGTGTGAAGTCCAGAGAGATGACAAAAACAAAATACCAAAATAACAACAACGAGTTCTAAAGAAGTAGTCTATAATTATATGAACCTTAGTTTTCCATGTGCTCGTAAAGAGCACAGTCAGTGTCATGTCAGTCAGTAATTCCTCATCTTTTTTGGTTGTAGACACATGGCGGTCAGTCTCTTCTCCCAGGGATCTAGTGACAAGTGGGCATAGCCTCAAGCTGCATCACAAGAGGTTCAGGTTGGACATCACGAGGGATTTTTTCACCGAAGGAGTTGTTAAACATAGGAATGGACCTCCCAGAGAGGTGCACCTGGAGGTGCTCGAGAAACGCCTGGACGTGATACTTAGTGCCATGATCTAATTGAGAAGGTGGAGATCGGTCAAAAACTGGACTCGATGATCTCAGAGATCCTTTCCAACCTTAATGATTCTGTGATTCTGTGAAATGTCCTTTAAGGATGCTGAGGAGTGCGACACCGGGTGTTTCGCCCCCGGTGGATGCGCACCCAGTTGATGCGCGGTGGGAAGGGATGCGCTGGCACTGCCGCTGCTCCTGCCCTGGCCCCTCCGTCCCCGACTCGCAAGACCGGGACCCGCCTCGCTCCCGGGAGGTTGTGCGGGAGCTGCAACAGAGACGAGCAGCGCACGCAGCCCGCCTCCTACACTGCACATCATGTCCCGGCACTGCTTCTCTGCTGATCCCTTGCTGACACCCGGCGGGAACCCGCGGTGAGCGCCGGCAGCTCCCCGGCACCACACTGCGCCCCGGCACCGCACAGCGCCCCGGCACCGCACTGCGGCCCGGGCCACCGCCTCCATCCACACCGCCCCCTGGCACATCAACTCCCAGATCACCGCCTCCATCCACACCGCCCCCTGGCACACCATCTCCATCCACACCGCTCCCTGGCACACCAACTCCCGGACCACCGCCTCCATCCACACTGTCCCCATCTCCATTCACACCGTCCCCTGGCACACCGCCTCCATCCACACCGCTCCCCGGCACACCATCCCCATCCACACTGTTCCCTGGCACACCGCCTCCAACCACACCGCTCCCTGACACATCATCCCCCGGCTCTCTGTCCACGCCACACCGCTCCGTTCCACGCAATCCCCCGGCACACTATTCTCATTCACGCCGTCTCCATGGTCGCCGCCCCATCCACGCCTCCTCCCGGGCACACCATCCCCACCCACGCCTCCTCTGGCACCATCCGCACCCATGCTATCCCCATCCACACCTCCCCTGGCACACCATCCCCACCACGCCCTCCCCTGGCTCGCCGCCTCCTGCCCGCCGAGCGCGGGGAATTCCCATTCCGTCTCTTCGCCGCCGGGGAGCGCTGCGAGCGCTGCAGCTCCGGCGGCAGCAGCGCCCGTGGCTCGGCGCCTCTGCGTTAGTCGCTGCTGCTGCCGCGGCCGCTGCTTACATCAGGACAGGGATTTTCTGCCCTCTAGGGCTGCGCGCAGACACTCACACACACGTCCTACAGGTACTGCCGCTCTTTCTGGCTGCCCCGGTGCTGTCTTATTACACTGAAACAGTTTATCTTAATTTGCATTTATCTCCGAGGTTTTAGTGCTTTTGTTTCAAAGCTGGAAAGTCATTTGCGTGCTGAAAGTTTTTGCTTTTCTTAAGGCTGCTAGCTGCTGTAATCATACCTCTGCCTGCAGACCTCTGTTTTTCCCAAGGAGACAGACCTTAGCCCAGCCTATTCCCGGGTTTAAGAGAGTGTGTTTAAGGGCAGATATTGGTGATGAGACTGTAGCTACACTGCCTTGTAAGAGGGAGCAGGTTGTCTGTCTGCCTCAGGAACAGCAGCCGTTGAGGTTGTTTAGCCTGGAGAAGAGGAGGCTCACAGGTGACCTCATCACTGTCTAGAACTACCTGAAGAGAAGTTCTAGCCAGGTGGGGGTTGGTCTCTTCTCCCAGGCACTCAGCAATAGGACAAGGGGGCACGGGCTTAAGCTCTGCCAGGGGAAATTTAAGTTGGATATCACAAAAAAATTCTTTACAGATAGAGTAATCAGGCATTGGAATGGCCTGCCCAGAGAGGTGGTGGATTCCCCATCCCTGAAGATTTTTAAACTGAGATTGGACATGGCACTGAGTGCCATGATCTAGGAAATTGACTGGATTTGGACCAAGGGTTGGACTAGGGTTGGACTTAATGATCTTGGAGGTCTTTTCCAACCCAATCGATTCTATGATTCTATGATCTTTGGGCAGCTTCTCAGGCTTTCTATCTCCATAAAGCTGCCCCAGTTTAAATTAAAACTCTAACTTCAGTGGATAATTTCAGCTTGCAATCTGTAGTGTTCAATCTAGTTTGTTGATTCAGACAAGTGCAAAATCCTTTCATAGGCATGATCGCAAAAAATTATGTGAATGCAGCTGACCTTGATAATCACAGCCAAATGATCTGTGATATGCCTTTGGTGTAACTCAGGCCTTGCAGCTTTTGGCTTGATTGTCTAAGCAAATTAGAGTTAGTGATAGGGCTGCATGCATATGTGTGTTCATATATATAAACACCTGTCTGTCTCTTCCACCCTCTGTCTAATTCTGACCAATTCAAGTAATAGGTCAGAGTTGTCAATGTTAACCATTTTAGGCATGTTTTGTGGAGATAGGCAGTCTCACACAGAAAGAGGCTGCACTAGTCTACAGCTCAGGAAAAGTCTGCAGCTGCTGTCCCCATACTCTCTTATTACACAACAGAGAACCTACACCTTTCAAAGTTAATCTAGTTAATCCATAGAAAACCAGGCTGCATTGATCCTGCCCTTCTCATCAATATTATTTGGTTGTTTTTCCTACTTTTCATCTATGGAAGACCTTGAAAACTTTTAACTCAACTATTTAGGAAAAAAATCATGTCAGAAGGGCACTATGACTCTTATGGTCACCTCCACATCAAAAGCTGACTCCAGACAAAACCTGAACTAAGCAAGGCAGGAGACAATTTAGCTCAGAAACACAAGAGGAACTAAACAAGAGGAAAATATTTTGTATCTTGCCTGTTGTCAAAGACTGCTATCTCTGAGCCAGGAAAAGTGATACAGCTCAGAAAGGTGGTCTCAAAAAAGGCTGTGTGTGATTCCCCTCACTTAGATGGATCATATATTAAAAATGTGTAGTTCTGTCTATGGCTCTAAAGGGAAGCTAAATTAGCTGTTAGATTATTCATTTCTCTATGTAGGCATTATGTTCAGTTCCAGTAATCTTCCTTCTTGTGTCCTAAGTGACAATAATGAGAAAGATTTAGAAAATTAAAAATGTAATATTAAAGAAATTAAAGATTAAATAATTTAATAATACATAAAATCAATATTAAATATAAATAATTGTATGGAATGTATCAAAATATGAAGGGGGGACAGAAGCCCTCAAAACACTACATAGTTTTTCATGACTTCCTGTACTTAGGCAAGACAGAGCTAGGCACAAGGATAATTTTTTTTAGGTTTTAACTGTCTTGAAATTTGTTTTTAAAACACAACTTCAGTCTTTCTGACCCCAGGTCTAACCGAATGGCAGAAACACTTATGCTTTGAGAATTCAGGCCCTCATGCCATGTGGATTCCAGACCTTTTCAGAGAGAGGAGAGTTCTCCTGTGCTTCGGGGCAAAGGGAAAGTCCTTTTCTCCAGGTCTCAGGGATAAGGCACATCCCATTATCCAGGTTCAGGAATAGTATGTCATGTGTGGATTCACTCAGTGCTGGGAAGGGGAGCATCAAGTTCTCTGAGGTGCTTTGGGCATTTTTGACTAATTCCTGGTACCTTTTCGTTATTAAGACTTCCATTCTGTTAATAGGAGGGTTTTCAAGGTAGAACTTCCCAACAGCCTTGTAATTTCAGCTTTGCTGTAGTAGGATGTCCATACATAAAGAGCAGCAGGCACCAGCAGGAATGACAGCTACAGAGCCTCCCTTCTATCAGCTGTGATTTGATGCCTCCATTATCACTGCTGGAAAATGGCTTATGGTTTTCAGTCAGATTCCACACAGAAACAAGGCTTGTGCAGCCACACTGTCATCAGCACCTTTTCAAACCCTTCAAATCATAATAGAGAAATGTCACAGACAGAGTTACATCTTAAAAAATCTTATGTCCCACACATTTCCTGAAAACTGGTGGGCAGACAGTGCTTTACCACTTAGCAAAGCCCAGCTGTTCCTCTTTCTGGTAAATGTGCCAGGCATGAGTGAGGAGCATGCCTAGACTTTGAATCACACACAATATCCAGTGTATCTTGCCTCGCTATCATGTGAAACACTTGGAATAGGACATTGCAAGACAGCTGCAGGAAGGCATAAAAGCTGAGTGTAACAGGAGGCTTCAGGCAACACCGGAGGTAGCTATGTATCTTCGTTGACTTAGAAGCGCATAGGTGAAAATGAAGTATAGAGATGGTTTGTGATGGGGAAAAAGAGAACCTGGATGCATTGAAACATTGGCTGTGTGGGACAAGAGGAGGAAATCAATATGCTACCACAGAAGATCCATAAAATATAGGGAAAAAACCTGGAAGAGGGCAGGCTTTCTATGTCTTGCTACTTACAGAACTACTACCTCATGCATATCCCCTGTAACTGGATATCAGTAAGGCACTTAAAAATCCTGTGGGTATACCTGATCATGTGCCAAAGAACAGACTATTAACTGCTCTAAAGGAAAACAGTGGAGTACATCTCAGAGGAGCAGGAGTGTCCCTAGATGCTAAGCATAGACAGTGCTCACTTGTGTAAATGAAGTCTTAAGAGATATTTGGTTGCTATGGTTTTTATGCAGGTGATCTACTTCCTTTATCATTTTCATTTATATTGCCACCTTTACTACGACAGTCACTGCAGAAAGAAATGCTGTCCTGCTTGAGGAACATCACAATGCAAAGCAAGAGTTCAAGGGTATCAGTGTCCTATCGACATATTCTGTAGGAACCCTTTTTTGTCTTCCACTTCATCATGATGGAGTGCCTCTTTGCTCTGACCACTAAATGCAGGCATAGGGATGCCTTTGAAATGGAGCACAGGAGGAGAACATGGGTGCTAAGAGAGACTCCTGAAGAAGTGTCTCTTTTGTGAATTTTTTTAAGTGCTGCAACATAAATACCATAATGGTATCTGATGAGAAAGAGGGCTAATTAGTCCACACTGCTTCTGAGAATTGAACTAATACAGGGACATGGCACTGCCCTGTCTCATGTAGACACAAAGCCTGTGTAGGATTGAACTGGAGGTCTCTAAGAGCCAACAAGTTGATTAGATGGAAGAAGCATCTGTCTTAGTTTGAGGGAAACCGAAATGTTTACCAAGACAGAGGAGAGGATTCCTCCTCAATAACCACACCACCCCTTTTTAAATTTAGGGGAAAAAAAACTTTAATTAGAAAATGTATATAAGAAGGATAACTGTTCTTAACTACTATATATAGATATAACTATGAACAGACCAGAGAAAAGTACTCCCCCAGCACCAACACACCCCACCCCTCCCCTCAAAAAACCCTGTAGGTTCCTCCTGGTGCAGTTATATCTATGGACAGTGTCAGTGTAACACCTTGGCTGGCTGCCAAGTGAATTGTCAATCTTTTCCCAGCAAGGCAGAGACAAGGGAGTGTGTGACTCACGTGGTGCAGGATGGAGCCTTTTCAGTGTGTGTGTGTGGGGGGGTGGTGTGTAACGAAGAGCAGACTCTCTGTCTCCTTGTCCTCTGTTGATGCAGATGATGGTCACAGTCTGGTGAAGAGTGGTGGTCACAGTCCTGTTGAGGTTCTGGTCCTCCTCTGGATCCGACAAGTGGTCCCCAAGTCCCAGAACCCCCAAAATTATATCCACTCAGGTCCAGATGGGACCACCCAGTACCTCCTCCAGGGAGGGGAATTACACAATGAGTAATGTCACTCTGTGAGTCATAGGGTATTTTGGAATCATTGATGGCCCATTAGCAGACATGACACCTCAGGCTGGGTGTGGAGGTGCTAACAACTTCCTGGAAGAGAGTTATCACAGCTCTTATCTCATAGGTGTCTTTCATACCTAACTCACATCCTGAGGGGTCAGGTGTGCCCTGGGCAGCTACTGCAAAAGGCCCATTGTTAACAGTTCATGGGAAATGAATAGAAGGTGTAGAATACATAGCTTTGGTCACACCCACACAGTGATAAACTGGTCCCACCTGCTGAACTAGGACACATCTCTCCTATGAGGAAAGTCTGAGAGAATTGGGATTGTTCAGCATAGAAAAAAGAAGACTCCAAGGTGACCTAATTGCAGCCTTCCAGTACCTAAAGAGACCCTACAAGAAAGATGGAGTGAGGCTATTTGCAAGGGCCTGTAGTGCCAGAACAAGGGGGAAAGGCTTCAAACTGAAACAGAGTAGGTTTAGATTAGATATTTGGAACAAATTATTTACTGTAACTGTGATGAGGCACTGGAACAGGTTTTCCAGAGATCTTGTGGCTGCCCCATCCCTGGAAGTATTCAAGGCCAGGTTGGATGGAACTTTCAGGAACCTGGTCTAGTGGAAGATGACCCTGCCCACAGCAGGGGAGATGAAACTTAATAATCTTTAAAGTCTTTTCCAGCCCAGGCCATTCTATGATCTTATGATTGCCATATATCCAGTGCATGGACTTATTCTAAGACATATACCAGAATTATCCTCTAGCCTAATAAACAGAACAAGAGAATGACCACTGCCTCTAATGTAGGAAATGCTCCAAAATTATTTGTTAACAGACTTTTAATTGGGCTGCACTAATTCAGCCTTTACATTCCATGTATGTACCTTCTGTCAGAGCAACCTCAAGGTCTCACAGCAGTACAGAAAAGAGACCTGGACTGGGTTCTGGGGAAGTGGGAGGTAGTGTCAGAGATGGGTGTAGCAGAGTTGTGGTTTCAGCTGCTGGGAAGGAGGTGTCTGCTGAGGCAGAGAAAGCCCTTTACCGCTGCTATTCCCGCACACCCCTTTTTCCCCTGTAGTTACAAAAGCTAGCAAGCTTAGGTAATGTAACCATAGAACATACTTCATGTCCTGTGCCCATCTATGCGTTCCTTAGCAGCTCTCTATTTACTTGTGCCAGGAGCCAGCTCTGCTTCTTATAGATAGAATGATGTTTTTTGCAAAGATTGCATTTAGCAAGGATACTGGCTTTGGGAAAGATTGAAAAAAAAAAAGAGAAAAAAGAAGAAGAGCTCAGAGAAAGCAGGTAAAATCAGCAAGAGACACTCCCTGTCAGCATATAGTGCCTGTATTTCTGATCAGCCTATTGTCCACTCTGACACATATAGGCAATTTCTGCTACTCCATCTCTTCCTTTACTCCCATGGGAGGATAGCAAGGCCACAGGGCAACACACTTTATACTCCTACAGCCATGGCACAGCAGACACTGGTAGGGGCAAAACCAGAAGTGTGCTTAAACACTGTAGTTTTCCATTGAAGACTCTTTGAAATCCATGGATGTTTCAGGGTCTTTTCTCTCTCCCAGGTTAGCCCTGAAAACTCCTGCCTTTCCAGACCAGCTATTCCCTTACACACAACAGAAAGGCAAAGACATTTAGTGGCAAGAGAGGCAGATCACAAACTGTACCTGCCAGCAGTTCTCAGGCACAGGTCAGTCAATACCCATTTTCATCCATGCTTATCACCAAACCACTCAAACAGTATCACTTGACTTGTTCTGTTGGTAATGTGCCACTAAACCCCACATAGCTCATGAGTTCCTATGCCAGTTCTCTGCAGAATGTGGCTTCTACTATGCAAGAGACAGTCTACTATGTAAGAGATAGTGATGCCTTAGGACTTTATATATTTGTATATATTTGTAGATTTGTAGATCCTTATATAGCTGTATAAGTTTCTTACATTTAGCAACTAGCAGTTTCTACCTCTGTGCTGCATTCCTGAATTTCTATGTTAAGGGCAAGAGACCTGCCAGAACATCATGTCTGGGACCCATGTACTAGGACTAGAGTAGTAAAATACCATTTTAGTCAAAGCAAGATAGAAGACCCAGGAACCCTGGTGAAGCTCCAAGAAGGGAAAAGTTTTGTGAAGATGATGAAGGTGAAGAAGTAAAGGGTCTTGAGACCCCTGACTCAATTCCAAGGAGGCATGCCAAGGGGCATATCTGGAGGAGGTTCTCAGGGTGGAACCAAGATGGGTTTGAGGGTGGATGGTTCCTGGGTTGGATGTAATCTTTAGTTATGATAATTAAGTAGTGTTATAAATTAGTAAGCATCCCTATACTGGTGTGCATCTATAAACTTTGTAAACCTGAAAAGCTTTTCAGCAAAGAGCTATTCTCTACCTCACCCAGATAATATTACCTTGAAAAGTTTTATTTTCACGAACTTGGGAATAGTAGCAGTGAAAGCACATGTAACTTTTTTGCCTGTCTTGAACACGGGTTCAGCTAAAGGGGTACACATGAAAAATGTGGGAAAGGGAGAAGGCAGCTCTGCACAGTGGTTTTATATGTTCATAAAGTGCTCTGAAATCCTCAGGGATAAAGCATCACACTCCTCAGCCTTAATCAACATACTGCAGAAAGACTTATTTTTTATGAAATACAAGTATGTTTCCTGCCTAATAAGTAAGATATAAGTTTACAGAATCATAGAATACCCTGAGCTGGAAGGGACCCACAAGGATCATCAAAGTTTAGCTCCTGGCCCTGAACAGGATAGCCCCAAGAATCACACAACATTGTCCAAATGTTTGTTTGTTGTGGCCGTAATTTTTTACTATTAATATCATGGGAGTTTTACTATTAATGTCACAGTTAACAGCAAAGAAGCATGTTTGGGTCTGAACTTGTAATAGTTTGTGATTACTACTTTTTTCCCAAGGCTGCTTTTGTGAAAGCAACCCTATGGCACTGTGACAAGCCTTGGACTGTCTAAGGATACATCAATTACCGCTCTGTGGTACCCCAAGATCTTCTAGCATTTCAAGTCAAACTTTGGGAGAGAATTGGGAATCCCAACCCTATTGAAATGGTTGATGCAACTGTAGGCAGGAGTGTGGAAATTCAAGCTTGTAATTGGGGAAGGCGCCGGCGGAGGTCAGTGTCTCACAAAGTCAGGCTCTCCCGTCCCCGCTGCACAGCGGCGCCTATTTCAGCCACTGCCGGCTCTGCTTAAACAGCTCCCCGCGGCTTCCCCGTCCCTGGCTCTCCCCGCTTAGTTTCGTTTAGTTTCTCCCCATAGTTTCGGGGACGTGAGCATGAGCTGTTCATCCTGATATTCTGCCTTGTCACAATAGATGTGCTGCTGGATCTGACCAAGGACAAAACTTTCCAGCACCTCTAGGATCAAAGGGAGATTCCAGGTGTCTCCAGAGTCAGGCAGCACATGAATGTGGCTTTCAGGTTAACTATATGTCCCTCATTCCGTGTGAATGCAACAAAGATAAGCTCCTTTGCATGGTAACCTTTAGGCAAAGACTGTATGTTTTAAGTCTCCACCAAAAGCCAGACCACTTTTTAAAAGCAAGGGCATGTTCTAACACTGAAACCAAGCCAGAAACCCATATCTTTGATGAGGAGGGACAATCACACATGGTTAAAACCTATTTTTTTATTCTGGTTAATGCCTGTCAAGAGTTGTTCCATTTCTCCTGTGCCTGTTTGTGTGTGGAGTATCAGAAATGCCAGGGCTGGCTCCCAGAAGAGCTGGACTTTCAGTTTCACGTGAATTTTGGGCCAAAGGTAGAAAGGTTCTGTGTTTTGTACACACTACAAGTTCAAGTTTTCTCCTCAAAGATACACAACAGGATACTAAAATCTGTAAATGCAACTGCCAGCAGGGCCTGACTGCCCACTTGGAGGCAGCTGCACTGAAGGCATGTAAACTCTCAAAAGCACATGGAGAGCCCAGAGGAAAAGGAAGAGGCCAAAAAGAGCAAGGCTGAAAGAATTGGCTTATTTGATCTGGAGAGATCTGTGAAGAGAGAAACTGCTGCAAAGGAGGAAATGAATCTTTCCCTCTGCATGGACTCAGTAATAGGCTTGAACCATAACTGAAAGTTGAGTACTAGAAAAAAGTTTCTCATGGAAAGCAAGGAGATGTGTTTGGATATATTGAAGGGCTATAAAAAATGCAGAGCTCAGTCTGAAAAAAAAAAACAGGTTAGGCAAATGTTTCATGGGAATGGTGGCATATTGAATCCTGCTTTGGCTAGTAGGGTGGCAACAGACTCTCTCAAAGTCCTTCCTGGCCTCTTTCTATCATCCATTGACAAGTCATAAATCCTATGAGTTTCATAACTCAGACTCCATTGATGGCAAAAACAGTTTTGATCAATGAAGTTTTATGTTGTTTTTCTTTTTCTTATTTAGATAGAATGTCTTCTAAAGTTTAAACATGCTAAAGTATTTAGGCAATTTATCTCCTACCCCAGCTAGAAGAACTCATTGTACATCTGGGAATTAGTGGGAATTCATCATTATGTGCAGCTGAGGTATGTGTTTTCACATTAATTTCAAAAGATTGTCTTAAAGATAAGAACAAATAAAAATCTTCCTTTCTCTCCTCACAACTTACACATACATAGAGTCCAAAGGAGACAAAGAGATTGGGAAATAATATTATGAAGTACAGCCTGTGTCATTTCTTTTTCTGCTATGAAGGATGCCCACTTCTCTCTTTAATTTTCATTGGCTAACTCTTGAGGAGGCTTGGGTGATGGGAAAGCTGTAGAGTACAGACCTAGCACATGCAGCTGAATTGACATCCAGCACAGCTGCACCATATGAGGTTTTGGGGTCACAATTGATCATTTTTTGACCATTTTTGTGTCCTGTTCTGTACAGAGGTTGGTTACACACGGATTAGGTAGAATAAGCCTTCTTATCTACATGGTTTAAAATTTTAACTGTCACAGACACAAGATTCTGGCACTGTTATAATGAAAAGAAAGGCTCTTCTAGCTTTCTTCTCTATTTCTGCACTTATTTGCAGATCAGAAATAAAGCATCTTCCTCCAGGTGGCCAAGATTTAATACCTCGTTTCCATTGCAAAATTCTTACATTTATTTTACTACTCTAGAAATACAAGATTCACAAAGAGTGTTCTCTGTATCCTCTTGGCAGACAGGTGACAAGTATTAACTTTAAAAAAAAACTTTAAAAAATCCATTAATATTAGAAAAAAAAACCAACAGAACAAAACAAAAACCAATTAGACTAGGTGTTTAGTTGAAGCTACCAGGTCAACTGACACTCATCCCAGCACAGATAAAATAAGATGCTGTGCACAGGTATGGGAAACAGATTAGGATCAACCTAGATGGGAATGAGAGGATGAATATTTTCTCTTGTGGTTAAAAGTCCAGAGTTGTCCTTCACTCTCTTGAAACTAGTGATGAGAATTCCTTTATCCCTCCTTCTCTGATAAAAAGAATGTTTTAGTAAGTTTTTTTTTTATTAATTGGATTAATTTATCCTGGTCTCCTTGCAAAGTGTTGTGAGCACCAGCACTGCAGAATACTAGATAAATAAAAATATGAGGACTAGCTTTTTTATATTAGGAAAAAAAGTCTGTTCACTTGCTATCATGTGAGGCAAAAAAACCAAACAGGCAGAAGGGTTTCTGATTTGTGCCCTGGCTTTTGATTAGAGGTTACTAAGCAACACTAGCTTGATCTTAGCCCTGCATCCTCCTTGGAAAGCAGTGTCTGTTACCACTCAAGTCAAAACTGGACTTATGTATACATTCAGCTGACATCAAAGGCATGCATGGGTGCAAAGAATACAGTGCTTTGGCTTGCTAACTTACACAACTTTAAATAATTACATTGTCCATGTTTTATTTCTGTTCATATTTGTGGCCTCTGATCACATGTAAAGACAGGAACAAGAAGATGCTGGGAAAAGATAGGCAATACACTGACTTTCAAGGAGAGATTAACCCAAATACATAATTAGTTGAACATTGTTTGGTTGGTGCAGCTATCAACCTGCCCAACATTGGCATGCATTTAGTTTCTGATTCAGAAAAGCAGCAGCTGTGTTTCCCTCCTTTTGTTGTTCTTATTGCCTACTTCCTCCCATCCCATGCCCTGCAGCCTCTGCACTCCTGTCACAGATGCCATCCTCACCTGTTCATCCCTCAGTGACAAGGCCCAGTAGGATATGTCCTCACAGAAATTCTAATGCAAACATTACTTAGATGAGTTACACTGAAATAACATGAGACTCACTCAGGTGTTCTCCCTAAACTGCCTTTTCCCAAGGAGTATTCTATCACCTGAAGCTCTCAGCCACAGCTCAGTAACCTGCCCTGAGGTCTAGGCAAGACAAAAAACCCTTAATCAGCACAGTAACATACCCTTCTGGGATTTGGAAGAGCACGAAAAAACTTCAGTGTAGTGTTGTTCAGAAGGAAACAGCTTCCCACAGTACATCAGGATCACAGAGTAATTCATTTTAATGGTGTGAAAGAGCCATGGGATGTATCTCTAAAAATCCCAGCAAGTGCTGACATGGATACTCATGTACAGCAGCTTGTGGAGTGGCTGCCCTCACCAATGACATATATTAACTTAGAAAAGATTGCTCACATAAAGAGAAAATCCTCCCTGACCTGATTTTTAAGGCCATTCAGATCATTCCTAAGGACTCATCTTTGCTAATACACCTCTGTAAAATGAAATGCTGAGAAGAGGAGAGGAAGGTATACTTTATCTGTTTGTGATAGCTTACAAACATCAGTGTGTTCAGTATGACAGAGGTGGTTGTTGGTGAGTTCTCTTTCCTGTGCCAAGTATGGGCTGGTAATGACTTACATAAAATACTTTCAATTTTAAAAAATATGTATGACTATTTCATAAAATTGTGTTGCCATCAGTATAACAGCACTTTACAATTCAACAAAGAGAAAGCCCATAGGCTAGAAAAGTGTTCCTCACTGCTAATAAACTTGGATTGAATGCACACAATTTAATTACCTCACTTAATTTCATAAAGCTCCATTCTGGTTTCACTTGCATGCCAGAGAAACACACTGGCAGGCTCCCAAATAACAAACAAATACAGAATATTCCAAGGTTGGGCTTGCGCCACCACCAGAGCAAAGACAGCCAAATCTGCAATAGAAATGTCTGCAAACTGCTGGAGGAGGAAAGCTGTGCCTGGACACACTCCTTTAAATAAAATCCCAGGTTCACAGGTCCAACTTCAGAGCAGTGGATAGAGAGGTGGGAGAGGTGAAGAGAATATTCAGCTGTCTGGGCAAAGAAAGAACAGGACTTTTCAACAAATCTATTATGTTCCTACATAGAAAACCAGGCTTATTTTCTTCTAATATTGTTCTTGTGACAGTTATATTTGTTAGCATATTTTTATTAATTTGTTGGTAATTCAACCTGAAGTATACATCCAATATGGAAAAATTAGGAATGGAAAAATCAGAGCTTGGATAGCAAATATTTGGTAAAGTTAGAAACAACAATAATCATGAACTTAGAGAGTAATCATGAATAACCTTAACTAAAGTTACCATGACTGCTTCTACATGTAGTAACATTCTTCTTTGATAGTTTTTTAGTAAACTAGCTTTTCTTTACAAGTTTAAAACACTGGAATAGTTAGTGAGGAAAAACCTTTAGACTGACTGTAGCTGCACTTTCAGATGAAAGTGCATGAGGTGGTCTTTAGCCTTTGCTCTGAAAACAGCTATTCTGGTATAATTTTTTTTATACTAATTGCAAATTCAGATTAGAATCATGCTATATATATTTGTGCTAAATAGATATTGTACTATATATACCATAACTGGAAAAAAATCACTATTTTAATTGTATTGATAGACTTAAAGATTTGCATTTTTCTAGCAGAAAAAGACCATCAGCTTCATACATACATTCCATGATGTCAGCTGAGTAACTCTGGTCTGATTGCAGCAAATGGAAGGTACTGTCTTGTGTTTAAAGCTACACCAAGTCATATCACTTCAGATTTACTATGGACAAAAAGCATTCATGTGGATTGTTTTCATGGCTCACTTGGTCCGCAGTAACTTGTTAAGCCATGATGATTCGGTTACGAATTTGAGCTTGAAGGGAAATGTTTCAGAGTACTGCAATAATGGCACTGTAGCTGTGATAGTATAAGGATATGTTTTACAAAATAGCAGCACCAGCATCTAGACTAGGCCTGCAAGAGAATATTAAACAGTGAGTACTAAATAATGCTCAAATAAATGAGAACTCTAAAGAGAATCAGTACTGGTTAGGATACAGCTTATGATCAGCCTGGAATGCAGCTGTGTTCCTTAATGCCCATGTGAATCTTTCACTTTAATGCAGAGAAAGATGATTTTTGGTTGAGGAAAGTGCCCTCATTTGGGAATACACTTCAGCATGTACTTGAATTTCACCATAAGCACTAGGATTCAAGTTTGAGCTTAAAACTAAACATACACCTCCATGTTTTCCTGCTTGGTCATCCTGATTTATAGATGGAAAACCATGCAAGTTAAACTCTTTTGAAAGCTACAAAGGTAGTGTTGAAGAAGGAAATAAAACTTCAAAAGCTAAGGAAGTATTCGGGATATTATGTTTCAATTTGAAAATTGTGATACTCAGAGTGCAGAATGACAGCCAGGTAACACAAGAATGACAAAACCCTCTAATGTCACCAAAGATTAATCACCTCTGGACCAGGGGGGTGGGGGAGAAGGGGTAGGATTGCCTAAATGTAACGTAGGGCTAATTAGCGTGGTAAAAATCACACCTCTGGGAGAGGACTGTACATACTGAGACTGCTTTCCTATGATGGACTAGTCACTAATCAGAGCATATGCAGAAATGAATTGATTATATAACTGAAAGTTGACTAATGAACAAGTTATTGTGCAACTACTGTGTTGTAAATTGTATAAAAGCCTACAAACTCCAAAAAGGAGTGCTAGCTTTGGGAACCATGGCCCAGCACTCTGCAGACTGGCATTACAGGTTAGAGGGTGGATCTCAGCAATGTGTGCTCACTGGCTCCTGTGCCCTGGGCTCAGACCTGACCCCTCTTTGAGGGACAACAAAGTCATATCACAGAGATCTGTTCAATGACAATGGCATTATATGAATTAAACCCAAGGTGTTTTTGGATAATACAGTTTGTTTGCTGTTTGTGGTGTTTTTAACCAGATAACTGGATAAGTCTGATAAGCTGTTTTATTTTGGATTGTAGGAGATGATGCAAAAGAAGTTTTGCCAGTGCTTTGAGAACCTTATTGAACCTCACATCTAAATTATCCAGGCTACTCCAGATGTGTAAGTAAATAGACACGGGAAGGGCAGCATCAGGTCCAGGAGTCTGCTCAGTCTTCTTGTTAAAGCTGTAACATATTAGGATGTGTTCACATGTTGGGTGTACATTTACAGTCAATTACACTCAATTTATTAGATTAAGTACGCAGAGGAATGGAATAATAGCAGAGTCATATGGCAGGGGAGGTTTACCATCTGTTATCTGCCTTTAGGAATGGACCAGTTCTCACTGTGGTCAACACTAAAAAGGAATAGTTAAAAAATAAATGAGATATATGCTTTTAAATTCCCATCTGGGAATTCTCAAATTTACAATTGCACCATTTTGTACGCAAACTGATTTATTTTCCAATATTTTACAGCCAAAAAGATTTGCTAGCAGGCTCTTATTAATTGCATTTAATAATCTTCTGTAAGAAGGCTGTGCAGAGCGTGCATTGTGCCAAAGGGTACAGGCTAAGGGTATAGATCCAGATAATGTAATTGACAGCAGCAGAACTGTGCCAAGTTCATTTTGGCTTTGCAACTATTCATGTGTATCCCCTGAGACTTTGTGTATTAAAAAAAATGGTGCATAAATACTATCCCCAGCTAAAGAGCTGAGAAGATATATGTAACAGAAGACTCTCAAGTAGCATAAGTCAAGCATCTAAATCTGAAACTGGAGACTAAAACCTTCTATTCAGAAATCTCATTCAGCTATTAGCTGACAGGGGAGGCTGCTGCCACTCTGAGTGAGGTGAGGTTCCTCGAGAGCCAAAATGCCACTTCTCTGCAGCCATAGGACCTTATTCACCAAAAGAGGTACAAGTTAGCCTGATGTCAAACCCACCACGAAGACTCATCTGCTTTAAGGAACCAGAAATATCTACACATGCTTTCCCAACAGCCATCTTCAGTTATGCTCTATTTCCACATTGTGGCTTCTTTTTTTTTTTTTTAACCTGTGTAAATTAAATTTTACATCTCATATTTAAGCCCTTTCTGCCTCTGTGCTGCAACGAGCAAAGTTTGATTTATTTACAGAAACAATCAGCTCTGAGTAATTTTGTGAAAGCTTGTGACATCTGTGCCATAACAAAATAAACATAGCATTGGTACTGCTACAGCTGCTTTGGGAGACCGACTTTCTAGGATCAGTTAATATCACTTATATCCCTGTATATCACTTTACTGGGGATTGGTATGGAGTGGGGAGAAGCTATTAACAGCTGAAATAACACCATCCTTACACTTTATTCCTGTAAAAAAAGAAAAATAAGAAACACTATTTTAATCAAAAGAGATGGGTTCATCCAGAAGAATGGATTTGAGGTGAAATGTTTTCTAAATCTATTTGACAAATGGAATGATAGTAAAAAATATTTCATTTGCCTTGCTTTTAATTTGATAATCACATTGCCACCTGTAAGCAAAGATAAATTAATTCCTCAAAACTAATCACAAGACAATGAATTTCATAGTAATACATTCATCAGCATGTTTGTGCGCATAAAATATGAAATTATATTATTCCACTTTTTTCCTCAAATTTTTGTGTGTGTTTTTTGTAAAGTTATTCTAGTATAATTTCAGAATGAAGATTCATTTGTTATTGCATCGATGTCATGGGAAGTTCTTAAAATCACCAAAAACATAATTCCCTCCATTTAGCATCACCATCATGAACATTGTGACAACTTGGAAGTTTTGACATCTTTTTACCATAAAAATGGACTTGGGTTCAATGACTTACTGGCTTAACTTGCCTATTTTTAGCTGCTTTCCTACAGAGATAAGCCTTTTATGGTCATACTTACAATATCTGTATGTCTCTGTGTGTTCTCCATGTTCCTCAGTAGCTCAGGACATGCTGGCCAGTTTAACTTCACAGATGCACACAGAGGTCTCAAAAACAATGCATGTACTTTAAGTGTCATTATGAAGTATGGAGACTCCAATAATTACCTTCTGAGGCTGCTGTGTGAGCTCATACATTGCAATACACTTGAGTTTACCTGAGCAACCTGAAAGGAAGCAGAGAGATCAAGAGCAGGACCCTCCAGCAGCAGGAGAAGCACCCTAAGTCAGTCATACATAGGACAAATATGCAGGAAAACAAGTTCCCCTAGTTGTGGTGCTCCTTGAGTGGCCTCTAGGTGTACATGATACTCTTCCTGGTCCCAGTAATACTGTCTAGAAACCAGTGCCTATCAAATAGGATTAAATACTGAACTATCTGGTCTGACTTTGCTTAACTCTTGTTTGGTGGCTGTGGCCAGTGATCACATTTCTAGAGCATAACTCTGCCATGACACTTCCTTTCTATGCGATTCTTTCATGGACTTCTCCAAGTGATTCTTGGAGCTCACACAGAGCTGAGTAGAACAAAGTTCACTGGAGTAACGCAGCTGGTAATACCTGGGATCTACATCCTTGAACTTGCTCTGATGGTGGGCTGAGGACAACAGAATGTATCATACTGTGTGTGTTTATAGGCTGTTAAATCAATAGGCTGCTGCAGGGGAATCTTCCACGTCATTTATAAATAATGGTGAGAGATGTGCTCTCAGCAGCACGTCTGTACATGCAAAGTGCCTCTATTGACTTCTGCACTGTTACACATTTTGCTGCATGATTAATTTAACTTGTTCCCTCTCATGAACTGTCCACACCAACAAATACTGCTCTAACCAGAGACTTAGTGGTTGAAAAGAACTGCCAGCCCAAATTGCCTTTATAATAGTTGGGAAACAAACTATGAAAATCAGGAGCAGATGATACCAACATCAGACATGTTATGAACCATAGGTGCCTACAGCAGACTATCTCGGAAACTGTGCTCTCCACTGACACAAAATGTTCATTTGCACTCCTGCTGTTTCACAATACATCAGGTTTCAAATCCATCACAGGTCCCTACAGATCTCCTTCCCTAGCTTTGTACTTTGGCACTGAACACTCAAAATCTCAAGTCCACACACACCTAACTTTCTCACCCTGAAATTCCTAATTATTTGGAAACTCATAGACAAAACTGTTAAAAAATTCAGAATTCCTGCAAAGTGTCTAATTCATTTTTTTCTGTATTGCTCATAGTAACATAGAATGGTTTGCATTTGAAGCGACTGTATGGGTCATCTAGTTCCAACCCCCTGACATGGACAGAGACATCTTTCACTAGACAAATTGGCTCAGAGTTCCATTCAATCTGCCCTTGAACATTTCCAGGGATGGGGCATCTACAGCTTCTCTGGGCAACCTGTGCCAGTGTCTCACCACCCTCATAGGGAAGAATTTCTTCTAAAATCTAACCCAAACATATTCTGTTTCAGTTTGAAGCCATTCTCTCTTCTCCTGTCACTACATGCCCCTGTAAACAGATATTCTCCATACTTCCTATAGGCTCCATTCAGATGATCAAAGGCCACAATTAGATCAGCCCAAAGCCTTCTCTTCTTCAGGCAGAACAATCCCAATTCTCTCAGACTTTCCTCATAGGAGAGATGCTCCATCTCTCTTCTACCCATTGATGCATAAATTGAATAAACTAAACTGAATGCTGGAGAACAAGTTCCACTTTCAGCTAAGGGAGACACATTCCTTTGCACCTGAAGGTCAGTTAGGTGTTATTCCCACTTTTCTGACACAGAACAGAAGCTACACTGGGCATATCTAAATGTCAGTCACTAAGTTGGTACATTTTCCTGATACAAGATGAATTCTTTTAGCCTTCTGATGAGTGGAAATTCTCCAGGTCCTGGAACTCAGGAACAGCAGAGGCTTTTGCACAAAGATGATTTTAATTGGTGTGTAGCCAAAGGGCAGTTTCAATAACCTCTGCCCAAACACCAGCACTCATTTCCTCATAGCAAGTCCTTTTGTAATTGAAGTTACTTTGACAATAGAGAGCAAGGTTCCTTGTTGATCTAGTGTCCAAACAAACCACAACAAACAAGGAACTGTGAAACATCAGCAACAGCAATCTCTTCTCCAGCATTTTTTCCCGACATTAGAAGACTGTTTTGTGTGAAGCAAATAAGCCTGTAGGATTCCGTGTCATCCCATCACCTAATACCTTTGTAGTCCTCCTTCAGAATGCAGAACCTGCAGAACTGTAATTTCCCCACCTTTTGTAGAGCTGTTTTCTAGTGTTTTCAACTACACCCCACAAAGAAGTTAAATATTCCTTGAATAATAAGATGTATTTATGCAGAACTACATGACCACTCAAGAGCATTCTCTTCTGATTTCTTCTTGTACGTTTTGATTGCCGACCTCTTTACTTTTCCACGTTTTGCTTCTTTCTCCTCTTTCTGATGTTCTAGGCAGTACTGCCTCAAAGAAACAAACAAACAAACAAACAACAAACCCAAATAGGGAGGAGTGGGAAAGCACAAAAACAACTCAACCCTAGCTCTGCTGTGTTAGCTGGTGATAATGATGCCGTAAAGAGCAAATGTCTGGAGTTCCTGTTTTGGCAAGAGGCTGATAGGAGCAGCCCCTCTTGTGATGATGCTTATTTTAGCCGAACCGCGGGAACGGGAACCTGAGTGGGAAAGCCGGTATAGCTCCTACCAATGACAGCGAGAGGCCCAAAAATATCTAGCAGAGACAAACCTCGAGTGACAGTCTGAAAGCGCGGTGATCCCCATCAAGACGTGGTAAATAATGCGCGGCAGGTCCTCGCGTGTTCCCCTTGGCAGCAGAAGGCGGCTGCATTTGTTACCCCTTGAGTCACGCTGCTAACCTCCTTTGCCCAGGATCGGGAGGAGGGACTGGGAGCTCAGGGATGGCAATCAGATGCCGGGTTACCCCTCATGTCCTTATTCTGCTCCGGTTTCCTGTGACACGTGGTGGAGTAACCACTCAACGCGGTTTTAACACATTATTTTAAACACATGTATATTTATAAAAGCACAGACAAGGATTCTCTTTTAAATGAACTAGTTCGTTAATGAATCACTGAGGTAGGAATACATCGTTTTCCCCAATCAGAAATCAGAATGCCCAGAAAGCCTCCCATCTCATTATCAGCACCAGAGGCAAACTGGGGCATTGTTATTTCATGCATTGCACCTTTTCCATGGCTGAATTGCCAGCCCGAGGCTGTGTCTGGGTGTACAGGGGCAGGGGGTGCGGGGGAGAAGGAAGGCCCTTTGGTTTCAGGCTGTTAATTTGTTTTCCTAAAGGATGACAGATAGTACTTTGGCAGGCTCTTGCAGCTTTGTGTCTGGCCAGAGCTTTGTGTATTGAGTCCCGTGTAGCCACTGCACGTTGAGCTCTCAACGAGCTCGTTTTGTTCATGTAAAAAAAAAAAAAAAGAAACCTGGAAAAATGTAGACAACTCCTTAATAAATTCCCAAGGTCAACACGACAATTTTATTTTCATTCTGTTTTTCTTCTCCACCAAGCTGTTAGTTAGTCGCTCTTGTGGTGTCTTTTGCTGCTGGTGATGTGCTGGTGGTCGGTTTTCTTTCTTTCTTTCTTTTTTGTTTTTTTTCCTGGACTCTGCACAATGAAATGGGATTCAGAGTTCATTTTTCTAATCAGTCCTCCTTTGATCAAAAACTGCTTTAGGGAGGCTACATCTATCTTAGTGGTATCAGATTTCAGTGTGAAAGTGCTACATTCCTGACTGCCCTGCATTCTCTTTGTGTTTGTTTTTGTCTGGTAAAATAGATGGAATACCTAGAAAGACTAATCCCATTCACAAAAAAAAAAAACAGAAATAAAACAAACAAAAAAAGAAACCACGGAAAAAAATAAGAGTTAAGAATTTCAGCTATTTTTTCATTCTTGATTCCACTTCTCCATGCATTATAATAATTTTCACTCTTATTGTTGCTGCTGCTCTAGTTTTTTTCTACCTTTATTTCAGGTTTTGTCTTACTTCTTGACTTCTGGTTTTACTGAGGAAAACACTTCTCTAGGCTTCTGAAATTCAAAAAGCACATTTTTATATATACATATAAAAATTACTTTGGAAGACAGGAAGACAACTGTAAATTTCACCCTTTGCTTCTTGCTGTACTTCATGAGAGAACTGGCTTATGCTGAAAACAATACTTAAAGCCATTTGAGCATCTTATAAACACTCTGGATTTGTATATTTATTTATTTTGGTTTCTTCTATCATGTAGAGCTAAGGGCTGCATTTTTATTTTGAAAGCTCCTTTCCCCCTGCCTTTGGTCTTGTCTCTAGTTGTCTTTTTCTGAAAGGCAATTTTTGAACTTAGGCACCTGCAGGGGAGGAGGACCATTTGCATCACTGTAGCTTTTTGTCTGAATGAAGTTACACTGGCACAGGAGATTGTAATTAGAGTGTCACTATAAAGCCACAAAAAAGTTAACTAATTCTTAGTAGAAAACAGTCTTTAAAACAGTGTTTGCCGTGAACTCCTGACATACATTTGAAAATCGGATTTGTTTTGGGTGCAATAGAATATTTGCATGATATGGGGATTTTGAGTTTTTGGTTGGTTGGTTGGTTGGTTGGGGTTTTTTTTCTCTCACAAGATCGGGCTTCTTTTACATTTTTAAAGGCTATTTTTTTCTTCTTTTTCTTTGCTTCTGTACCTTACTTTTTCCTTAAATACCATCACTCCTTTCAGAGTTACAATTAAGACCCTGAAGACCTTCAGAAAAGGAGCTCTTGAAATTAATTACTCAGACTATTATAATTTATTGGGGGTCAGAAGGGGAAGGAGGGAAGGGATTGCCTTTTAAGCATCCTTCCTGGTCTTTAAAAACAGAAGCTGGCTTCTGTGTTGGCTTGAATTTAAACGGTCCCTGCAGGCTTTTTAACTCAAACAGTTATTTTATTCATTTCGTTATTTCTTATTTCTTCCCGTAGGGTGACTACAAAGTATTTGTTTACTTGCCTCACTTTGTTAAAAGATTATGAATTCCCCCATGCTTAAGAATTTATTAATGCCTAAAATGCACTCAAATTGTTGAACAGTTGCCTTTATCACTCTATTTCACCTGAAGCATTTTGTGCTGTGATTGTTCCCCATGTATCCCAAAAAATAAGCTCCTTGAATGGAGAAATGCACCGAGTTAGCTGAGCAGAGGATGTAGGGAAGTGTCAAACATTATTTGTTGAGCTTTACTTGCTCCTATTAATATATCCTTCATTTGTATCGCCTGCAGTCAGCATTTCCAAATACAAGAGCTTATAACTGGGTACCTTAGCTCCACATCTATTAGAGTATGTTACTGACACTTTGATGAACGAGGACAAGCCCATCTCCCAGCCTGTGGTTCCTCCTGCCCTCTCCGTAGTTCCCGTGCTAAGATCTCCTCCTCCTCCTGGGAGACATGGGAGGGCACGCTTTGCTCCTAAACTAAGATCCAAGAACCTCCTTGTTGATCTGCCCCCTTCCCTCTTACTGTTTGCTTCTGCCAATGTCCAGCAACTCGTCCCCATGGTGGTGCCAACAAGGTTTTGAGGGGTTGTTTTGTGACCAACTTGCTTTAAAAGACCAGAGCTAAACAAGAGGGAGATGTGGTGCAGGGGAAGACCAGAGAGGCCTGGAGCATTTGTTCAGCATCACTGAGCTGCACCTCCCCTTTCAGTCCTGTAGTGAAAAACCTGTAGAGAGTAAACCTGCAATCTCTTCTAAAATATCTTCCTGAATTCTGCACCTGTAGCTGCAGTGGCCAGAGGGGGAGAATGTGAGGGATAACGATCACTGGGAGTCTTGGAAATTCTGGGACAAGCCTCTGGTGTGGCTCTTCAGCCTGCTCTCTCACTGGGATGTCCTCAGCTTGTGGTGCTGCAGCCACATGGGCAGCTTTTTCCATCAGAAAGTTTCTCAGGGTCATAGTGTGTTTCCAATGAACATAAAACATGTGTCAAAATCCCCTAGTGCCTGTTTCCAGCTTGACCAGCCCTTCATGATTATAACATGGCTGTGTTCTGTTCAGCTCTAAAGTCCTTGATAATTTTATAACCATTAACAAATATAGGAGATGAGATAAGCAGTGGAAACATAAAGGTCAGCATCTGGCTCAATCTTTTTCCTTGCTGGTGGAAAAGGATAGCATGTGAGGGTTTCTGTTTGGTTTAGGTATTTTTAGAAAATACATATCTCATCTGTGATATTGAAAAATAAAAAGAAATAACTGGAAAAAAAACCCAAAGAGGTTCATATTTCTTCTGCATAAGTATCAGTCTCTGTAGTTGCAACAGTGGCAGTGGAGGAACTGAAGGCTGCTGAGAGTAACTGCTGTGTGCTGAAACGTGCAAAATATGATAATATTCAAAATAGACCACCCAGTTCCCATTTGTCTCTGAGCAAAGAGAGAGCCGAACGTCATAGGGGCAAGGATACCTGAACATGAATTGGTGAAGGGACGACTTTGTGATCTTCCCTTTAAATCCATGCATATAAACCATGTAAGTCCATCAAAACGGGGGGGGGGGGGGGTTGACTGTCTAAAGAGACACTAATCACTTCTAAAATGCTCTGAGAAACATACACCTACAGAGAAAGTCAATTGATTTTATTAGAAGAAGTGTAAGGCATCTGGAAAGGATCTCACAAGGCAGAGGTGGCACAAAGCCTTGTCCTGGTCCTGAGGGTACTCTTTAGCCAAACGATAACCTCAGTGTTTTAAAACTGATGCAATTCTCTTGGGTGGATAGGTCATTTGATTTATTCCCTACAGATATGGAGCTAATCTTCTTCAAGGTTCGTTTATCTTTGCTACTGGCTGTGCTGGTTTAAAGGTAAACCAGTGGGAGAAATGAACAGCTGAATAAGTAACTAAAAACACTCTGTTCTCTGAAGATTGTGATTCCCTTTAGCGCACCTAAAGGTGTGCAACTAAACTCTCATCATCAACCTAACTAGGAAAAGATAAAACTACATTCAAGATAAATTCTCAGTGGAGATACAGCAAATTAATTTTACCACAAAGTAACATTAATCCCATGATAATTGAACTGGCATTGTAACCTAAAACTAGGTCAAATACAGTTAATTTTATTTTGTAATGGGCTGTTCTTAATGGTGTAGCCTTCTAATATATTTTTGTCTGTCATTTAAGATGTTACTATTCTAATTGGTTTTCTTTTCCCTCTTTTGGAGATTACTATTCCAGTAGCAGAATCAGCAAAATAGCAAGTGTATCCACACCTCAGCTCCTCTGGTTTCCTCTTTGGAAATCTGCAAAATCAAAGTGCTCTCATTCCCTCACCTTCAGGATGAACAGAAGGGACCAGAAAAGGAAGGGATGGAGAAAAGCTTTCTTTTTGTTCCTGCTTTTTCTGTGTGTTGTAATTTTTGGTGGCTGGAGGCTGGGGATGGGGTATCTTAGCAGAGTGAGTAGGGCAGGATGGTCTATAAGCCATCCCTTGTTTATGTAAGCAACTGTTTGTCATTTGCTTTAGCTGGCCTGGAGCTGAGTATTTTATACACACTATCCTTTAGCAGCACAGACAAATGAGAACTACACCCAAATACTTAAGAGTCTTGACCAGAACTATGGACAACACACTTGTCCCTGCAAGTGCAGAATACCTTTTCTTTGTGTGAATAAAGCCAACCAAACATACTTCACAAGCCAGCATACTGCACAGATTTGTAATTTAGGCAATGTATGGCAAAAATTGAAAGATGTCTAGTGAGGATATAGTAAGTGAGGATATACTAAGTGCCTTTAAAGTGAGTATGAGACAGAAGATGGTGGCTATGACAGGAGTATTAACACCTATCTGCCTATCTGCTTGAAAACTGACACGATTCCTGTGAGAGAGAGGCTTTTAGCAAGGATTTAGAATAAATTAACTAAGTGGCCTTACATTTTTTTTCCCTTTGGTGGAGGTTGGGGTATCCGTTGATACCACTGATGACTAAAAGAGAAAGCAAAAAGATGTTATGTATGCTAAAAGATATGCCACCTGAAAAAAGCAGAGGCCAAGAAATTGACCAGGTTGAAAAGGTGTAAGAAAATATAGACAGAGTAAACGTCAACCAGCACAGGACCAAAACAAGTACTACTTGGTAACTAAAAGGAAAAAAATGGAGAAACATAAAAGCAAATGTGTTATGGTCAAAGGGATGAGGCTGAAAGAAGGATGTGTTTATATTAGAATTTAGAAAACAAGATTGTATCTGCTGAACGGGGGGGGAAAGTGATGACAGTAGCTTCTCTATAGCAAGATTTTGCTATAGCATAAGAAGAAAACACTTTGCAAGTTAAAGCCTTACTTTGAAGTTCCACAACAATTATTTGAAATGCAGATGCAATTTGCCACTAGTTGAAAACTGAGAATAAACTGAGTCTCAAGTGTGTCTTGAGCTGTGAAGGCTCCCATGGTTCTGAAAAGGGACTTTCTCCATGTACCTGAAGAGTCCTGTGGGCTTCTGGACCTCATAAAAACTGTGCTCTAATTAGCTAAGGAATTTGTGCTGATTTATGTTTTCTTGGACTTTGTGAGATTAGCTGGTTTTAGGCTTGTTTTGTTCAGTGCCTGTGTCCTAGTTACAGGGGCTGGGACCAGTTTATGTAGTTGTATCCAAAACTGTGTACTGTACACCTCCTATATAATTTCTCATGAACTGTTAAAAACGGACCAATTGCAGCAGCTGCCCAGGGCACACCTGATACCTCAGGCTACTTCTCTCATCCAGTCAGCCTGGGATACTCGAGTCAGATTACCCTTTAAAGCACAAGGCTGCAGCACACAGAAAATAAGAGAAGCAAACAACTTCTTAATACCCCTGCTTTGAGATCCTGGTTCCTTTAGCTTCAGATTACATTAATATTTTCTTTCTACTCATAGAAGGGAAAGGCAGTTATGTTCTGTCATTACATGAAATGCTTAAAGTCTCACAAAATAAAATTCTATGCTTTATCGATAGTATTCAGCATCTTACTGGGTAGCTTTGTTTTGAAAAGGAGATCTAAGAGTTACTAGGAATTGTCATGTCCTTACCAGATGTAAGTGCTACTTATCCAAACCTTCATGGAAAATGACAATGGATTTGCCCTACTTATCACAAAACTAATTCAGAACTGGCAGGTAAAAGCTGCTGCCTTACTCAGAGAAACCAATGCTTTTGAAAAACTGTCAGTGCACATTCATATATTCATAATTCCAGCAGAAATGGTGACACTGCTGATTTCAGCATTAGGAACCCTATGTTGACTGAAAGGTACAGCACCTCCTCTTTAGCAAAGTGTTTCAGAAAAAGCCCATCAGTATATGATACCCACTTAAACTAATGTTTTCAACAAGGCCAGAAGGAAATTTGGGGTTTAAGCCCTCACCTCTTATATACAGAGCATAATCAGATAAAAATATATTTGAACTTGATTTATTATGGACATCATAGAAAAAGGAAAATCAGTAACACTTTCCAAAATGTGTTTGGAATGCCCATCTGGACTGCACAGCTTTTGCATTTGTGTAAGTATTTGGTTATAGGCACTTCTCAATACGGAAAGAGCATGGACTTAACAAAGGACAGGGTACCAACACAACTTTATCCCATTACAGGTGCCAGAAACACATCTGTGGGAGTTAACAGCTGTGCTACTGCAGTATACAGTAACACGTGCATGGCAGCAGATTCAGGGAGAATAAACATGGTCAAGTCGGCTTTGTGTTCTGATAAACGCGAGTGATGGATTTGCTGTACACGTGGAGCACAAACCGCGTTTTCTGGGATGGGATGGGGCTGTCGTTTTGGGCGCCCAGCTACAGTCCCGAGCCCGACTTGCCTCCTTGCGCAAAGCCTCTCGCCTCCCTTTTGTCTCCTTTGCCAGATTTCCGCAGTTGCAGATCTTTCAGTGGAAAGGCGTGTGCGCAGCACAAGGGGAGCACAAGGGGCTCCCGCGGCGTTGCCATGGGGACCGGACAAGGCACTTGGGCGCTCGCAGCGCTCGCAGTGGACGGCACCGCCGACGGGACCCGGCGCACCGCGGCCGCCGTTCGGGCCACCGTGACGCCCCGTCCGTGCCGCGGGGCGGACGGGGAGAGTCGCGGCAGTCCCGGCCGGCCCGGCGGGGAGCGGGCACACGTCGCGGGCGGCCCCGGGAGGCTCCGCTGCGGCCGCAGGTGCCGCCCGCGGGGCGGGGACCGGGCGGGGGGCGCGGCGGGGAGGGGACCGGCCGGAAGTGACGGGCGTGTGTGATTCACCTGCTGGGCGGTGCGGGGAGGTGCCCGCCGGGAGCTGGGGATGGAGCCCACGAAGCTGGGAGGTGCCCGCCGGTCCGACCCGCGCCATGGAGCCACCGCGGCTGCTGCTAGGGCTGAGCTTCGTGCTGCTCTGCTCCGCAGGTGGGCACAGGTAGAGGGGTCGGGAAGGGAAAGGAAAAGACAGGACGGAGAGACGGAGTGAAGGAGGGAGAGAGAGAAGCTGGGAGGCGGCGGGAGCTCTGTCGGGATGGCAGAAAGCGCGGCGGGGCGGCCGGCGCTGCTGCCCGGCCGGTGTCCGCCCCGATGGCTGGAGTGAGCCGCACCTCCGTGTGTGTGTGTGGGGGGGTATCTGACCAGTGTGCATGGGGGCGTCTGACCCATGTGTGTGAGTAGCGGGTCTCCACTGTGTGTGTGTTTCTCCGTCACCGGCAGCCCCTTTACCCTGCCCACTCGCGGCGGTGCCCGGGACGCGAGGTGTGCGCCGCGGAGCCCACCTGGGCTTTGTTCGCCACCCCCGAGCTCCATCTGCTGCTGCCCCTCATCTCATCTGCTGCTGCCCCTCATCTCTGCTAATCTCATCTCTTCTAATTTCATCTCATCTCATTCTTTCTTATCTCCTGCCGCCCTTTCCCCGCCGCAGCGGACGCCACGCTGGGAACATGGCTGTGAAAAGCGCAAAGTAACTGTAGCACCCAGGCTGGCTCTCTGTTTGCTCTCTGGGTGGCACGCAAAGAGCCCTCGGACCCCAGTTGTCCAGACCCTATGGCCGCGGGTGAGGATGAGCAGCCCCTGACTTAATTGTGCAGTACCTTTTAGATTGGGGCACGCGTTTGCAAAACTGCGTGTATTGGAGAAAGTTAATAATTTAATGCTATCTGAAGACATCCAGACTTAAAGAAAATGTTATTTCTTTTCTGTCTTTGAAGAAGCCTATTTGCTGTCGTTTTAGTATTTTTTTTCTTGTGTGATTTGACAGAGGATTTGTAGATTCAATTAAGTGTAGTTCAGAAGTGATTGCTTCCCCACTGCCCTTTTTGCTTAGAGGAAGAGAAGCTTGGAAATACAAGCCCACTGCTTTTGGATCCAGCAGCAGAGTTGACTGTTCAGGTGGTAGATCTTTCTCAGGCTTATTCTGTCATGTGCGGGGGGTGGGGGGTGGGGGGGTGTTTGGGTTTTTTTTCTTGTTTTCTTTTGTGTTTTGCTTCAAGTTCCCTTGCTGCTTCATCAGCCTTCTCTTTGTAGCTTATGGCAGAACCTTATTCCATGCACATAAGCCTTTTAGCTGCACCATCTGTGGAAAAAGTGCCCTGAAAAGTTAACCAGAGTTCCACGAGTTTGGTCACTCAACTTCTTTCAGCTCTTGGTGAGGTAGCTGAGATAAAATGTGCGAGAGGGATTTAAAAGTCTTGCTTCTACTAAGTGTCCATGTAAAACTCAAGCTCTTTTTTATAGAAAATTCTTTGTGGATTGAGTTTCCTGATCTTCTTTAATATTTTATATTTTTTATATTTATTCCTAAATGGACTAGGAAGGATGAGACACCTGGCTGCTTTTGGGACCCTATCCAGCAACCAAGGGGCAGCACCAGGATCCTTTGTAGGCTGTTTAATCAGCTCTAGGGAGCACAGCAACCTGAAGATTTTCTCTATTTTTTTTCCTTTAATTCGAGTATATCCAGCAATGGTTTTCAAAGGATGAAAAGGCATTGCTGCTGCCACTGCCAGCAGAAGTGTGCTAACCCAGACAGAACCCCCAAGAAGGACCAGCTGCTGGGAATGTCTGAGCCTGGCATTACTGGATGCAATCAGGTGAATGATCTGCTCTGTTTAGTGACAGAACTTCGGGAGGAAGTGGAGAGGCTGCAGAGTATTAAGGAGAGTGAAAGGGATATTGACTGGTGGAGTCTCAACCTTTCTACCCCAAAAGAAGCTCAGCATGAGTCAGAGAAGCCCTGCCCCTCTTGCCATCAGGCAGAAGGAGCAGATCAATTAGATGGGGGGGAACTGAAAGGTGTCCCTGATCACAGAGGTAAAAGAATCCCCAGCACCTCCCCAGGTGCCCCTAAAGAATAGTTAGGAGGCCCTGGATCTACAGGATCAGGCAGAGGACACTCATGAAAAAAGTTTGTAATCCAGGAGGAAGCAGTTAGTGCCCTGGTGAACCACTCACAAGTCATGGGACCAGATGGGATCCATCCTAGGGTGTTGAGGAAGCTGGCAGAACAACTCACTAAGCTGGTGTCCATCATTTATCAACAGTCCTGGCTCATGGTGGAGGTCTCCTCTGGGTTAAGAACTGGTTGGATGGCCGGTCCAAGAGAGTGGTGGTGGATGGGGCTGCATCCAGTTGGTGGCCTATCACTAGTGGTGTTCCCCAGGGATCAGTGTTGGGCCCAGTTCTGTTTAATAGCTTTAGTGATGTTCTGGAAGAGGGGCTTGAGTCCGCCATTAGCAAATCTGCTGGAGGGTAGGAGGGCTCTGCAGAGGGACCTGGACAGGCTGGATAGATGGGCTGAATCCAATGGGATGAGGTTTAACAAGACCAAGTGCCAGGTCCTGCACTTTGGCCACAACAACCCCCCACAACAGCACAGGCTGGGGACAGAGTGGCTGGAGAGTGGCCAGGCAGAAAGGGACCTGGGAGTTCTGATTGACAGCAGATGAACATGAGCCAGCTGTGTGCTCAGGTGGCCAAGAAGGCCAGTGGCATCCTGGCCTGGATCAGCAATAGTGTGATTAGCAGGACCAGGGCAGTGATTCTTTCCCTGTACTCAGCACTGGTGAGGCCGCAACTGGAGTGCTGTGTCCGCTTCTGGGCCCCTCAGTTTAGAAAGGATATTGAGGTGTTGGAGCATGTTCAGAGAAGGGCAATGAGGCTGGTGAGACTGGAGAACAAGTGCATTGAGGAGTGGCTGAGTGACCTGGGGGTGTTTAGCCTGGAGAAAAGAAGACCAAGGGGAACTCATTGCTCTGTACAACTGCCTGAAAGGAGGTTGCAGCCAGCAGGTGTGGATCGGTCTCTTCTCCCAGAATGACAAGCAGTAGGACAAGAGGTAACAGTCAGTCTTAAGCTCCACCAGGGAAGGTTCAGGTTAGCCATTGAAAAGAAGTTCTATATAGACAGAGTGATAGGGCATTGGAATGGGCTTCCCAAGGAGTTGGTGGAGTATTTTTTCTGGACATGTTTAAGAAGAGACTGGATATGACACTTAGTGCCATGGTCTAGTAGGCAGGGTGATGTTATGTCAAAGGATGGGCTTGATGATCTCGGAGGTCTTTTCCAACCTCATTGATTCTATTCTGAAAACTATGGCCATGCCACCCAGATGCCAGATCTCGTCTGATCTCGGAAGCTAAGCAGGGTCGGGCCTGGTTACTACTTGGATGGGAGACCTCCTGGGAATACCGAGGGCTGTAGGTTCTAGTCCTGAGGACTTCATTGTCACCGTCCAAGCTCTCTCAGTCACGGCAGATGAACCTTATGAGTTCAGGGGTGGGGCCAGTTTCGCGCATGCTGTGCCTCACCTAAAAAATCCACTGTGCAGGCTCGAAGGACACACCCACATGGATAGGGCTCTTCCCAAAAAAATCTTCATTCATGAAGTCTAGCCATGATGATTCTATTCTATACTGTTTGGAGCAAGGACTGGAGCCAAATCTCCTCTTTCTAGGTGAATGCTTTTATTCCTGGGTTGTTTTTACTTTCTCTGGCTCCATAAACTGTATCTGTTCTGCACCGGAGAGTTTCACTAAGATCTATAACTGGTTTAGAGAGCATTGTCCTGGGAGGTCTGAAATGCAGATGCTGAACATCTTTTGCCTGAGTATTAAATCTCTGTCTTGGAGGATTAAGCAGTTTTCTGCCTAGTGGACTTAGGTTAGTATAGAGACACAAGTTTCTCTCTTCTCTCTAATCTTTTTGGATTGGGCCTTTTTGAGGTTTAAGTAGAGGAATATGTAGTATGTGACTGTCACTAGCTCTGGGAATGATAGGTTTAGGTAGGCTTGTTTTTGCTAAGGTGTTTGTGGATTTATTTATTTATTTATTTTTATGACATAGAATGAACTGTGCTTATCTATGTAAACTGTACCATTGCATTGTATGGTAACAAGCTGTAGAGTGTCCAGATGGAAAAAATGTTGTCTGTGAAGCATGTTAAACAGTAACTGTTTAACACTTGATATTAGCAGGACAGTATTTTCTTTGTTAGGAAAAGCTTTGTGATTTGCCTTTATTAGCACTGAATTATTCTAAAAATCTGAATTCTCTGTAGCTCTAAAATTATAATAGACTAAACCCAAGCCTCTTTGGATACATAGATTTAGGTGCAGTAATGCTGTGACATTCTTTATTGTTTATTTACTGCTGTATTACTTCAACATAGTAGCAGAGAATTAGTTGCTCATATTTGTTTATTGTGGGCAAAAAGGGGGTGCTACAAACCTGTTAGAATTATCTTTGATAAGGTGTACATTAGTTGGTAAGAGACATTGCACCTAAATCTCTTTCCTGCCTCAAGCTGATGTTTTTTGGGATATTTTTCCCCTTGATGTGAAGGTAATATCCTGCAAACTAATACTAAGAATGGTAGGAAAGAAAATAATCCTACCTAATTTATAACTGTATGTTTGTAATTAACAATTGTGAACAAATCTTTTCTTGCAGTTTGTTGTCTGGAATTTAGTACATCAAGTGATTTCTCTTTCTAAAGGAACTTTTTGTTTCCATAGCTGTTAAAGATCCCATTGTTTTGACATCAGGTGAAGAATCCAAGGACTTGATACAGAGCAAAATGCTAGTAAGGTAGGAGAGCTGTTCGGTGCCTTCCAACTCAGCATATTCCATGGTTGTGTGATCTACTGCAGAAATGCTCTACAACTCTTCTGCTCTATGGAGAAGTGCAAGTTAGAGCATAAATGGACTGTTAATAATAATTTTAAACTTTATTTCATTGGAGGCTGTTATTTTACAGATGCACTAAAAAACAATCTAACTTCTTCACACTGTCCACTCTCCTTGTGGCCTTGCATTTCTTGTGGCAGCGGTCGTATCTGTGTGGCTGTCTGGCAACCTGCGCACATGAAATGACTGAAAATCTGAGATAGGTTCCCAGCAAGGTGAACAAAACAGTGGATGTTCCAATGGCAAACCTGTTTCCATAGTGAGCAAAGGGTGCATTTTCCACTTGCTGACTGTGATGTACAAGTCTGTATACTTTTAGAGGAGTAAGACAAGCAGAAAGGACAACCAAATGTAAAAATCTCATTGAGATTTTTGGAAAGGATTCAGTTGTCTGTTCCCTATGGATAAAGGAGTCCTTATAACTCAACATAAAGTAAATTCACTTGATCTAAACTGGGAGTTCACAACAATTTTGTCTGTCCTGACAAACTTCATGACACTTCCAAGCTTTCATTTTTACACTAAGGGAGTAGTGGCAAGGAGATTATCTAATAATTGAAAACTTACTGCTGAGAATGTTGGGGTTTGCTTTGTATGGAAATTGATGTGTACAAAAAAAAATGGTATGGCTTGAAAGATGTAGATGCCTGTTGGATGTGATTCGAAATGAACAACACATGACTGTAGTTTGTGCTAAGTAACAGGATCTGCACTGGATCTCTGCAGCAGTGACAAGTCTGACTAATAGCATGATTTCTGTACAGGAAAGTATATGCTGACTTTGAATATCTACTCATCTGTAACAGAAGACTTATGGTGAAAGCTGCTTGTGACTTGTTTCTAAAGCAGAAAAAAATTATTTTATAGGTCTAACAAACAGCTTAACTGTAACTTCACCTGACCAATCAGTGTTTGAAAAGGCACAAGGAGAGAACATTGCGTTGCCATGTACTTTTGAACTCTCCAAGGAAGATGAAGGACCACTAGATATTGATACCAGCAGATAATCAAAAGAAGGAACAAATAGTAAGTAGAAACTTTGTTTTGGAGAATGGTATTTCAGTTGTTTGAGTAGGTCAATGTATGAGTTTTGTTACTGACTTTTTAAGTTTCCATCTTTTTGGGTGGTGTGCCTGTGATCTTAAATTACTTTGAAGCCTCAGTCAGATGAAATAGAGTGGGAGTTTTGGAATAGCAGGTTAAGTATGAAATGTCTTGAAATTTTTCACTCTGAACTTGGCTTCTAATGAAGTGCTCTCAAATTTAAATCCACTTGAGTTCCAGAAAGCAAAGTTTGCATTTGTCCCTGCCTTATCTTCCTGATTGAAAACGTGTTTATGAGGATTTAATGTTAAATATATTCACTCTTTTGGTGTCTCAGTTTTGAGGGCTAGAACCAAAATGTTTACCCACAGGCGGGGGAGGGGATTCCTCCACAATAATCACATCACCTTTTATCAAATTTAAGAAAGGGAACTTTAATCAGAAAATGGATATAAGAAGGATAACTGTTCTTAACTGAGATATATAGATAGATAGATAGATAGATAGATAGATAGATAGATAGATAGATAGATAGATAGATAGATACAGATATAGATAGATATGCGTAGGTATAGGTATGACTGTAAACAGACTAGAACAAACTGCTTCCCCAAGAAAAGAAAAAAACTTGAAACACAGCAACCCCAAAACCAGCAGGTTTCCTCCTGGAGAAAAGTTATACTTACGGGCAATGTCTGTGTCACAGCTCGGCTGGCTGCAGGGTGAGCTCCCAGTCCCTCTCCAGCAAGACAGATGAGCAGTGAGCACTCAGATGAACTCTGTCTCTCCCCCGCGTCCCGTGTCCCGAATGAAGAAGGAAAGCTGGAAAACGGAGAAACGCAGCATGTCCCAGGAAGCAGCCGTGACCTCTCTCCCAGGCAGTTGTTGCAGCCAGGGCAGGCTGGTCACAACAGTGCAGGTGGCGGTGAGACTGGAGCGGAGACCGGGACCCCAGTGCCGAAACCAGGAGCAACAGCAGTGGCTGGGGGAAAGCTGGCTTACTCCACACTAGCAGCAAGGAGGAGCAGCAACGGCCTCTCTCCCACAGTAGCACACACACCGCCAGAGCCATGTGTGGTCCCCAAGAACAAAAGAGACAGTCCAAACCTGTTTCCCAACCCATCTTTCCCCAGTGTCTCCCCCACGCAAAACAATCAAGAAGGAATTGGTAGTAGTTAGCTACTTCTTTTGTTAACTAAATGGCATGGGGAGAGAATTTATATCAAAACTGCAACGTTTGGTTATTAACATTTTCCTTGAATTGGAAGCCTTATGACTAAGATAACAGATTTGTTTTACTAGACGGGTTGTAGACAATGAAATTAGAGCAATTCTAAACAGTTTTCTTTCAGCTAGAAGTCAATACTGATATTTTGATACTTGGGCAGGTGTAGAATGATATTTTGCAGATGGAGATATTTGGCCAGGTCATACTTCTGAGAAAAGAACTATTGAAAAAAACTTTTAAGAATCTTGAAGAGGTCAAATTATTTTAAATGTTTGCAAGCAAAGTAGATTTCTGAATAGTATTTCTGTTTTTTTATGGATAATTGTGTACATTGTAGACAGGATTTATAATTTTTATGAGTCTGACCGGATGCAGTTTACTAATCCTGATCCCAGCTCTGGTGATGCTTCATTGGATATCTTGAATTTAAAGACAATGGACACTGGCACATACCAGTGCCAAGTGAAAAAAGCTCCTGGAGTTCAAAGGATAAAAATACAGTTGACTGTACTTGGTAAGATAATTTCTTTTCTTGAATTTTCAGTGCCATTTTTAATGTGCTTATTCTGCCTTCTATCTTTGCTGTCTAAATTGAAAATTTCTGCTAAGTAAAGTCATATTGAATCTATGATGATGCATTTGTTATTGAGGCTTTGGGAAGGATGGACATAATTCTGCTCTGGGAGAAGAAGGGAATAACTTTCACAATATTGAGCACTTAAAAAATTCTGTGCCTGGCTTGTTTTTTGTAGAAAATCTTCCCATGCACAAAAATGGTTTGTTGCATAAGCTTTGTCTTGAGCAAAATGGACTAACCTATTTGTTAGAACACAGCTACAAAGTGTTTAACTGAACGTTACCAAAGTAGTGAAGTTTTATGGAAAAGTTTTTCCAATAAGTGTTTTTTAACTGTGTCCCTATTTCTCCAGTCCTATCAGTACTAGCTGCTACTGCCCAGGTTTGCTGATTCTACTTGAAATCAGTCAGCTATCACCTGAATTAAGATTTGATTTTTGCCTAATAAAGATTTCTGATTATTTGGAAACTTGTAGACAACTGTTAAAAAAATTTCAGAATTCCTGCAAAGTGTCTTATGGGGTTTTTTTTTCTGTATTGGTCATAGAATCATAGAATGGTTTGGGTTCAAAGGGACTGTATAGATCTAATCTATAGTTCTAATCCTCTTAGTTCTAATCCTCTGCCCTGGGCAGGGATGCCTTTCACTGGACCCAGTTGCTCTGAGCTCCATTCAACCTTGAATATTTCCAGGGATAGGATATCTACAACTTTTCTGGACAACCTGTTCCAGTGTCTCATCACCCTCAGAGTAAAGGATTTTTCCCTAATATCTAATCTTCTCTTTTTCAGATTGAAGACATTTCGCTTTGTCCTGACACTCCAGGCCCTCGTAGTCTCTCCTCATCTTTCTTGTAGGTTCTCTTCAGGCACTGGACAGCTGTGATTAGGTCATCCCAGAGCTGCTCTTCACCATGTTGGGCAGCCCCAATTCTCTTAGTCTTTCGTAACAGGAGAGGTGCTGCATTACTCTCCTATGCATTGAAGGGTATTAGGAAGAAGTACAATGTTCTTGCAAAGATTGTAATAGCCACGGTTAGCTTAAGTAGTAGGGGATTGAAAAGCTATTAGTTACATAGTTGCCCAGCATACAATAATACAGTAACCTCCATTTTGAAAATGTTGAGTAATATATGGTGTGTCTGCAAGTCTGTAACCCCGGAGTACCTTAGTGAGTGGAGAAACGGGGGTGGGAGGCCTGCCTTTCCAGCAAAGGCCTTAGGAGAGGCTGCAACCTCTGTCAAGCTGAGAGACCTCCTCGGGGATTGTCCAGTGAACTCTCCCTTTTAATCAAATAAAAGCTTTAGCTCCTCAGTGTCTTAGCTATTTTTGAGGCTCTTAATACCAGAATGAATGTTGGAGAACAAGTTCTACTGTCAGCTCAGGGAGACACATTCCTTTCCCTTGCACCTGAAGTTCAGTTAGGTGTTATTCCCACTTTTCTGACACAGAACAGAAGCTACACTGGGCATATCTAAATGTCAGTCACTAAGTTGGTACATTTTCCTGATACAAGATGAATTCTTAGCCTTCTGATGAGTAGGAATTCTCCAGGTCCTGGAACTCAGGAACAACAGGGGCTTTTGCACAAAGATGATTTTAATTGGTGTGTAGCCAACGAGCAGTTTCAGCAATCTCTGCCCAAACACTAGCACTCATTTCCTCATAGCAAGTCCTTTTCTAATTGAAGTTACTTTAACAATAGAGAGCAAGGTTCCTTGTTGATCTAGTGTCCAGACAAACCACAACAAACAAGGAGCTGTGAAACATCGGCAAGAGCAATCTCTCCTCCAGCATTTTTTCCCAACATTAAAGACTGTTTTGTGTGAAGCAAACAAGCCGGTAAGATTCAGTGTCATCCTATCACCTAATCCCTTTCTAGTCCTTCAGCATGCAGAACCTGCATTTTTAAGAGCTGTTTTTCAGTATTTTCAACTGTACCCCTCAAAAAAGTTAAATATTCCTTGATTAATAAGATGTATTTATGCAGAACTACTTGACCACTCAAGAGCACTCTCTTAATAGACAACCTCAGGGATGTTGTGTTGCCACTACTCAGTAAAGTTCCACGTTCCTTTTGATTTGTTTTCTAACTTCTTCATCACAATCGGTACCTTTGGCTAGAAGGACTAGGACCAGCAGCTCCACTAATCTGCCCTTGTCTGTATTTCATCCCTGGTTTTGAGTCATAAAGGTTGTCTGGGAAAGTTTGTAAATGTGAGAAATAGCCATTGGACAGAAGGATCATGTTATCATTCTGGCAAATCAAGGAAGCTCTTGCTGGGTTAGAATGAATAACAAAGGGCATAGAGCTATATTTAAAAAGTAAATTCATATGTATGATGACTTACATACATTTCACAAGCAGCAACGCTGAGAAGTTTGTGAAGGAAACAGTTCTCATAAGACTCCACCCAGGCAGTGGCAACTGGTAAGCAAACAAGTACGATGAAGCAGTTAAATGAAATCCAGGTAGGCACACCCAGCCTGGGTTACTTTCAGCATTTATATAGTAATACATAACCTAAATGGGTATAATAGCACTGTGAAATACGAATCTAACTAATAAGACAACTTCATAATTATTTTTGACATTAATATTTTCCAGTGCAGCAATTTACCAGATGCTAGGAGACATGGGTGTATGATGCATGCATGCAATATATTTAAGCTTTCTAGAGAAACACTCCATGGGCTAGGAATGAAGTGCAAATTGTTTTCAAGTTTTACTTTCTTACAGCACCTCCTTCTCTGCCTCTTTCCTCTTTTGTTCCTGTACATTTTGATTGCCGACCTCTTTTTAGTTTTCGAGGTTGTGCTTGTTCTTGACAGTGCCACCTCAAAGAACAAAGAAAAATAACCAAACAAAAAACCCCCAACAACAACAGCAATAAAAGGAGGGAGGAGTGAGGAACCACAAAAACATCCCAACCCGAGCTCTGCTGTGTTAGCTGGTGCTAATGATGCCGTAAAGAGCAAATGCCTGGAGTTCCTGGTTCGGAGAGAGGCTGATAAGAGCAGTCCCTCTTGTGATGATGCTTATTTTAGCCGAACCGCGGGAACGGGAACCTGAGTGGGAAAGCCGGTATAGCTCCTACCAATGACAGCGAGAGGCCCAAAAATATCTAGCAGAGACAAACCTCGAGTGACAGTCTGAAAGCGCGGTGATCCCCATCAAGACGTGGTAAATAATGCGCGGCAGGTCCTCGCGTGTTCCCCTTGGGAGCACAAGGCGGCTGCATTTGTTACCCCTTGAGTCACGCCGCTAACCTCCTTTGCCCAGGATCGGGAGGAGGGACTGAGAGCTCAGGGATGGCAATCAGATGCCGGGTTACCCCTCATGTCCTTATTCTGCTCCGGTTTCCTGTGACACGTGATGGGGTAACCACTCAACGCGGTTTTAACACATTATTTTAAACCCATATATATTATAAAAGCACAGACAAGAATTTCGCTTTAAAGAAACTAGTTCCTTAATGTATTTATAAAAGCACAGACAAGGATTCTCTTTTAAAGGAACTAGTTCGTTAATGAATCACTGAGGTAGGAATACATCGTTTTCCCTAATCGGAAATCAGAATGCCCAGAAAGCCTCCCATCTCATTATCAGCACCAGAGGCAAACTGGGGCATTGTTATTTCATGCATTGCACCTTTTCAATGGCTGAATTGCCAGCCCGAGGCTGTGTCTGGGTGTACAGGGGCAGGGGGTGCGGGGGAGAAGGAAGGCCCTTTGGTTTCAGGCTGTTAATTTGTTTTCCTAAAGGATGACAGATAGTACTTTGGCAGGCCCTTGCAGCTTTGTGTCTGGCCAGAGCTCTGTGTATTGAGTCCCGTGTAGCCACTGCACGTTGAGCTCTCAACGAGCTCGTTTTGTTCATGTAAAAAAAAAAAAGAAACCTGGAAAAATGTGGACAACTCCTTAATAAATTCCCAAGGTCAACACGACAATTTTATCTTCATTCTGTTTTTCTTCTCCACCAAGCTGTTAGTTAGTCGCTCTTGTGGTTTATTTTGTTGCTCCTGGTCGGTTTTCCTTCTTTGTTTTTTTATTTTTTTTTCCTGGACCCTATACAATGAAATGGGATTCACAGCTCATTTTGCTAATCAGTCCTCCTTTGACCAAAACCTGCTTTACCGAGGCTACATCTATCTTGGTGGTATCAGATTTCAGTGTGAAAGTGCTACATTCCTGACTGCCCTGCATTCTCTTTGTGTTTGTTTTTGTCTGGTAAAATAGATGGAATACTTAGAAAGACTAATCCCATTCAGAAAAAAACAGAAACAAAACAAACAAAAAAAGAAACCATGGGAAAAAAAAAGAGTTAAGAATTTCAGCTATTTTTTTCATTCTTGATTCCATTTCTCCATGTATTATAATAATTTTCATTCTTTTATTGTTGCTACTGCCCTTTTATTCTACCTTTATTTCAGGTTTCGTTTTACTTCTTCTAGTTTAACTGAGGAAAACACTTTTCTAGGCTTTTGAAATTCAAGAAGGACATATTTATATATATATGTATATATGTATGTTACATTGAAAGACAACTGTAACTTTCACTTTTGCTTCTTACTGTAGTTCATGAGAGAACTGGCTTATGCCAGAAACAGTGCTCAAACAATTTGAGAATCTTAAAAGCGCTCTGGATTTGTATATTTATTTATTTCAGTTTCTTCTATAATGTAGAGCTAAGGGCTGCATTTTTAGATATATCTTTTATTTTGAAAGCTCCCTTCCCCCTGCCTTTGGTCTTGTCTGTAGTTGTCTTTTTCTGAAAGGTAATTTTTGAACTTAGGCACCTGCAGGGGAGGAGGACCATTTGCATCACTGTAGCTTTTTGTCTGAATGAAGTTACACTGGCACAGGAGATTATAATTAGAGTGTCACTATAAAGCCACAAAAACGTTGACTAATTGTTAGTAGAAAACAGTCTTTAAAATAATGTTTGATGTGAACTCCTGACATACATTTGAAAATCGGATTTGTTTTGGGTGCAATAGGATATTTGTGTGAGCTGTTTTTTGGGGGGAGTTAGGGGTTTTTTCCCTTGGAGGGTTGGGCTTCTTTGACATTTTTAAAGGCTGTCCTTTTTTTATCTTCTTTTTCTTTGCTTCTGTACCTTACTTTTTCCTTAAATGCCCTCACTCCTTTCAGAGTTACAATTAAGACCCTGAAGACCTTCAGAAAAGCTGTTATTTAAATTAATTATTCAAAATGTTATAACTTATTAAAAAAAAATCCTTCCTGTTCTTTAAAAACAGAAGCTGGCTTCTGTGTTGGCTTGAATTTAAACGGTCCCTGCAGGCTTTTTAACTCAAACAGTTATTTTATTCATTTCATTGTTTCTTATTTCTTCCCGTAGGGTGACTACAAACCTAGCTCTTGTATTTGTTTACTTGCCTCACTTTGTTAAAAGATTATGAATTCCCCCGTGCTTAAGAATTTATTGATGCCTAAAATGCACTCAAATTGTTGAACAGTTGCCTTTATCACTCTATTTCACCTGAAGCATTTTGTGCTGTGATTGTTCCCCATGTATCCCTAACAATAAGCTCCTTGAATGGAGAAATGCACCGAGTTAGCTGAGCAGAGGATGTAGGGAAGTGTCAAACATTATTTGTTGAGCTTTACTTGCTCCTATTAATATATCCTTCATTTGTATCGCCTGCAGTCAGCATTTCCAAATACAAGAGCTTATAACTGGGTACCTTAGCTCCACATCTATTAGAGTATGTTACTGACACTTTGATGAACGAGGACAAGCCCATCTTCCAGCCTGTGTTTTCTCCTTCCCTCTCCGTAGTTCCCGTGCTCAGACCTCCTCCTTCTCCTGGGAGCAATGGGAAGGCACGCTTTGCTCCTAAGCTGAGCCCGAAGAACCTCCTTGTTGATCTGCCTCCTTTTCTCTTGCTGTTTGCTTCTGCCAATGTCCCCATGGCGGTGCCAACAAGGTTTTGAGGGGTTGTTTTGTGACCAACTTGCCTTAAAAGACCAGAGCTAAACAAGAGGGAGACGTGGTGCAGGGGAAGACCAGAGGGGTCTGGAGCATTTCTTCAGCATCACTGAGCTGCACCTTCCCTTTCAGTCCTGTAGTGAAAAACCTGCAGAGAGTAAACCTGCAATCTCTTCTAAAATATCTTCCTGAATCCTGCACCTGTAGCTGTATGGCCAGAGGGGGAGAATGTGAGGGATAACGATCACTGGGAGTCTTGGCAATTCTGGGACAAGCCTTTGGTGTGGCTCTTCAGCCTGCTCTCTCACTGGGATGTCCTCAGCTGGTAGTGCTGCAGCCACATGGGCAGCTTTTTCCATCAGAAAGTTTCTCAGGGTCATAGTGTGTTTCCAATGAACATAAAATACGTGTCAAAATCCCCTAGTCCCTGTGTCCAGCTTGATCAGCCTTTGATCCTTATAGCATGTCTGTGTTCTGCTCAGCTCTAAGGTGCTTGATAATTTTATAACCATTGACAAATATAGGAGATGAGATAAGCAGTGGAAACATAAAGGTCAGCATCTGGCTCAATCTTTTTCCTTGCTGGTGGAAAAGGATAGCATGTGAGGGTTTCTGTTTGGTTTGGGTATTTTTGGAATAGATCTCATCTGTGACACTGAAAAAATAAACAATTGAAAAAAAGAGTTTTAAATTCGTGCCAGTGTGGGCAGTTTTGAAGTATTTCTGGTGAACTAGATTACTGGTAGAACTTTTTGAACTATATCCCGAGGAAAAAAACCAAAACACCTTTCTCCTGCACAAATGTAACACTCCCTGTAACAGCAACAGGTTCTTCCTAGTGGCAGTGGAGTAACTGAAGGCTGCTGAGAGTTACTGCTGTGTTCTGAGACATGGAAAATATGAAAATACTCAAAATAGACCACCCAGTTCCCATTTGTTATGTGAGCAAAGTGAGAGCAGAACCTGATAGGGGCAAGGATACCTGAACATGGATTGGTGAAGGGAAGACTTTGTAATCTTCCCTTTAAATCTATGCATATAAACCATGTAAGTCCATCAAAACACGGGGACTGTGTTTTGATTGTCTGAAGAGACACTATTCACTTCTGAAATTCTATGAGGAATATACACCTACAGAGAAAGGCAATTGATTTTATTAGAAGAAAGTGTAAGGCATCTGGAAAGGATCTCACAAGGCTTTGCCCTGGTCCTGAGAGCATCATGAGAGTTTTCACAGCTCAAGACACACCTGAAGCTCAGTTTATTCACTGTTTTCAACTAGTTGCAAATTACATCTGCATTTCAAATAATTGTTGTGGAATTCACTGTAAGACTTTAACTTGCAAAGGGTTTTATTCTTATGCTATAGCCAAATTTTGCTATAGAAAATCTGCTGTCATCACTTTTTCCCCCTGTTCAGCAGATGCAATCTTGTCTTCTAAATTCTAATATAAACACGTCATTCTTCTAGTCTCACCATTTAGACCACAACACATTTGCTTCCTCATTTCTCCATTATTTCCTTTTTGTTACCAAATACTACTTGTTTTGGTCCTGTGCTGGTTGACACTTACTCTGTCTATATTTTCTTGCACCTTTTCAACCTGGTCACCTTCTCGGCCTCTGCTTTTTCAGGTGGCATCATTTTTTACTCACTTTAAGGGCACTTAGTATTTTTCTTCACTAGACATCTTTCAGTTTTTGCCATACATTGCCTAAATTACAAGTCTGCACAGTGCCCTGGGTTGTATTGTATGTTTGGTTGGCTTTATTTACACAAAGAAAAGGTATTCTGCACTTGCAGGGACAAGTCTATTTTCTATAGTTCTGATCAAGACTCTTAGGTATTTGGGTGTAGTTCTCATTTGTCTGCGCTGCTAAAGGATAGTGTGTATAAAATACTCAGCTAAAGCAAAGCCAGCTAAAGCAAATTACAAAAATTACAAATTACTTGCTTACAAAAACAAGGAATGGTTTATAGACCATCCTGCCCTACTCACTCTGCTAAGATACCCCGTCCCCAGCCTCCAGCCACCAAAAATTACAACACACAGAAAAAGCAGGAACAAAAAGAAAGCTTTTCTCCATCCCTTCCTTTTCTGGTCCCTTCTGTTCATCCTGAAGGTGAGGGAATGAGAGCACTTTGATTTTGCAGATTTCCAAAGAGGAAACCAGAGGAGCTGAGATGTGGATACACTTGTTGTTTTGCTGATTCTGCTACTGGAATAATAATCTCCAACAGAGGGAAAAGAAAACCAATTAGAAGAGTAACAAATGACAGACAAAAATATACTAGGAGGCTACACCGTTAAGAATGGCTTATTATGAAATAAAGTCACATTTGAAATTAATTGTGTTTTACCTGGTTTTAGGTTACAATGCCAGTTCAATTATCATGGGATTAATGTTACTTTGTGGTAAAATTAATTTGCCATATCTCCACGGAGCATTTATCTTGAATAGTTTATCTAGTTAGGTTGATGATGAGAGTTTAACTGCACATCTTTAGGAGCACTAAAAGAAAACACAATCTTCATAGAACAGAGTGTTCTTAGTGAATTAGTAAATTGTTCAACATTTTGTTATGTACATAGCACACTTGATAAGAGTCACAGCTTGTAACTGGATCCTCTAGACCCCACTGTAGCACAGACATATATATAGTATATATAATTCTGACAGTCCTTTAATAGTGGATTTATCTAAAATCAGAATTGTTATGGTTGGAGAAGAGCTCTAAGTTCATCAACCATTGACCTACCACCACTCTTAAAACGTGTCCTTGAGTGCCATATCCACATGTTTCTTGAACGCTTGCAGGATGGTGACTACCACTTCCCTGGCCAGCCTGTTCCAGTGTTTGACAATGCTTGTGAAGATATTTTTCCTAATGTCCAATATAAACCTCCCCTGGTGTAACTGGCGGCCATTTCCTCTTGTCCAGTTGTTTGTTTTACCTGGGAAAAGACATCCCCCCTCACCTGGCTACAACCTCCTTTCTTTCAGGCAGTTGTAGAGAGCAGTAACATTTCCCCTGAGCCTCCTTTTCTCCAGTCCAAGCAACCCCATCTGTCTCTCGGCCACTCCTCTAGACCCTTCCCCAGCTCCACTGCCCTTCACTGGACACCCTCCAGTCCTTCAATGTCTCTCTTGCAGTGAGGGGCTGAGAATTGAACACAGGATTCAAGGTGCAGCCTCACCAGTGCTGAGTACTGGGGACAATGACAATCTCTTTAGCTGATGTAATAATCACAACAATCGTCCTTGCCTTTTTGCGAAAATAATTGTCCTGTGCTGATGGCCTTAGGAATGCATCTGTTGATCCTAACATGCATACTCATACATAGACTCACAGCCAATACTAGATGCAAGGAATGATTCAGGAGCTCATTCAGCAAGTGGGTACAGACGGTGGTTGCCAACTTGTACCCTGAGCCACCCCAAGCTGCTGCCTGGGGGCTGATAGGAAGCCACACTGGCAGGGGAAGCTCTGACCCAGCTTATGCTTAGATGAAGTATCAATAGCCACCATCAAAATGTGCCCAGCTGACACAAAAGTTTGCTTCTGCAGCTGAAAGAGGTGCCCCAACCCTCATCTATCCTGGGCTGATGATCCTTCTCCTCAATTGTGGGTCCCATATCCCCAGCAGCTGCAAGGCACTGAACACTTCCCAAGCACAAAGGAGTAGCAGGGAGCAGTGACAGTACAAGGGAAGGGAAGTGCCAGGACTTCTTTTCATGCCACTGCAGACCCAGCCTTTGCCACCGTGTACTGTAAACAGATCTCTGAACTCCCAGGGAGAAGTCATAAAATGCATTACATTGTCCTGCAAAACAAACGTCCCAGCTCCTGTAATGTTTTTTACACTTCAGTATTTCCTGTATGAGGGGGGCAGGACAAAGCACTTTGTCAAGCATAAATTACTGATTTTAGTTTTTTATACTTTCCTTTTCAGATAAGCAAATATTTAATCATATAATTATTCATATGAAGCAAATGGGGAACAGACAGATGAAGCAAATTGTCCAGAGATTTCAACAAACTCCAAAACTAAGACTCTGGCTGTCCTGCCTCCTCACTCTCCTCTCCATGTCAGGCCACTTAGCTTTGAACTCCTGAATACATTTTGCTCATCCTTCTGGAGTATTTCACTAATTGATGAAAGATTAAAATATAATTCTGGATGACATTCATCACTGAAATCTGACTTAACAAGAGGCAATAAGCTGAAAGCATGTAAAAAAGCAGAAAAATGCTTTCAGAAAAAAAAAACCAACAAAGTATATAATTTGAAAAGTAGTTTAATGTCTTGCTAGAAGACTACTCTCAGAATGTCCCTAGATACACTACAACTCTGCAGTAAGCACCACATGCAGTAAGCAGTGGCATTGTTCTACTTTGCCATTAGGTTAACAGTGCTAGACTTCCAGCTGGGTGCTACTTCTCCTGGGCAAATACTTTTCACAGGCTGTCTGGGAAGCCATTTCAAACAGGTTTTATGGTAAATAGTTATGCAAGACATTACAAAGGTTGTTATCAGTAAAAATATGTTACCCTTACACTGTCAGCATTTTTTTCCTGACCTCATGTAATTACAAAGCACTATTGAAACCAACCCAACCTGTTTATACAGTAGGAAGGAAAATTACATAACCCTTCCTAAAAAAAACCAAACCAAAACAAAAAAAAAACCCAAACCAACAAAACCCAAAACCCACACCAAGTGAGATTTTTACAATGGTGTGATATTAACAGATCCAGCAACTAGAAATGCATCCAAGCCAACCTGGAACATGAAGCGGAACTCTCCCTTATGACCGGACACTATTTAAATACACTGGGTAGGGAAGAAAAATCTCAACAAGGGTCACCTGCGCCTCTGAGAGGGCTTCTCTTTGGGTCAGTGAGCAACATTCACTGCTATCTCAAGAAGCTCCATCATACACTCTCCCCCAGAAACTGGTAGAGTTCTGCACTGAATCTTTTTAGACCTTTATTTTTGCCTCCACAGGAGAAGGCTCCTCCGGAACTTGAAGCTTGGACAACCAGAAACATTACCTTGAACAAAACATGTGGATTCTCTGGGCCAAGGTCCCTGCTGTACCCGGTGGGTGTGGCTGTAATGAGGGAATCAATGGAGGGCAAAGGGTGGTTTCTGTCACATTTGCGTATGTAGCAGTCAGGGGGACCTGTTCATGACCAGTATATAGGTAAGGGAAGTGGGGAACAACATAATGGCTGTGGAAGAAACATGGGGCCAAGAGTATGACTATTTTACTACTACAACATTTTACTATTACAAGTACTTGACTGCCACAACAGGGCCAAGAGTATGACTACTTTTACTCTTTTACTGCTGTTTAGGCAGTCACATCCATTCTTTTGCCTGTGCAGTATCCCCTCAATACATAGCATTATTTATAGCAGGGGCATCTATAAGTGACACACAACAGATATTTCAGTATTCTCAAACTCTGAGGCACTGATGTACAGAATTTTGGGATTTTAGGTATTGCCATAGTATATCATGCATACATATCCACCTAAGATAAAATGAAATTTAAGAAATGGAAACAAGGAGAGGCAAAGTAGAAGGTTAAGCAGGAGAATGTATGGAAATGAAGATGACAAGGAAGAAGTGGTATCCATCTCAAAAAGGGGTAGGAAATATGATTATGCAGTAATGTCAACAAAAAAACTTGTGAGCAATTTCTTTTGCCACACATCCCCAAATACTGAGACTACATTAAAACAAACAAACAAACAAACACACACACACACACACACACACACACACCCTCTTGAAAAATATAAATTTAAGAGTAGTTATATTTGGGTTGTTTTTGTGATTTTTCCATGTCTTTTTCACAGTCTATCAGCTGCAAACAGGTTCTGATATTTGTTAATTTTTAATATAAGTTCTGTTTTTTCATGACAGTAGAAGTTGATGCTTTAGAAGATTGAGCAGCAGAAGGCTTCAACAAATTGGAGAAAGTTGACATTCTTCAATGACCTCATGTATAGTGCTAACAGGTATTCAATGGAAGTACTGTCAGAATCTCTGGAACTGGGGGCCCCAACATACAGCTCCTCAGTGTTATTAACAACTTTTTTTTTAAAAAAAAAAAAGGCAGTTAAGACAGATCTGTTTGAGAATCATGGCTGTAAGAACTGTTGCAGTTACCCTAAAACATCTAAATTCCTGTGACAAGCAGGTTTTACAGCCCTGAGGTAACCATCCAGGCTTCCCTGGGGAAGGAGAGTGTCAGACACCTACCCAAGAAACATGACAGAAAGCAGCCAGCTGAGCACAGAGTGTCTCACATTGGTGAAAGTGAAAGGTGAAGTGTGGGACAAGGAGTGGAGCATAGGCATCTAAGCTACTGACTCCACAGAAGAGCTGATGGATCTGAAATGGCACCTACCTACCTGTTCTTAAGCTCTACAAACACAGTTGTAACACAGTTGTTGGTGCAAATACTGCATAGTCAGCTTGTGCTCTCCAGGACAATGGCAGTCCCTTGTAGCACTTAAAAATATGATTCAGGATTGGCATGAAAGGATAGTTTCCAAAGATTATGGAGAATCTTGTTTCAGGGGTTCTGGGATTACATCTCAGGAAAGTACTTTGAGCAGTTTGTTAGTGACTGGGCAATGTCAGCAGTGCCAACCAGGAGAAACTTGGCTGCCGATGGGATAGTGGCAGATGAGTAGCAGTTCAGAAAATGTCACTGGTGTCTTAAGTGGCAGATAGAGACACCAAAGAGGATGGTAAGTGCTGAAGCACCATTTATAAAGCCTTGAAAAAAACAAAATAATCTGGGAGTTCATAATGCTGTCCAAGCCACTGTTAGCTACTAGTTCTGCAATATTAAATCTGACTTAATTGTGGGATTAAGTATGAAAATCCATTGCCTTTGGCATATCTGTGATTTTCTTCCTGTTCAACTGTACTCCCTGAAGGATTCCTTCCAGTAGAAGGGGACCTAAAAGGAATCTGGAAAGGTACTCTTCATCAGGAACTGTAGTGATAGGAAAAGGAGTAATGGGTTCAAACTGGAGACCTTCAGATCAGCTGCTAATGTTGCACTTTCTCATCACATCTTTCTCCCTTTAAGGGAAAATTTCTTCAATCGAGCTGTCACTGTGATGAATATAAGCTCAGAAAAATAGTTTGCAACAGGACAGGTCTGTCTTGTCTATTGTATTAATGTTCAGCCAGCAGACATTGCATTTTTACTGCCACGTACATATACAATGCAAGTTGGAATACAAATAAATCTCCAATGTATAACTAACAAAAGATGTGTAGCACACATATTTCTATACTATGTACTCCTCCTCTGGACTTCAAACAAACCAAATCTACTTTATTTTTTATGGATCTTGCTTCCTTTTCACAGTGTAAATATAAAGCTCTAAGTCTGGGTTAACTCTAACCACCACTGACAGGGGACTACTCTTCTTTCCTCTTTCTGCTGTTTCTGTGTCAAAATGATGCAAACATCCATGTAACCCCTGAAAGAAAATTATTCAAAGCAAATTATATTTCTGAGCATTAATATCACAGGGAGACAAAAGTGTAAATTTCTGGTCTCTTAAACCATCTTTGCTATAAACTTTCTCTCCAAAAAGAAGAGCATGGCAAGGTGTGTGTTTTACCCAGAGAGCAATTGTCACTTGATTGAGGTGCTATATGTGAAAGCTGTTATTTTAACTCTTGAACAAAACATCTCTGCAAAACACTAACCTGAATTAAAGACAACTAAATCCCCGGTATTGCTGGATCAATTTTTCTTTACTTCTGATATTCCCCAGTGATGAATTGTGGTTACTTATCATTATAAAAAGGTTGTAAGTTACATGAAAGCTTCATTGGAAAGGGCCCAGGATTTGTAAAGAAAAGGTGGAACCCGGTCATCCCATCACCCTGGGCTTGTATCTCCCTGACTCCTCCAAGGCATTGCCGGGGTGTGCTCCCTGGGGAAGGTGGGATGAGGAAGAGGGTGGTGATCCTTCACTGGACCTGTGCCAGGCAGGAGGTTGGAAGGCTGCTCGCAGGAGTTGGATGCTACTCCATGGTCTGCCAGTTGGGACATAATGTTAAGAGTCTTCACTCAAAGCTTTATTATGAAATACTCTTCACATTGTAATTTTTCCTTCTAAAATCCTTTGCTGTAATCTGCCCAAGGTGATGAGACCTTAATGCAGATTATCTCTTGGTTTTGGCAGTTATTTTATCATATCAGCCTAATTTGCCCGAGGCTAGGCTAAATAATGCTGATGAGAACAGATAGCACCAAAAAGCTTAGTACAGCAAGTGCCCATTCCTTATCAGGGCATGGATGCCAGTATAAGCAATGCCAAAATTATTTTGGAAAAAATGGTTGCACAGGCTAGACCTTCCCCTTCACATAGCTCTGGATGTGATGCCAACCTAATCTGATCCACAGCTGATTCACAGTCCTGCCCTTTCCCTGCCACCCAGCCTTCATTTGTTTGTTTTGGTTGGTTTGGGGGTTTTTTTGTTTTTTGTTTTTTTTTTTTTTTCATGCCAGCTGGCACTCAGGTAAATAAGGAGGAAAACAGTTCAAGAAGCCCAGACAGCTGAAAACAAAAGGTCTTCATCTTTGGCCAGCCTGGCTTCCCAAACTATCTCATCCACTAGTGTCCTGAGCTCAAGCACACACACAGGAGGTTTTGGGTTCGGGGACAGCAGGATTGTGGCACCTCCAATTTAAATGACCAAACTCCAGGTAGATTCTCATGAACATCAGCATCCTGCAACTGTGGAACAGAAATGGTCCCACTCTCCTACTCCACTCTTCTTCTCCTGGCCAAATATACCTGTGTCTTCGCTTACGCTGGCTCTGACCTAAATTATAGAGTAAAGCAGTATAGTTTGCTGATCAAGAGGAAAATGTGTCCAGAAAAAAAATGCAATCACTCCCTCCTACAAGTAGAATTCCAGACCTAAACTACTAAGGATGGTGTTTACTACTTCTGTTTATCTTCCCTATTTTTTTCTTTTGCCCTTCTTGAGACATGTTGTTACCCATGCTAGGAACTGCGCAGTACTGTGAGGAATATTCTCTCAGGAATTGTAGTGACTAAGCACATCTGATCCCTCCAGTATAGGACAGAAACTGAAACACAAAATCAGCCTGTTTGTCTTTATGGCACAGTCATGTCCTGCACGATCTGTGTAACACAAGCGTGAATGATTTCTATTTCACTGCTTCTGCAGGTTTAGTCCATGAGTAACTTCACTTCATACTCTTTCACCCTTCCCCTCAAACAACTAAACCAATAGTAATTCCACTTCGTGGAAGATCAGGCAGATAAGGAAAGATTTCCAAAGCAGGGAACATAAATTCTTCAACACCTGAGGTTGAAGTTGGTAGATAATTCCTCTTCAAAAAGGAGGGGTAAGTTGCAGAATTCTGCGAACCATTTTATTCAGGTTCTGAAAAGTTTCATTCCAGATATATCAAACAGTCCCACCACACCACTTTGTAAACTCATTTTAAAATGACTTCTAAATTTGTGCTTTTCATGTGGAAAAAAAAAGTAAAAATTTAGAAAATACTATATTCATTTTATGTTTTATTTCAAGCTATCTCTAAGTTTAGGCTGAGACTGATGTAGGGGTAGTACTGAAGTTTTTCTTAAGCACATGAAATAGATTTTTTATATTTAACAAAAACCCCTAAGATTCCTGAGCATGAGACAGTATTCTTCATAAGAGAAATGCTAAATAATTATTCATTTTCAGACTGTGGGTCTGGACTGCACACTTCTGCTCTGTAGTATGTATTTTCCTTGTTGACTGGATTCTGCTTTCAGCCTGAAGCCTTTTCTGGTCTTGATCCCATATGCTGGCACTAGTAGAGATCAGTTCAAAAAGTTTTGAACCTGAACTTTCCTTTTGTAAGTGGTCATTTTCACAAGTGTCTCATTCCCTCATTGTGTTTAGTGTACCAGGAACTACAGGTCACTCAAAAGCTGCTATATCCTTAAATAAATCTGGTAACTTTATGTCTTTTTAGCTTGGACAAATGTTTGTGGTGTGGAAGAAGGGATTCTTTGCTTTTTAAAAATAGTTGTTAAACACTGTACTTTTCATTTGCAGGAGTGTGAACAATTTTCAGGAGTGTGAACATGACTGCATCAGTGTTGCTTTTGATTTAAATGAGACCATGAATAGGTCTGTCTAGGCTAGACAAAATCTGGAGCTCGTGTTTTCTAGATGCACTACAGTATTAATTTTAATTTCAGCTAGGATTTATTTCACAGAAGAATGAGCATCTCCATTCTAATGACCAATCATTTTCTCTTTCTGTAATGACTGTGATTGCCTCATTATACTTTCCATGGTATATAATTTCTGTGTTGACACAAGTGGATGTACAGCAAAAAACCTTACTCATCCAGTCAGCCTGGGATACTCGAGTCAGATTACCCTTTAAAGCACAAGGCTGCAGCACACAGAAAATAAGAGAAGCAAACAACTTCTTAATACCCCTGCTTTGAGATCCTGGTTCCTTTAGCTTCAGATTACATTAATATTTTCTTTCTACTCATAGAAGGGAAAGGCAGTTATGTTCTGTCATTACATGAAATGCTTAAAGTCTGCCAAAATAAAATTCTATGCTTTATCGATAGTATTCAGCATCTTACTGGGTAGCTTTGTTTTGAAAAGGAGATCTAAGAGTTACTAGGAATTGTCAGTCCTTACCAGATGTAAGTGCTACTTATCTAAACCTTCATGGAAAATGACAATGGATTTGTCCTACTTATCACAAAACTAATTCAGAACTGGCAGGTAAAAGCTGCTGCCTTACTCAGAGAAACCAATGCTTTTGAAAAACTGTCAGTGCACATTCATATATTCATAATTCCAGCAGAAATGGTGACACTGCTGATTTCAGCATTAGGAACCCTTGAATGAAAGGTACAGCACCTCCTCTTTAGCAAAGTGTTTCAGAAAAAGCCCCTATGAGTATATGATACCCACTTAACCTAATGTTTTCAACAAGACCAGGAGGAAATTTGGGGTTTAAGCCCTCACCTCTTACATACAGAGCATAATCAGATAAAAATATATTTGAACTTGATTTATTATGGACATCATAGAAAAAGGAAAATCAGTAACACTTTCCAAAATGTGTTTGGAATGCCCATCTGGACTGCACAGCTTTTGCATTTGTGTAAGTATTTGGTTATGGGCAGTTCTCAATACAGACAGAGCATGGACTTAACAAAGGACAGGGTACCAACACAACTTTATCCCATTACAGGTGCCAGAAACACATCTGTGGGAGTTAACAGCTGTGCTACTGCAGTATACAGTAACACGTGCATGGCAGCAGATTCATGGAAAATAAATCTGGTCAAGTCGGCTTTGTGTTCTGATAAACGCGAGTGATGGATTTGCTGTACACGTGGAGCACAAACCGCGTTTTCTGGGATGGGATGGGGCTGTCGTTTTGGGCGCCCAGCTACAGTCCCGAGCCCGACTTGCCCCCTTGCGCAAAGCCTCTCGCCTCCCTTTTGTCTCCTTTGCCAGATTTCCGCAGTTGCAGATCTTTCAGTGGAAAGGCGTGTGCGCAGCACAAGGGGAGCACAAGGGGCTCCCGCGGCGTTGCCATGGGGACCGGGACAAGGCACTTGGGCGCTCGCAGGGGACGGCACCGCCGACGGGACCCGGCGCACCGCGGCCGCTGTTCGAGCCACAGTGGCGCCCCGTCCGTGCCGCGGGGCGGGCGGGGAGAGTCGCGGCAGCCCCGGCCGGCCCGGCGGGGAGCGGGCACAGGTCGTGGTCGGCTCCGTGAGGCTCCGCTGCGGCCGCAGGTGCCGCCCGCGGGGCGGGGACCAGGCGGGGGGCGCGGCGGGGCGGGGACCGGCCGGAAGTGACGGGCGGGTGTGATTCACCTGCTGGGCGGCGGGGGGAGGTGCCCGCCAGGAGCCGGGGACTGAGCCCACGGAGCGGGGAGGTGCCCGCCGGTCCGACCCGCGCCATGGAGCCACCGCGGCTGCTGCTCGGGCTGAGCTTCCTGCTGCTCTACTCCGCAGGTGGGCGCAGGTGGAGGGGACGGGACTGGACTGGAGGGAAGGGAGGAGAAGGGAAGGGAAAGGACTAGATGAAGGGAGAGAGAGAGGGAGAGAGGGAATCAGGGAGGCGACAGCGACAGCTCTGTCGGGATGGGAGAAAGCGCGGCGGGGCGGCCAACGCTGCTGCCCCGCCGGTGTCCGCCCCGGTGGCCGGTGTGCGCCGCACCTCCGTGTGTGTGTGTGTGGTGAGGTCTGACCCATGTGTGAATGAATGTGCGATCTTCACTCTGTGTGTATTCTTTCGTCTCCGGCAGCCCCTGTGCCGTGCCCTTCCCGGGGCGCGGTGTGTGCTCGGTGCGGGCGCTGGCGGCGCGGCCGCATCGCGGAGCCGACCTGGGCTTTGTTCACACGATGCCCGCACTGCCGCCGCTGTCGAGCTCCGTCTTCTGCAGCCCCTTATCTTTTGCCGCCCCTTATCTGATCTCATCTCATCTCCTACCGCCCCCTCCCCTTCCTCCGCCGCCCCCCCGGGGGTCCCTCGGCGGGGCCGGGGCCGCTTTGCGGCGGTGCCCGCCCCACATCGCTCCCCGCAGAGCGGCGGCGGAGCGAGCGCCACGCGGGGACACCGGAGTAAAAAGCGTACAAAATGCCTCCAGCCCCTACGCTGGTTCTGTGTTTGCCCTCTGGGTGGCTCCCAGAGAACCCTCGGACCCCAGTTGTCCAGACCCGATGGCCGTGGTTGAACCCTGTGGGCGAAAGGAGTTAGGATTTGAGGGCAGAAAGGAAGGAGTTGAATTGGATGGACCTAAGCTCGTTTGGTTTGCTGTAATGAAAGAAAACAAAGGAGTAGATATTCTCTGAGGAGAAAAAAAAAAAAGCTACCGACCAAACCCCAAAAGCACACAAACCAAACCGAGCGTGCTAGGGCTACTAAAATTTATGTGAGTGTTCTATGCCTCAAATATTAGGTGTTACTACGTTCCTGTAATGAACTTGGCTGCCATGTGAATGTTTCCTAAGCATATCTTTGAAAAAGAGGAAGTTTCCACTAAAGTTGACCCAAACTTGTGTGAAACTACGTAAGGTTACAATACACCCATGGAGAGGTTCAGGGTCACGGTAAAATGTGTATCAGTGGTGTCAGGGGGCCAGTTTTTATTTCCTTTTGTAATGTTAGTGCCTACGTTGATGTCACTGCTGTTTTGGGAAATTACTCATAGGATCAAAATTCTGTATCCATCATGGAATGGTGACCTCTGATCTCCTGCATGAAAGGGACGAGGTAGTTCTGCTTTAATTCTGTTTCCCTAAGCAGAGTTTGAAGATAGATGCTATGTAAAAGCTATGAGTACTACTAGTATTTAGTTGACAATGTTAGTAATCTGCATTTATATTAAAACACTAGATGTAACAAAAGCTTTGAAAATAGCTTTTTGTGACTAGAACTGTATGTAGTGGATTGAGCTGAATCACTGGTAGGATATTGAAGGCTATGGTACCAAAATGCTAGGAATTATTAGTATATGAGGAAATGTCAAACAGAACAAAACTGTATGATTTAGTTCTACTGAAGGATACAGGTGTCTTCAGACTTCAGTGTGAAATTGGGTAACTTTGTAACTGAAGTAGTACTCCTAGTCAAAACACAGATTCGTCTCTTGTTGGATGACTCTACTCTAAAAGACATATATTTCACATTCCTCTGAAGGAAATAATTGAATAATATGTAAATCATTTGAGCTGATATGTCCTCTGAGCTTGCTTGTGTTTTTTTCCCATCAGATTGAGTTAATACTTCTGGGTCTCTGCTCCAGGTAGACATGACTTCCTTCCCTGAGGGAGTGGATGCCAGTGAGCTGCTGTTCTCCATATGGACCAGAGTTAGAGGAGGCTAGTTTTTGTGCAGTTGAGTGAAAGCTGTTGGCAGTGAAGGATTGTCTAGGTGCTGAAGTCTTTACTTGGGTTTATGGCTGTTGTGGTTTAACTCTAGCAAGCAACTAAGGACCACCCAGATGGTCATTCGCTCCCCTTGTGCTGGGATGGGGGAGGGAATCAGAAGGGTAAAAGTGAGGACACTTGTGGGTGGAGATGAAGACAGTTTAATAGGGAAAGCAAATTCCATGCATGCAAGCAAATCAAAATAAGGAATTCATTCACTACTTCCATGGTCAGACCGGTATTCAGCCATCTTCAGAAGGGCAGGTCTCTGTCACATCCACAGGTGACTTAGGAAGACAAATAAATGGCCATCACTCTGAGTGTCCCCACTTCCTCCTTCATCCAGCTCTCTATGTTAAGTGTGACATCCTGTGGTGTGGTACCAGCTTCCTGGTTTTATAGTGTTGTGGAAATAATCTCATTCCATTTGTTGGAAATTCAGATTTAGGTAGAGTTTTATAAGACCAAGAATAAATATAGGTGCCAAACTCATGATCCTGATTTAACAAATAAGGTACTGACCTACAACTGTTAAATTTGGAAAAATGTGTAATGTCAGAACACAAATTTTCAATTACTAAAATATTAACAGATCAGTATCTATCTTTGTATAGGTATAAAAAAGTGATTACGTACATTGCAATCCATTTAATCTTTGGAAGATATGTTTTACAAAACAGTAATGCTGGGCATCTAAATGCCCAAACTGTGGATAAGAGTTTGAATAGAGTTTTAAGGTAAATGACTAGGCAGGAATTTCTTTAGCCTATAGGAATATCTCTTATTGTTGTTCATGTAGTGAGTTTTCTGGGTTTGTGTGCATTTTGGGTTTTTTTGTTTGCAGTGGTAGTAGTAGGTAATTTTGTACTCTGTTGAAATTCTGCAATATGTGATGCTTTATTAATAGAATAGTAGGCTTTTAAATAGAATTGGAGTTCTGGTAAGCTTCAGGAAAAGCTTGTGGGTTCTGGACTATTATTAGGCTTGCAGAAGTAATTCCAATAGTGTGCATGCAGGAGTAGAACCTGATGCAGGCATGGCAAGTCAGCATTTGGTGGCTAATGCACATTGTCAAATAAGTATAATAAAGAACTTAAGCCTGTTCATGTTTTTATGCATGCAACAGGATCTTACAGAAGCTTAAATTAGGAGAAAGTTGACTACCACAGGAGTTTAATGATCATTCTTATCCCAGTCTTTTAGTTGCTAAACCTGGTGTGCTGCATCTGTTGGGCAGTAGTTACAAACAACTTGCAGGGTTCAAGTTGTTCTAAAGTGTCCATTAACAATAAAAGTTTTCTGAAGCTCAGGAATTGTTAGGTTTCCCAGATTTAAAGTATTTTAAGAAGTCTGATAGACTTTAACTAGAAATGATGTAATCAACTATTAGTCAACTGCTGTGACATCGACCGTGACATTTGAATTAGTGGTTTTACCTTGACTGATCTGTGTTTATCAGAAGGTATTTTATGCATTCAGAATGCTGCTGTAGAGATTATTATAGCTCCTCACTTTGGTCTCCTCTGACTGCCCACCCTCCCCATGCTAGCTTCGTCTGTGTTGCATCAAACTTCGGCTGCCTCTCTGTCTTCAATTCAGTTCTTATCACAGCCTCATCCACAGCCAAGTCCACTTAATAGAGAGATGAAACTCCCACTCCCAAATGTCTGCTTTAAATGTCTATTGCCGCTTTACAAGAAATATATTCTTATATGAGCAGACACTTTGCTACTGATGCCATTCATGCTTCAAAGAATTAATTCTGAATATCTTGAAATCTGCCTCAGTATTGGGAATTTTCAAAACTTTTTTGCCACAGTGCATAGAGAGATTTGTACAGACTGGAATACTTGTTTTTGAGGTCAGTATTGTTTCAACATATTAACTAATCATTTGTTGATTGCATGCATTCATAAGCTTTTAATGACAGGGATTCTTTTTGCTCTTGTTGCAACTTCTGGTTGATTTCATGGAGCTTTTAAATGCTGTGTGAAATATTATACGCGACCCTGCCTTGGCAGGGGACTTGGAGTAGATCATCTCCAGAGGTCCCTTCCAATCCTAACAATTCTGTGATTATAAATGAGGACAATTATGTGGCTCACCAGCTTGTAAGAGCTTGTAGTTACTCTTCCTTTTTTTTCCTCTTTTTTTTTTTCTTTTTATGGAATTCCTGTTTTTACTCATTTGCATCTTTCAGAGGATGACTGAAAGAAGGGCCACTTAAGCCTGTTGCCATGGGAGTAAGTGGCAGTGAAGCCATAGTTCTGTGAAATGTGTTTCAGTAGCAGCTGGAACAGAAGCAGCCCCTGCTTCCTTGCTGGTCCTTTCCTTTACTGCACAAATGTCTTGATGGTGTGAGTGTGTGGAAAATGGGTCTCAATTGCTGAAATGTGAATTTTTTAATTGGTTAGATCACATGATTTGAAACAAGAAACAGTTGTGCCATCAGCCTGTACTGCTACAGGGCAGGAAGCACAGTGGAGGAGCATTAGGAGGAAAACCCATTCTGTTTGATCAGCATCTTCCCATAGGAGAAAAATGACTGTAAAACCCTGGACTGGGGGGAGCTTAGCTGGGAAGTCAGACTACATCACTAAATCAGGCAGTCAGTCAGATGGCTAGATATGACCTCAAAGATTATTTTTGCATCCTATTTGAAGTTGTACTTGGCATTCATCTGGCTCCATAGTAAGCCAGTTAAAGGAGTTTCAGAGACAGAAAACGATTAAATTTTTGTGAGGTCAGTTTTCTACCTGTTCCTTTTCCTGATTCAGCTCAATGAGATAAAGTGTAACTAAGGAGTGTCAACTGGAACCTCAAGCACATGTGGGTGGAGTATATTTTTACTATTGACTTTTTCCTGTGCCACCTACTTACTGGATCATGTGATACAGGCAAGATTTGGAGCTTTATTGCCTGATAGCGGAGCCATTCACTGTTACTGTGATATCTTTTAGTTACTGTTAAGCATCTGAGATACATGATGGTCACAAGCTTTGCAGTTCCACTTGCTGTTAAATTTTTTTAATAGATGTATTTTTAATGTCCTGTAGTTAAAGCCTCTGCTTAGAATACTGAAAAAGTGATTAATCAATGAGAACTGTTTGTTGTTGGAGGAAGGATGGGAACTTGATAAATTCACAACTGTTTGAACTTTTGCAGAGTTGGTTTGCGTAGGGAATTGAAATGTCATGTGTTCTGCGTCTTCAGTTCTTTGTTTTACATGTATTAACAGTATAAGCCGCAAGGACTGTTTCACCTCAATTGTTTTAAGGTGTGTAAAAATAATGTGTGTGTAAGTACATATTTTAAAATCTTCCTAATTTTTTAAATGAGTACTTAACTTTGTGTCAGTTTAGGGCAGATTCTTTGAGCTAATTACTTTCCCTCTTACATGATGGGAGTGGGACAGGGAAGGAAGCAGGAGTGGGCAGACAGATACTTTCTTCTGTCACTGTGATGCCTCACCTCTTTATTAGAAAAATCCCACCAACAACAAGAAAATAACCTAAAATAAAAAAAAAAGGAAAAAAACAACTCTACTACTGAAATAGTTGTCAGTCTTAATGCAAAACTTGCATGTGCTGGGAAAAAAGCATTGCTTGTTCAGTAGCTCGGAAAAGCCAAAACCCCTTTACTCAAGTGAAAATAATACGGCTGCTCAGTTAAGTGTTTGATTGTACTGAGCTCCCTGATGCATTGACTGACAGATGTGCACAACGCACTCACACTGCAAGTGATCTGCTTCATTCAGTTCCCTTTTAAATGCCATCAAATTGGCAGGAAAAAGATCGAATCATGTGATGAGATTGCTTAGTGACTGTTTAAGCTTTCAATATCAGTTTGTAACACGAAAGTGACTTGCAGAGCTAAAGCAAAACACCCCGTGCAGTTGATGTAGACTTGGTTGGGGAGAGGCAGGTTTTTGTGTAAGTTGTGTCAGGATTTGCATTCTGATCTTCTTTGCTTTCTTTTTTGCTCAAAAGTATTTGTAGCAGTTATCCTTCATTTCATTTTACACTTTATAATACTATTTCTAAGTGGTTCCTTATGGCTCTAAAGTGCAGTTTGGAGGCACAATTTCAAACTCCACCTGGCCCCATTACAGATGTGATGCAGTTACATCTTGGTGTAATTTTGCATGTCTCTCGAGGTGGTTGTTTTGTTCATTCTTCCCTCCCTCATGTCAGAGCAACCTTGTGCAACTGCTGCTCGAGTCCATTCAGCTGATACCAAAGAAAAGTTATTTTTTAATAATGTTATTTTTCTGCTGGGTGATTTCACTGACTCACACCACTTCATGATTGCACAGCAGTGCTTGCTCAGAGTTGGTCACACCATGGCTGGAGTTGGTGTAATGGTTTGCAGGGTAAGCAAACCTGGATCAAGGATCAGGCAGCCTCACAGCCCTTCTCTCTCTGGCTTTGTGCTCCTGCCCCACTTACCATGTGTTCAGTGTAGCTGTGTTTGGGGAACTTCACCAGGCCAAAAAAAAGGAAAACTTGTTGCGCAGGGTCAATTTTTAGGGGAGTCAACTCTTTTTTCTGGCTTTCGTCATAAAGCCTTTTCTCATAAAGTGTTAGACTGGCATAAAGAGAGGGGACGGGATAAAACCTAAGGATGAGAAGGCAGGACCTCAGTAAATCCGAACTATGCTAATTGTCATTTTCTTAATACTGCAAGTTGAATTAGGGCCATGCTGGATCATTTAAATGTGTCCAAGTATCAAAACTTGGAACTCCTCGTGATCCTCTGTAGCTACTGGGCTAGACAGTATTCACATGTTTAAAACTAATCTTTATCCCGGTTTGTGTTACAGTATCCCCTCCCCCTTTCGGTTGCTCTCCGAAAGCTTATCCTTTGCTTCAGTAAGGAGATCCAAATGTCCCCTCTCTCCACTTGATAAGCACGTACCACTCGAGGAAGGTCATCAGCCAGCAGTTGCTAGGATACAGGCTTGTGCCTTTGGGTGTAGCAACCAAAAAGCGTCAAGAATGTGCTGAACAAGTAAGGAGCACAAGGACAGTTGTAAAAGGAAAGGGATGTTAGAATCTGAAGGCACGGGGGATGTTGGGAAAGAAATGGAAGTTGTGGGGAAATAAGAAGAAGATAATTAAAACTTTAGCCTCTGATTTTTACATTTTCACAGCTGTGTGACTTACTCCACCTGATGTTGGTGAACTGTGGTAAGGAATGAAATGAAGCTCATGCTGTGTATTTGTAGCATTGGCGTTAGTAGTTCTATTTGTGAGTCTTAAAGTTAAGAATTTTTTTTAATTAAATTGTGAGGATGAGTAGCTTCTGACTTGATTGTGCAGTACCTTTTAAACTGGGGCACACGTATGCAGCACTGCATGAATTGGAGATAGTTATTAATTTAATGCTGTCTAAAGACATGCAGACTGAAAGAAAATGTTATTTCTTTTCTGTCTTTGAAGGAGTGTGCTTAGCCTATTTAATGTCCTTCTAGTATTTTTTCTCTTGTGTGAGTTGATATAGGAGTTGTAGATTCAAGTAAATGTACCTCAGAAGTGATTGCTTCCCCACTTTTTCTTTTGCTTAGAGGAAGTGAAGTTCAGAAAGACAAGCCCACTGCTTAGAGACACAGCAGTAGAGGTGACTGTCCAGATGGTAGAACTTTCCCAGGCATGGTAGACTTTTTTGGTTGTGGGGTTCTTTTTGTTTTCTTTTGTATTTTTGCACTAAGTTCCCCTGCTCTTTCATCAGCCTTCTCTTTGTAGCTTATGGCAGAACCTTATTCCATGCACATAAGCCTTTTAGCTGCACCATCTGTGGAAAAAGTGCCCTGAAAAGTTAACCAGAGTTCTGGGAGTTTGGTCACTCAACTTTTTGAGCTCTTGGTAGAGGTAGCTGAGATAAAATGTACAAGAGAGGGATTTAAAGTGTCAAGCTTTTTTCTACAGAAATTTCTTTGTGGACTGAGTTTCATGATCTATTTTAATATTTTATATTTTTTATATTTTATATTTAATTTGAGACTAAATATACTAGGAAGGAGGAGACACTGTTTGGAGCAAGGACGGGAGCCCAATCTCTTCTATTCTAAGCAAGTGTTTTTATTCCTGGGTTGTTTTTACTTTCTCTGGCTCCATAAACTGTATCTGTTCTGCACAGGAGAGTTTCACTAAGATCTATAACTGGTTTAGAGAGCACTGTCCTGGGAGGTCTGAAATGCAGATGTTGAACATCTTTTGCCTGAGTATTAAATCTCTGTCTTGGAGGATTAAGCAGTTTTCTGCCTAGTGGACTTAGGTTAGTATAGAGACACAAGTTTTTCTCTCTAATCATTTTGGATTGGGCCTTTTTGAGGTTTAAGTAGAGGAATATGTAGTATGTGACTGTCACTAGCTCTGGGAATGATAGGTTTAGGCAGGCTTGTTTTTGCTAAGATGTTGGGGGATTTATTTATTTATTTATTTTTACAACTTAGAGTGAATTATGCTTATCTATGAAAATTGTAGGGTTGCATTGTATGGTAACAAGCTGTAGAGTGTCCAGCATGGAAAAAACGTGGGCTTTGAAGTATGTTAAACAGTAACTGTTTAACACTTGATATTAGCAGGACAGTACTTTCTTTGTCAGAAAAAGCTTTGTGATTTGCCTTTATCAGCACTGAATTATCCTAAAAATCTGAATTCTCTGTAGAGTGCTAAAATTGTAATGTAGTAAAACGAATCCTCTTTGGATACATAGATTTAGGTGCAGTAATGCTGTGCCACTCTCTTTTTATTTACTGCTGCGTGCTTATCTAGCTTTTGTTAGTTCGTTAGTAATGCTTACTTGTTCCTGTCTCTCATCTCTTGCTTGTTTTTACCTCAGGTGAGGTTACTGTGAAGGTTTGTTGTTCTTTGGTACCAGGGTGTCTGGCTAAATTAACAGGATGTGTATTGAGATAACAGTATTTTGGATTCTGTTCTGAAACATTTTTGCATTTCATTCTCACATCAGAAGTGTCCAAATCTGTTGGATTCGCTTTTTAAACCGAAGACAACTGATTTTTTTTATTGTGCTATTAAACTTCTGTTCTTTGATTGACATAATTGCTTTAATGTTTAAGTTTAAGTCCCTGAAGACTCTTCAGGGACTGTTCTTTGTGTTGTTCCATGTCATGGGACCCGTGGAAAAACAGTGAAGTTGAGAAAATGACAAAGCTGTTTGAAAAACTGGAATTTACTCTTTTCCCTTTGTCTTTTTGGTACCCCCAGGCTGCTCAGCCTAAATTTCCTCAGTCTGATGCAACTTCAACAGCAACTGAAATGGGGCTAACTCTGCCTTAATGTTAGACTGCATCAGGCCCAGGGACACAATGTCTTTTGGAATGTTTTGTGATGCATTGATGCTTGCCAGAAGCTGTAGCGTTTGTGACGTGGAGAAGCTTCGTAGTGTCTTGGGATGTAGAAACTGTGGTTACCCAAATCTGAGTATAGGCTTTTTTCTTTTTTTGAGGCTTTTCTGGCCTTTTGGGGAGAGAGGAGGTCTCCCTGCTAAATCTAGGATTTGGTTTGTGGTGCACTCACTTGTTATAAACTGTGGCAAAACAGCAGGAGGTAACTGCAGTTTATGGCCGTGCTGGCTGTGCTGACGTGACCCAGCTCCTGGGTGCTGCAAAAATCACTAAAATGAGCAGTGTCAAATACTGTTTTCCCTTTATTCTTTTGCGAAGGCAACTTTTAATCCAGGTAGTTGACTAGCAGCACCCTGCCTTGCAGAGGCTCCCTTGGGCAATTGAGGATGCTGATGTTTTTGTGTTGTAAGGAAGCGATTGCGAGATGGTGGCTGCTCCTGGGGCTGTCAGCCATAAAGGAGACTCGTGTTTGTGTTGGATTGTGCCAGTGAACACCAGGAAGTCCTCTCAGCACGGCACTCCTCCCTGTGTACCTACCTCTGTGTGCACTCTGAGCTTGCTAAATGTGTAAATTTAGATTGCCTCACTTAGTCCTATGGGACCTTATTTTAGAAATGCAGGTTTCAAATGAAATATTGTAGAAATTCTGTCTGAGTGAAGGTGGGAAAGGAGGGAGTTGGGGAATTTTGCTTTATAAAATCACTATAGGTAGCTGGAAAATGTCAGAGATAAAGTGTGGATAAGAAGCATATTCGGAAGTAAAATGTGGATGGTTAGGAAGTAGTTTTTGAGATTGAAGTCTGCCCAATGTAAAGATTTGATCACAGGTACATCTGTAATCTATTTGAAAGAAAAGTCTAAGGTGAAGTGTCTCTTAAGTGAGTTTTATAGCTTGTGTCTCTAAAAGCACTGAGGTGTGTTTCTGGTTGTGATCATTACTTGCTACTTAAGGCCTCATTCTTTGAAGAAAAGCATTTCTGTATTTACAGGCTCTCCTTGTTTGCAAGCAGATACTTGCAAACAAGATATTTTGGAGAGCCTGGTAGTAAAGTACTCTGCAGATGCAGTTGCAAAGGAATCAGATATGGCTTTAAGTGCAACAGCATCTTTGAAATCGACTCTTACCCTATGTAGAAACAGTCCTGTTACCCATTTCATGAGAGACTTTGTGGAGTTATATAACCCTTTTGTGACATAGCCTTATCTGGTGCCAGAAATACACCAAATTTACATGTACACTGAAATTTCTGTAAGCCAGCAATCAAGAATTTGAGTGTATCCCAATTAAATAAGAAAATACTTAAATGCTTAAGTAATTAATTTAATAAAAATTTGATTTGCTTATTTGTTAGTATATATCATGAATGAAGAAAACTTTTTTCCATTTTATTTTTTTTAATGGAAGAAGTCTGCTTTCTGTTTTGAAGATTCTTTTTACTAGAAAACAGCTTCCATCAAATTCTGTCAAATACTTCTTTTTCCTTATATTATTCTTAATAATAATGTAGTTTGCTAAGATCTGTTCCATTTGAGTGGTATTTAAAAGTAAGTTCAGAAGGAAAGAGTTTTTCTAAAGATAATGCACTGGTTTCGACCCCTTCAGAAATCATGTGGAAAACCTGTTCAGTCATAAAGATGTAGTTTGCAATACTCTTTAGGGTCAGATTTCCAGAGAAGGAGTATTTTATTCCACATTAGGAAACTCAGATCTGTATTGACCTCTTGCCTTCTTCTGATACAAACTTTTATGAGAGATAGTACTTACTCTTCAACATTGAGGAAAGGCGCTTGTCTCTTTGCACCCTGGCACAAAGGTTCATTCTTTTGCTTGCCCCAACCTAGTATGGCACATATTCTTCTTGCAAAAAATGGGAACAGTATACATTTGGATCAAGTGCACTTCCATGTAGGCTTTCAGCTGGTTTTTTGGGAGTGTGTTGCATGCTTGTGAGTCTAAACTTTGCAATGATTTATTTGCTGCAATCAGAAATTAGGTATTTAATTCTAATCATCTTTGAATAAGTGGGATAAGTGACTTGAGAAACCCTGATCTTTGGGGTGTGTTAAAACATGTCTGAAAAAGATCTGAAATTTTATCCATGAAACCGTGCTAACCAAAACAAATGCAGATCTTCCTTCAGCTTGATAAAATGTCTGCCTGTCATGTACTAGCAGTCACATGCTAGTGCAGTTGATCTGCTCATGTTTTGAGGAACATTCTAGGAAAGTTAAAAGAAGTGGAATCTCCCTAATTTGAGTGGAAACTGGAGAAAATGTCATCTTGTCACTGTGTGCGCTGGCTTTGTATGGATTGTTAATGCAGTTACAGAATTGTTTGTGTTGGACATGACTGAGGTCACGTCCAACCTTCCGCTTCAAACAGTGATTGCACTCAGTACATTGGTCTTCTCTGTGTCAGCCATCCTCTGTCCTGTTTTTCTTTTTCTTTCTTTACTCTTCCTATAATGGTGGAAGCTTTTCATGAGGCCCTGAAGTCCTGTGCTGCTTTCAGTTTTGGTTGTATTTTGACTTCCCTGTCAGGGATGCTGTGTATGCCTGGACAGTTCCTGCCTTGATAGCCTGTTCTTGCTTCTTCCTCCTTAGGCCAAGCTGGTAACTGATCTGTTTATTTTCCTGAGTGTTGGGATGTATTTCTGGTGTGGTTAGAAGCAGTTCTCCTTCAATACCTCCCAGCTTTTTTGATCTCCTCTGATTTTCGGATCCCCCAGAATTCCAGCTATTGAATGAGTCAGCCCACCCTTCTGAAGTTGTAGAGCCTGTGCTGGGGATTTGCCTTCCTCCCTCTTCTCAGGATTTTAAATTTCACTATTACATGGTCACTATACTCAAGGCTGCTGTTGATGCCATCCCCAAGTTCTTATTTTTCCGTGAAAGCAATTTAAAGAAAATATTAAAGGAGGATTGACTAATTTAGTACTGTTTTCCACCAAATCTTCCAGAAGCTTCCGGATTGTGTCCTGCTGTGTTAGTTACCCTTCCAGGGACATTGAAGTGCCCTACAATAACCAGTCTCTGTGGTTTTTAGAGGCTTTGTGGAATTGCTGAAATATACTTCATCAGCTTTCTTACCCCAGTCAGGTGATCTGTAATGAAGTGCAATGTTGTCCATATGGTTCTCTCCTTTAATCCTGAACCACAAGCACTTAGTCAGCCTGTTGTCCATCCTGTAGAACAGCTTTCTGTGTTCCAGCTGCTCTTTCAGGTAGAGAGTAATTCACCTGCTGTACTCTCCTTTGTTAAAAAGTATATATGCATCAGTGACAAAGCTCCAGTCATGCAAGCTATCCTGCATGTCTTATTTACTGTGGTGTCACAGTTCTGTGCTTTAGGTGATTCCTCTTTCAACATGCTTTATCCTCACCAAGGTCTCTTTTCCTCCCACCAGCCTGACCCATGTATTAATGTGTCTCAATCTCTATTCCCTCCCTTAACTTCAAGCTTCAATTACCATTTCTTGGTAAATCTCTCACTTAACAGGACTTATCACCAAATTTGATGAGGTTGTTCATAACCCCCTTCATCAAGTGGAGTCCATCTCAACTTTGCAGCCCTCATTTCTAAGGGGCACTTGTAGCCATAAAAATAAAATCCTTCTTGCAGTGCCAATCCTGAAAGGAGTGTCCTTAACTTGAAGAATGTCTCTATAAGCCTATTAGTCCTCAGATGAAAAGAGCAAGGAGAACAAACATCACCCATGGACCCATGTCCTTCTTTGCTCCTGGACTTTCCTAGTACTCATGATTTGTTCCAGGTCTCCTTTGGCATGATGGATGCCTGTGTGAGCAGGTTAGGGGGAAAAAGGATTAAAAAAAAAATAAAACAGTAGTGGTGATGATAAGAAGGCTTGGAGGACCCTTGACAATCTCTGACGTGTTGAATCTGGCCAAACCTCCTTCACCAGCACATCTGGCAGCAGATGTGTGTGTCTCTTCTTTGCAGAAGGGTATCTCCAGCTAGTATTACCTGCCACTCCCTTGTGTTGCTAATGCTCAGTTCAAACCCAGCTTGCTCTGGCACTTACCGTAATTGAGGTGCTTGCTGTCTCTGCATGCTAACGTTGACCAAAAGAAAGCGGAAAAGTGTGTGCTTAGTGTAAGAAAGAGGCTGTGGAGGCCAGTATAGTAAAAATGAGGTTCTGGGAGATGTGCAGTAAGAAAGGAATTGAGATTTATAAAAAATTACTGAGAATTAGAAGGCTCAGACTTATGATTGAGTACCTCTCTTAACAGCTAAGGTGTGCTGCAAGCTTCTGGTGCAGGAGTGATTTTTGACTGCTATTCTGAGGTTTGTGTGCTTTTACTTTCACTGACATGTTTGCCTGCAGTTAGTGTGCATGAAAATATTACTTGGACTTCACAATTTTCAAAAGTTTTGTTACAACTGTGTATATGGTGTAAGTGTTGGGTACTTTAGGCTGTTGGGTTCTGCGGTTATTTGGCACATTGTTACTATGTTGATTCATATAGAATCATAGAATGGATTGGGTTGAAAAAGACCTCCGAGTTCATCAAGTCTAACCCTTGGTCGAACTCCAGTTCATTTACCAGATCATGGCACTCAGTGCCACGTCCAATCTCAGTTTAGAAACCTCCAGGGATGGTGAATCCACCCCCTCTCTGAGCAGGCCATTCCAATGCCTGATTACTCTCTCTGGAAAGAATTTTCTTCTGATCTCCAACTTAAATTTCCCCTGGCAGAGCTTGAACCTGTGCCCCCTTGTCCTACTGCTGAGTGCCTGGGTGAAGAGACCAGCCCCCCACTTGGCTAGAACTTCCCTTCAGTTAGTTATAGACAGTGATGAGGTGATGAGGTATTTTGGATCAGAGAAATGAGTGCTACAGTAGAAACTGAGACTAATGTTTGCTCCTTCTGGCTTTTCAAGTACTTTAAGCGAGTTGCCCTGTTGTAGGCAGGATTATTGGAGTCTAGTTTCCTAGGAGTGTGTCTCTGAAATGTAATACTTCCAGTTTTTAACATAATTTTTCTTCCCCATTCCCAGTGTCCCTTTCTCAGTGTTGTGCCATCTGAACAAGAAACAGTTAATGTAACATCCACTCGGAAATTATACTCAAATGGAGTTGTCTGGCAATGAAGAGGCAAGAGATAGTTGAAGAATCTAATGCTTCTTAGCTATGTCAGAACAAATGTAGGGACTTCTGGTTGCACTGGACTGTTATTTCTGCTTTTGTATTTGTTTGAACTTGTCAAAGAGATGAACAAGTAATGGTGGAAGAGAGAGAGAGAAGTAAAACATTGATTGTAGGAGTCCCATTTGTTTAGAAAAGTAGTCAAAAAATCAACATATGAATACTCAGCTGTCAAGTTTGTTTCAGCTGTGTTTCAGCAGGTTATCAACTGAAAATCAGAGATTTTACGCCTTTTGGTAGTAGGGATGTGTCATAGCATCTCCAGAGTAGGAATTCTGTCACCCCAATCCACTGTGAAGAGGCAAATGTCATTGTGTTGCTCTTAACCTGAATTCCTGAACAGTTTGTGAAGTCCTCAGCAGGTCCCGTCATGGGGAGGGGGAAGGAAATGTGTGTTCTGTGATCCTTTGTTGTGGAACTTAAGATGGGAAAGTGACTGTTGCTGGAGATGCCCTCACAGAGCAGAAGCTCTGCTCCAGGGATTTACTTCAGAATGAAAGCTTTTAATTTCCTGAGTTACAGGTTTGAGGCTATTAAGGAAGTAACATCATAATGTATTTCATCATCAGTCACTAAACTGTACTTGACATCCCATCTCATTTCTTCAGTGTAGTAAAATTGAAAATGCAGAAATGCGATTTGGAGATGAACTTAAGAATACTGTATTACAGTTCCCTAATGATGTCGTGGGGGAAAACGGAACAGAAGAGTATGGAAGTCACTGAAAAACAACTTAGTAATTTGCATTATTTACTACTGTGCTTTATGGAAACCTGAAACTACCCATTTATAGAAATGATGACTAGTAGTGTTGTCTTTATTTATGCAAAGCTAACCAAATGTAAGGATTGCAGTGTAATGTATTCACTAGTCAAGCGACCTTTTTAAGTGGTTTAGAGTGGCTACTTTTACACTTGGAAGTCTGGAAAGATGCCTTAGGAGATAGCAGTTGTAGCACAGTATTCATGGAGATCAGCATCATTTAGGGAACACTATTGATTCAACCTAGTGGCAGAGAATTAGTTGCTCAGATCAGTTTACTGTGGGCAAAAAAGGGGTGCCACAAACCTTCTAGAATTATCATTGACAAGGTGTACATATGTTGGTAAGAGGCATTGCACCTAAATCTCTGTCCTGCCTCAATTTGCTGTTTCTTTTTTTTTTCCCTTCCTGCTCTGAAGGTAATATCCTGCAAACTAATACAAGAATGGTATGAAAGAAAATAATCTTAGTTAATTTGTAACTGTGTGTTTGTAATTAGTAATTGTAAAGGTCTTTGCTTTCAGGCTGTTGTCTGGAACTTAGTACCTCAGGTGATTCCTCTTTCTAAAGGATTTTTTAAAAATAGCTGTTAAAAGATCTCATTGTTTTGACATTAGGAAGAGAATCTAAAGTCTTGACAGAGAGCAAAATTTTAGTAAGGTAGGAGAGCTGTTGGTCCCTTTCAACTCAGCATATGCTGTGGTCTACTGCAGAAATACTCTACAATTTCTCTGTTCTATGAAGAAGTGCAAGTTATAGCATAAATGCGCTGTTTATAATGATTTTAAACTTGGTTCCCAGCAAGGTGGACAAACCAGTGGATGTACCAATGCCAAACCTGTTTCCATAGTGAGCATTTCCACTTGCTGACTGTGATGTGCAAGTCCCTGCACTTGATGGAAGGGAACCCTGAGTTTATTGTGAAATAGGTGGAATCTTGCTTCAGGCCTTTTGAGTAGTTCTGTATCATTATATGGATCCTTTTTCAGGGCTGAATTGAGGAAAATTTGTTGTTTGGAAACATGTTTTGCCTAGAGGCATGTAGATAGGGCATACACAGCCTTTTTAGAGGAGTAAGAAAAGCAGAAAGAACAAACAAATGTAAAAATCCCATTGAGATTTTTGAAAAGGATTAATTTATCTTCTCCCTATAGATAAAGGAGTCCTTATAACTCAACATAAAGTAAATTCACTTGATCTAAACTGGGAGTTCACAACAATTTTGTCTATCCTGGCAAATTTTGTGGCTGTTCCAAACTTTGATTTTATGCTGAGGGAGTAGTGGTAAGGTTTCAATCTAATAATTGAAAACCTGCTGCTGAGAATGTTGGGGTTTACTTTGTATGGAAATTGATTTGTACAAAAAAATGGTATGGCTTGAAAGATGTAGATGCCTGTTGGATGTGATTCGAAATGAACAACACATGACTGTAGTTTGTGCTAAGTAACAGGATCTGCACTGGATCTCTGCAGCAGTGACAAGTCTGACTAATGGCATGATTTCTGTACAGGAAAGTATATGATGACTTTGAATATCTACTCATATGTAACAGAAGACTTATGGTGAAAACTGCTTGTGACTTGTTTCTAAAGCAGAAAAAATTATTTTTATAGGTCTAACAAGAAGCTTAACTATAACTTCACTTGACCAATCAATGTTTGAAAAAGCACAAGGAGAGAAAGTTACGTTGCCATGTACTTTTCAACTCTCTGAGGAAGATGAAGGCCCACTAGATATTGAATGGGTATTGATACCAGCAGATAATCAAAAGAAGGAACAAATAGTAAGTAGAAACTTTGTTTTGGAGAATGGTATTTCAGTTGTTTGAGTAGGTCAATGTATGAGTTTTGTTACTGACTTTTTAAGTTTCCATCTTTTTGGGTGGTGTGCCTGTGATCTTAAATTACTTTGAAGCCTCAGTCAGATGAAATAGAGTGGGAGTTTTGGAATAGCAGGTTAAGTATGAAATGTCTCGAAATTTTTCACTCTAAGCTTGGCTTCTAATGAAGTGCTCTCAAATTTAAATCCACTTGAGTTCCAGAAAGCAAAGTTTGCATTTGTCCCTGCCTTATCTTCCTGATTGAAAATGTGTTTATGAGGATTTAATGTTAAATATATTCACTCTTTTGGTGTCTCACTTTCCTTGAATTGGAAGCCTTATCAATGAGATGATAGATTTGTTTTATTAGATGGGTTGTACAGAATGAAATTAGAGCAGTTCTAAACAGTTTTCTTTCGGCTAGAAGTCAATACTGATATTTTGATACTTGGGCAGGTGTAGAATGATATTTTGCAGATGGAGATATTTGACCATGTCATACTTCTGGGAAAAGAACTATTGAAAAAAATCTGTTACGAATCTGAAGAGGTCAAATTATTTTAAATGTTTGCAAGCCAAGTGGATTTTTGAACCATATTTCTTTTTTTTTTATAGATAATTATGTACGCTGTAGACAGGGTCTATAATCATTATTATGCTGCTCTGACCGGGCGGATGCAATTTACTCATTCTGATCCCAGATCTGGTGATGGTTCATTGGATATACAGAACTTAAAGGCAGCAGACACTGGCACATACCAGTGCAAAGTGAAGAAAGCTCCTGGAGTTCAAAGCCAAAAAATACAGTTGACTGTACTTGGTAAGATAATTTCTTTTTTTTGAATTTTCAGGGACATTTTTACTGTTCTTATTGTGCTTTCTATCTTTGATGTCTAAAATGAAAATTTCTGCTGAGTGAAGTCATATTGAATTTATGATGATGCATTTGTTACTGAGGCTTTGGGAAGAATGGACACAATTCTGTTCTGGGAGAAGAAAGGAGTAATAATGAGCACTTTAAAAAATTCTGTGCCTGCCTCATATTTCATAGAAAGTCTTCCCATGCATTAAAATGGTTTGTTGCACAAGCTTTGTCTTTAGCAAAATGGACTGACCTAGTAGAATACAGCTAGGAAGCATTTTGATTATGGCTGTTATTAATTCAATGATATTTTTTTTATTAGTAAAGCCAGCAAGGACTAAATGTTCCATTGAAGGATCACAGGAGATTGGAAAAGACGTTACCTTGAAATGTGCATCACAAGAAGGATCCCCGCTTTTGTCTTACAACTGGAGGAGAGTATCTGGCACACAGGAACTTCCTGCCACTTCCATGCTGAGTACTGTTAAACTTAATTTATTATTCTGAATTACTTAAAAAGAACATAGTAGTATTTGTGGCTTATTTTGACTTGTGAGCATCTTCTATTTAGTATTAATAAGGAGTAGTCAAGATAAATGTCTCTTTTGTCGTCTCACTGGGCAACAAAACTGACTTTGAAACAAATTGGGGGTTTATCTTGCTTTTTTAATTGATTCTGGGAAATGTTTCAAGCTTTATGTGTTGAGATTCTTAACATTAGGGTGCAGGATCTTGGTCACCTGTGCTGTAGTGTTACAAGGATAGAGTTAAGATATTCTGAATTTTGACTGATGGATTCCAAAATATTTTTATTGTGAGAACTTTGTTGTAAAATGTTAATTTGTGAGTTTTGTGCAAGTTACTCTAGACTGTTTTTGTGGCATTGTACTGCTCAATGCCTGCTGCCTTTAATCTTTGTAGTTACAAAAGCATTAAACCTTGAGATGGTAAGATTTCATTGCAAATGTAGCAGTTAAAGAATCTGCTTGCCAATAGGCATATTTTAACTCAGGTATAACCAGATATAAAGGAAAAAGGGACATCATGTGTCTAAGAGTAGCCGCAGTGGATTTCTAGGAGAGAGAATAAGAAATTGTGTAGTTCTTTCTTATAGGGGGTCTCCTATACTGCTGTAGTGTATGCCTCGGGAAATTCAGATGTGGCTTCAGTTTGATTTAAAATATGTAAAACCTGATTTCTGTGAACATCTCCAGTGTTGCATAGGCCTTTGTAGTCTGTTAGAGTCTGTAATCTCTTAGAACATAGATCGTGAAAATCAGCTGCGAAGGGAGAAACTTCCTTTTGAACTTGTGTCCTGATAGTGCTCTTTGATATCTCTTATTTTTTGTTTTGACAGTGAATAATTGACCATTAATGTCCTTCTCTGTACCAGTCAAAACTTTGGGCTATTGTTGTTATGTCCCCTTTTTCTCTACATTCCCAATTTGGCTGGTGATAACAGAAAAATCAGTTGACAGATAACAGTGCTGGACAAGAATGAATGAGGAATTGTGCAAAAGTGGCATGTAATGCAATAAAATAATGTCAGTTTTGGGCTCGTGAATGTAAGTGGGGACACTGAACATGTCCTCAAGAACCTAGACAAGCTGATCAGCAGGTAGAGCAAAGTATTTGCCTGGTGCTTTGTTTTTGTGGTGGAGCCTCTTGCAGTGCTGAAGGCAGATCTATTCACAATTATGCAGGCCAGTTGAAGTTCCATCTAGAGGAATCTTACAAAGGTAGCTGTCAATGGCTTTGAAAGCCTTGGGGAAATACTCTATTTTTGCCATCTCTTAAGCTCTCTGCTTGGGAGTGCAGTTCATCTTTCGCATTGTAGAATTGTGCATGTGGATGAGAGAATTGGCCATAGCACCTGAGAGTAACATGACTCTATTCTTATCTTAACATGTTAGTGAGTGGGACAGGAGACCTTGCAAGCTCTTTAAAATGTGATTTTTTTTCTATGAGAACTAGTTTTAGTCATGCCAGATAACTTAATGATTACATTATTGTCTGTAGAGCATTGAGAGTAGCCACTGTTTCTATCCATTGACAGAGCAATTAGACAGTAGGCTTAACATTATGTCAAATCCCATGGAATAACTTTCTAACAGGGTATGAGACTTTTACAAATAATAGTATTTTACAGCATCATATTTGGATCTCTTTATTATGCCATTTTTAAGTTAAGATTTCATGTTTTTGCTGGATTAATAATGATTTAGTATTGTATATGAAGTTACACTTTGAAAAATGGTAAAACTTTCCCTTTTGTTGTTTGTAGACAAAGATACAGGGGAACTTGTTTTGAAAAATGCCTCTCAGGAATATTCTGGTGTATACCACTGTGTTGCCTCCAACAGAGTTGGCACAGATGAATGTTCTGTTGAGCTCCATGTCACCCCTCGTAAGTGTTGGCTGTGTAGTGGTCACATAGTGTTTTGTGTATTAAAACTGAAAAGACTTTTTCTCTATGTTCAAATACGACACTTTGTAACTGGTGGATGCCCGTTAAAGTCTTAGTGTTTTTTTAAATGCATGTGATTGAGCTTATGCTCTCTGCTTCAGTGATGTGATACTAATGTGGATCATGGGAAACCTATTGGGTTTAATGTTAAAAGCTGGTCCTGTAACTTTGACACTTGACAAACAGTATTGTTATTTATCTGTTCTAGCGGTAAATACAGCTGGTATAATTGTTGGAGCTATTATAGGAACTCTGCTCGCTCTTTCTGTACTGACTTTTCTCATCTGCTGTTGGCGTAAGAAGCACAGAGAAAAGAAATATGAGAAAGAAGTACATCATGATATCAGGTAGCAACACGTCTCTGGTTTCTGAGCAGTATTATTGTAAGATTAACTTTTAAATGTGTATTTCTACAAGTAAGATACTTAACAGTTGAGATTTCTGTCTTAATCTGGAAAGCTTATTAACATACTAAGGGCTTGTCAGAGAACTTTTTTTATAGACATAAATTTCAGTAAACACTTTGAAGGCAATGAATATATAAATTTTTTGTTATTTTAAAAGAAGACTTAAGGATGGGGGGGGTTTTTTGTGGTTACTGCATCAGAATAAAAAGAAACAAACTGAAAATGTTTTTTTTAGACTCCCACATAGTAATGGTGGCCAAACTTTTGTTTTGCAACTTTTTTATTTCTTTTTGTTTATTTCAGAGAAGATGTTCCACCTCCAAAAAGCCGCAGTTCAACAGCTCGCAGCTACATCGGCAGCAATCGTTCTTCTCTGGGTTCAATGTCTCCCTCAAACATGGAAGGATATACCAAAACTCCATATAGCCAAGTCCCAAGCGAGGACTTCGAACGTGCTCCTGGTCAAAACCCAACCTTTGCACCTTCAAAGGTAGCTGCACCTAATTTAAGTAGAATGGGAGCTGTTCCTGTGATGATTCCAGCACAAAGCAAAGATGGGTCAATAGTATAAAATACTATTAATTTAAAATCTGTTTTTTTAAAGTGTTCATTGTAAGTATTAGAGAACTACTGTGTTCCATTCCTCATTTAAACACTGGCATGAGATTTTCTGTGAAGAAAATGAACAAATTAGTTTGAATAGCCACCAATTCTCATATTTAATTTTCAGCTTATTAGTATATGACAGTTGAACTATTTGCTAAAAGCATTTAAGTTCCTAAATAGATACTGGATCCTAAAGATATTTGGACCTCTGGTAGGTTGCTGAAGAGACATTGACACTGTCAGCTAATGGGCAGTTCTGATTGTGTAACAGTGAGACAAATGAGAATTAACAAAAGCATTTTATATGTAGACCCCGGAGTTTCTCACAGTTCCTGAAACTTTATCCTGAATTGTGGAATAACAGAAATGTTTGAATTTGATTTTGAACTGTGATGTAGTTACAGGGCACTGAAATACTGAGGATGACTTTGAATTCTGTTCTGAGTATTTATGTGGTTCTTTGATCTAGTAATGTTTGTTTAGAGCACTTGCGCTCTTATTTAAGGGGCAGCCAGTTATTTAATTGGTTCAATTAATTTAATTAATGTGCTCTGAATTTAAAATGTGAGTGGAAGTGTGACAGAACACATGGCAAGCTCTTTGAAACATGAATTTTTCTGTAATAACTAGGTCTAATTATGCCAGATAACTTAATACTTATTTGATGCAAAAGGTCCTATCAGGTTGTTGATGATGATGTCTAAGCTTTAAAATCTATAGATCAACTGTTACTGTCACAGTAAGAATGAATTATGTATTTCTATACAGGTCTTTAAGTTCATTGTACCTTGCATTTTCCAATGCCTGTTTAGATACTAAGGCAGTGCTCCTACTTTTTTCCAAACCGATTACCTAGAAGCTCCATGGGGATTTAATGAGAGCTGTTAAGTAACTGGTATTGGGTATCTGTCCTCTAACATCATCATGGAAACAACTTTTCCATATACATACATGTAAGTAAGTAGTTAGCCTTTACTCCAGATGTTAATGTCTTCCTGTATGAATTTGCAAGGAGTTTTAAGCTCATTTCTCCTTGCCTCTTCAATAGCACTAAATATTCTGAACCAGTGTTCAGACTTCTTAAGAGAGAGTTTTGTGCAGCTGAGAGGATGGTTATCCAGAATTGATACAAATTCCATCTTTCAAAATTAAAAATGCTTTTTCCCAATTTTGCAAGCTTAAAGCAATACAGGAGAAACAGAACAATTCTTGTTCTTACTTTCACATGTATTTCAGGACTTCCGATAGCTTTTGATGACTGATACTATATATCTGTGAAAGCTGAATTTACAACTTAGTGCAGTTTGGACCTTTGTGGAGTTTATCTTCCTGTTTTCTGCCTTCTTCATCCTGTGCTGGGAGGCAGGTGGAGGAGAGTCCCTTTAGCTTATTCTAGCTATAGGTGTTGAACTGCAAGGTATTTTGGAAAACTCTAAAAGCATATAGTATGTGGCACTGATGTTGATGAAGGAAATATCTGAACAGCCTGTTGAAAGATGTTAGAATTATTTGTGTATAGCAACAGTGTGAGAGAAAACATTTCCCCAAACTTCTAGGTTTAGTGTCTGCTTTTTTGTAGCTGCTTATAGATCTGTGATGAATTCTTTAGCTTACTACTAGACATTTGTCCTATCTGTGATTAGGTGCACAATTTTTGGCTGGCACTATTAATGTAAAGAAATTTCCCTGCCCATGGCAGGGTGGTTGGTACAACATCATCTTCCAACCCAAACCATTTTATGATGCTAACATACCCTTCATACTGAATTTAGAAACTTGAATGGCTATTAAGTGTTCTAGACTTAGTTTTACACATTTTGGACTTTTTTAGATTGTAAACTGATACTGTTAGAGATCAGATTTTTTTATCTTTCATGTGTGCCTTGTCAATAAACTTTTCCTGATTGTAAATTCAGTTTTTATGAAATTTCTGGTGCCTAAACATACTGTTTGAACAGGTGCTTAGATGATGGTACAAGTTTTAACTTGACACTGTGATCCGATTTCTTGATTCTTATGTACTATTTATACCTCTTCATGCCTATTTTTGGATGTGACTTCAGTGTCTCTCTGTATTGTTCTGTATTTCAAAATGTCACTTACTCCTTCAATTTCTAATTATGATCTAAGTGTTTATATTCCTGAAAACTGTTCACTTGTACCAATGAAATGGATGATTGACTTTTATTTCTGTGGTAAGTGTGCCAAACATAGCTTCTGAAGAACAATAGGTGAGGAGACATCTTCTTGCATCCAATTATCGTGATAGAAGAGACTTCCAAGATGTTAATTGTACACTGATTGTTTACCTTGAAACTAAGGCCTTCCTTAATTAAAAGAGTATAGTTCTAAGTACAAATGGAGTACAAAACTAAGCTGAATCACAGACTGAGAGATAGCTATAAACCTAAGCAACCAGGCAGCAAACCTACTAAATTTGGTTCTTAGCCATCTGTGGACATATGTGGTTTTTGGTGGATTTTGTTTTGGTTTCTTTTGGTTTTGTGTTGGTTGGGGGGAGGGGGGGTATTGGTGTGTGTTTTTTCTTTTTTTGTTTTGTTTTGGTTTGGTTTTTTTGGTTTGGCCTGAGACCCTGTACTTACAGTCAGTTAAGCCCTGGGACACTCAAACCCAGAAACCTATCTCAGTAAAGCACACAGAGCAGAGTTTACACATGCTTGATGCTCTATCAGCTTGTGCAAAATAATAAATGGACAGAAGGACAGCATGATGTGCCCTCAGAGCCTGGCTGCTAGGCTTAGCAGCCTTGACAGTGTCTATTTATGTAATTGCATGGAAAAGGAGGAGAAATAGAATCTGACATAGTCCTTATCTGAAACAAAAAGAATCCCTGACTTGGGGTAAACTTTGCCTCAAGTTGCTATCATCATGCCTTTTTGGATGGATACAACACTAAGAACATAATATTGCTATTGTAAATTATTTCTTTTGTCTCTAGATTGTTCACTTACACTGGATTATGATTCTCAAAAGCAGCTACTGTAGTCTAACATGATTTGTAGCTGTGTAGGGAGATGAACTGGTTAAACATGTAAGTTGTTCAATCTTACAGATAGCTGTGCGAACAGAACACTTTTAGGAAGTAATGTCAGCTGATATACCAGTTAGGAGGTGGCATTTTTAATGTCTTGTTGTATTAAAAAAAAAGGTGGGGAAGGGAGTAGGGAGGGTGGTAGCACTGTGTAAATATTCTTAAGTGAGCTGAAGAAACCTCTAGTTAATGTCATAACTGTAAACTTGCCTGTTGAGGACTACTATATATAGAAAGAAACCCCTCAATTTTAGCATGGTGTGAATAAAGTGTTAGACTTGTAATAATGTAGAGGTTATGTAACACTTGTCCATACAGTCCAAGCATTTTCATAAACTTCCTGCATTGGATATTTAAAGATATTTGTGTGAAACTTCCTTCCCTAAAAAACCGAATACTTCTTCCAAAACCGTGTAGTGCACAGAAATGCCTTGTTGGAGGGGTAAAACATGACTTTTGAGAGAAATGTACATTGCATACATCTTAATCAACTCTTACTAGTTGCGTTCATATTAGGTGTATGCTTCCTGTTTGATATAGTGCAAGTAAGACTTCTTAATTGCAAGTTTTTCTGTAAGGCTGAATATTGTATATTACTGGCTTCCATGACAGGCTTTTAGTTTTGTTGTGAGCACTGTATATTCTGGATCACTTTAGGCCTCTGTTCCAGTCTAAAGATGTGTCACTTAAAGCTTGTTTTATACACGTGGTAGGTGCTGTTAGGGGACCCTTTCATTATAAGTCCTCTAACATTGAGGTACAGCTCAGTTGAAATCGGAGCAATAAAACTTCCTGCAATCCCAAATGTTACGATGTTATGTTACACTTCTCATGCACAAAGCATAGACTTTGAATATTGATATGAATTTCAGTATGAGGTTTTATATTCACACTTTTGGGGGAATGGTATTTTAAAATACGAGTATTGTGAGTGAATTTGTAAAAAAACAAAATCAAAAATTTAAAAATGCTGTAGCTCCATGACAGACTTGTGTACTTTTTGAAATAAAACTGTTGGAGAAAACAGTAGTCTGTCTTTATTTTAAAGCAGCAGTTGTGTATGGCTTCAGCTTTCTCTTTTATGTAATTGGAAGTGGACTAATAAATATGGCTGTGTATACCATGCTGGCATTAATCATTTTATTTATTGCTTTTCCCCCTCATTAATTCCTAAGAAAAATAAAACTCTAGATATTTTAAAACATGTACTTATTTGGGGTTTCTAATTGTAGATATCAATAGTTACTCTAAAACACAAGGCTGGAAGGGAACTTTAGATTACATTTCATCCCTCTTTATTTTCAGTAGAACCAAAAATCCCTGCAGCTGATTATTTTTTGTCTTTTTAAGTTCAAAAAAAGCAGGTTTACAACTCAAAGCATGTTGATAAAATGCTGTTTTATGTTGCCAGTTAATGTGCATATTTTTCAATTCTCAGAGTAAGTTGACTTGGCATACTGTGCACCCCTTGGCTTTGCAAACCAACTGATCGCTGTCCTTGTAATTTTACCTGAGATTAGTGTGATTTCTCCAGTGTTGTCCTGGGCACATACTTAGTTTTAGAAAACAAAGTCTGGCATGAGCTTCGTTTGTGCTGACGACATGTATTATGTTTATATTATTCGTAACGTAATTAGCTTATAGTTGCTCATAATGTAGCCATGTTTGTATGTTATAATGCATGCATATCTTCATATGTTACTGTGTACCAGTGCTGTGCCAGATGTTCCAGTCATGTCTTTGTGTATACATAAAAAATCTGATACCTAAGTGCACAAACATATATAGTTAAATGGAGTACTGGTGGGAAAACCTTTTAAGAGTTTTTTCTATTTCAAATTAAGTCTCGTGCTTAAATACAAAAGGAAACCTAATAAAAATGAAGGTTCAGATTTGTGCCTTTTTGTAGAGTTCTAAGAAACTTTTCCTACACCCTTTTTACCATCAAGGTCAAGAGTTAGGGAAGGATGGAAGTCTTGAACTGAAGCTGGCAGTTTTGTCACAGATGGCTCTTGCATGCCTCAGCTGCTCCAGGTGTTGGGGTTTTTTTTGGAGAATAGATGACCGTGAACCAGAAGCTGAGTACCTCCAGCTTCTCTGTGGAATTCCAACAAACCTGCTTGAGCTTTCCTGAGTGTCCTGAAAGAACAGAGGGCACTCATCACATACTAGTTCTACAGAACCTTTGTGGTCCTTGCATATGGATTAGACAATGCCTTGGATAAAGTTCGTTAAAAGGTCTGTATGGCTGTGTCTTTGAATACCTTTGGCTGTGTCCTTTGAATTTATTATCTCAAAAATTTACTTTTTGGGTGGAGAAATTTCAGTTCTTGCAAGCTCTGTGATAATGCTGAAAAGCTGTTTTAGAAAGTGGTTAGTGACAGCAACTTAGTCTTATTTTTGGTCTGTAAAATTCATAGAACAAAAGAGGTTATAAAGACAACAGCTGATTAAGGAGCAAAAGTAGGATGGAAAAAAACTATAAATGTTTCCTACCTCATATTATTCTGAAATTACCTTTCACTTATGTATTACTGTAGGTGATTGCTCACAACATGAAGACTTGCATCTTAATATAAAAATAATATGTGCACTTGAGTTACAATGATTCTGTTGCTCTTTTAATTTGCTTTAGGCTTTTTGCAGAATGGTGCAGGCTCAGCTAACAGCAGAAGAGTATGAACCTTTAATTTTTTAAAATAACCACTCTGGCAGAAAACTGGCCTGGAGGGTTGTGTTGTCCCTCCTTCTGACTTCCATTCAAAGTCAAGTTTCTGAAAATAGGGATCCTTTAAGGTTGCTTTGATTTTCATATTGTTTTAAGTCAATGTTAGTTTCACCCTTGTAAGTTGGCATTTTGAAGACTACAGCTTTCAGCTGTTGAACTACTGATCAGGTTGCTTTGAATATGCAGAGTCAGTAGTTGTTTAGTGGCAGGAGGTGCTGTCTGGGTCCTCGTGTTTAGTGGATTAGCACAATCATGAAAATTTCTTTTGGTCATTGTTATCTGGAGAAATAGATGGAGGACAGTTGTACTGTATTGTTCAGGAAATGAAGAAGGTTGTGCAACTCATACAGGAATCCTCCATGATGCCGGGGTTGATGGGTGGCGGAAGGGGAGCAGCTTTACAGAGAAGTTGAGCATGTTGGTTACACAACTGGATTATGTAACAGTTTTAAAAAGTGGCAGTATTAGAAGAGACATTAACATCAGAAAGCACATCATTTTATCTTTGCTTATCTAATTTTTTTCTTAGGGGAAAAAGCCTGTGGAGGCAGTGTGTCCGCTGGGAAGTGCAGAAAGCTGTGTGATGCATTGACAGTTGTCCCACTTCTCAGGGCTGGATGTTGCTGCTCTGAGAGCTGCAGGCAGGACCAAAGTCGAGTGCTGTACCTGAAGGGTATTGTACTCTCTTTCCCAGAGTATTTTTTCCTTTTTCCTAATTGCAAAATGGGGAGAGAAAAACAGTGTGTCTCTGTGAGCTTTGTACCAGAGATGTGGATTCTGAAAGGACACATAAATAAACTGGCCAACTTCTTAAAGCCTTTCCCTTGCTCTGGTTTCTGGGAGCATCTGATTTAGAGGTTTTCAGAGTCTGCAAAACTTTTTTGCATTCAGTGTTGCTTACATAGTCAGCACACCTTCATTGCTTTAGTTGCAGAGCCTTGTACTCTTTCTGCCATACAAAATTTCTGCACATTCTCTTTGGTTACATTATTAACAGTACTGTGTAAAGAAAAAGAAGAAACTGTGGACTCTCCTGAACATCCCAGACAGGGCAAATGGTGGATAGCTCGGCTTCTTGGTCCTCATGACACAAACATCTCATGTCACTCAGGTTAGTAGGAACTTGCTCAAAATTTGATATCAAGAAATAGTAAATCAGATGGTGTAGAAAACTGAAAATAAGAAAAATATTTCAGAAATTGCTTTATCGTTATGTCTGTTTACCATTATCTCTTTGGACACCTGAAGGCTACATGAAAAAGAACTGTAGCAAAAACCATCTTAAACCCTTTATAAAGAGAAGCAAAAACTGTGCAAAACCAGGAGAAGAGGGGACAGAGACCCCTGCTCTGGAAGACTCTGTGTGGGGCGAGGCTGGAGCTGGCCACTCTTGCCCCCACACCTCTCCTCACCACCACCTACAAAGCCTGTGACGTGGAGCTGAGGTACTGCCAGCCTGGGGTGAACAGAAACCAGCCGTGCTGCATGTGTGAGTTGTGAAAAACCCTGTTCCTGCATCCCTACCATATTCCTCAGAGCCAAAGTCGGACTTTGCACTGCCCAGTGGCTGCCTGACTGGAACACGCTCAAATGTGAGCTGCTGGGACCAGGCATCACAGCTGCATTCCAGAGACTGCATTCTAACAAGCTGCCGGACTCCTGGGGTCAGAGATAACCATCACAAGTGGCAGAGAGAAGAAAAAAGTAGTCAGAAACTGCTTTGCCCCCTCCACTCCATCTCAGCAGAAAGGTAGAACATGGTGGTAAAACTGCCCTATGCTTTTAAAGTAACCTAAGATTTTTCTGGCTTTTCTCTTATTTTTCCTTTCTCTTTGCCTCTTTTACAATTAATAAAAATGCCGATTTTTGGAATCAACACAACTTTGAGTTTTAATCTTGTTTCCAGGAATATTTGAACCTGAAGTTCTTTCTGCTATCCAGGGACAGCTTTCTTTGCTCCTCTATGATTATCAGATCATAAAATTTTAATTGCTGTCGCAAGGACACGATTCCCTTAAAATGAGAGTGCTGATTCCAAAAATCGATAGTTGCTAATTTTTGTGATTGATCCTTTTTGTGATAGGGAAGCAAAATAAGGTACCCATATGTTTTTTTTTCCCCTGAAGTAAAGTCCACATTGTAACTGTTTGCTTTTTGATGAAATTAATGCAAGGTGCCCCTCAAAAGTGAGGTGTATTACTATGGTTTAAAATAATGTATTTCCTGGGAAGTAAGAAATGAAATATTGGAAAGTAATCTTACACAAGGTGCTCCTCAGGAAAAATCACTTCTGTGTGGTAGTTGTAGAATATGTACAAAGTGCCTTTCAGACCTAGTCTGAACTTTAAAACCTAAATTTAGGCCCACCTGGCCAAACCCATAACACATGGTGAAGGAGTGGATTTTGAAAATTAGCTGTAATTTATGTACAGTACCCCTTGGAGATGATCACTCCACTTTTTTTAAGTAACTGTGCTTTCTGAGGATAAGGGATGGAATTTGGAAATTAACTCACACAAGATATCTCCTGGAAAAGTCCACTCTCGTTTTGTAGCAGTATGAAGCATATTGCACAAACTCTTACCAATTTATTAGATGAATTTGGTGCCAAGCCATCTCCACCAGGAATGGAATGAGCATGGAATAACTGGCATAATATCCAAGCAATTGTTGATCAAATCTCTACCGTGTGGTTAGTGGCAAAAGTCAAAACAGGTAAGGGTAGACCCACAGTTTGTTCTGTCTTAGATTCTGTCGTGGTAACTGCAGTTGAAAATAAAGAAAAGCAACAAACAGACATGGAGATTATAGCCTTGCTGCAAGATCTTGTCAAAGCTCTCCAGACACATCTGGAGGAGCAGAGGGCTACCCCCATCTCCTCCAGGAAGAAATAAGAAATGAAAGGGCTACTGCCCATGTGCTCTGAGAAGAGCTTTATGGAAGATTAGTGAAAGAAGGGAAAAAGGAGTTAGAACTGGGACTGTCTAAAGAAACATATTCCCTCTCTGACTTAGAATCTTTACGTGACCCATTGGAGAAGCTGCCAGTATTGCTTTGTCCCTTACTTAAAACAGAATACACAAATGAGGGCTCAGACAAGGATACACCTCAGATAACCATGAAAGAAATTCCATATACAGCTACTGAATTGACTAAATTTTAAAAAAAGAAATATAGTTGAACTCATAAAGAATCTGAGACTGCGTATTTTTGGAGGGTGTCTCTACTGGAGTTGACTAAATTTTGTTATCAGAGAAAGAATGTGAGGGGATTTGGGACGCCGGTGTCTTCCTGACCACAGGAGATAACTGTGCTGTCTGGTCTTTTACCCAAAGAGTTGCTTATTGTGCTGTCAGTCTTAGTCCCCTGGAGAGGGAAGACCTGCTGGGGGCAGTGGGGAATGTTAATCAAATTGTGGAAAGTTCAAAAAGCTGCTTGTTTACAAAGGATGCGTGATAGGGAGTTTAACACCATGATGTGAATCCCCTATGATGATGCCTGTAGACCCCGAAAGAATGACTCCCCTTATCGGAGGCCTCCTGAAGCTATAAAACCCGTAGACATCCAGCTAAAAGCACAAGTAGAATGGCTCACAAAGGGGCAGAGAGCTATAGCCACCTTAGAAGTAGCTATAACCCCCAATCGTAACCATGGAGAAAGTAAAGTTTGGACCTGGGGGGAGGTGGCACAAAAAATAATTAATTATGGAAGAAACTGTGGTCCAATACCTTCAATTACAACTGATTCTAACTCAATTCAGTGCACAGAGCACAAAATACCTGTGCCTCTGGTAAGATTCCAAAAGTTAATGTTCTCCTCTGAGCAAGGAGGATGAGCTAACATGGGAAGAACACAGGGAAAAAAGAAACACCCTGTGGACTGAGGGCTTAAAAAAAGAATCACAAAAACCATAATGGATGGCCAACCCACTAATAACTTAGAAATATTAATTCAAGAATGGGCAGCAAAGGAGAGATCATTAAAAGCTGTCCCTGCTATAACCCCTTCTCTAGAGGGATCATAGAAAGGGGAGGTGATGGGAAACTCCTCTCTTTGTCCTCAGTAGGTGAGCTGAGGGATGAAGGGTGGATTTATAGACAGCTTACCAAAAACTCCAAAGGAGACTTATTAATAACATGTCTTACTGATCCCCACAAAATCCCTGTAACTTTTGTTAGATACTGGTGCTTCAAGTGTCTGCCCTTAAAATTGAAGATGCCTCTTCATGTGGAATCGCTCCCTTATGTAAAGGTATATTTGTTGTGGATGCTTTTGGAAAACATACAACCTCAGATGACAGCAAAGGTAAGATGCTGGTTACTGGGAGAGGAGAAAGCAGTTGAAACCCTAATGATTTTGGGTGAAATTCCCACTAATGTATTGAGGCTGGACGTCCTAAAGGGAAGGTCTTGGGCTGATGAAAAAGGAAAAATATTTACTTTTGGTATGGAAACCAAACATCTGTGTTTATTAGGTTCTGCCCCTGCTCTTCCTCCCTCCCTAGTAAGCAATGTCAAACCTTACCCCTTACCCTTTGAAGCCAGGGAAGGAATCACATTGCTTACTGGAGATTTAAAAGAAAGAGGAATAGTGATTGCCACACATTTTCCTTACAATGCTCTTGTGTGGCCAGTCCAGAAGCCAAATGGCAATTGGAGACTGATGTCTTTACTCCACTACAGGACCCCTTACTGCAGCAGTCCCCAGTACTGCTGAGCTGATAGCTACAATACAAGAACGACCCACTAGTATGGCCACTATTGAAGTCAAGGACATGCTTTTTTATGGTCCCACTGCAGGACCAGGATCAGGAGCATTCTGCTTTCACGTGGGAGAGTCAGCAATACCCTTTTACCTTCCTCACACAAGGATTTAAACACTCACCCACTTTAGCACATCATGCACTGGCACAAGAATTGTCACTCATTCCTCCTGCACCAGGAGCAAAAGCATACCAATACACTGGTGACATTTTGGTGTAACAGCAGATAAAATTACACCTGTAGTAAATCCAAACAGACATTATTAAGCATCTAGAGGCTTTTGACTTACATACGCCTCGTGAAAAAGTACAACACCCTTCACAAGAAGTAAAATTCCTGGGAATTTGGTGGAAGGGTGGAATGACCTGTATTCTCCCAGACATGCTCACCCATCTAGACCAAAGTAAAGTGCCACAGACTAAGAAAGACCTGCAGCATGCTTTAGACCTGCTGATTTTTTTTGAGGGAACACATTCCTGATTTTTCAATAATTGCAAGACCCTTATATAATTGTTACTGAAAAAAAACCAAAGTGGTATTGGACCCCCTCTACTATGAGGCCCTACAACTCCTAATTTTTCAGGCCAATACACACCAATCATTAGGCCCTATACACCCCACTGATCCAGTACAAATCAAATGGGGATTTGCAAGCTCCAGACTATCCATACACTTACAGCAGAAAGGACCTGATGGTCCTGCCAGACCCATAAGGTTTTATTCCTGCAGTTTCAAGGATGCAGAAAAACAATTTTCTACCTGGAAAAGGGCTTATTTGTGGTTCCTGCTGGTTTTCAGGAAGCAGAGAAAACTATCCACTAACAGCCTCTGATTTTAAGAGGACCTTTTAAAGTCATCAAGCCAGTTTTGGCAGGAACACCACCTCCTGACAGGGTGTCCCAACAAGCCTGTGTTTGGAAATGGTATGCTCAAATTGAACATTACTGCATCATTTTTCAGGTAACAGAAGGAGCTCCCAAAATCCTCCCCCTAAAAGATGAGGTAATCTTAAGTAGCACCACTGACCTTCTACCTTCTGTGATTCAAGTTGCTCCTCCATATTCAGAAAAAATGCAAAATGTGTGGTTTACTGATGCATTTGCAAAGTGAGAAGGTAAAGTTTGGAAATACCATGCTGTAGCTTTGCAAGTAAATACAGGAGCAAAAATAGTAACAGAAGGACAAGGGAGTGCACAGATAGGAGGAGAACTGGTAGCAATGAGTGTGTTTAACCATGAATCTGAAATTTTCTGGCTCCATATATGTTTTAACTGATTCTTTTCCTATGGTTCAGAGAGTGGCTCCTCTTCTGGGACAAAAATGACTGGGAAATAAATACAGTCCCTGTTTGGCAAAAAGAGAAATGGCAAGAAAATCTTCCTATAGCAAAAAATAAAAAAGGGAATTTCTTGTTCAGATGGGTAGCCTCTCACCAAGAAGATGAAACTCCATCTAGTTGCTGGAATAACAAAGCAGATGAACTGGACAGATTAGCCCCACTAAATGTCAAAACTCCAGCGGAAAACTGGGACCAATTATTAGAGTGGTTGCACTTAAAGCAACAGCGCACAGGGGCATGAGAGCTGTAAAAAGAAGCAGTAAGCAGGGGATGGCCAGTAATTCAGGAAATGTGCCACACCTGCATATCTTCATGTGAACAGTGCAGAACCTGATTAGAGCATCACCCTTTAGAACAACCCCCATTACATATAAGAGACAGAAAAGGACTGTGGGACACATGGCAATTGGACTATATTGGACCCTTTCCAAAGTCTGAGGGAAATCAATATGTGTTAGTAGGAGTGGAAGTTAGATCAAGACTAGTGTAAGCAGAAGATTTTGCTTGGGCAACAAATGGAGATGTATTAGAGGCTCTTAAAATGTGGTTCAGTTTTTTCCCCAAGCCTGTATCTATCCAATCAGACGATGGGTCACATTTCACAGTCAGCATTGTCCAAGATGAGTGGAGCCCAGATACTCTGGAAAGATACTCCTATAATGTTCATCAAACTTGTGCATCCAAAGATAAATGTGACTATCTTAACTCAAATTGAACCCTGTCATCCAGCCATTGAATCGAGTAAAGGTAAACTTGGACCTGAGACTGAAACCTTTCATGAATGTAATGCTAGACAGTCCTGCCTTATTTATTCAGGGAATCCACTATTTGACCCATTATACACACTAGACCTGTATGAAAGTAATTATGCCACAGTTTTTAGCCCTTCCTGGTGTGTACAACTTCCTAAAATAACAAATATGGTTCCAGTCAGCCAAAAATCTTAATATGGGCATGGTCTGTACAAACATTTCTTTACTCAAAATTTAAAAAAACCCAAAATTTACCATGCCTTAAGTAGAAGAGAGTTCTCTATTCAATTGCTCAGAGGTTATAACATGCAAAGAAGGACCTGGAGATCCTACAGAATTGTGATTTTCACTTAAAATTCAAACATTAATAAGAGATACGTGTACTTGTTGGGGATACCCTTCAAAAGGCTGGAGAAATCAATATGAAACCTGTAACAAATATCTTCTCAACCACTGTGGAGTTCCCTATACCCACTACCCAGTCTGCAGTACCCCAGTAAATACTAAGCCAAAAATCACCATCCTTGATCATGCAGATAAAACTGATTATAAAACTGCAAGGTATATAGCCCCTCTTGGAATAGCTTGGGGTTTCTCTTATGGGAAGTTTTAATCTCATTTATCATTAGAGTAGCCTGCTGGACTTCAGTGTGGAATTGGAATTCCCTTGCTCTGCCCCATATGTGTCAGATGTGTCTTTACTTTCACTGAAGTATCTAAAGCACAATACCCATTGCAGTGTTGTTCCCTCTTCAGAGGAAACACAAAAACCAGAATGGGCACCCAAAGGAAATCGACTTTCCTGATTACTATGCCACCAGACAAAAAACGTCCTTGTTCATTGAAAACTTCTTTAGTCCCTCTGTCACCTTAAAAGGACACCAATTTATATTAGAAGATACTACTTGGCAATTAAGTGTATTAAGTAATTGGACACAACATACATTTGGAGAATTAAACACTCAAGTACAGCAAACTACTAAAATGACTTTGCAAAATAAGTTAGCCTTAGATATGATATTACTGAAAGAACAAGGAGTCTATGGAATGTTAAATTTATCAGAAACTTAATACTGTGTTAACAATTCATAATGCTTCAACCTCCACTGAGGAGGCACAGACTAAGATGGAAGAATTAAGTAACCATACTAAAAATCTGTTTTATGCATTGCAACCAGAAGAAGTGTTTGATAGATCATGGGCCACTACCATCCTAGAGTCCTTAGGGCTCTCAGGATGGAGGAGGTGGTTAACTCAAGTTGGAATAGCAATTGTCATTGGAATTATTTTCCTAATTGTTGGCATTAGCCTAGTTAAATGCGTGATAACATGCTTGCTTGTTTTTCTCTCTCCCTCTGTTCGCTATATCCATATTACCACCACTGAAGAAAAGTACATTGATGTTCTGCGAAACAGTGACAGATCATGGGGTAGGATGTGGAAAACTGATAATAAGAAAAATGTTTCAAAAAATGCTCTATCAATATGTCTGTTTACCATTATCTTTTTGGACACCCGAAGGCTATGTGCAAAATGAACCTTGGCAAAAATGTCTTAAACCCTTTATAAAGTGAAGAAAAACTGCAAAACCGGGAGAAGAGGGGAGGAGAGGACTCTGCTGTGCAAGACTCTCTGCCTGGGAAGACTGGAGCTGGCCTCCCTTGCCCCCACACCTCTTTTCACCACCACCTGCAAAGCCTGCGACTTGGACCTGAGGTGCTGCCAGCTTGGGGAGAACAGAAACCAGCTGTGATGCACATGTGAGTTGTGAAAAACCCTGTTCCTGCATCCCTACCATGTGAGAGCTGAAGTCGGACTTTGTGCTGCCCAGAGGCTGCCTGACTAGAACATGCTCAAATGTGAGCTGCTGGGACCAGGCATCACAGCTGCATTCCAGAGACTGCATTCTAACAAGCTGCCAGACCCCCAGAGCCAGAGATAACCAACATGAGCAGCAGAGGGAACAAAAAAAAAAAATAAAAAGGCAGAACTGCTTTGCCCCCTCCACTCCATCTCAGCAGAAAGGTATAGAACATGGTGGTAAACTGTCCAATACTTTTAAAGTAACCTAACCTAAGTTTTTCCCAACTTTTCTCTATTTTTTCTTTCCTTTCTCTTTGCCTCTTTTGCAATTAATAAAATAAAACTATCAAGTTTTGGTATCAGCATATAACTGTTTCAGTTTTAATCTTGTTTCCAGCAATATTTGAACCTAAAGTTCCTTCCACAATCCACAGAGAGCTCTCTTTGCTCCTCTGTGATTATTTGATTGTAACAGATGGTAAAGAGCTATAAAAGTAATTTAGTACCATTAGTAAAATAGCTTCAATTATTTTAATTTTGCAACTTGTGTTCTGTGTGAATGGGATAGAAACTTGAGCTGATGTTTCCTGTGGCCACTTGCTGCTGTACAAGTGAAGTAACACCTTTTTATAGCTTGCAACTTGGCCTGCTTTGTGATTTGTACGTGTATTATCCCATACAGGACTCTGAATCTCCCTACTTTGTGTCACTTGGTAATATTTTACCTGGGGAACAGCAGTGGGGATTAGTCAGATTTCACGGAAGTTAAAGTTGCAGCAGAGTGTCTGTTCTTGATGTTTAAAGTCTCTGATTAAAGAGCTCTCAGCAGCAGCCACTTGCTAACAATTCGTCAGGCAGCTGAGTGGGTGGTGTGTCTAAGAAACTTTGCTGAAGTCAAAACACTTGTGCTGTGCCCTTAGCTGTAGGAGATCAAGATAAAATTATTACATAAGATTTCTGTTTACCAGTAGAATAGCTCAGGTGGGAGGGAAACTGATACCCTTAGACCAGGAATGAAGGCAAATGGTGGTAATGCATAAAACTACTGGATTGCTTGTGACTGCCAAAGAAAGTGCCAGCTCTGGGGCACAGCTGGTGTTTTGTGGAACATGTCAAAAAGCTTATGTTGTGGCTGTTAGCACTGCACTTCTTATCTAGATAAATAAAATGCCCTTCCGTGTCACTTCCAATCCTGTAACTGTCAAGACCAGAAACAGTTCATCTCAGTGGTAAAATAGAAAATAAAGCTTGCAATTACTTTATTTTCACATATTCTTTCCTGTTTCATGTTGGTACATGAGAAAAATTGAAACTTACTAAAAAGACACAGCTTGAAATGAACTGTTTGGTCTTGCCCTGGTTTCATTCTTGTATTTTGTAATTCAATATGAAGTTGCTTAGGCATTGCAATGTTCTTTTATTTTCACTTCAGACTTAAGTAGTAGTTTGGGTGACCTCATTAGGTAATCTGTTTAATGACCTTGTATCCCTGTTTAAGATGGGAAAACTCACTCTGTTTAAAACAGAACTTAAAAAAAAAAAGTATGCTGTGGTTTTCCATACTGTCTCCAGCCCACTTGGGGGAAAAAAAACCCAAACAACCAAAAACATTTTATGGCGAAACATGAGTGCTTGATATTGAAACCAAGTAATAAATGTTGTGTTTGGGAATTACGAACATTCCTCCTGGCTGATGCTTTGGCAGCCTCTCTCCCCATCCCTCTGTGCCTAAACACAACCAACCGTACGGTACTTTGCAGTGACTTGCTAACAATATGTTTCCCAGCAGAAAGCTAAGGAACCTTCTTAGGTGCCAGATGGTTATTTTCTTGTTTACTCAGGAAATAAGTTTAGATGAGAAAATGGTTCCTTGTAATCTGCATCAATGAAGACTTTTCTTTTATGAGCTCTAACAAAAAAATGTAAACTGTATAAATGTACAGCTGAGATATGACTGTAGTTTTTCATAGGTTTTAACAGTTGTGGTGAGAAACACTATATTATCTGTACACACACTGTCACTCTGATGGAAGTGCAGACTTCTACATCTCTTTTATTTACAAAAACAAAAAAAAGGTGTATCCAACACCTAATTGATTAGTATGGACCAGATCTTAGAATTAGTCAATAAAATGTTAGTATTCTTCAGACTGAAGTTAAGGTCACCAACAATGCTTCTTCATTTGCACCTCATTCAGGGAAAAAAAATTCCTCAGACAAATCATAATTGTGCCTGTTCTTTTAGGAGCAAGACAATGAAATTGTGATTCTTGTACAGATAACCTACCATTCTGGTCATGCCAGACTTGCTTACTTGAAAGGCATTGAAGTTCTAGACATCAATTATATGTCTTTAAAATCAAGGTTTTGTTTCTACTTGAAGTATTTTAAGTGTATTATTTAAAATATGGTATACACATATCTGAACTGGGTGGGCAGGCAGGAATCTCAGACAACCCACTACAATCCTTTATTCCTAGATGAAAGGCCTGTTATGGTTAACAGTGCTTTTTTTGCCTGTTAGAAAGCAGCATAATTTCCCTGCCCCTAGTGTTACCTGAGCAAACTGGGATTTTAATCAGCCCTCTGAGTGGGGTATCCAACTGACTGAGAATTGGGTCATTGTGTTATACATGTAGATTTTATTCTGACATCTCGTGCATGTGCCAGCTGTATTAACTAGTTAATTTGCTGCTGGCTTTATGGTTTCTACATCGTGGAGGAAATTGCTGAACATGCAAGGAAGCTGAGGACATCCTTAGTGCTAAGAGAAGTTCACTCACCAGTAATAAAAACAATAACAAAAGGACCCTAAGCCAGAGGAATCTGATTAATGGAGGATTATGACTGGTGTCCTGGCTGGTTGTGTGATTTTTATTTTATGTGAATGTTGACATTTTCTCCTTGTTCATCATCTTTCATAACTGTTAGAGTGGACGTAGTTCTGTTGACTCTTAGTGACTTTTGGAACTAGAGTTTCTAATCCCACTGTCATTTTTTTTAAGTTATCCTTGGTGAATCTTTTCAGCCTTCACCAGATGCCCATCATAGTGCTTGTTTTCACCTCTTTCATAATCTTAGAAAATATTGAAATAGATATATTTAAAGATATTTGTCTTGGTCAGACCATCTCTGTTGTCTCTGTCCCCTGCTGGTTGCTGGTTTTTAATTCTACCCTGACAGCAGTTGCTCTTTGAGTATTTAACAGCCCTCCTTGGGTTTTTCAAGTTGTAGTAAAAAAAAAACGAGTAGGGCAGATCTCATTATGCAGCTTTTTGAGGGTGAAAGATCCCCCAAATATGTTGCCAATGCTTTTCCTCCAGAGTTTTGGTCGGAGATCCCAGCTTGGATGTCTGCTTGACATCACCTTGGAAGGAGGCAGCTCCTCTCTCCTCCCACTCAGTAGTGTGTGGGACAAAGTGTTTGCCTGGGCTGGTGTCCTCATTGGTCTGGTGGGTCACTTCATCCTCCCTCCCCACCCTTTCCATGCTGCTCACTGCTGGTAACTTGGAAGGTATTCTGAGAGTAAGGTAATGAAAATACCGAATCAAGATCCCTGTCAGCAATAAATTACTCTGTGTTTGGTGTTTTATACAACTTTCCTCTGCCTACAGCTTTCTACTTAAATTGGTGCCTGACCTTTCTTTTTCTATCCCATGCTGCCTTTTTATTTCTGATTGCAGGATGGATTTCACTACTGAAGCAAGATGGAGTTTTAGACAGGTTTTCCCTTTTTTTTAAGTATGGTATGTTGCTATTGATCATGCTTTTGTGAAGAGTCCTATCATGTTTCTTGTTACTAACCAATTTCACTCCCTTGCCTCTGTTTTAGGCATTAGGCACTTTAAACTGCGTTAGGTAGAGTGTTTTTCAAATGGTCCTCTGTTTTTTCAGTTTAAATGTAATGAGGTTATGATTGCAAATACCTGGCTAGACAGTAGTTTCTTATTAACTGATAGTTTTCCTTGCACGATCCAAAGGACTTCCCACATCTTGTTTATAAGTTACAACACTGGGGGGTGGATTTTAATTTTTAATTATTATTATTTATTTATTCTTCTCTTTATCACAGCTGCAGGAATAGCCTCTAGCTGCATGCTAGAGTTCACTTGCCAGACTGCATCTTCCTTTATTTTGGTTTTTGTTTTCTTTTTTTATTGCTAGAGTTTTACTTAGATGAGAAGGAAAGGAAAAGAAAATCAAGACTGAAAGTATCAGGGCAGCACAGGCAAAGGAGGACAGATTATGCTGTATTTATTCCATTTTGCCTTTCTAGCTCATTTAAGTATCAGATTTTAAAAAGCATTTGCTTTTCCAAACAACTGCGATATCAAAAGCTCTCCCCCCATCCCAGCTCATCTGTGTGCCATGTGGCAGAATTTTCTTCATAAGCATGGTGTGTTAATTGTCTCTTGACTCATTCATGAAAGGGAGCAAAGAGGATGGGCTTGATGGAGACACACATCATTACATGAGCCTCTACCTGCACACCTACCTTATCCCTGAGAAAAGCTGGATTTACAAATGTTTTGGCATGTAAGAACGCTGTTTCTTCCAGCTTTTCCAACAGAATTGGACATGATGAACTGTGTGGGGAGCAGCCTAATATTTTTTTAGAAAGCATATATTTGCTAATTATTAACTTGTTATCTGTTTGAGTGCTTTTAACATGAGAGGTAGGAAAGAGGAGTGTTATCCATGCTACAAATACAGGAATACAGACAGAAAGGAAACTTCTCACCTCAGCGTTCAGTCCTAATTAATATGCCTCCTAATATTCCTTAAAAGAATAATTGCATAAGAAATAGCCAGAATGAAGTTGTAGCACAGGTTCTCCTGCTAGGTAATAGCCTTAAATAGAAAGAAGCCAAAGGTCCTGGTTTCATGCCGAGCAGCACTTGGTGCTGATTCAAGTTACTCTTGCAAGCAAGAGTTTGTGAAGTTAATCGGTTAATTTTACTATTGCTTGCAACTGGAAGATTTTATTTGATGTGTAATTCTAATGGCAGTGTGACAGTTTTCAAGAAAGAAAGTGAGCTGTTTCAGAGGTAGCCTGAGTCAGTTGTTTTAATTACTGGTCATATGGAGAAACTATTGTGGCATTGAGGCATGTTTTAAAAATCTGTGAGGACTGGTATAATTATACAAAGGCCTGTAATAAGCTTTAATGGGAGAGTAAGAAAATGAGATGTTTCCAGTAAATGCGATACATCCATATTCATTTGTGGATTATTAATTAGGAGGAGTTGTTTTCTGGTGGAATATCATGTTTGCAAAATTAATGCTGCTGACTGTCAGCAGTGTTTGAGTACAGGCAGCACATAGAAAGGGCATTTTGTAGCATGGAGTGGTGATAAGAATGCTGAGTTACCATTTTTCTTACATTATCAGTCTTAGAATATGAAGTCAAAGAGTACAGAGCTGATAAAGAACTGTTACAAAGAATTATTTTTTATTATCTTTGTGCAAAAAGGTATCCCCAGAAAAGTCAATAAAAATAGTCAAGGAACTAGAACTGACTTCTAAGGAAATGGTGAAATGAGTCAATATGCAGATTTGGATGAGTCACTGGATTCTTTGAAAAAACAGAGTGTCTATAGCAGTAAACATAAAAATGTGTTCTTTGATAATTCAGATTACTGATATTCAACTGAGGAAAGAGACATCTTGGCTGATTTTGACAGGTACTTTAAAAATGCCATGTAGTAGGTATGCACTGGGAAATCCATGAGGATTGTTAAATAACGTATATGAAGACACTGAAATCTTGCTATCAAGTTAAACTTACAGTCATTTCTAGTCCACTAATAAATGTAGCATCAATTTGCTGCACCACTGCACCAGTTTGCTATGAAATATTAATATAAACCCTAATCTGAATGACCACAAGTTGGGTGATGATCTGAACAGTGTATTTAATTGCTGTATATGACAGTATCTAACCTCTTGTTAATATAGATTAATGATATTCTTTCTTTTTGTAGTATGACATCGCACACAAGATTGGTGACATAACAGTGGTATAAACATGAAGAAACAGGCATCAGTTTTTGCATGACTTTCCAGAATGGTGAAACTGAAGTACACTGTGAAATGAAGTGCTGGTTTGTTTTTGGGGGTTTTTTTTGTTTATTTGTTTTTTACTTGATCTTGCTTTAGATTCACGATTGTTAAGTAGGCTCTATTTGGTTTTGTAAGTACCAAATTTTTCTTTTTCATATTTTTAATGCAAAGTTTACAAACTGACTACTGATGTTTTTGTTGTTACTTTTGTATTTTGAAAAGTGTGCACCATCACTTCTTTTTGTTTCCCCCACTGCATTCCTGGAGATGCAAAAAATTGTGAAGTTAGCAAATTGTCTCGGTTTGAGGGGAAAAACCAAAATGTTTTACCCACAAGCAGGGGAGGGGCCTCCTCCACAATAATCGCACCACTCTTTATCAAATTTAGGAAAAAGGAATTTTAATACAAGAAGGATAACTGCTATATATATATATATATATATATATGTAAACAGACTAGTGCAACCCACTTCCCCAACACCATAAGAGAAAAAAAAAACAACAACAAAACCCAGCAGGTTTCCCTCCGGGAGAAAAGGTTATACTTAAGTGTCCTTGTCACAACCCGGCTGGCTGCAGAGTGAGTTTTAGTCCCTCTCCAGCGAAACAGACGAGCAGTGGGCTTTCAGATGGACTCAGTCTCTTCCCCCTGTGTTCCCCGTCCAAGAAGCAGAAAGGTACGAGCAACCAGCAGCAAATCCAAGGCAGGTAGCAGCACGGCAGGAAAAAGTAATCCGAAGTAGGCAGCGGCAAGACAGCCAGGGAAAACCCCAGCAGTAACCAGCAGGGCAGCCTGCCTCCTTGGAGCCCCCACTCCCCCGTTCCGCCGAGCCAAGACTGAGGAGAATATCCAAAAAAAAAAACCAAAAGAGACAAACCTGCCCCCACCCCAGCGATCACAGTTAACTGCTTCTTTTGTTAACCACTGGCCTGGGCAGTTAAGTGGCAGGGGAGAGAATTTACATAATAATCCCAAACTACAACATTATCCACCCCTAAATTCTCTTCCATGCCGATACTCTACATTAAACTTAAATTTTCTTTCAAATAATTAAGTGTTTACAAATACAGTAATATGAGTCGTTTACCCAGAGATAAGTTCCCCTTGAGGTACACATCGTGTCTCTCCATCTTCCTGCATCACCCACCAGGTGGAACCAGATCCTTGAGCAAAGACAACCCCACGAATGGGTTTGCCTTTGCCTGAGGCAGGGTTGATCCAGACTGTTTTCCCTAGCATACCTCTCAGGTGTATTACAGGGACTTTGTCTCCATCTACAGTGTGAAGGGGTTCTGATTGGGCAGGGCCGGCTCGATTGACAGAGCCTCTAGTGTTGACTAGCCATGTAGCTTTTGCTAAGTGTTGATCCCAGTGTTTGAAAGTCCCTCCACCCAACGCCTTCAAAGTGGTTTTCAACAGTCCATTACACCGCTCAACTTTCCCGGCAGCTGGTGCATGGTAGGGGATATGATACACCCACTCAATGCCATGTTCTCTCGCCCAGGTAGCAACTAAGCTGTTTTTGAAATGAGTTCCATTATCTGACTCAATTCGTTCTGGGGTGCCATGTCGCCACAGCACTTGTTTTTCCAGGCCTAGGATGGTGTTCCGAGCAGTGGCGTGAGGCACTGGGTGTGTCTCCAGCCACCCTGTGGTTGCTTCCACCATGGTGAGCACATAGCGCTTGCCTTGGCGGGTCTGTGGCAGTGTGATGTAGTCAACCTGCCAGGCCTCCCCGTACTTATACTTATCCCAGCGCCCACCATACCACAGGGGCTTCACTCTCTTAGCCTGCTTAATGGCAGCACATGTCTCGCAGTCGTGGATAACCTGAGAGATAATGTCCATGGTTAAATCCACCCCTCGGTCTCGTGCCCATTTATA